>NC_059473.1:114603582-115204238 GCF_018139145.2 Gymnogyps californianus
TGAATTTAATGACTTTTTTTATGTACCATGTTGTTTATCACACTCTTGGCAAATGCTTCGTGATTTATACCTGGGTTCCTTTCTTTTCCTTGTCTTCACTTCCCCTTTACTTTTTCCCCTTCCCCTCTCTCTTCCCCTTTATACCTGAACTACATGTGGTGTCTCTTCTCTCAGGAGCCCAAAGCCATCAAACCTAAAGGGATTTGAGGTGTCACAACGGCCCCTTTAAAGTAAGCAGGGATTTCAGTAGAAACAGGAGATATACAGCACTTCCAGAAATCTCACAGGAAAGTAATGGTGCAAAACGTGGAAGAGAAGGTGATTGTAGGGCCAGCACAGCGGTTTTTGCCCCAGCACTTCTGGCCAGTACTGGAGCATTGATAAGCAGAGCACCAGCTTGCCTCAGCAGTTGCCTGAATCCAGAGCCCTTGGTCTGTGCCCAGACAAGCTTTCACTTCTGCTGGGCTACCTTTTGCAGTCTGCCACCATACACTAGTTTTTGCTGCCTATCTGCTGATGCTGACTCTGCAAGGAGGCTTGGCCACAGTAAAACAGGCTTTTTGCTGTTAGGTTGCATGAGGTGATGATTTCCCCTGCCTGCGGATCTGTGATTCTCATCCAGCTTTGTGCCCCTACCAGCCAGATCCTTCTTTCAATGAGATTAGTTAGATATATATTTGATCAACAGTCAACTCAGAGAAGATAAAATGAATTCTTGATCTCTGAGCTATGAAGATTCCTTGTATGTATGCTGTATGTATAGATTAACATCCATGCTGCATGCACACAAGGGATTCCGTATGTGTTGATTCATGAACCTGCTAAATAAAGCCAAGTGTGTATTTTAACAAAGTAACAAGACTGTCCACTTGGTCCTTTGAAGAAAAAGCAAACAAAGGTATTTTGTTCCCTGTATTTATGATCACAATATGACACACCTAAATAATGCAGAAATGAAAAAAAAAAAAGTACCTACAAAGTAAGTACAATTATGGCAAGTATTTTTTAACTCCATGAGGAAATGGATGGGTGTGTAGACTTACCAGACTTAAAATTTATCAGACTTTTAACTGAATTATGACCTATTTGTTACTGATCTCTGAACTGTTGAGTTACATTTCATACGCGTAATCATTGTTAGGCTCCATAGATACTATTACAGCTGCTCTATTTGTGAGCTATATCATTTGCCATGATATAGTTCTTCCATCTGACATTGTTTAGATAAGTGGAGACATTTTCATTTTACAGGAGAATAAGATAATTTCTTTTTCCTTATTCTACGGTCCCAATTTCCCAACCTCATTTGTCTGCTTTAAGTATTTACTGCTTTCTATCTGCTTTCTATCTTCTATACTGCATGCATTTAGGGAGAGGAACTGTCTTCTATGATATCTGTCTGAAGTTGAGGTTAGATTGTATTCCTGTGAGTTGCTATATCAATCATTACAAAATTATGACCAGAGTCCTGTTGTCCAAAAGAACAGTGTCTAATAGCTAACTATCGTGTAGTTTTATATTAGAGGTAGGATGAATCATGTTTTCTACATCTGTTTAGTTACACCTTCTAATCTACAAGCATTACAAGCATTACACAATTTCAAGCACCTAGCTGCTTAGCTTCCTAATTCTCCTTATGTAGTCACCAGAGAGACACAGGCTCTTCCCAGAGCATCTACATTGGGCTTTTACTGGAACGGGCCCAAACACTGCCCTGTACTGTGGAGAAAGAGTAATTACAACATGAAAGGGGTGATTACATGAACTATGTTAAGGGCTTCTATATTGCTGCTGGGTACTATCAACAAGTTGCTTGATTCATAGCTGATCTTACTTACCAGATGAAATTTAAAGCAATGATTTGGAGAAAACTGCAGGTTAATAGATTTGTTTCTTAGAATAAAACAGTGGATGAATGTAGGATATATAGTTAATTTAATTGGCATAGTCATTTTAGTTGCAATTAAATAAAATATTTCAATGCATTTATTTCCATTTTGCTTCCTAACACCATCAAAAATAAGTACAAAGTGTTTTAGCATTCAAAGATTTCACTTCCTCATAGAACAAAGCAGTGTATATGTGCAACAAATTGGAATATTATTTGGATTGATATTTTTAGTATGTATACAAATAGCTTTTTTCTTGTGCAATACATGGCAGTTACATTTAGGCATAACCTTGTTTCTTCAGTATGACATAGACTTAAAAATAACTACATTGTAATTGATATTGTAATTAATTTAAATTTAATATGTAATTAATATTGCAATTCATGATGTAGGAGATAAGGGAATTATCCAGTATCATATACAGAGTTCAGTGGTGGCTAGTAGCTGGGAATCCTCTTAAAACATTTTTAAAACTACTTAGATAATTTCCGTCTTTTAAATTCCTAAGATCAATCTTAAAATATCCTTGAAATGTTATGAATTTGCTTTTTAGTCTAGAAATTATCTCTGTCTTCTAAAATTGTCATTAGATAGGGCACTTCATTAATATTCTTTTTGGAGCAAATGTTTGGAAAGGAACAATGTCAAAGAAAGGAAATTGCACTGTCTTTGATATTCACATCCTTGGAGTCACATGCCAGTGTCTTTAAGGTAGAAATTAATCTGTAGACTGTGTGGGGGGTTGTGAGAGAAACATTGATTCGGTATGAGGAACGTGAAGGAAAGAAATGAAAAAACCCCATGTGCAAATGAGAAAGACTTCATTATTTTCCCCACAAATGTAAAGTAACTAATCATGCAAATGAGGGGATGACACCAGACCTAATAGCCAGTGGTGATGCTTGAGTGTATTCTTGCAGGTGTTCCACAGCAGGAATTAAAACTAGAAGTTTTATAGAATCCTAGAATCCTAGAATCATAGAATAGTTTGGGTTGGAAGGCAGCTTTAAAGGTCATCTTGTCCAACCCCCACTGCAATGAGCAGGGACATCTTCCACTAGATCAGGTTGCTCAGAGCCCCATCCAGCCTGACCTTGAATGTTTCCAGGGATGGGGCATCCACCCTGGATGGGGCATCCACACCTCTCTGGGCAACCTGTTGCAGTGTTTCACCACCCTCATCGTAAAAAATGTCTTCCTTCTATCTAGTATACCCTCTTTTAGTTTAAAACCATTACCCATTGTCCTATCACTACAGGCCTTACTAAAAAGTTTGTCCCCATCTTTCTTATAAGCCCCCTTTAAGTACTGGAAGGCCGCAATAAGGTCTCTCCGGAGCCTTCTCTTCTCCAGGCTGAACAACCCCAACTCTCTCAGCCTTTCCTCACAGGAGAGCTGTTCCATCCCTCTGATCATTTTTGTGACCCTCCTCTGGACCTGCTCCAACAGGTCCATGTCTTTTCTGTGCTGAGGACTCCAGAGCTGGATGCAGTACTCCAGGTGGGGTCTCACCAGAGCAGAGTAGAGGGGCAGAATCACCTCCCTCGACCTGCTGGCCACGCTTCTTTTGATGCAGCCCAGGATACAATTGGCTTTCTGGGCTGTGAGCGCGCATTGCCAGCTCATGTCCAGCTTTTCATCCACCAGTACCCCCAAGTCCTTCTCCGCAGGGCTGCTCTCAATCTCTTCCTCCCCCAGCCTGTATTGATACCGGGGGTTGCCTCGACCCATGTGCAGGACCTTGCACTTGGCGTTGTTGAACCTCATGAGGTTCACATAGGCCCACTTCTTGAGCTTGTCCAGGTCCCTCTGGATGGCATCCCGTCCCTCAGGTGTGTCAACTGCACCACTCAGCTTGGTGTCATCTCCAAAATGACTGTCCTAGCAAGCAGCACATGCAATTTCTATATCTTTTGTGGGGGGCATCATACAGTCTTTCTGCCCATCAGCTATTTCCAGCTGTAATGTGGAGAGACCCGTAAGGTGTTAATGTCTTAGATGCGATCAGAGCATGTCTACAGGATTTTGCACTACTGGTGAGATGTAAGTTCACTGTCTCAGTTCAAGAATATCATGAAGCTTTGGCTTCCACTAAGTAAGTCTTTGAGCAGTTCATTATGTTCAGAGCTTCAGCAGTATTTTGGTCACTTTACAAATGTGATCAGTGAAAAGTTAGGAGACTCTGGAGTTAGTAGCAGTTGAAGACAAGATCAAGAAAGTCACAATTATTTAAACATAGACATAGATGTGACAGCATGTAATACTCAAATCTACAAAGTTTCCTAACACCAAATGGTTTGGATAAGTATTCGTCCTGTGAAAATAAAAGGAGTTTAGGCACCTGTACAGCATCTGTGAATTTGGTCCTAAAGAGCTAGAAAATGATATTTAGATTCCTAAATCAGGTGCTAAAATGAGAATGGTGATATCTAACAGCCTCTCCCTGAAAGTGGCAAAGCTTTTTTATTTTTTATTTTTAAAGATATGTTTAGAGGCTCATGCTTGATATTCCTTCACTCTAAGAAATGGGGAACATGTTTGGTTGATCCCTTTAGAATTGCATGTACTCTTAAGTAACAGTTAGAAAATTCTTAGTGTAAACCAAAATCTAACAGGGATGCAAACATATTCAGTTTTATCTAGAAACCTGGTTATCAAAAATGTACTGTAAACTGTGTTTCTGAGGGCTTTTTGTTTCCCATTTTTTCCTACAATCAGTTTTGGTCAGGGTTCCCAGGCACCATTTCTGAGTCACATCCTCAATAATTATGATTAGAAACATTTCTCTAAAAGCTCTACTTCAGGCCAAACAAGCCTGGGTAAACAACAATGTACTTCATCTCCAATGTATTATTTCTTGCATGGGTGGAATAGGAACATAGGTGTACAAGACAACATTGGACATACAGTGTTGTGAACCCATATATTTATGAACACTTCTTGCAAACATACCTTAATGCTACTAGTCAAGCTATGTAACGATGTAATGTACTTCAATAATTTGTATTATCTTCAGCCTTTAAACATTTTTATGCTGATCTAATTTATTACTTCTTGTCTTCCCTTTTGCCTGCTTCAGCTAAGCAGCCATGCAGGAGGCAAGGGGGATCCATCTGACCAGATACCAGCTCTTTTTAGTCAATAAAGAAAACAGGTATTTTTAGTGCACAATTAATTTCATCCTTAAATAAATACTTAAAATAACACAAATTAATCTCACCCGAGAAGTACTCAGTTTTCTGTGTTGATTATAAAGAAGTCTTGGGTGACCAGATACATGTACCAACATTGTAGATGTCTAATATGAGGTTCAGCTTAAGAGACCTAAATCTGGATGTCTGTTTGTAGATATCTAACTGAAAGCTTGATATCTAGGTGCTACTATAGTCAGTGGAGTCTGGAGCGCGATTCAGTGTAGGTGTCTATTTTAGGATGAACTGAATGAGTTCTCTAGGTTCAGTTCACTGTATTGATTAGCTCTCCATTGGCTATAAAAGGAACTCCAGGTATATAGTGAACATGTAAACATCTATGTATTAACACCTAATTTCAGTGCCTTAAATTACAAGTTGAGTCCTACTACTCCTGTCTTCCACTCATTTTATTTCACTTATACATCTTAAAGGTTTTTCTTGAACTAGTCAAGTAATCTTAAACCCAGTTCTGTCTAGTTAATCTTTTCTGCAACACTCATATCCTTTTTGCTTTGGTCATCTATAATAGCATCTCCATAACTTTAGCATCTTCGGATTTCTTTTATCCTCTCACATGTCCTGCTTATCATCAATGTATAGCAATATTCATCATTGCCAGAAAATTGCTTACATTGCTGATAAAATTTCCTAAAACATCTCTCGTGTTACCGTATTGCATGGTGGGCAGGACCTTATTTTCTCCTTCCCACACCTACACAAAGCTCATTTATGGGGCATGTTGATACATTTCAGATCTTGATATACTGACAACATTTTACATTAAATTAAATGCTAGCACATATCACATTATTTTCAATATAAAAAAAACAGAAGAAAACCAGAAAGTAGATGAACATTTAGAAAAATTGCAATTAACTTTTACAGCTAGATCTGTTATTGGACCTCTTATATTTCTAACTATTTCAGTGTTTCCCTTCACTTGTTTCTATAACCTTACTCCAGTAGTCCTTGTAACTTTATTTCTCTGTTCCTTTAAAAAAATTATTTCTTTTCACAGCTCCTGTGGTCTTCAGTAACTGTTCCATATCACCCTAGGTCAATTCCTCCTTTCATTCAAACACTTAAATGAGTCACATCTTTTTTGCTTTGCAGTCTCACCTTTCCTACTAGTTATATTATGTCTCAATGTAATTTTTTTTATTTAAGTCTAAAATACAGGGTCGCATTCTGTGAGCTACTGAACACTTGCTGAGTGGCTACAGGTCTGTTGACTTCAGTAGGAGAGTGTAAAGTAAGAACTCAAGACCTTCCAAGACTTCTAAATGAAAATTGTAGGTATGCCAAGTTAAATTGTGCTGTACTTTACATTCTTTCCCATTTTTTGAGTTCTTAATTTCTTACTGACATTTGTTTGTGAAAGACTACTTTATGAAAACACAAGCATGCAGTTAGAATAAAGTAGATAGACTAGTGCATATTAATTAATATTGTTTCACTTTTGTCAGTAGTACATTTTAAAAACTGAATGTTATTTTCTGGAGTAATTTAAGCATATGCATTCACTATTAACCTAGGAGCAGTTAAGTTATCATGAACTCCTTTGGTAAAGAAAATTATACCTTTCTTTTCTGCTGCTGGTGTTGACAATATGCAGTGCTTGGATGCTTTAGTTATGTAAGCACCAGTGAAAATAAATAGCAATCAGAAGTGGTCAAGAGTAAGGCATTTGGCTGTCTATCCTACTGAATTTTTTTTAAATTAATGTTTTTCCTCACTGTTAATAATGAATGGCAATAAAACAAAACAAATCTTGGATGTCTAGTTTATTTCTTATCAGAACTCTTTAATTTGAAATTTCAGGAATCAGTCTAGTAGCAAGTGTCAGAGTAAATAAATACTTTCTATACTGATCCGTGTCATTCTACAACTTTATAAGAGTGCTTTCGGCCTATAATGTGTGTATTATCACTTATGCGTTTCCCTCAAAGAAGACTCAGCTTTTGAACACTTGAGAGCTTGGTCTTAGAAGTGTCGACTGAAATTCAAGCTGTATATTAACAGGCATGAAGAAACAGAAGGAACACAGAGATTAAATGACTTACCAATAGTTAAAGAAAAGATTAGTAACTGTTGAGGGCTGACTTCATATCACTTGGTCCTATTTGATGACCTATGCATGTGACAATGAAGCATACTTCTGTGACTGAGAAGTTCTAACTAATAATGTCCTAATGAAACCCCAAACCTTGACGATAAAAGTTCAGTGCATATTTGTATTTTACATTGGAACAGGGGTTCCTAAACTTACTTACTTTGTGCGCAACCATACTGCAACAACATCCAACTGTATGTTTTTTCAATGGGATGCATTCAGCTTACTATAGCTGCTGATGGGATAAGTGCACACTTTGGGAGTCCCAGACAGGAGATCCACGTTCACTCCAGAAGAAAAATCCTTGATTTTTCTTTCATTGGCTGGGGAATAATAACCCAAGAAGGGATTTTACTTGTGCATTTGTTCTGGTTGCCCAGAAAATTGAGCTGGCATAAAGTAGTGTAGCACCTTGGGAGTTTATGGCATTAGGACAGATTATGCCAGCTGAGGAGCTGGAGTTGAAATAAATTGAGAAACCTGATTATAACTGTGCCATTGTCTATGTGGAAAAGTATTTGAAGTCCTTCAGTGTTTTGTTGTGACCACATGTAGATATGATTTTTAATGCCCTAAACCTCCTTAATCAAGATCTTAGTTTTAAAAATTGTTATTAAACATCTTTGCCCAAAGTATTTTTATATTTGATATACCACAAATGTCGCCTACATCTCAGCAAATATGCACTGGGATTAAAGGGTATAATCTCTCAAGAGAGGTTTATAATCATTTTAATTACCCTGGACTTAATAAAAGGAGTTAAGGGATTTAATAAAAGGGCATTAAGAGATTGCCAAAGGGTTAAATATATATATTTTTATAAAAAAAATTGTAAAGCTTCTGTGGCTTTGAGGTGGGAAGGTGGGAAGGCTTAGTGGGAAAAGAGGAGGAGGTGAGCAAAAGTCAAGATGAGGATTAGTGTCAATTAAACTTCCCTTTGAACCTCCTAACTTGCATATGCAGAACCTGACACAGCTGAAAATACTTGCAATTTCCTGGGCCACAAAGGACCAGAGACGTTGGTGTACAGCTCACTGACCTACAGGAAACTGCAAGGGAGCAAAAAAAAGATATAAACCCAGCCAATTTCTTCTAGCTCAGTGCTAAGATATTTTAGCACTATTTCAGGGGAGAAGATCTGGAGTGCATGAGGGAATTTTGAGAGTCAGTAGATTCACTTCTCAGACCTAAAAGATTTTGTTTGGTTTTGATCTACCTTAGATCAAAACTAAACAAATTCTCTGCCCTAATCCTTATCCTCTGCTCTTAAGTTTCAGGTTAGCATAGAATTTAGTTTATTTCTAGTCTTCTGGAATATAATAAATGTAATTAGAGATGAGAAGATGAAAGTGAACCGACAATCTTCAGACAGGAAATTCTACAGCTCTTACAAAACAAGGCAAAATCCAACATACAAACACCTAGAATGTTGCCTCACTTCACTCTTGGGCTGAATCAAACCTGAAGCCTTATCCAGAGAGATAAGGTGGAGATCCAAATGTAGGTACCTGAACATAAATCAGCACGAGTTCTCTTGAAGGTTTTGTTGGCTGGAAGTAAAATGAGTTGCTTAGGTTTTCCAGTTGGGGTTAACACACATTTCTAATGTGTTTTCCATTTCCTAACACTACAGTCTTTCAGTGCTGAGCTAAATCCTTTCTCCTGGTTGTGGGCGTTCCTGTAAGCCTCAGGGATAGACATTCTGCACCAGGAGGCATAGAGGAGTGCCTTGGGGCTTATAATGCCTGTTTTCTTCTGTACAGCATCCTGGATAGGAACAGACTCCTTGGACAATTTTATATGACCATGTATAAGATCCACATCTTATAAGCCTTTCCCCTTCCCTTTGTCCCCAGAGATCACACCTCTGGTGTGCAGAGAAACCTGGTGCTGAAGTCAGCATTCAGAAATGAAATTTAAACACGAGAGAATGCAAGAGAAGTGAATCTTTGCCCAACTTCATCATTCAAAATACCAAGAAACCTTCAGATAAATGGGGTAATGTGACATTATTTTAAAAATCAAGGCCAACATCTGTTCATACGTACCTGTGCATGTCTCTGCTTTCTTTCTTCCCAACTCTTTATTTATGAGTGAAAGGTACAGAAACTGGGCCAAAGGCACTCAACTCCTTCTATTTTGTGTAAAATGCATGGGGATGTTCTTTAAGTCTATACTAAGCAAGTGATAAGTTTGAGAAAGACATTTTCTCTAGCATGAAGGCATGAGGATAGCTGAGAGAATATGTATGATTAGCTCACGCTCTGTTCTTTGATCAAAAGCATAATTGTTTCCTCACTGTTTTGAGATGTGCTAGAAATGCAAACCAATAACCATTTAAAAACTGGTTTTGGCAAGCAGTGACTGGAGATAAGAAAAATGGAGCAGCAGAAAAACTAGTATATTTTAGATAACTGGTATGCTTAATCAGGTCTTGTAGCAGAACAATCTAAAACGGAATTTTGAGAATTTTGAGCAGGTCCATGCAGCCACACTAGCTTTGTTCTGTAATCCGTGCGGTTGTAACTCAAACAAACACTACTGAGCAAAATATATGTATTATTCTGTTAATGAATGAAACCTAGAGGTTTTTAATGCTTCTGTTGAAAAGAGATTGATTCACTGCAGAGTAATTCAAGAATGCTGTTTCTGCTCTTGGCAGAAACAAACAAACAAACATAGAAACAAATAAATCCCTAGGCATCTAACCTGCAAAACAAAACAGCTTTTTTTTTTTTTAACACTGGGAGCTTCTCATAAATCGTAAAGCCAGCTTTTGCTTTTTTTTTTTTTTTCCTTTGGCTAAGAGCTTAGGGCCTTTACAGTGGAAATATAACATGGATTGTAAACCTTCTGAGGAAGGAACTGTGTTTTCCTCTATTGTGGACAGCAGTCAGCTCTACTGAGTTTCTGTATCTCTGAAAAGATTCTCCAGGTCTGTCTACATTGCCAAAACTCATAAAAATTCAGTAATATCTTTACATGGACAGGTTAAAGTAGTGGGGGCTTTAAGCACTGTTAGCATTTCATGTTCCATATTAGTTAACTCCAGTTACTTTGTCTATCTTGGTTGCTGGTCGAAGCTGGGGCTGCAGCGCGGCAGCGGCTGATGCACATCTAACCGTTGGCTGACGTGGTTCCACCCTCCCTGGCAGCCAGTAGTTAGATTGGTTTAAATTGCTGTGCAACCGCAGCTTAAATTATCTAACCTGGGTTAGGTAACCCAAGTTCAGAACACACCTTTCTTTGTGGTGTGTTTCAGCATGACTTTCATGTTGGTTTTATGTTTCCCACTAAAACAGAGATTGGTACGGAAAGCGAACGTACTCAGAGGAACACTACTGAGTTCCACCGGAGATTTAGCCTTTGGCTACAACAGGCACAGCCCTAAGTCCTGAGAAAATTCCATATACTCCCTGTGACTCATTTCTGCATACCTTGCTCAGGCAATGCTTCCACTTAACTTAATAGGATATTTTTAAAAAGGGCCAGACTAGCAGTTACACAGGATATAGCTGTCAGATTGTCAGATCAAGAAAAGTTAGTTGGCTTTTTTTTTTGGGGGGGGGAAGTGGGGGGAGAACTACACAGTGTTTTCATAGCATAGGCAGTGGAAAATGTCCCTTTTAACAGTATTAGGGTTTTAAAAATTGTGTGTGTAAAATTGCATGGGTCTTATTTTAAAGGTTTTTCATCATTCTGGTCCTGCTTTGTATAAAGCACTTAAGCCCATGCTGTATGTTAAATACATAGGCAGTACTATGAACTTAAATTTCATTTCATTACATTTAAGCACACGCTTAAATGATTTGCTGGACTGAGGCCAGAATGCTTGCTGAATCAAACTGAAATACAGCAATGTCTGTTCTTCCCCCTTAAAAAAACAAGCACTAAATGAAATACAATAAAATAACATTCCCAGAGAAATCTTGTGCCACAGAAAGAACTGGTGCATTGTTGTATTAGTAATTTGTCTAATGTTCAGTATCTGCACTGTTCATACAAGTGTAATGCAGTAGTAATTAGGTAAGCCTTACGATTTTATTCTCATGTTATTTTGGGCATAGTTTTGTAGAGGAAGAAAGTAAAATGAAACTAAGTAAGAAAACAAAAGCCGGAAATGTCATTCCAAATTGCTTGACTTAAACTAAGTAATGATATTGCAGTCTTTACAGCAGCAGTGGAACCTTGAAGAAATCTGGATTCACTTCCCTCAGTGCAGGGTGTGCAACCCAGGACTTGTAAAGTGAGACTCACCTCACAGAGCTACAGATGCTTCATCAAGGCTAGTGAGTTAATGTCTATTTCTGGTATAAACTGTAAAATGAGAATAATGCTAGTTATTAGATATTACAAGGGAAATGTGTTGATTTTTCAAACATGCTGAAAAATATCCCATCTGTTTTCTATTCTAAGTAGAGCCAATTCAGTATATTTTGATTTTTATTGTGCTGTGTTACTAGGAGTATTACATGTAATGTATTGACAAATGAGCCAGAGTAAGGGAGTAGAAAGACTGTAAAAGAAGGAATAACAACTAGACAATAACAAAAATAATACCAAGTACCTATGAACCAACCGGTGAAACAGCAGGAATATTTTTGACTTCATTGGATTATGAATCAAGACTTAAACCACAGTGAGCCGTTTCTTTGGGGAAGGCAGTTTTATTATTTTTCTCTGCCTAAATATGCAATGCAGTGCAGGGTTTACCAAAAATTTTTACATGTGCATCCCTATACCCAAGCAGAACAACATTTTTAGGACATTTCACACTAGGCTTTAGGCCTCTAGTAAATCTGTGATGTTCCACTGACTGCACTGGAGTTATGAGTACTCTTCCATGGACAAGCTTCTTTGGTATTTCAGACTGCTAAATGCTCCACAAAGCTTTCTGCTCCCTGCTGCGCTGAGGTGGGCAGGTAAGGCAGAAGGACCAAGTGACTTGTGCAGAGCTATTGAAGAATAAGGTATTGTGGCTTCAAAGTAGAAGCTGTTGGTTCCCAGTCCCATGCCTAAACCTTCCCTCCTCCTCTCTTGTTGTCCTTCTTCCCCAATTTTCTTTCAAAGAAACCAAATAGCTTTTAAAAACCTTCTTCAGACTATGACACATCCTCAATTTTCTGCAGTAAAGTTGCGAGTTTACCAGTAGTCTCTTCAGTTGCTCAGCTGAGATGTGAATTTCCAGATGTATTTCCAAGGACTCAGCCCTGGATACAATAGTCCTGTTGTCTAGGTGCAGAGAGCAGGATTGGGCCCCAACAGAAGGTCTGTTTTATACATTTTCAGAAATGCAAGCTTTTTTTTTGTTTGTTTTGAACTTCTTAGTCCCATTTCTTTTTTCTTTCTCTTGGTAATGTTGTTATTGTACTATAAATAATTAGACCTGCGGAAATTAAGAATGTAATTAGAAAAATTAAACAGGGAAAGACCAACTGAGCCTGTTCCAGTTCCCACCGAAGCCTATTGATTTAGCGTTTGGATCTGTCAGATTATCTATGAGCTAGCAGTGGAAGAGGCCCAGGGCACAGACGTTGGCAGTGGCCTGTGATTGTCCCCACTGTTACATGGTCAGCACACGTCCTGGCAGGGCTTTGACACAATCAGTGGTCAGGGACAGCTGGGGGTTAGCACGGGTCAGGGAGCACTCCCGATAAGGAGGCTGGATGTGGCCACCCTGTGCTGGAAGGTAAGAGGACTTAGCTGTATCAATGCAAACAGGGTTTGCATTGCTAGTTTGACTTAGGTCCAGAGACAGCCCACTGAAATTATTGTAATAAATATAACCAATAAATTTCCATGCCCTAATGGACAAAGGGTCTTTCAGTTTCAGTCTTTCAGTTACTTTTACAGCAACCAGACCCACCCAAATTTAGATATCTGCTAACAGAGCTTTTGTTTTATACCAAGTAACTTAATTAATTGCAGCTCATAGTCATGTGTGGTGCCAAGAAGAGTTTTTCCAAGGTCAAAGGATCTCTCCTGCTGTCCTGGCATTTGGACATTTACAGGTCCCAGCTGGTGTACAGAGCCAGGTACGAAATCCAGCCTCCAATTTTGCCTCTGAGCTCTGTCTCTCGCCCCTGCATTGCTCCGGGATTCTCTTCCTCATTCTTTTTGGTTCTTTTATGCAACAGGAATGTGGCCAGACAAGGCTGTAACATCTTACCTTCTTTCTTCCCTTTTTTTCAGAATTGGGTCTCGGATGCAAAATGCACATATAGTCAATGAATTACTTTCCCGATTGAAAGCTTCCCTGCAGTGACATGTGTATGGTATCTCTTAATTAGCACACTCTTTCTGCACACAGTGAACTTTCTTCAGTTCAGAACATTCCTAAGAGCATTACTACGTTTTATAAATCATGTTCATAATAAATATTCATTGCACATACATTACATCAAACTCAAAAGCTCTAGCTTTCATTTGGATCTTCATAGGGCTATGTATGACATGTTACCAATAGAGATGACATACCTGGCATTTGGAGAGATTTTTCTTAATTACTTCCCCCCATGCCTTAGGTTAGGCTCTTGTCATCTTGCACACAAACATACACACACTCCTGCAGGAAAGGGTAGACAATTCCATACAGTCCTTTATCATCACACAAGGACATTTGTCCTTTATGACACACAATTCCTTTAGTGACACTTGGTAAGTCAACATAATTATGCAAGGATACAGATTTCTGCTGGGGAACAGATTCCCAAGAGGTTTTGAGGAAAGCATGAATGTTTCTTGGTTGTGTAGTAAGAACCAATTGCTCCTAAAAGTCATAAGATACTCCATGGAACACTTGTACAACAAGAGACATTGGTCCCAAAGGCCTAATTTTGTATGGAGAAAGGGCTGTGTTGTAAGAAACTGTGCTTTCTGAAGATTTTGTAGCTGACAGGGGGCAGGAGACTTCAATGTATTCCAGGGAAGTGCTGCTTTTCTCTATAAAGCTTCTCCAAAATCTGCACTTGCTGTCTGAATGGCAAGTGGGGTTTGTCGCCTGGGTGCAATGACGTAGAAAAATACTTCAGCTTGGTAGGAAAATATTTCAGTAAATTAATATTGGACTTACTAGGAGAGGATGGGGTTTTTTATTTGCGTATAGGGACTGCTGCTGTATTTTTCCAAGTTTATGACTGTGTCCACTCCTCTTATAAAGATTTCCTTGTTTGTGCACAGCTGTAGAGGTCTTACAAGTGGGAGAAATTCTTCCTGCTGCAAGTGCACGAGGGAGACTGCCTTTGCTTTCCCCAGGTTTCTGAGTGGCAACCTCAGGACAGCTCAGTTACTTGTCAAGAGGGTTTCAAGGTGCATTAAATCCATGCCTTTTTTTTGTTGCCTGTTGGGAGAAGGGTTACATTTAAAAGCAGAATCAAGCTGAAAGCTGGAAATTTTGGTGTAAAACTGAGAGGACTGTCCCCAGTCGGGGACGGAAGCCCCTCCGTCTCCCAGAGTGATGAGGTACAAACCGAAGTCTAATCTCTGCCACACAGACCCAGGTCTAAAATTGCGACAGGAGAGAGAAAGCCCAACAAACTTCCATTGAAATCCAGCCCGCGTTATTTTAACGTTGTGCCATCCAGCCTTTACTGTTAAACCTGCCCCTCCGCCTGGGTGGCCAGGGAGGCACAATCAAAATGGAGCCTGAACACCTGGATGGCGAGGGGGAGCGTGCCTGAAGGGGCACTGGGGGAGATAACACAGCCTGATGCCGTTTTGTGCGCCTTTTTGTGTCTTTCAGGGTGCACTCTTTTTGGGGGGGTGGCCAGGCTGCCCCCAGGCCGGGCAGCGGGCCCTCTCCCTCCATAGGGCCCTCTCCATACAGGCCGCCGGCTGGATTTCCAGCCCATTGTTCCTCGCCGTTGCCGCGGAGACGGGAGCAGCTGCTGGATGACGGGCCTTGGCTGGCGTCCCCGGGCAGCTCGGCCGCCCCGGCCGGGCCCTGCGCGCCGCCAGCCGCTCACCCTCCCGCTGCCGGCGGTGGCACGCCAGACTGTGCGGGATAATGTTTACTAACATCGGCCACATGGCTCCCTGCGTACCGCCGCTCTGCCCAAAATGTGTCAGTCCTAGTGGATTGCCAGGCAGCCGGCCAACCTGCCTGCAACGTGCCGAAAAATCTGTCAGCGGGGGCCGCCGCCCGCCATCCCGCCAGGGATCCTTCCTCACAGGAGGGGAGGGCGGCCGCTGTGCGCCGCTCCGCACACCTTCCTCACGGGCCACCACATATGTGTGCCTATAGACACACACCTACGTATAGGTGTGCGTGCTTAGGGCGGCCGGGCCCCGCTTCGGCTGACCTTGCGGGGTGCGCTGCGGGGTCCCTCCTGGCACAAGGGATTCCCCCGAATGTCGGGTGTCATGCTGTCGATATCGCCGGCAGGGCTGGAGGCGGCGAGCGTCCCAGTGCCGACAATGTTGTTTCATGTGTACTTTTACTGGCATGTCGTTTCTCTAGCAAATTTACAGCAGAAGATTACTGCTGGAGCTGACCTTTTTTCCTTCAGCAGGGTAAGGAATGTTGCTATTGAAATGCTCTGCCTCCGCAGGCCGTGTGCTTTAGTTTTTAAAAGAGTAGCATAGCACCCAGGGGAAGCCTTTTGTTGCCTGGCTGTGAAACCTGAATACAAGCTCTCCTATTGGAAGCCTGAGAGGCAGAAAATAACAGCTGAGAATAGGTTTATAGGGTGTAACTTAGCCTAAATCGTATCACAGAGATGACAGAAAATATGGATCAGATCCTGAGCTGGTGTAAATCAGTATAATCCCATGGAGCAATGATGCTTGCAGCGGCCCAGGAGCTGGCTCTTGCTTCTTAAAATGCAGATGAGCGCCGTCCAGCAATATCGAGGAGTGGTTTAAAGTAAGCAAAATGGCAGGGAAGTTTTCTGATAGGCAGAGCGTAATCACTTAAATTAAAATATGCTAAGTACAGGAATGTCAGTAAAAATGCCTTGGAGTCCTTAAATATATGTGACCACGTTAGGATCAATATATTCCTTATTCCTTATTCTGTATATTCCTTCACAGTTTGAATGGCCAGCTCCAGGAATATAAGGCCTTCTAGTACAAAATGGATATATGAACACAGAACCACGGAAAAGAGCAGTATCACCTAATTATCAGTAGCACATCATGGAGCTTGTCCCTAGAAAGCCTACTTTTCAGAAATAGTGTGTTGCAAATGGGTCAAAAATATAAAATAAGAAATCATAGAGTTAAATACAGATATTACTAAATTTCAGTCTTCAGTAAAATGTCTCGTGAAAAATTCATATTCATATTATTCATCCCATCTCTCTATCTCTAAACTGATAGAGAATTATAGTCATTTTTTGTAACTATAATGAATTACACTGAGAAACATTCCAAGAAAGAATCAAAAGGTTGCAATAACATTTTTTAAAAGTTTTAGGGTTTCTAGTAAGCAGTTATTAAACACTTTTGAAATGTGACAAGACTAACAGGAGATAGTTGGAAAACTGAAAACCTGGATTAATTTCCACTGTCTGTCCTGTATCCCCATCCCACTTCCTCTCTCTCTCATTGGGGCAAACGTGTATTGTTTTAGTTGTGGATGTGAATTCAAATGATATTTTGAATGTAGAGTGACTTGTGTATCACCTTAGTCTGGTGGTACACACAGTACTCCCCAGTGGCCAGACAGACCATTAGACAAGATGATTCACACTTTGATCAAATACAGGAAAATTTTGATGTCACTATCCAAGGTTTCAAGATCCCACTAAAAATTCAAATTAAGTCTTTTTTTGCAATACAGTAGAATAAAGCAATGTGTGTACATTTTGCAGATGGAGTCCTAAATCCTTAAGAGATAAATGACTTCAGTTTTAGCAGAAGGTTAATTTTCTGTGATTTCTCCTAAATCAGACAGTAGTCATAGAATCATAGAATCATTTAGGTTAGAAAGGACCTTTAAGATCATTGAGTCCAACTGTTAACCTAACACTGCCAAGTCCACCACTAAACCATGTCCCTAAGTGCCACACCCACATGTCTTTTAAATACCTCCAGGGATGGTGACTCAACCACTTCCCTGGGCAGCCTGTTCCAATGCTTGACAACCCTTTTGGTGAAGAAATTTTTCCTAATATCCACTCTAAACCTCCCCTGGCGCAACTTGAGGCCATTTCTTCTTGTCCTATCACTTTTTACCTGGGAGAAGAGACTGACACCCACCTCGCTACAGCCTCCTTTCAGGTAGTTGTAGAGAGTGACAAGGTCTCCCCTCAGCCTCCTTTCCTCCAGACTAAATAACCCCAGTTCCC
This sequence comes from Gymnogyps californianus, assembly GCF_018139145.2. Classification (NCBI taxonomy): domain Eukaryota; kingdom Metazoa; phylum Chordata; class Aves; order Accipitriformes; family Cathartidae; genus Gymnogyps; species Gymnogyps californianus. Next base: position 114,621,071 of record NC_059473.1, read on the forward strand.
TCAGCCACTCCTCATAAGACTTGTTGTCTAGACCCTTCACCAGCTTTGTTGCCCTTCTTCTAGTGCCTCCAGCACCTCAATGTCTTTCTTGTAGTGAGAGGCCCAAAACTGAACACAAAATTCGAGGTGCAGCCTCACCAGTGCCGAGTAGAGGGGGACAATCACTTCCCTAGTCCTGCTGGCCACACTATTTCTGACACAAATAGTCGCGTTAAAATAATTGCTTAACTACAACAAAGTCTCACTGTACAGAAATACCCCAACTGGCTCCTGGTGAGCCAGTACACCAACCAGCACAGGGTAGTGCTATATAAGGATATACCTCTAAACTTGGATTGCAGAAAACTATTTAGGTGCATCATCAGCACCATTCAGATCTGCATTTTTAGATGAACAGCCTCCAGTGTATGTTTAGGCACTCAGCAGACAAAAACAAAACAAAGATAAAACAAAAGAAAACAACCAGTTTCATGCCCAAAAGAGTTCACAGTCTTCTAATATTCTAGTTACTGCAACAGCAGGAGCATTGCTGAATGCAGGGGAGGTGTTAAACACAGGTTACCAGCAATGCTCCAGTATCTTAAGAAACCTCTGCTGTACCTCTAAGAAACTAATTCCTAATGATACAGAAGAAAGGAGACAGTTTTAAGGAAATGCAGCCTTAGTCTGAGATTTTCTTGTTTTGTTTTGCTTGCTTTTTGTTCTGTTGTTTAATAAACTCTGATCCCAGAAGAAGCTGAACAAATAATGATGGACATATATGTTACAGGAGCAGCCAGGAAGCTCCCAATATAATGTGCATGCCAGGAATATTGTCAAGACCCCATTGAGACAGGCTTTGATTCAGGGCATTTACAATCTAAATAACAGAAGACCTGTGTCATTTAACAACTTGAAAGGATTGGTATTGAACTGGTAACATACAAGCAAATGAAGAAGCTGATAAAATTTCAGTCAGGTAAAAACAAATCCCAGAAAATCTCTGCCAAATCGCAAAACCCCTCTGCCTTTCTGGAAAAGTTTTTTTTTTTTTTTTTGCTTTTTGCTTTTCTTTTTTCTTTTTGGTCAAAACCTCTAAATGCTCAAATTAAAAGATTCACGCAAAAGAAATAAATGAGAAAAGTTTGCATATTTTGACTTTTCTGTTGTTTTTTTTTTAATTGAACATTGACATTTTCAATAAAAATCTTTGTTTTCAGTAAAATCAATTCCTATTTTCCTACTCATCATCTTGTGTGAATGTCACCAGCAGGCCTGAAACCTGTGTATGTATTCATTAGCCAAACATGAAGCCAGGTTGGCTGCTGCTAACACATAGTGCCTCTAATTCTAGCATATTGGTTTCCCCATTTTTGATGCATGCTCTTGACATCTCAGCTATCACAGTGCCATAGGAGCTCTGCTAACTGCCTTTGCCAGACCCCTTCATATTTTGCCTTGCCACTGTTCCATGATTTTCTTATTTATTCCCTGTCCCCATCTCTCCCAGAGCAAAGCTGCTTGAAGAACTGGAGGGGAAAGTAGCCTAAAGTTCCTCATGAAGCAAAGAGGGGCATGGCCACACATACTGGGGTATCATGCATAGCCTTGCAACTTTCCTGTTGGCCATTTTATGTAAAGATTTCCAGACAGAATTAGATATGTCTGCAGTCATATTTAGCATTGAATAAAAACAGGTTTTATAGTTCCACTGTACACCTTGATGTTGCTGCTTCATTTTCAAGGAAACCTATAATCGCAGGATAAAATTTAAAAATTGCTATTGGAAAATTCAATTTCTTCAGCAGCTGAAATCTACAGTTTCATTGCATTAGCAATGATTTGTGATGAAAGAGGAATCCTGTATTTCACCTCTTAAAATCATCAAGAAATGTGGTTTTGGAGTAAAAAAAAAATAATCTCATTGTTAGATTAAACTGTGAAAAATTTCTGCTTCCTCCCCTTTATTTCCTTCTCATCCACCAAAACCAAAATGTTGAAAAAGCCAAGCATTCACTTCAACATTGCTAATAAATGTCTCAAATTTTCATTTTCAAAGTTTCTATGCTAAATGTAATTCGATTTTAAAAATAAGAAAATAAAGCAAACACAAATATGTAAGAAAACAGTTTTGATAACAAAATGAAAGATTTCGTATAACCCAAGACAGAATTTGGGAGGGAAGGGGATTCTCTTTTGTTTGTTCTGCCAGGAAAGAGAACACATTCTGCTCCATTCACAAGTCTGGCCACTGTACAGAAGCTCATTTCACCCTTTTTTTACCTAGGATTTTGTGCTAGGACTGGTCTCTTGACTAGAGATTTGGATTCGCTGTGAGTTCTCCTCTGAACTGTCTGAGTGACTTTGTGCAAGTGTCAGTCCTGGAGTGGGGTTTGAGGCCAAATTTGCCATCCGTCTGCGTTGCTTGTTTGCATGAACTCCTTCCGTTCAGTTTTGGAACAATCCAGCTAACACTCCTGGCAGGCTGGTGGACTCCCACCACTTTGCATCCCTTCCTCCTGCCCACGCTTCCTGCTGCTTCTGGGACCGGCTGTGATTTGGTACAGACATGGTCACAGTCTTTTAGATTGCTCTGTAAAATAGGGTTAATAAAACTTCTTCTGTCCACTTTTTGTCTCTCTAGGGAGGGCTGTGCAGCAAAGATGCAGTATGTAGGATTACGGTGCGTGCTTTCACAGCCGTGATGGTCTTAATCTCTAATTACAAAATGAAGAGTGGCAGTATGGGCTCTGGCATATCTTATTAACGAGTATATGAAACATAAGTTGCTTGGTGGACATCAGTTGGCATGGTTGGAGTGGATCTTGGGAGAGTAAAGAAAACAGGAATCCCTCTCTAGCCTGTTACCAGTCTCCACTCCCCTCCTTCTGCCATTTTCCTAGCCAGGAGCCTAGGCTGCTTTGTTTCAAAGCAGCGTTCCCCGCTGTCCTGGTAAAACTTAGAGCAACAGCTCTCTCTGGTTGCTAGCATTAAAGTAGAAATCATGCCATGGTATCTTCATTGCTACTCTTAACTGTAGTAGGTAGGCCAAAACTGTACATGAGATATAATCATGCTTCCTCCATTTATTATGCAGCCATATACTTCATGCTGTAGCTCTCCGTGCTGTCGACTGTTAAATGCACAATAACATCTCAGCTAAGGGTGTCAAGGTATTACCATTATGAACTAATTTCAGCACCCATCCAAAGTTCCACCGTATGCGTAGTTAGGAAAACTGTTTCCAAACTGGACTTATTTAACCATGAACTAATTTGGATATTTAACTTGGGAAAGAAGGATATGAAACGTGTGCATCTTCAGACTTTAACATGCATCTGGATATAAAAAGTGTTTCTACAATGAAGTAAAAAGAAATTCAGGAATATTACACAGAATGGTGCTGAGAAAACACAATAGCGTGATTTTTTTAAATGATGCCTGTATTATGAAATAAAATATTCCAAACAGAGACCAATATAATGTGTAAAACTGGGAGGCATTGTAGTATTTGTGTTAATAGAAAGAAACCAGCACAGGGACAAAGCTTTCATGGTAATTTGTGAAAAAATGTGGGTTAACTAACCTTGAAGCAGAACCTTTTAAAAATCTTCTTTTTAATGCTGCTCCTTAGAGCAAACACTCCTTCCTGAAAACAAAAAAAAAAAGAAAAAAAAGACAGAAGATGAGTTGATAATGTTTTTGTTTTGAATGGAGCCCAAACCTGCACAGCTACTTTTTAACAGTATCAGAGTAAACACTTCGTACATGAAAAACAGAATAATTCCAATATGTATTTGGAGCTAGAACAGTTGATCTATGCTGCTTAGAGGAGATCAGCTGTAAAGTGAACTTTTCTAACAGTCATTAGAAAATGAATTGCTGTGGTTCTTTTGTTCTATGCTGGAGGACAAAAATAAAAATCCCCTCATAATTCTTTTTTTGTTTGTTTGTTTGTTTGTTTTTTCTCTGATAGGTGTTTTGCATGTTGGGGATCAGCTTTAGTGGTTTAGGAAGAGTGCTGCTAGCCTTTGCAAAAATCCTTTGTAGGGGCTGGATAGTCATGTCATAATGTATCCTTGGAGAGCATAGCACAGAGCGAGGCTGCTGTCGGAGCAGAGCAGGCACCAGATGGTGACCCCCGTTTCACGTTCTGGTTCTGTGTCCTTGCTCCAGGAGGGCTTAGCTGCAATGGGCTTTTCTGCTGGCAGAGTTTGTGTCCCACACCTGCACCAGCTCCAGGAGGCAAGCTGATGCAGGAGGATGACAGCCAAAGACACTTTTGCTCCATGCCTCTTCTCTGCTACGAGAGCGACAGGAGCAATAGACATTAATGTATGCCTCCTCGCATATACTCCAGTATTGTCAGTTGTGTAACAGAACTTGTTAGGCCTTTATATGCCTTTTATGATCACATCGCACAATAAATACTGAGATCTGGGTTTATAGAATTTATTATCCTTGCATGGACCTTGTTAAAAGACTTGTGTAATTTCTTTCCTATTCTATTCTATTCTATTCTATTCTATTCTATTCTATTCTATTCTATTCTTTCTTACACCATGGCTATCAGTGCTGTCTGTTGCTTATTTTACTGTAACATTTTTCATTGCACAAAACAAAAAGAAACATTTTCATTCCTTGCCCTCCCTCAAAATCTCTCCTTGTGAAAAAGTGAAATGAATAAAAGAGGCTGTCCAAGGTAGTCTCACCAAGACTGCAAGAACCCTGGCTACGACTGAGCTCACAAATTCATCTTATGAGACTTCAGCTTTAGTCTTGACACATGGATGAAGAAGTATTTGATAACAGCAACAACAACAGCAATTACCATATGTATTACAAAATGATATAATGCTATTTTTGCTTTGGAAGGTAGTCAAATTGCTTCTGTGAAGCCAATTTCCCTCCCGTTCCCTTTGCACAGAACTACTAAAACCACCAATGTGGAGTTTATGTTGGTTTGGGATGGTTTTTTTTGTTTGTGTGGGTTTTTTTTTCTTCTAGCATAAAACTTCCTGCAGAAACTTCTGAAGGAATATTTCTCCTTTGAAGCCAAGCATTTGAAATCGTGATGTAAGCCTAACAGGTGAACTAAGGCTTGTAAGCCCCAGGTCTTTTAAGAGAAGCTTCTTCATCAGTGTTTGAGTCTCTGGTGAATAGCTCACTGCAGCTCTGTTTATATAGACATATGGTGTGAAGAACACTAATACAGTTGTCTGTGCACAACTGTAACAAACAATCTGCTTATTGTGTATTTTTTTAGGCAACACTTCATGCTGTCTAACAGGTGGCCCCAAGTTACAATAGGCACACTGTCGGGGTAGAACAAACCCCATTTACACAAGAGCCTTGACTGGAGATAGTGACTAAGACAGCTTGCAAAATCAACCTTAGAACAGGATTGTTTAAAACACTGTAAATGCCACGAACCTCCAATGAATATGAGCCTTGCCTTTTACATCCTCCTGTTGCCCTCAATCTATCTCAAGGCCAGTGGAGTTAATTCCTCCCAATGAATGAATGCCAAGCAACATTTAAAAATCTCTCACATACTATAAGTCTCAAGTTCATGGATATAATGCAGTATGTTTTATGTAAAAATTGAAGCTATTTTTGTTTTAACTAGCCTATCAAGTTTTATTACAGGTTTTCACTTTGTTAGGACCATCGTTTCACCTGCAATCTCAGAGTTTTTAAGTGTGCTGTACACTATGCGTATTTAGGAGCATATTGTGGCATAAAGTTTGTTCATGTTCACTGCAAAGGGGGTAAGGTGAATCATTCAGCTTTTTCTCTAAAGATAAACTTCTATTGCATTCCTCATGTCATTCTCCTTTGTGACCTTTTCCCCAGAAAATTCCTCACCATTCACTGCTTCCGGTTGCTAAAATTTTCTTCTTGGATATGCAATCCTGGAGCATTATGTTTTCACTTGTTCTGCAGGAAGTTGATGTTTATGGTTGTGGGTTTGGGGTTTTTTTGTTTGTTTGTGGTTTGGTTTTGGTTTTGTTTTTGTTTTTATTCAGTGGAATTCCCCTGGCAGAGAGGGAGATTTCCAGGATAGGACTTCTTTAAAGTTTCTAGAGCTCTGTTTTTGACACAATACTTGATTCAGCTCTCATTGATTTTACAGAGGTCGATCAGGTCCCATGTGAAAATCACAAATGGTAGTGGGATGGAAATGGACAGTCCTATCAACCCTGTAAAGCTGGGGCACAAATGATGATATCTGCATTGTATAGTGGGCAGTAATTTACATAACATGCAGAAAAGTACCAATATTCTCAGACTGTGATCCATCTCAATTAACTTCAGTTATATGTATGTTCCAAGCAAATCTTCTAGGGTCTCCCAGCAGCCAGCAGTGAGAGATGGGCACCCCCAGAAGGCAATTCATCTCGTACCAAAGCAGATGTCTAAGAAAGAGAGCTGTGAGAAATCTCTTCTGAGATGCCCATCTTTCCTTTGACAAAAGGGAATTCCAAGGTGCATAATGCCTAACTTCTCAGTGGTTACAGTAAGATGAGACAAATCCCACCCATTTCAACTAGATGTGTGAAAATAATAATAAGTTTTTGCATAAGCATATTTGTGAGATGGTGTCTTCCCTCAAAAGGTGCTTTCCTTCAGTTCTGTAAGGTGCTGAGGGCTTTCTGAATTACTTGAGTTCAGCAAGACTTGACAGTGCTGACTATTTCATGAAAGGAATGAAGCATCTTGATAGCCTGGATCAAAAATTTTTCAATCAAGATTTGGATGGGTTTCAACTTTTTGGTGAGATACTGGCTTTTAACTTATGATGATCAGTTTCAAAGGTTACTTGCCCAGATAAGTGTTCCCATTATTTTTTCCTGCAGTTTTTTCATCCCACTCCCATCCCTTTTACAAAGTGTGGGAGCATTTTGAAGCACACACATATTTTCTCATCAGACAATATCTAGATGAGATTAGATAGAGCCTGAACCAAACCTCACAAAATCAATGGAAAAATTCCAATGGTTTCAGTGGTATTTGGGTGAGGCTACTACTATGCTAATTCATGAGGATGCCTTGCTTAATTTAAAAGAGGAGCTACCTTAGACATCGTGTCTGGAGCACTTCAAATAATTTGCTCGGAAAGTCTGAAGTAACCTAGCTCTATTGAATAGCATTGTACACACGCACATCTCACAGAGTTAGGACAAAATCAAGTTAAATCTTCATTAATGATCAGATCTTGAGCTCTTATGAACTACAGATAATTTAGGAATAGAATTTTGCAATCAAACCTAAGGGACAAGACTTCATTTGCCTTATTATACTGACTCAGTTTTTTGGGATGTTCACCATAAAGGATATCTAAGATGGTGGATTGAAATGGAAAATGAAACAATAAAAAGGAATATTCTGACATAATGGGTTTGTGTATGTATGCTTGGATGACTGAAAAAATACATTTCCTAGAACCTGGACAGACTTTCTAAACACCACTATTGTTGCATGGGATAAGATCTAAGGTTCATCAAGTCCAGGATCCTATCTTCAGCAATGGCCAATATCAGATGAATATATAAAGAGATTCTATCCCAATATTACATCTTTTCCTGGCCTCTAACAGATCAAGATTGGCTTCCAAGTGTGAAATTAAATGGCCCCTCCAAAATTTTTGTTATCGATATATATACATAAATGAATATAGCTGTATCCACATATAGATATGTATATATATATATGGCTATACTGAGTTATCTAAAAGGGTTGTATTCAGATTATTGTGGTGAACACTGATCTCTAATGAATAAAATACTGTTCTTTGATTTCCTTATGTCGTGAAAGGAAAAGAAATAAATGCATATAAAGATCAATCCTTATTCCATTCTTGTTGGTTATATCTATACTAGTGAACTAACAGGAGCCGGAGCCATTATTGAAACTCAATAATTTATTCTGCTGAAAAACATTCCCTGGCAAAACTTTGATCAAGGCCAATTGAGAGTCTCCAAGACAATTCCCAGGCAAAGTTCAGGAGTTTGAACGGGCCAGGGACCACTCCCAATAGGTAGTTTGGATGTGGCCATCTTGTTTTGGAAACTGAGAAAGTTTAATAGCATGGACTTGAACAGACCACACTAGCTGGCCTCTGGGCCGAGGAATGAGTCCTGGCAAGGTTCAGTTTATCAGTAGGGATGTTGCCAGTTGTTTCCTGGGGCAGAGTGTGCTGTGATCTCAGTGTGCATGATGTGAAAAAATGTTTTCTTGGCTCCAGGGTACAAATATTATAAGAATCAGGATGAAGGGGTTTGGTTTTTTGTTTCTCCTGGTGCCATTATAACTTTTTTCCCCTCAGAGGAACAGTAAAAATACAATTATGGCAAAAAGATGAGGAGTTTATATAGGACAGTTTATATAAATTTACATATTTCCGGTTAAAAAAAGGTACTTTCCTTTGTAGTGGTATATTTCAAGGGATCTAATAATCTGAGTGCAACAATATCTTTTACTTGGAATTACTTTTTTACTGATTTAAACCTCAATCCAGCATTTAAGAACTCATTTCTGTAGTACCAGCAGCTTCCACCCATTAAATCAGAAAAATGAGTGTGCTTTTCAGTACGGCCTCATACATTTCAGAATAGGGGACAAGACTGCAAAGCTGACTGATCTCCACAGATGACACTACTAGCCCTTGCCTTTGCATAGGAACGAGTGTTCAGCTCAGGTGCCTCCACAATCTGGTACATAAAGGAGGTGAGGGAGGTGAGCAGGGGGAAAGCAGAGGCTTTGGATGGGCTGGTGTGGGACATCAAGCATTGTGTGTTATTACAAATGGTAATTTTAATGAGTGCCATGAGGTTTTGGTACCTTGCAAGATGATACTTTTTCTTCTGTAACTACAAGTTACAAAACCCATATGTTCATCAGATAGATCAAAGCAGAGGAGGAAGCAGTGATGCAACAGAACTGTAGGCATCTTCTGAAAAGATACCAAAGTGATATGAACCAACGTATTGAACAGTTTCCCTAGAGAACGAGCAGAATTTCAGTTCCTGTATCTTTGGATAAACAAAAATTTGAAGTTATAGTGACATTTTAGTATCCATTGAGTGTCTTTGAGCTTTCTTTGAATTGGCACCTTACTTGAACTTACAGTTTAAATGTTTGGTAAACTCAAGTAAGTGGGTAGGTGCCCTGTTATCCACTGGAAAGAAGCAGATGCCTTTTGAGTCTGCCAAAGGAGTCTGTCTGCCTGCTTTTTTATTAACTTCTAGAGCATCACACTCAGATAACAATGGTGAGCACTGGTCCTTAGTGGATGTAGTTCTGTACTCTGTAAAATCACTTTACCCTCTTACCACTGAAAAGAAAATAAATGGAAACAGAAATAAAACTCTTCCTTTCAGTCCTGCTGTAGTTTCTGACAGATGCATAAGACAATTGTTATTGGGAGGGAGAAAGAATACTAAACTCAAAAAGTTTTCAGATGGTGTAAGCTCGATGTCTCTGCCATATGTTTGAGGAAGAATGATGCACCTGAGGCACTTCTGAGTCTGGACATCTGCTTTACAGTATGTTACATTCATAATAGCTCAGTCTAGCAGGGGTCACAAGCTCCTCAATCTCTACTAGTGCCTTAGGGCTGTCATTTGTAAAGTTCTTCAGCTAAATTCCTTTTAAATGTTACACCAAAAGGCCTTTTTATAAACATATGTGTGTGTGTGTTTGTGTGTGTGTGTGTATACGTACATGTATGTATGTATACTTACTGACTCTTCTGTTTACTAGTTCTAAAATACAACAAAAATAACTTTTATTCCAAAAATAATGACAAGCAATTCTCTGAGTAAGAAAGCCAGTGTCAGCAGTTACTGTCCTGTCTGCCCTGGAGGGGATTCTCTGTCTTTAAGAATGAACTGAACTGCAATAAAATCAACACTTTCTTTCTGCAGGATGGATAGCTTCCTTTTATAGGCTTTACATTACTGCCTGATGTCCTTAAAATAAGCTTTGCATTCTAAAATACATGCTTTAATTTAGCTTCTGGAAAAAGTTTTATTGCCTGTACATGGGAAATCAAAGTAATTGTTCACGTTATTGTACAATATATCTCACTGTAGCAGGTAGGCTGAAGCTATGAATCTCTCTCCTTTTAGTCTAATTGCAAAATACCTTGATTTTTTTCTCACTTCTCAGCCTTTACTATAATTAACATAGCTGGAATATTGCCCCAGTCTTCTCAAGACCATGTCATTTTCCATAGTCAGACAGAAATTTTGAAAGATAAATTAACAGGTTTAACCTGTACTGTTAAAGCCATGTGCTTTGCGGAGGGATGGAAGTAACAGAAAGATTGGTGCTGTGCCTTTGCGGTGGCTCCATCCCTGCATTTGCTGGACTACACGTGCCTTCAGAAAGGTAATAAGAAACGTACAGCAACAACATTAACCACATTGAGTCATAATTAAAATACATATGGAACAAGGTTAAGTGTGTTCCTGAATGGGGGGTTTGAAGGCATCTGCACAGCCATGGGGTTTTATCACATAACATATAGGAGTGTGCTCTGTACTGGCTAATACCGATAGGTATGGGACTTCCTTGTCCTTCCAAAGGTCAGCCCAGTTAAGAGTGACTGTGTCCACCTCAAGTGGTTTTTGCATGTGTAGACCATGTCTGTGGTTATACTATTTCAACAACAATTGTTCCTGCTCTTTTTTGGGGTGCATGTTTTTATTCATCTTGGGTTTTGGTGTTTTTTTTGGTTGGTTGGTTTGTTTTGTGTGGTGTGGGCTTTTTTGAATGTGTATGAGTTTTCTTTGATTTGTTTTACAATTTTTGTCACTTAATATTTTGATCTTTTATTTTTATTTTCCCTCCTGCTTCTGTGCCCCTTCTTTTTTCTCCCCAACCTTTTTGCTATTTTATGTGCCTTGCTCCCTTTCCATATATTTTTCCTATATCTTTGCTCTAAAAAGGCCACCTAAGGTTGCACTGCCGTGGTACAGTCTCCCTGGCTTACCCTGGAATGAGACAATATTTTCCCTGTGCTCTGAGGTCTGTGGTTCAAACACTCTCTCTTTTGCCCACCTAATGGGGTGAGAACCGCTCTATCCATAGCAGACTATTTCTCCCTTGAGTATTATGCTTCTGTGTGATCTTCTGAGAAGTCTAACACTGGATGTAGTCAAAGAGAATGATAGCATTTATTAAAAATGGTTTAAAAGGCAGAAATCATGTACCACGGAAACATTCTATAAAAATGAAACATACAGAAAAAGGCTCTTTTAAGGTGCTGTTTGTAGTCCTGGAAGCGTGGTTGCTGAGGAAGATGATATAAGCCATAGAAACACCCATTCTTAGAAATCACAGCTGGCCTTCTACCTCAGGAGCTGACAGAGTTAGAAAGAGACCAAGAACAACTTCCTAGATCCTCATCCTTCCAGCTATTTCTTTCCGTAGGAATCATTCTCTCTCCTGTTTTACTGGGCCCACCATTCCTAGCTCATACTCATTGATAATGTATGCCCTCTTTTAGCATGTAGAAGTTTTATATGCACTTCATTGATTTCTTGGTTTCTTTAGTGTCTAATTTCAGGCAGAAAGCACTCCTGCCTTTAAGTATTCACAAGTAGATGTTATTAGCCAACATTTCTCTTTTCCACCCATGCTGTGCAGCACCCTGAGCAGCAGTGGTTGATTTAATGGCTCTCTGCACCCCAGAGCCAGCTGCATTTTGATTGCTCTCTGTGTTATCTGACTGTTGGACACCTTGTGATCCTTTATGATCACAGACACTTTGTCAATAACGTAGCAGTCATGTTAAACCTCCACATAAATACACAGGAGCAAAACATAGTAAATATTCCAGAAACATTAATTTAGCGGCAAGGCATCCATTTTTCACCCTTGTGAGAAAGGTAAAATTGTAACTTCTGTGTGTAAGAGACTGAATTAATACATAGCTATTTTTTGGCAGTTTTTGATGCAGGTTATTGCTGTGCAGTCTCCTCTTTTTCTTCCCTTTTTCTTTTTCAAAACATTCACTAGATTTCCCCCCCCCCTTTTTTTTTTTTTTTTTTTGTTAAATACCTTGATAGGCTACTGGTAATCTACCACTAATCCTTTCTCCTCAGTACACGCATAAAGAAATAAAAGATGCCAGTTTGTGGCTTAGCCGCATTCAGGAAAACTTCCGTATTGCTGCCAAGAACTGCCATCTGCCACCTACAAGCGCAGGTGCCAGGGAGTCTCCTCTGCACACAAAGCATAATAATATAACACAAAGGACCAATGTGCACTAATAATTGCTAAACACACAGAAAGAGGGGCCAGAACATTTTTATGAAAGTTTACTTAGTCTGTGGAGATTTGCATACAGATGGCTAGGTCAGGGTGCTGTGTATGCCGCCTGGGCCACTGTGGGGTAGGGCTGCCTTCAAGCAGCCTTTATAAGCACACACGGCTTTTACTATAGCATAGTGTTGTGGAGAGACCTCATTCTGCACACACTGAATAGTCATTCAAGTAGCTTGCTTTGAAATGAGAAAAGACCTTGGATAGGGGGGAAAAAAAGCAAATTCTTTTCTTTGTGAGACAGAGGAGGAGTGTTGGGAAAGAGGCCAGAGGACTTAAAGAATGTGGGTTAGCAACCAGGAATTAGAGGAAAGTTTCTGTGGAGACACACAATTAGATATGTGGCATTCACCCCTCTCCTTCTAGCGGGCAACAAGAGCAAGCACATTTCAAAGGGTTCATCATCTGCATGAAACAAGGATAGGGGGAAGAAAAAGCACCCTAATTTTTAAAGTATAAAGAAAAGTGTAACTGTCTTAAAATAAAACAAACCCAAAGGTTAAGCAGCAAGAAATTTCCCTTCAACTAAGAGCGTGAAGACACAAACCCTGAATTTAGTGCATTTCCTTTGTGTATGTGTGGATCTGAAAGTGTACGTGTGTGTGAGTACATACACATGTGTAGGTGCCTTCTAATATATTTAGATACTTTAAATTTGAAAACATTGCTATAAGGGTTTGTCCTGAATTTATGGAACATCTCTTTTTTCTAGAAAACATCCAGGACTTACTGACCACAAAATCCAGAAAGAGGCTGCCTTGTGTAGCACCAATACTTATGGCAGGTGTCAATATTTAGTTACCTCTATAGTAGGTACCTTTACAAGCATCACATGTGAATAGAGGGTGATTTTCAAAGATGCTCATCTTTTATGGATTTTCAAGTATGACTAACTATCATTTTTGCCTTTGAAACAGTTCACCGTCCCAGGTGTGTTGTTCACTTTTTGCCTTGCTGTTTGCACCCTGGTGATTTTTTCAACACCTGTGAACAGTTCCTGATTCTGAAAGAAAAGAGGAGTAGTTGTCTGGGCCGTTCACCTGTCTCAATGAAAAAAAAAAAAAAAATAATTAACCTTTTCATTCTCTTCCTGTCAGAAGATTCTTATCAGAGATTCTTGAGGAAAATATAATTATTGTACCCACCTTATTTCATTGCATCTTTAAATGTCTTTTTATAGATCATTTTAGAAAATAGCAATACAGCTCCAAAAGATACTGCAATTAGCTCAGTGTGTCTAGAGGAGAACATCACACAACCTTACATTTTCAAAACTCTGTATAGATTCATGAAGTATAGCATTTGAGTACTTTGCAATCAAAGGATTCAAAAACCTTGCAAAAGCTCTGTGAGGTAAAAATATATAAAATGTGATATAAAGGAAAAGAGCAACAGATAGGTTTGCCCAAGGTCACAGAGGAAGTCTAAGAGAGGTAAGAATTGAATCCCAGTCCCCTGAGTACCAAGGCAATTCTGTATCCATTATCATTCATCCTACTTTGAGAGTGCTAATTGATTTTGACTGCTTAGCATGAGCTCTTTAAAGGGGCCTGATTTTCAGGGCTGTTTGTCTCCTGCAGAATGTGAGGCTGAGGTCTGGGGCAGGATGAAAAGGGCAGGAGCGGAGAGGCTTTTCCAGAGTTTTGATTACTGCAGGGGTGGGTGCTTCCTCCCTGCCTCCTCTTGCGCTCACCTCGTGGCTACGTAGCGCGTGTTGCTTTAGCCTTTACACTGCACCAGCTTCTCCTGGGGCAAAGCATAGAGCTTGGAGCGATCATTTCCTCCGCTACGCTTTCAGAGCCAGGGGCCTGAGATTTGCATTGCTGCCCCTAATACTGGTTTTGTCATTGCTTCCTTTAGGCTTCCAAAAGCTAGCAGTAGTGGAAACTAATCATACATGGGACTGCAGGGAGGAGGGAGAGATTTTTCTGTCTCAAACACTTTGTCTCAGATTTTATGTGTCATGCCAAGGATTCCCTGAGACTACACTTGGTTATTGTGTTAGCATGTCCATCCTTTGAAATCAATAAATCATCTGTCACTTCTTACATAAAATTGCAACTTCAAAAGTTAAAATAAACCTGAAATATTTACATGCACTAAACCCACCAATACTTTAATTTTCTTATTTGCCTGGTGTAAGGAATTTTCATTTGACCAGCACTTACGACATTGTGCTGTCTCAAGCCATTGTGCCTGCACAGCAAGTCATATTGTCCTTTCCCAAAGCAAACCTCCACCTCTCCCCTCTCGGCACTGGAATTCCCCTTTCATGACACTTCATGTACAATTAGGGTGTAGAGGTAGATCCAGCAGACAGAGGTAACAAAGTGGGAGGTCTCCGATAACTCAGCAGCAGTCTGCAGCTGCTCACCAGGTATGTTCTAGCAGCTGATTTAGGATCTAACACAGTGGATGCCAAGCTGGAGCCTGAGTTGCACATTTAACTTGATCTTTTCTTTGAACATGTTGTTCCTTTTGTATAGGGCTACCTTATGAATCCTGGCTAGAACAAGGATGGCTACAACTGCAGAGATCTTTTTGGGAGCCGTATACTTAAGTGACAGCATGACTATGGGAGAACACAATAGTATTTCTTTTCTTAAATGTAGGATTTATAATGCATTTCGTAAGCCTTCTGGGCAAATTAGGAAAAAAATAATAAGTTAGCCATGGATAGAATCCAGGTTCCTAAATACCAAACACTGCAGAATTTCCATATAAATTATCCCTTCAGGAGCTAGGTTTTGCTTTGAATGCCTTCTTGGTCCATGAGGTCTGAAATTATGCCAGTCTGAGGGAGTTCCAGATATTTTCCATAAAGGCTGCTTTCCAAAATCTTTCAAAGCAATCACAGGATCTCCAAGAATGTCCTAACCACTGTCCTCCTGAGCAGGAGGAGAACAGTGGTTAGGAGTGTCCAGGAGGAGAGTCCTGGGCACTCCCCCATAACGGTACATCTGAGTTGCTTTGGTCCACTGCAATGTCTTCAGCAAGTATCAGAGAGCTAATGTGGAAATTATTTTAAAGCAAATGTTTACCACAAGTGATTAAATGCCATAAAAATTTTAAGACTCAGCTCCCCAAAAAGTTTTATGTCACTGGTAAAATCTAGAATCAGTAGCTAAACTTTGAGGCTTAGAGCTTAGAAATTAATTACTGAAGCTGAAATGAAATTAAATGAAAGCTTCTGTTCAATGTTGCTAAGTGAAACCTTGACCTCACTCAAAGCAGTAGGGTGGCCACTGACAGCTACGGCAATAGAATTTCTACTTCTATGCTCAGTTCTCTTTCTCTAAAGCAGAAATAACATAACTTTCTTACTTCAGGATAGATGCATTAACATTTATGAGATACTCCTATACAGCTCGGTGCTTGCTCTCCTAGATTCTTCGGAAAAATGCCTGCTTTCTTCTTTTGGTTTAATGTAGAAAGGCTACGGTAATTCTTAGTGTGTATATACACTTCCCAGTTCAGAGCATCTTTTGATGTCATCTGTTGATGTTGAATTTGGTCTAATCCTCCCAATGGAAGCATATTGTAACACCAAATTTTCTTGGAGATGACTTGCGCTGAGTTCACAAAATATTCTAGAATTCATAAAGATAGATATTTAAAGTATACATACCTGCTTCTTAAAATGCAGTTAGTAGGAAATGTTTAACAAATACAGGAGAAAGCTTTATTTGTCTCACTTTTCTTACATCCTGAGGAAACTGTGTTACAGATAAATAATTTTCTTGAACAAAGTATAGGATGTATCTAAAAAGCATTTAATATCTGAGTCAAGATTTATTACGTTTTCGCTTCCTCTCTATTCCATAACTTTCCTCCAAACTTCCATTTTGATCTGTAAACCTGTAATTCTCAAAGAGAAATGACTTCAGAAATGCCAATTTGAAATACATACTTACATATAAGTCGGCCCATCCAACTATAAATATATTTATTTGGAAGATATTTCTAATAAGGAGTCTTTAAAAAAAAATCCCACAGGCACATGATCACTAATAGGCACTACTTGTATATGAGCATGTATAGATCTGAAAGCAATGGGTTGGTAGAATGAATCAGTCTTTTGAACTAAATATCTAGACTGCCTCTAAATAGCCATCACTTCTAGGTGAAAGGCAAAGGTATGTTGGGGTTCTAACAGCACTGGTTCAAGGGTAATCCGAATGCATTATTACCCTCTGATAAATCATGCCTCTTTTCTCATATGAAAAATTTATGCTCTGCTGCTTTTCAGTCACAAATATGACTTGGAAAACACCTTTCTCTCTTGCAGTAGGCAAGCACAGATGCACTTGTCTGCAAAATGCACACAAAGCATATGCTGAATAACATCTGGGAGACATGGAGATACAGTCCTCATCTGAATTTGGCAGATTTTTTTTTCAGCTGTCTTAAAAATATAAAAATGAGTTTATCAACCAAGTGATAACAAAAGCATGTTAAATTTGTTTAGATTTTTGAGGTTTCCATGTGAAAGGGATGGTTTTTAATTAGAAAGCCAAGGATCCAGAACCAGCTCCCTTGGACCTAGATCTTTAACTGATAGACAGGATGTTCTGAAGGAGAACAGGTCACTTGGAGATGTAGAGAGGATGAGGTTCTAGGTCATTCACAGAAATATTAGGAAATGGTATGAGGTTTCAGGATCACAAGGTGCAAGAAAACAAGAAGACAGTGGAGGAAGGACTGCAGAGCTCCCACTCTTTTCCTAAATAGTATCTGGGTTTTTACATCTAAATCTGCTCCCTCTTTTCCTGGACAACTGGTTCTAACTTGAAACAGCTTCCAAATAACCAAGGAGGCAATGCAATACTCAGGGGTAACTGAATATTTTTTTAAATGCCTTGGTTGCACTGATTTTCCTTAGCTGTGGGAGTGAGAAGGAGAACTGAAGTTTATACGGTTTATACAGTTTAAGTTTATGCTGGGCAATTTCTTCATGTAAGATAACTAAAACAACTCTAAAGAGGCAGAGTAATATGGAAAATTTTGGTGGCCAGAGGCATGTCATTTAGGGCCACACTTTTAAATCCATTTACCTAAATGTGGATGGAGGTGGCTAGTTCTAGTAAATGAAGTTTTTCATTCCACCTTCTCATTGTCTTGCAAAAAGAGCAGACCACAATGTGGGTCCACCTCTCATACTTCAGAAGGAAAAAGGACCATAGAAGTATGACCTATTGATATGGTAGGACACTGCATTCAGTTGTAAAAATGCACCTTCTTAGCCCTCCTCTCTCCTATTATTATGGCACCATATTTGCAATCAAAACAATGACTTTACTTTCTCATACATTTAAAATATTATGGCGTGAAAACAGCAAAAGAGGCCTAGTTGCTTGATAAAATAAGTTAGGTAACTTCTTTTAAAGACTGAGACAAACTTCTCTGAAGCCATTAAGGAGCTTTTCCATTGGCTGCAGTGGGCACTTGGTCAGGCATTTATGTTATAGGAGGAATTAGTGTCATCCTTAAGAAAACACATTCCACAGATTTGTTTTCCTGTAGTGGATGCACCTTCTCTTCTCAAATTACAAAGAGCTTGTCATGAATTATTTTTTCTGCTTCATATAGACAATGTCTACCTGCAAAGGTACCTAAAAGAATAACCATGGAGACACCAATTTTACGGTAATTAAAAAAAGAAAAAAAGCAACTTTGCTAATCAGCAAACCCTTTGATCTGGTTAACCCTAAAGGTCAAAATACCCCGACCCCATCAATGTTCTTGCTCTAATGTTGCCCTGCTTGGATCATTTCTCCCATTGTTTTATTCATCCCATATTAACTTCAAAACGAAGCTGCAATGTTCCTGTGTACCTAGCAAATCTTCCTGATCTTACAATGAGGTGAAGGCCCATTGTTTCACTCCAAATCAGTTACCATTGTGCCCATTCAGCAAAATCGTTCATTTCCCCAGTCTAATGACTACATCCTATTCGAGGCTGTAAGCATTTTGTCATTCTGACCGCAGAGGCTATTTAAACCCTTTGATCTTACCTGTTATTGCCCCACTCTTCAGCTGCTGAGCTGACAAAGTAGGCACTATTTTAGCTACAAGCATAAGTGACTGTATTCCCATTTGCAAGATATGTATGTGAATGGAAGAATATGAATGTGTTGAAAGAAATGCCTCCAATCTTTAGTTTTACAATGATGTGTGTAACTTGTGGGGAGCTGGGTTTTTGAAACATGCTACATGTTAGCCCCTGCTGAAGAAGTTATTGTTTCCCCTTGATGTCAACAAGAGTTGTAGTTTTCATTTCAGTCGGAGCAGAACTGAGCCAAATCCTTCAGTTTTTTCAGAAATGACACCCTAATTTTAGAAAGCCTCTCATAGGGGTTCATGCCTTTTAAGCAGTGTGTTCCAGGGGCAAGAAGGATGAGATGAGCCAGAGGCAGTATCCCCAGCAGCCTCCAGAAACTAGAGAATTTGCAGTAGAAGTGGGCAGCTCTGGTCCCCTCCCTCTGCCATTTGTAGCCTCCACAAGTTAACTGGAAGAAGAGTGATTGCTTAGAAGAGATTTTTCTGGTGGTAGTGGATTAAAACAAGAGAACAAGGACCCGTGGCTTCTAGCTCTTGAACGTATAAGGTAGGAAAAGTGTGATAAAGGACAATACAAATCTGTGCCACAATGTACCTATAGGCTGGCCCTTAATTAGTAAAATAATATGAATAATTATGAACATTTGAAAATGACTGTAAGATGATGTATTTTACTATTTGGGATGGGTGGAGAAGGAAATGACTTTCCAAATATTGTTGTTTAAAACCAGTAATACTGTTTAAAACTATTTTTCCCCCCCTACAGTTGACTTTTCCCAAGCTAGATTTTTACTTCTTCCTAGGTTGCAGCAGATCTGTGAAAAGGTTGTCATATCTCACAATTTTGTACAGACTTCTTTTTTCCAAAGGGATGAACTCAGATCACAGCATGGTAGTCTGAGAAAGAATAAATAAGTTCCTGGTAGAAGAGAAGGTCCCTCTCCTCAAGCCAAACACATTTATCCTTTTTCTCCTTGTAGCACAGTTTTCTGTTTAGAAAAATTTCCCCTGCAGGTCAAATTGGGAAAGTGGCCCTAGAGGATGTGACATTTTTCTGCTGGATCTTTTCTTCCTGAAGTGGAAACACCTTTAAAAAGTGGCAATGTAAGAGCTAACCAGTGCATTGCAGAATTATCAAATGCCTTTGGCTCTTAGCACAGTAGAACCTGTTGACCACAAGGAAAGTACTTTTATTTCAGTAAAGCAACAGATGTATGCTTCTAGTCCAAATCCTTTTTTTTTTTTTAATAGGGCAGGATGGTGTTAAAAAAAAATAAATCCTTATTTTTGTCAGAAAAAGGTTCAACAGCTAAACTTCATGTGCATGAGGCACTGGAACGTCTTGCCTAGATAGATATTCTATCTAAGGTGCATGATTCAGAAAGTAGTCTGGTGACATAAAGGAGCAGGAATTACAATTCCTATGAAGCTCCTTGGTAGCTCATAAAAATTCATAAATTAATGATGACTGAATTGAAAAAAAAAAAATCTGTATTTCCAGATTATGACTAATGCCACTGGAGAAACGACAGCCTGAAATGATGAGCCATCTTGTGCAAATTATAATGCAGGTGTTTGTGGGTTTTTCCAGAAGAAAGATCCAGAAATCAGCAATATAAGAGCTACACATGTGTTTCAGGATTTTGTAAGGTACTTTGTTTCCTGATTTCTGATCAAAAGTTATATAGACATACACTAACTTCCACAGGAAAGAGCTTTGCTCAGTTATTACACTTTTGAGAGGAAAGGTTTTATAATAGATACAGGTTGTAATAATAAGAGAAAGCTAATGTGACCTGTTTATTTGTTAGACAGTTAAATAGTTCATGGCTTTAATTAGTCCCAGAAAATATTACCAACACTGTCAATCTAACCTACATTGCTGCTGTGACTAAGGTATTGAGAACTAGTAATCAAACCTATGTTTTATGCTTAAAATTGCTTTAATTCATAGGTGCTTTTATAAGAAGTGATTAATTTATGCTGGAGGACCACACAGGGCAGACCAGAGGATTTATGACCTGAGGGAGCTCAATGTTCTTTTCAAAATATATTTTTAAAAGAAATCCATTTTTAAATTTTTAACATTTGTTGGCCAATAGCCCTGTACAACCATTTACCTCATACCTTTCTGGTAAAAGTACGGCAAATCTTTTGCCTATTATTTCAATGGTGACTGTAAGGCTTGAATTAATAATAACAGGCTGTGGTCCAGAATCTTAATCCTTAGCTGTGGCTGCTAATAGTAAATCAGATGGACTGAAATAAAAGCTGCTGCATATTCAGCTTCCTATGCTAAATACCTCAGCAAGGAATATCAGTCTGAAATGCAGGGCAACCAAACAATATATGAACCATGCTAGAGAACATGGAAGAACAAGTTTGTAAGTAAGTCTATTTCAGTAAGAAAATAACACAATTGCTGTTCACTAAAACCATGGTTCCACTATGACCTTTGCTTCCATTTGGAAGCATCAGCTTGAAATGAATTTCTAAAATCTTCTCAATGGCATTTGGCTACTGTTAGATTTAGAAAAGGTACCAAAGCTTGTTATTCAAAGGCTCTTTTGATGCTGTTTGCTACTATCACTATTAAATGACTATCATAATTTAATATTTGCAGTGTGGTGGTATGCCTGAGTCCTCAGATGCAAGCACAGGACCTACATCTGCTAGATATCCTGGAAGTGTGTAGATAAACACAGCTTCTTTCCCAGAGTGACTGTGATTTGTTTTTGTCATTAATATCTTAGTACTGTTTGACATCATACCATTTTCAAACACAATAATTAATTCATAGATCAATGAAGGGAGAGAATTTAAAGTGCCATTTGTGTTTAAAAGGATGCATGTACCAAATTTGTAGAGAGGAGGTGAGATCCTCAGCGATAACTCATAAAAGATTTTGGGAAAGGTTATGAGGTTTTAAAGTTGCTTTGTCCAGACTGGGAAGGCCAGCATAGCCCCTGGCTGGCAGGATGGTAGGAAGCTTTGATTGGATTTTGAAGATTCAGCTCTGTGGAACAGCTCTGGGACAAGCACCTATGATATTGACAGCCATTTACTGTCTTAAAAAAAAAAAAAAAAAGAGCATTTCTTTTGATGGGTTTAGAATGTCAGTTAGAAAGGGTATAAAACAGTACTCAGTATTAGTTACACTTGGGAAAAAGCTAAAAACTTGCAGCAACCTCACCTGTGGTGCTGCTAAAAGGGAGCAGAAGAATCTGACTCGTTTGATTATTTTAACTTAAACTGGAAGAAAGTCATATTTTATTAAAGGAAATTAGTATAGTCTCCTCTAAAATGAAAATGTCTCTGTGATTTGAGACTAGAAAATTTTAAAACAGAGGGTTTAGTTTGCTAAGGCTGTCTTGCACAAGGTAAGTTAAGTGCTCAGAACTTGTTTAATTTTGAAAAGTATCCTCCATAATAACAGCCCCTTGCCAATGAAGCTGTTTTTAAGATTTGCATTAAGAATACAATTAAGTTTATGCAAAAAGATAATCTATATACCATGGTGCTAGAGTTTAATACAGTTTCCCAGACAAAGCGATTCTGCAAGACAGAGGGAAACCCAAATATTCTGGACTTGTTTATCACAGCCAAGAAATTCTGCAGAAAACAGCAGGAATTCTCTAAGGGCTCATAGGAAGCAGCCCCCCACTCCCACCCCTCCCAATAGTTAGAAAAAGTGGGGCATGGACAGGAATAACTCTAAAGGAATTGGGATAGGATTTGGTTTGATTTGATGACTGGAAATGCCTGATAAAAAGACATTTTCTGTATACATGCGTAATTAACCTTTTCTTTCTGTCTGAGAGAGACTTTGAGAGATCGTTATTTGGAATTTCATTGGATTTGTGTCAAGGAGGGTAGGTACCCTAGGAATTTGTGGGCATAAAGTCTGTTTAAGTTAAGTGAAGGAACAAGCAAATACATGGTTATTTACAAAGATCTGACATAACTATATGTGTCCTAAACAAAACCTGCATGGCAGAGCTGAGTAGAAGACAAGGTAGGGACAGAGAAAGAGTACAGCTAAATATATTTGTTTGCAAGAAGCAAGAAGCAGGGGAAAATGCCAGCTATCTGAAGCAGAAGACCTCTGAGCACATGCCTAGATACATACTAAATAATAAAACAGTCCATGAACTGATCTGGCCCTGAGGCTAATCTGGGCATGGCCTAGTTCTTACCCATACAGCTAAACTCTCATACCTTCCCAAAATATGTTGACTGTATCAAAGTTCTCTATTGGGAATGGTCCCCAGGTTATGCTAGCTCCTGAACTGTGCCTCAGTGTTGGCTGGGAGAGTGCTAGCTGTCACAAACTAAACTATAGAGACAGTGCTATGGCTGTGATATGGACCGCTGCAGATGTGCATCCTGGGCGTGCTAAATTTACTAGCATAAGCACAACTGGTTAGCACAGTCAATGGCCTACAGAAAATTTCAGGTAACCCTCAAACAGGTGCTGGCCACAAAATGGACTTTGATAAGTGGTTTGTCGTTTGATTCCTTGGTGCTCAAGGAAAGAAGGCTCTGCACATCGATGCTAAAAAACAGGACTGCGTTAAAGAAACACTTCACAGTGTCACCAGTTTGCTTTTGTTAGTGAAAAACCCAACAGAACTCAAGTTTTCATTAGTTATGGTGGGATGAGGGTATAATACAGAACTGTACGTATGGTTGGACAGGAGCCACGTAGAAGTGCTGTATTCTGTGATCAGACGTCCGTGCATGCCATGCCAAACTGCAGCATTTTCATGACTTTTTGTAATGAAATTCCGCATATAGTTGCTGTTCACTAGCTTGTTGACAGCATTATTTTCCATATTTCTGTTCCCACTGAGTGTCTTGTAATTCATTCCTTTCCCTGAGAAGTGCTAACATATATTTATCGAAGTCACTCGTTTTTGTTAGTCTCTGTAGGTCTTGTGCATCATTCCTCTGTACTAACATGTACCTCCTAGTGTGAAATCAATCATAAATTTATCAACATGCTCTTTTCTTCTTGTTTGAGGGCATTAATGAATATTTTTAATGACATGGTAGCTAAGACCAATTCTTGCCAGGTGTCACTAAAAAGCTTCCTCTAATTGGCTGTCATTTATAATTTTCTTTTTAGTTGCACACATGAATCATCTTATATATTGCAGAATTTTGTTTCAAAAGCACCAAGGAAATCTGGTTTATTTTTTTATTTCTACATATATATATACTTCTTACTCCTGTAGCAAGTACAGA
Organism: Gymnogyps californianus; assembly: GCF_018139145.2. NCBI lineage: Eukaryota > Metazoa > Chordata > Aves > Accipitriformes > Cathartidae > Gymnogyps > Gymnogyps californianus. The sequence goes on from NC_059473.1 coordinate 114,644,690, forward strand.
TTTGTATATCTATTCTTTGAAAGAGCATCACTGAAAGACTATTTTGTCTATCCTGAAAACCAAATTAATCATAGTGGGAAAAAACCTATATTAATGATAAAAATATTTATAGCACCTTTTCTTAATAAATATCTCTTGATTCTTTATAATACCTTTGTCTCCCCTGTACATTCAAGTCAGTTGTCAATTTTTTTTTTAATACATTTTTGTCTTTCAATAAAAACACCGCTCTAGGGAAGATCACAAGCAAAACAAATCACTGATCCTACTGTGATGTAGCTTGTCTGTAGTTTACAGCATGGATGCTCTGAGCAAAGCAGAAAACTGGACCAGATTCTTCTGCTGTCGTGTAGGTTGAACCGAATCTAAACCTGGATCCAACTTGTGTCTCTGAAGTTAGGTATGAAACAAAGTTCTACTTGGCTTGTGGAAGTCAACCCATTCAAATTTAAGTGGTACTGGCTGAGCTGTACAGAACAGACTTAGAAGGAACTGAGGAAGTGAACCTCCTCTCTCCTACCAGATCGATATGTTTTGGGACAAAACCTCTGCACATGCAATACTGTGCAAGCCATTTGGAAAAAATTGTCAAACTCTCCCATAGGAGCATTTCTTATTTGCATTTTCGTCTACAAAAGATGTGTGTTTGTTAGAAGGATTTTGACACTACACTCAATTAGTCATTGGCCAGGGTCAGAACAAGGTAAGTACTGCAACATGCCACTTCTCAGGCATTCACTCCGCATCCAAGGAAGGTGCCCGTTCCTTCTTGAGACCGTTTCTAGCCTCACTCACCCTTTCTAGCATGGGTGGTAGCTTCAAGCCACAGGCCTCAGTTCTAGGGCTTTTTGTGTGCCACCTGTTGTGGCATGTTTTACACAGGTACAGAATTATAAGTCAGCGTGAAGTACAACTCGCAATGAATGACAGCACTAGCTCATTTAAACCAGACCTTATACTATGTAGGAAGGATACAGACAAGACGCAGAGGCGGAGGGAGGAAGTCCCATTAAGAATAGCACATAGTCAAGTAACCTTAGTCTTTTCAGACTAAAAGTGTACTTAAAATAGGCTAAGAATAATGTATGATAACAATCAATTTCAATATTTTTTGTACTGAGTAAAACCTTTCTACATAAATACCACATTGATGTTAGTGAGACTTTTGTAGAGGGCCAAACACGAAGACCATTCAAAGCCATTAGAACATTACTGCTGATTTACCACTTTTAATTTGCAGAGAACAAGGCATTACTCAATGCGAAGATGTGTGGTAAAATCCAGCTTTGTTATCAGACTAAGACCTCTGTTTAAAAGTTGTAAGGAGAACAGTTCCAAAACATGCTGGTGTCAACTACTTCCTTCCCCAACTAAATGCACACAAATAGCCAGGTAGGCAACCTTTGCACATGGTTATGATCAAAATTTCTATGAATATTTGTCAAATTATTTTTGTTTTTATTTAAAATATATTTATAACATATACACTGCACTAAAATGTTGTATACAAGCAGTGCAATGTCTTGATTTTTTCCCCTTTGCACGTGTGTGAAACAAAATTGATCAGTTTTGTTAATGACATGGTATTGCAGTGTTCACTGCTTGAGAACACTGAATTAGTTCAGGACTTTAGTCTTCTGATCTGCCATACAGATATAGAAATGAATGAAACCCTTCCTTCCTTCCTTCCTGCCTTCCTGCCTTCCTGCCTTCCTTCCTGCCTTCCTGCCTTCCCCCCTCCCTGCCTTCCTTCTTTTCTTCTCCCTCTCCCCTTCCTTTCCTCCTTTTCTCTCTCCCCTTCTCTATTCTTCTTTCATTCATCTGTTTCTTTTCTCAAACTGTTTGGTTTTCAATTGTTTGTTGTTTTACTTTTTGTTTAAAGTGAACATCCCCATCCACACGGATTCCATACAACTGCATAAAAATGTATTTTTTTATAGAGGCATCTAACATCACTATATATTGTTTTAACCTGAAGCTTGGTCTGGATGACTGCTATGAAAACTCTTACTGCAGCTTTTCTGACATAGCATTATAGCATTATAGCTTCAGGAACTGTCTTTTAGAGAGTGAAGTGGCAAGAGTAATCTCGGTAAGGTGAAAGTGTTGCAAAAATTTCATGCTTTAATGGTCAATTACAGACTAATGAAATCTTATCTCCAGATATGTGAGTCATGTTGTAAGACTCACATGTACCAAGCTTTGTCACTAATTACCATTTCACTGTTTTACATAATTGCACTGAATAGTATAGGCTGGGCCTACCAGAAATAGTTTAATGGCTTAGTATCCCTTGGAATAATTAGCGTCATAGGTTCTCATTTCTTTGGTGCTTGCAGGCAAAATATTGTCTACTGCAGCTGTGGTAGTAAGTAAGAATGGCCATTTCTGTAGGGTACACAATATGCTAAAATGACTGTGTATATTTACTCAAGTGATTTTGTGAACAGGATGTGGATATTGCGTGTTGCATGTGTACTTTAAAATAAACTACTCCAATTCTAATTCTTAAACTATATGATTGCATACTGTAGTGTCTCGATTTCAAATGTGTTTAACTCACAGTCGTTTCCCCAGCAATTTACAAAGTCTTTAGCACATCTCTCATTTTCTTACTGGTTGTTGTCAATGCAAGATCTGATAGCACTGATGTTTGATAGAGCTAAAAGGTGTAAAACGTTCTTCATCTAGTCAAAGCCTAGGGGAAATGGAAGTAGTCACTGTAACTGTAACCTTTGAAGAAGAGGTGGTCTTTCCTGACTTAGAAATACAAAACTGATTCATTCGTTAGAGACAATTCAAGTAAGCTGCTGGGAGGCAAGAGACTAAGATCTTCTGAAGACTAAGAGCATACAAAAAGATCAAGAGTTGCCTAAGAGCCTTTGTAGGCAAAGAGGGGGATAAGTAATTACCTTTGTGTTGAAAGCCAGGCTACCTATCATTTAAAACTAAGGACTGTTTACCAGGTGCTTCTCTACCTACAGTTTGCCACTTACAATCTCTGTGATTGAATATCTTTAATGTTTAAAGCATATCCTTCAAAACTCGCCCTCAGCAGGACTAAAATGCTCAACATCTGATATGGCAAGTTCCTCTCAGAATCAGGTTAACTTGCTGAAATTAATCATTTTATCTTCTGCCGTTCATATCACGTGAATACTGTCAAGAGTGAAAGTAGGATTTCCTATCCGAGGATATTGCCATCTGAACACAAACTTCTACTCCCCTTGTTACACAAATGCCAAGTGATCCAAATGTCACTCGGAGCACTCATAGCTTATCCCTTTGTGGGTTAAGCACTCAGAGCATGGGACGGGATGGAGAACACAATATGCCTGTTTTGCAAGAGTTGTGTTTTTCTGTCCAAGGTCTGAAGTCTGAGTGTGTCAGAGCTTTGCAGGCTGTAGTTCACCAATATGTCGGGGAGGTAAGGAAGTATTTTATTGCAAAACTTGCAACTGAGGCAATGGTGACTGATTTTCAGGTTTACAAATAGCAACCAGCCATTTCATTCCCGGAGACTTCAATATGAAAAAAGACACCATTTGTGTCAGTGAATGGATCTGCTAAAAGTTTTGCCAGATCACACAGGAGATGTGTAAAAGAGCCAGAAATTGGGACTTACAGCTGTTGTATCTTACTGCAGTGTACTTTACATAAAAATTGGTCATTCTAGATCAGTCTAAAGCCCTCCTTTCTTCTACAGAGACCAAAAATGGCTGTCTTGGAAAAAGTTTAAGGAACGGAATAAGTGGATAGTGATATTTCCTCAGGATATTCTTCCACCCTCCATCACTTTGACAGTCAGGAGCTTCTGAAGGCAAAAATGTGGGGATTCTGTATGTGTGTGTGTAGTGATCATCCCTGAAAGACATTTTTTTTCCATTCAATTTTACTTTAAAACATCATGTGTTTTATTTAACATCCGTTACACCCTGTTCAAAGGAGATACCAACTTATTTACGAACGACTTTAAGAAATATTTCATTTTGGTTGCTGTGACGCCTAGTTCTTCTTTTGGAAGGAAAACTGACCTTCTACAACTACTCTGGACTTTCGGGCCTCCATGATGTTCCCTGTTTAGTTCTCTCTTTTTCAGGTGGGAGGGCTCTAGGCCATTTAATCATTCTTTTATGTAACCAACTTAAACCATTGTGTTTCTCAAAATGTGCTCTATCTGTTCCTTGTTATGTACAGTGGTTTTTCTTCCTTTTTCATTTTCTGCCTCATGAAAAGGGTATCATTTAGACCAAAGTAGGATCATATGATGTACTAGGGGATGCTTCATAGTATTATATAGCACAGATAGCTGTATCAGTGTGAACAGCTATATTTGACCAGTGCTGTATTAATGCACTAATGTGATATGAAAGTAATGTTCATACTATATCAGTAACAGCAAATGCAAATGGCAGATTAAGAGTATGACTCACAATTACTGATGTGATAAGTTGTTGATTTTTCATGAGTACAGCAAAGCTGTTAGCAGCTGCTTAGCTTACCTTCCGCCTCAGCTGCTGGACTGCTAGCTTTTCAAGAAACACAACATGCAAAACCAAATGGGAAGTACCCCCATTTCCAACAAGATTGCCAGGGATTCCTTTTGTAAGACAACTCTTATGTTCCCTATTTTAAAAACTAACTTGGACAATCTCGAGCAAACCATTCACAAGACTGGAATATGTCTCATTTTTCTCACTAGAGCTTTTGGGAAGAGACTAGGCGGAGGCAGCAGCACTGAGACAAGCCTTGCCAGAAGGTATGTTATGGAGGAACGGCTGTCTTCTTAAACCCTGCTCAGAAACACAGCCTCACTAGCTGCATTTGGGGCTATCATTTGTCGGGATTTTCCTGGTCGTATTATCTTTTTCTGTACAGAAAATATTTGTCTTGCCAGTTCCATGAAAGTCTCCAGAAGTCCTAGCTAACTGTCTGCTGCCCCTATTCTGTTATCTATTGGTATTAAGGCTGGTGTACCCAGGACATGCATCTTGTCGCCTAGAGATATCGGATTCATTGCCCACATGTTGTGCAGCAGAAGTGCCCATATTTCCCAGCTGATGAAAGAAATCTCCAGCTGTGTTAGCACGTTGTTCTTGTAGTGCGTCTACTATAGATTTCTGTATTTGAAAGACAATGTGGATTAAAGGCTAGACTGAATACCACACTGGGTAAGATTCATTAATTTGCAGTCTCTGGAAGAGTGTACTCCTCAGCTAATCACCTTTGGATTTTCTTATTGTCGGTGGAGATCTAGTGAGTGCAGCCCATGATGTATGCACCTACCTTAAGATGAACTAAATTACACTGCCTACTATGTGGTCTGTGATGACCAGCCCTTCACTGACTATAAAAGGAACCTGGAGAGAAGAGCTCAGATATGTATTGCACATAACCGTATTTAGTGAGAAGCATTACACTTTTTGAAGTATCAGTTCAGTTCTGTCTTTCCCCAGTTCCTCAGTAAGTGCCACTGGCTATGCCATTCTCTTCTCTATGTCCTTCTCATCATCCTTTCCTTTATCCAGCTTGGTTTACAGTGTGTAAGCGCTATAGGACAAGGACTGATCCTTGCTTGTGTCCAGTTCTGAGTGGAAAGATGGGTTTGTATCTTGATTTTGGACCCGGGGGCAGGAGACCTACATTTGTTTCTGTTGCAGCACAGACTTGTTCTTTGAGGTCCATATTATTTTCTATAGGGTCAGTTATTTTTTAAGAAGTGCTTCCTTAATTAACAGGTGAGCTATAGTCATGATAAAAGTCATTAAAAATCATCCAAATGCTATGCTATGCTATATAAGCACAGGCAAAGTAAAAAAGGCAATCTTATTTGAAGAATTATTAATATCTCAGGGGAAAAACACTTAAAAAAAAGCTACCCAAATCCTTTTTCTACTCACAAATTTTAAAAAGAAGCTTGCAATTTTGTCAAGAGGGCTTGATAGAATTAACACTGAAAATTCTAGGAACAATTTTCATTTAGCAGGTCCATTTCTAGAAGCTTGTTATAAATTTTCAGTGTCTGGGATTTGGAACTATTCTTTATATGAATGAAAGAGTGAATGTGTGATGCTTTTCCTTATGGAGCGAACATAACTTCTAAACCTAAGTTTCCAACAAATTCTTGCATTTAAAAATGTAATTTCTTTAAATTCTTGATATTATTGCCTGTCAAGCCATTCGTTTGAATATTCACAGAAATGAAACACAAAATATGCAAGAGCTCATTGAAAAGCAATGTCTTTAAACTTCAGATGAATTTTAAAAGTAATATTTTGCAATATTTGCTTTGAACTAAAATCCTTGAGATTAAGAAATTTAAATCGCTTAACACCTACATACTTAAATTTAGTAACTGGCAGGGAGAGCAAGAATGATTTTATCATAAATGAAAAATTAAAATAATTTATTTAGGTGCTTTGCTAGAAGCACAGTAGTACAATTTTAATGCTGATTCCTGAGTATCAAACCAATTTCTTAAAATGATTTGGCCTTTTCCAGGCAAGAAAACCTGTATTGCCTGGGGTCCTACAGAACAGTGGATTCTGTAGGGTAGATTTAGCTGAACGTTGGCTTGGCTGAGTGTCTAGCATTGTTATTATTACTGCTGTAAATGACCTTAAGGCATGGCAAAAGGGCCAGGAAACGCTGAATTGAATGTTAATGTGAGGATGAGAACACTTAGTTTTTCAGCGTGGCATTTCAAGTTTCAGAATGAAAGTATAAGCCATCTCTTAATTGATGTGGCAGGTCTCTGAAGTGAGAATTAGCCTGTGCTGCTTCATCTATGTTGATGTATTCATGTGAATTGTTACATGTGTTAACAGTAAACAAAAGAGTTTTCGTGGGGAAGTGCGGTATGGGACTGCTGCAATAAGCTTCAGTCTTCCTACTGGCAGATTCTGTTTTCTTTTTTTTTACTCTAATAAATACATTATTTTAAGGAAAGGGAAAATTTACCTGCACTGGTAGGATGTGTTTAACTTCCACATATTTCTTCAAGTGGATGGTCTCAATGTTTTCAGAACAGGCTAAGAAGGGTATTTGTTTCCTTGGTCTTTTGCTGATGGGTAGTTTGAGGCTGTATGTTATATTCTGTGGCTGAAAAAATAGTGTGATGTTTTGATTTGGTTAAGTATGAGAGCTGATAGACTAATTCATGTTACAGCTGAGAGCTGGGCTAGTCATCTTACTACGGCGATTAACTGGATATTTTAACATGTGCCTGAGGCCATGTTCTCTCAGTTACACATTTGCTTTATCTACATCTACAGTGCTACAACAGTTTAAGTTAAGTTATAATTTTCAACTAGTTTGGTTAATCCAATGTGAAAAGACTCCATCTAAATTCCTTTTGCTTAGGCTAAGCTTACAATGTTTTAAGCTAAATCAGTTTGGAACAGGGCTAAGCTAAGCCAAAATAAGAAATTCTTGAAACAAGGGTCAAAATACATGATTTTAACCAGACAAGCTTAATAAAACTGGGGGCTGTGTTTGTGCAAAAATGTGCCACAGATCCACTTCACCTGCCCCCTTCCTGTCTCCCGTTCTCATGGGTCTACATGGAGGTGATAATGCCCTGAGCTACATCTAAGCTAAATACATTAAGCGATTTTTTTAACCTCCCTGCAAGCTGCAGCCTCACCATTTCAAATATGTTGGGTCTCAAAGAGCCACTAAACCAGTGATGGTTGGAAGCTTTTGCTGTAGGAAATAAGATATATTTTGCACTGCCGTGTCTTTCTGTGGCATCGCTGTTAGCCACTGATGGGAACGGGATGCTGGGCAAGATGAACTTTTGATTTGACATGACATGGCCACTCTTACGCTCTACATAGGAAAGAGGACCTTTGGGCTTCACTTCCCAGGCCACAGGAGAGCATGCAGGAAGATTATTTTTCTTGAAATGAACTATCCCTTTACAAAAATTGTCTAAGCTTGGTCGAAGTCAAGTGGGAAGGGAACACGGAGGAATATATTTCCTGAAGGGAGGTGGAGGCAATTTCAACCTGGGTGTGCTCTGGAGCAGCTACTAAAGCATTGCTGATTACTGACTGTCCTGGTTTCAGCTAGGACAGAGTTAATTTTCTTACTAGTAGCTGGTATAGTGCTGTGTTTTGGATTTAGTAGGAAAATAATGTTGATAACACACTGATGTTTTTAGTTGTTGCTCAGTAGTGTTTATACTAAGTCAAGGATTTTTTTCAGCTTCTCGTGCCCAGTCAGCAAGAAGGCTGGAGGGGCACAAGAAGCTGGGAGGGGACACCGCCAGGACAGCTGACCCAAACTGGCCAAAGAGCTATTCCATACCATATGACATCATGCCCAGTATATAAACTGGGGGAGCTGGCTGGGAGGGGCAGATCGCGGCTCGGGAACTAACTGGGCATCGGTCAACGAGTGGTGAGCAATTGCATTGTGCACCACTTGCTTTGTATAGTTTAATTCTTTTAGTATTACTATTGTTATATTATTATTATCATTATCACTGTTTTTCATTCCTTTCTGTCCTATTAAACTGTCTTTATCTCAACTCATGAGGTTTTTTTTCCTGATTCTCTCCCCCATCCCAGGGGTGGGGGGGCAGTGAGCGAGCGGCTGCGTGGTGCTTAGCTGCCAGCTGGGGTTAAACCACGACACTGACTCGTCACCTGTCGGGGCACATGGGTGCTGGGCACCTCCCTGGGGCAGGGGATGGGCCAAGGCCAAGTGGGTCATCGGCCCGTGGGCAGGAGTCAGGATCAGGCCCAGTGTGGGCAACGGGGATCAGACAGGCTCGGGATGGCCAGGCAGGGCAATGGGGACAGAATGAGCCAGGGCAGCTCGGGCAGGGCTCAGCCAGAGCCTTGTCCAAAAGCTGTTCCTGAGAGAAAGGGGAGAGCCCAGAGGCTCCTGAACAGGGCTGCCTGGGGAAGCTGCCTCCCAGGCTTCTTCCAGCTTTTTCTCGGAAAGCTTCAGTGCTGCCTTCACTTCTCCAAAAGCTCTCTCTTCTCAGTGCCTGTCCTCGAGTGGACAGCTAAGCGCCGGCACTCAAGACCCTCACCCCATGCCATGGAGGCTGCACTTATTTCTGAACCCTGCATGAGCTCAGCTTACTGTACCGGCAGTCCTAGAGGAGTGATGCCATCTCTCGTATTACATCGGGGGGAAGAGAGTGGCTGGCTCCAGGAGCAGCTGTCTCCTGTCCTTGGAGCTCTCACAGTCAGAATGAGGGAGGATAAGATAGATCATGTTTTTAATGCAGAATATTAACCGGTTCACCAGCCAAAATCAGGGTTGTGGAGAGAGCTCATGGCCTATAAGTTACACTATAAGTAGCCTCTAAGGCTACTGTCTAAGAAGAGGAGTGTGTTTGTTTCTGGGACATTAGAGGGGCACGCTGAATCATGAAAAAAAGAAAAGGAAAAAAATAAAGAAGACACATACAATTAAGCGGAAAAGCAAAACACCTTTCTGTATCTCGACAGCCAAATCTCAGAGCTTCCTGAAGTTTTTTTATTCTGGAGAACATGCTTGTTCCCTGGAAGTGGGAGAAACACAGATAATTAGACATTATTTAGCTCTAAGGGTCTTTAAACTTTTGGGTGCCAAAAAATAGCTGCCAGTTTCAAGACCTTTTCACATAGGGCACATGGATGCACATGAGCTAAGTCTATACTAGCAAATTAAACAGTGCCGGTGCTCAGGCCCAAGCACTGGGACTTGCTAATCTCTGCTGTCAAGTCAGCTGAACTGTTGCTGGCACAGACACAAACGCAGAGAACAGTCTGGGAGTCAGCAGAGGCCGGGGACCGCTGCCGCTGCAGCACCCAGCTGCAGGGAGCAGTGCTACCGTGGTCCTCCCCATCATCTGATCCACATCACCTGAGAAAATCAAAGTGTCTGTCTGCGGTTGTCTTCTCTGTGTCTTGACTCCACAGAGCACTTAGGCATGGCTTCAACTTAGATTGTTAATTAGAGGTGGGATTTAACTCCATACTTGAGCAAGCGCTCCATTGAACTAGAACATCAGTATAGTTAAATTCCTGCTTCCTCTCAACAGTTTGCCTCCTAGAAGAGAACCACATATCCTACTAGGCCAAAATACTTGGAGCAATAAAGAAGAAAATATACAAGCAAGACAGTGCCTTATCTTTGTAGGTTAAAATATGACAATGTTAGAAAAATCTTTTTTAATGTGTGTATATAATGATGCAATTCTAAAATTGTATTAAAAAAACTAAAATTTGAACACTGTTCGTATCACTGTCTATATTGTTGATTATATTTCAAACATCTCCCATTTTCACAAATAGCTATTCCTTTTAATAAGTCTCAAAAATATATACACATGTACAGAAAAAATCCCAACACTCCAGCTCAAAAAGGTGTGATAGCTGTATATACAGAAATCTAGATTCTGGCTTGTACACATCACTTATTTTTGTTGCTCTATGCTTCCTCTGAATTTTGATATCATTGAAACAAATGCATCTTCTGTTTGTGAACTATCCACAGTGTGTCTTTCTGCCCAGATGTTTGTGTGACACTGTTCACAGAGCAATGTTATATCTGTGGTTAAATAGCCAGAATACCAATCGTTGATCAGGGGAGTTATTGTGGAATTTATTCTAGCCTCTGGCTTGTGGCTTCATCCATTTTTAAGTTTAACTCAAGTTATCCATCTGATGCAAATGGCTCCAAGTTATCTCTTCTATAAATGCCAGATGCTGTCATCTGAACTCAAATCTCTGCTTAATGCTACAAAAGATAGCTGTATTTTACCAGCTTCTGTTATTTAAATGAGCTGAACATGTTTTGCTGATCACTTGACTGAAACTAAAGCATTGTGAGTATGTGTGCTTTGTTGTCAGCTACTAGTGAAAGATCAAAGAGATGGTACTGAACACTGTCACAGATTCTAATTAATTGGCACTTATTTGCTTACATCTCGTTAGCTCATAAGCAGCCCCCTGAATCTGAAATAATTGGTGACTTGTATTTTTTAAATAATGTCATTTTATTTTCTGCTTCTTTGTATATGCATGCTATTGTGGTTGTAAGGAATATTGATTCTAAATCTTCTAATCTAATAAAGTATATTTCTGATCTTAAGGAACACCCTGCAAATGGGATGTGAACACATTTTGCGATTGAATTAGCCGTAAAAGAAATATTCCAACAGTAGCTCTTCATTTATAAGATATATCACATTCAATCTAATGCTGAAACAGAGTCTATGCTAAACATAAATGCAGCACCTCTCAGTTGCAGCTTCAGATTCAGTCCCTTTTCAAAACCCCCAAAGCAGCAAGGGGAGCTCAGCTTTAAAAACTTGGTATAAATCCATAGATTTCCTTTAGAAGCTTTTTGAAAATACCAGCTTTAGTCATTAATGATCAAAACTGTGGCTAGTTAGCAGGCAAACAGAGAGGAGTTTGGGCTTTCTCATTAATACCAACAGACAGGTATCCCAATAACATACAGAAAATACCACCATGGTCAACATTAACTGTTTTCTACAGAATTTTCTTGTAAGTCAGTCCAAGGCTGAACGGGTCAAAAGATGGAACTATAACTTCACCTTTGTTTTGGGAGTTGCTGAAGAAAGTTATTGATACAATTATGACAAGTTTGAATAGCTACTGAGGGCTGTCAGAGTGGTGGGCTTTTTGTTTTGTTGGGTTTTTTTGTTTGTTTTGTTTTTAATTTGCCTCTGCATACACATTAAGCAATTTCTGATTAAGTTTTGTGTGAAACCTGTTTTATTAAATGCAATGAAATTTCTTTGACCACCCTTCAGGAAGTAAGGTTAAGTGTGAAAATAGTGACATCTAAAACTGTTAAGAGTCCTCTATATGAATTTGTGCATTTTTTGTATATGTTTGTAGAAAGAGAGAATCCATCTACTTTTCTATCTAATTAGCCATGTAATTTCAAATACAAGAAGGTGTTTAGTTCATTGGATGGACATTTAAACCACAGCAACAGACAAGAAGTAACAAAATTCATGACTAATTTCCCATCGGTCCACTTAAGTATAGTGGAAAGTAATTGCCTTTCAGGCCAGAGTCTATTATTGCAAAACCCAAACAAAATAGCATAAAAAAACTAGTTCCCACAAAGCTTTCCAGATTACAAAAAACTTTTCATATACCGTTTCACCATAGACGAGCTGTTGACCAGAGACTTTACACAATCATTTAGCCAGTGTGAGACCAATGCTGTCTTGACGATAAGAAGCAAACCCTTGAGATTTATTTGGTGCAATAAAATAGACGACAGGTCTAAGGAGCTTGTGACAACTTGTGATACAGAGCGGAGAGCAATGCAGGAGGCCAGGTGACCTGGAGTTTGTTCTGAGTTGATAGGTTCATGCCAGTTGTGCTGCTGTCATCTGGGTATGTAAGAATGGTATGGCCAGCTTGGGGCTGAGATTCTGTCCCCTAAGCAACTGGTGGGAGAAAGTATTATTCATAGGTGTAATGTGATAACTTGTTGCAAGTAAGGAGACCAGGAGCCTTTCCAAGAGCTTTCCAAGTTTATGAACTGTGGATATGTACTCTTAACCATAAGTTCCACATGGTAGTGAACTTCAGAAACCTTCTCACTGTGAGGATAAGTACCTGCATGTCTCTTCAATCAGCTTAAAACATTCATGAACTGGTTTTGCCTTGGTGGCAATGGCATGGTTGTATATCATGAAGAATAGCTGGAGAAATATGTCTGTTACTTCTTGTTAACACTTGAATTTTTGTCAGCTTTTCATTTTACTTAGTGGCTGCCTGCGGATAAACCTGAGAAAAAGACTCATGATTCTGGGACTCCTTTTACCTTATACTCACTGGGACAACAGAGAGCTTTCTGGGTCTTTGAAGGTCAACACACTTAGGTAAAAAACCTAAAGGACTAGAGTATCAACAGAGGATATTCTCATGCTTTCATGTTACCACAGATCAAGTACAATGTTTCTGTCTCAAATTATGAAAACAACCATTTATCACTCTTTTTAAAAAGAACTAAATGGGTATGTCTTCAGAGATACATAATTTGTTTGAATTTGAGTTATTATTGACTGCACAATGCCATAAAGTGCGGGTTTAGTTACAGCTGGAAATAATCTGCCATTCACTTTGAGTCTGAAGAAATAGGTCTTTTGCTGTGAGGTGGAATGTATCTTTGCTGTGTGTCTCATAGTTCTCTCATACTTGGGCCTGTTGCATGAACTTGCATCAAACTGCTGTGGATCACTTTAAGGTGCTGCAAAAAGTTCAGGGAGGGTAAAATTATTATTTTTTTTTTAAAGAAATGTATTGCAGAACTCCAGTAGGAAAAGACCATGTCACTCTCAGTAGGAAAAGACTGGGTCACTAACAGAAGGATCACAATACAGAGTTGTAGATAATCTTAATGGGCAGACCACATCGTTTCTGCAGCATCGTTTCTGCTAGCTCTTTGTGGTCCTCACATTTATTCCCCCTATTAAGTTTGACTTACTCCTTGTGGACTCAGTCCCAGAGAATGAGAGGGAATGGCCAAAGGATGCATGTTTTTCTTGGCAAATCTAGGCATCATCTTTAATATTTCTTAGTCGAATGTATACTTGAATGATACTCCCTCTGTTTGAGATTTTAATTGGCTGCAGAAGAAACCTCAGAAAGAATCTCTTTCCAAATAAAGTCCCTTAAGATCACTTGTTCTTCCTCTTAAAATTAATTTCCTACCCAGGAACTGAGAAATAACATGAGAAATGTGCAGAGAAAGTATTCAGCAGCAAGTAATATCTGCTGGCAAATTGGGGGACTATCAGTTCTACGGAGTGGTTGTCACATCTTTTTAAACACACTGATTAATGGGTGGATCTATTACTGAAAGCGTGCATGCTTAATTTATTCAAAGAAGTTGAGTGTATGTCACCACTCACAGGCCTGTTTCTCTAGCATAGCGTTTCACATTTACAATGTTATAACTACTGAGAACACAATGGAAGAAAGAGAACTGTAACTCATAGCACAAAGCACTGAAAATACAATGTGATCTGTAAGTGATATAAACTGACATATAAGAAAATATCAGTGGTGTAATTTAAATCCAATAAAAATGAAGCTGTCATCAGTATTTGGATACATATTCTTAGATTAAACATTTTCAATTGTGACACTTAGTTCCATATTCTTTTCTTCCACCCTGTTTTATGGGCAAATGTGTTATTTGGAGAACAGCATGTGGAAACACTATGGAAATGGCAATTCTGTGAAATACCATTTGAGAACTGAGACACACTTTTAAACAAGGAATGGAATTCAGGTCAAGCATCACAAATGAAATGGTTATTGTAAAAGCAGTGAGAGCTAGCCATCTGCCACTGCAGCACTCAAAAGGGCTGAGATGCAGGGTCTCCGCAAAGATATTCCTATTGCAGTATCAGTTAAGGCCCACAGAAGTCTCAGCTACAGACATTAATATAGCAACAGATTTTCTGAAGTGACAAATATACTACACGGTTACAAAAAGCTGTGCTTGTGTCCAGTAAAGTCAAGCAAGGAGAGGAAGAGCCTTTTGGTCATTTTAAAAGAAGGCAATTTGTGCCCCTTAAGGAACTGATCCTGAATTATTTACTCGGAGGCTGATTATAGCTCCTTTTTTGGCATGAATAAGATGTTCTGTGTGTTGGTGCCATGCTGAAGATTTAAATGTCCCACACATTTGATCCAGGCTGGGGCTGTGGCAACTACTGCACAGCTGATGACAACAAAGGCTGGTTTCAAGCTCATTGTCATCACCATGGTGTTACACCAGATGAATGGGTGGCATTGATTCTGATTGGCATATTCATTCACATGCATTCAAAGCTCATGAATTTTACTTAACACATCCCTTTGCTTATTGGCTGGGATTTAATTGGAGTGATGTATTGCAGCACTGCTAGATGAAGTGGAACAGTTTCTTTTTTTTTCTCTTTTTTTTCTTGTTTTTTTTAGTTCCCTTTCTTCCAAACCTCCCAACTAGAGACACCATAGCATTATTTTTTACAATCACCAAGGCATTTCCATGTATGGAACCTAATTCTTGGCTTTGTATTGAAGTTTGCATTTAATATTTGGAGACAGAAAAATAAATAGACATAGGGAGAACTCACACAGATTTAAGTGTTGACTTTCGTTACTGGGTTCACAAATCATTTATTTAGCATTTTCTTTACATACCAAGAAAGCATGAGGTCTTTTTTGTGCTTGTTTCTATGATTTTTTTCCAACTTTCCCATATTTTAACATCTTTTTCAGCTAGCTGAAATGGAGAATCCTGACCTATCAGCTAGCAGATTGTTGATATCTTTCTAAGGATTGAATAAATATGAGATTATGTGCATGCATGTAACAGATATACTCTTGTGTATATGTGAATACATGTATACACTGTTGCTGTGTATTTATCAGAAATATTCAGGCAGAAAAAAATTCTAGAAAATTTTTAGAAGAAAAGCATATGTTTTCATTGAAGAGATACCTACGTTGAATTTTTATTTATTGCCATTTTTAACGTGAAAAGCAAAAACTTTCATCTGAAAATCAAATATTTGTGTCAGCAAAATCAAAATGCAATATTTGGTTTGGGGTCAGATCTATCCAGGTCAAGATATCTTAGTTTGTTGAACAAGACTGAAGTGTTTCATTTCAAGGTAGTTCTGTATAAACTGTGAAACATATTGGCAGAAGCTGACTGTAACATAGGGTCAATATAGAGAGTACCCTTTGGAAGCAATTAATGGCATCTATGGTTTGTGCTCTGAGCTATGTCTGGAGCTCTCAAGGCTTTCTCCGTTGTTTCTAGAGCTCAGGCAGACTCGTCTTCTTGGGCAAAAGTTATCACTGTAAATAATGTCTGCCTGTGTCTGCACGGGGTTTGGTATTTCTTCCCTCCCAGCCTCCTTTGCCTCCATTCTCCTGGAGGAAATCACATCAGCCAGTGCATCATTCCATAATATGTTACGGTCTTCTCTCTTGTTGGCTGCAGAAGTTGCATACAAGTCATTTCATGGAAATTGTTGGATGGATTGCAAACCTGGTCCACAGTGATGATACATGGAAAAGTTTACAAATTACTGCTGAGGATTATATGTGCTGTAAACGCTGTGAGTATACATGAATTCCATGCATATGCTTAGTATTGTTGCTAGCATATATAATCAGTTAAACCAAAATTCCATGAAAGTTTTTAATTAATGTGGATATAAAGCTATAAATATGTCAGATAAGACCTAGAGGGTATTTGAACGACAAATGAAGAAAACAATGATGTGGCTCTTCTTTGGCCTTAGCTGAGTTCAGCAAATGTGTAATTTCTCCACACTTAGTCAAAGCAGTAAAATAATTTATGAAAAAATGAAAAAGACTGTATCAAGCACCTTTATGTATGGTTTGATGCTTTTATATATGATTAGATTTTCTATCTGGTGTAGTCATTCTGAAATTAAATAGTATCCACTGCTTGTTGTCTTCAGAAAACTGCCAGACTATGTAATTCTGACTACTCTCTCTTCTTCCCAGCTAGCTAATGCACTGATGTGCTCAATAACATAATATAGCTATTAAAATCTAGCCCATGCCATACCACAGTCTGAACATCTCTGAGGCACAAGCCAGGAAAGCCACAGATAATCTAAATCAGAAATGTTTTTCCCAGATTATTGCCATGTTTCTTTTTTACAGTTTCATGTGTCATGACATTTCCTGATTTATTGCTTTTCATGTATCGAATCAAACACTGTTGTTTGGAGATAATAAAATTAAGATTATGAACATCTGCCTAGCTCTAAGTGTTTCTTTTGGTTTATCTGGCTTTTGCTGTGAATAGAGTTGTACATACAGCACTGTCTATTCTCCTTAGTGATATACTAAAGGAGAAAATATATCTCTAGCTTTTACAGAAATGCATCCACATACCTGGCTTATGGTAAAATGAAAAAAAAAAAAGATCTCTGACATTTGGTTTCTGAATCAACAGTCCATGATTAATTTGAGAGAGGATATGTCTGAAGACTATTGTATTTTCCTTTCTGCAATTTCAGGTAGCATTGCATGGCCTGAATTGCATTCTGTGGAGACACTCTAAACCACGCTGGATGGACTACTGAACTGTGATTGAGGATGTGAAGCTTCACAATGACATTTTCCTGAAAGTTTTTAAGAAAATCAGACCTAGCTACCAATTCTGACCATTGGTATGAATATAGCCCAAACTATTGGAAATTGATGGGAGCCTTTCTATTCACTTTTCAGTGTTGGAATAACCTTTCCATGGTCCAAAGGAGCCTGTAGTTGGATGTAAATGTGGTACTGGAATATAAGCTAAACAGCTTTTCAGAAAAAGCAGTAATGGTTTTGCTCAGTGCTAAAATCCTCATTTTCTCAATTAGTTATTTACTTCAAAATAATATATAAACTGAAATAAAAGTATTTCTTTTGAGAAAACACCTAAAGGCTAAAACCTCTAATGGAAAAATATAGCTACAAGTAGTCTAACTCTGAGCTGTGTTTTATGTCAGTGACAATGCATGGAAAGCATATCTCAGGTTCCAGCCATGGTGAATCAAAGCAGATCATTGCATATACTGAATTACTAGGTGGAGTTTCAGATATGATATTCAGACACCAACAGTTATCTTGCATCAGTTTTTTTCTCACAGCTTTTCAATGGTAACAAGACAAAACTCTGGTAATGACTTCATCAATATATGTTTAGAGTCACAGGGTGCAGGGGTAAAATTCCCCTGTAAATGAGGTGACACCGAGGTGGGATATGAGTCTGGGTGCACTGTGGATCCAGACACAGTCTGTTGGAGCTGCAGCACATGCAGGGGCTAGTGTGTGATCTGCTCCTGCAGGGACTAACAGCGTGTTTGGCATTTCCCCTGTGTCAAAGAAGAAAGCCGCTCAGCCTTTCCTTCCTCCAAGGGAAAAATCACTATCTCAGTCCTGTTCTTTGGCTCCTTCCGCAGGAAAAACAACAGCAACCACAACCAAAACCGAGGGTAGACTTATCCCACTGGAAGGAGCAAATTTTGCAAGAAAGCCCTCTCCTTTGATGCACGTGGTAGCACCGAGAGGTGCTGCTAGCGCAGTGGTGCTCTGTGTTGTCCCAGAGGCAGGCTTTTGTGCAGCTCGCACATTCCAGCCCTTCAGCAGGGCTCTGCTAGCTTAGCAACATTAGTGCGCTGTCAATATTTGTCTGCCAAAATCCCACCATTAAGTATGCTGCTTAAAGCTGAGTTTTACAGATACTAATTACTGTCCTACCCTACCTTCTCCTCTCCTACCCGCCCCCTGCCTCCTCCAGAGAAGGGATCACTGCAGCTTATGAAGGAGACTCAGCAGTTCCTATCTCCAGCTCTTTCAGAAAGGAGACTAAGGACCTTTGTTTGGACACGGTTGTTAGTTACGCTTATTCAAGAATTTTCATATTTCCTAAAAGATGCATATTTTTGCAGTATTTTAGCCGCTGTCACATGTCCTCTATTAAAAGTGCATAGGATATTACCTGTTCCTGTATGTTTCATCCTTCCCTTGCTTCTCTCAATCATGTTTCTCTGGCAGCTTAAAGCCACCATGTGGATGACATAGAAGTTTCAGCTGGCTAGAATGAGAAGGAATGAGCAGTTTGGGTAGCAGCAGAGGCTATAAAATCTATAAAATAGAAGATAGAAGGGAATAACTCTCCAGATGTTGCAAGATATCAAAATATGGCTACTCTATTTTACCATAGTCAGTAAGCATTGAGTCTGTCACAGCCAGCTGGACTCCTGAGAGCTGCCCCTCCTAGTTCCAGTCATCAAAGTAATGATTTAAGAATATAATGACTCTATATACCATGAAGGTTCAGAACTTGAGGGGCATTTCTATGTGTGATACTGGTTTCAATGGGAATTAGACACTTACTTAGCCAAGATCTGGACCACTGATTCCCCACATAGCTGTGCAATCATTTCTCCAAGCACAAGGCAGGGGATGGAATAGAAACAGGAACAAATGGATAAAGGTGAAAGCAGCAAGAACCATCTAAATTATCTTAACTTGGCATTGCCAAAGAAAGTTTGGCATGGCCTCAGGGCTGTGCTGTCTAGGTTGTCATCTCTGTAAGCCTGTATTTCACCTAAACACTTCTGTCCAAAGCATTGGCACACGTGGACTCCTACACTCTAGACCCCTGCATCGAGCCAGGTGGAGTACACTCAGCCATCCACAAATAGGTGACAGAGATAGACTGAGGAGTAATTTGGACAATGACATAGTAGGGGAAGAAAGATAGTTCTGTAGTAAGTACCAAATAGATTTCTCAATTAAACATGGGTTGGAAAAAACAGAAAATCGGCGAGATGCGGTGAAAATGTTTTAATGATAGCTGTCCACAGGTAAAGGAATGCAAGGGCCCAATGCAGTTGCCCATACATGAGTGTATAGTGCCTTTTGAGTTGAGCTAAGGTGTCAGAGATGTTCACACGAGGCTGTAGGTATGGCACAGGACCTGTGGTGACCTGTGGCTTATTGGAGTAGCAGCAGGAGGCTGTGTGTCATTCCTTATGGCACCAGATGCCCGATCTCACATGGCACCAGATGCCCCTGTGTAGACAATGAGTAGAGCCTTTCATCTCCAAAACAAAATGAACATAAATACTCTTCTAACTAATGTTGAACAGAAATTGTAAAGATTACACTTCTGTGATAAACAATAGGAATAAAACATATTCATTATTTTAATGAGAGGAATGTTTCTCTGGTAAACAGTAGCCTTTCATACATACACCCTATTCACTGTAGAGACGTGCAAGTTCTGTAAATAGTGTAGGTTTAATATGATGCTCACAAGGACATGTCTGTTGCTGAATATGCTTTTATACATATATATAAACATATACGTATATGCATTTTTAGATATATATGCATATACAGCTAGAGATACACATGTATATATATTTCTGGGTCTGAAAGCAGTGCATACATCTCAGTGTACATTACTGTCAAGCACAGACATAATGGTGTACAAACAAGTGGATATACACATGTACATAATAAAATACATGTGTGGGGACACATCCATACCTGCACACACGTATATACAGTCTGTCTCTGTATGAACTGAAATGCAGATATGGGCATCACGTTAAAGCTTCACCAGTATATATTTTTTTTGTTATGGGGCTGTCACCTTCCTAGTTTATAGAAGACTGAACACTGAGCAGAATTTGAGCGTAAGCCTACAGTACCAGCTTCCGCTTGACTCCAGCCTCCGCTTTGTCTGCTAACTCGGCTGGTAACAGTTAAGAGTTTGCTGGTGTGATAGGTGAGCTCCATCCATCATGGCTAATGTTGTGAGACAGTTGTGCCTCCTTTTGTTTCCGTATTCCCTTGAGGACACATTCTGGAGGCATGGCTGTGTTTACCCTGCATTTTTTTATTTATTTATTTATTTTAAAGTCAGTAATCATGTTTACTTTACTTCCTTCCCCAGCGCTGTTTACTAGCTTTGGTGTGGCGAGATGACTAAGTCAATATATATTAAGGAATACATAACAATGTTGTAATGAGAATTAGTGATACTCTGAAAAGACAGAGACATTGGCTGCTGTGTTTTGTACTGTTTAGTCTGGGGGTAATGAAGAGCTCACAGATGACCTGATTTCATTAAAGTAGGTCAGATTTGACTGAAACATAGCTATGGCTCTCTCCCAGCAGTGCAGTGTCTTTCTCCCCCCATCCCTGCCTCAGCCCCCCCGCCTGTCACCTCAGCATTTGCAATCTTTCAGGGAATTACCTTAGGGTTTTGTTAGTATCTTAGCCAAATATATACTACAATACTTAATTTCCACTGCTCCCTGTGTTTTCTGTCAGTATATGTGTCATGGAAAGGATGACCATACTTCTGTCTTTACTACAGGAAAGGTGATGATGTGAGAGGATGGCACACTTGATAAGACAGCATTTATGCGCCATAGATATTTCTCAGTGAAATCCTATCTGGACAGGATACCTGCCATTTTTACTGTGAGGCAGCTGAGTCAGATTAACCCTACGTTCGTACACAGCTTTCATCTAATTTTCTATTTATTTGCTGTGTTTCATATCCACAAGTTTAACACTGGAGTAGACGTTCTGATTTGGCAATATCCTAGCAGAAAAACACCTTTAAAAAGGTACTGAGAAAGTCTTTACGAGACCTTGTGCTCACAAATAAGAATATATTAGCAGATATAAGAATTATTCACAACTTTTGATGAGATGGATGTAACACTGTGAGATGCTGGAAACAAAGACAGAATTAGGTATTGTCGTCCCACAGGATGTCTGCTAAGAGAGTTTCCTTCTAACATCAGTGGGAGTAAGGTGGGATCTATAGACCAGACCTAAACAAAGACGTTAGGGAAGCTATTCAGACAGTACTCAGCTTGAAAAAAAATCAGGTCCTGTTAGGTGAAAAAAATGATACAGTAAGACGTATAGAGGACACAGCCTTTTACTGAAAGAGATTTTGAAAACACTGGGCTGATAAACATGTTCAGGCTTGCTGTTCAGCTACTAAAACCACAGTGATCTTCTATCATGAAATATTCTTGTTACTTTTATTACAGCCTTTCTACAGTTATATGATTCCCAGAGAGAGATACAATATCCTACATTTAGCTACCTGTCCCTGTTTAAAAGACTATCAGGTTTTTCATGTCAAAATGTCTCTGAAGAGGTATCAGCCAAAGTACGTTGCCTTTCCTTTGCAGTCATATTACATTTAAACCGAGGCCTATGTAACTGCTGAAATTTGGGAACTCTGCTTTCCCAACTCCCTCCTCCTCACTTCTCTTTCTTGCCCTTAATTATTGTGATTGTGCCCCTCATGACTTCTAAAGCAGGTGTTCTGTTCTCCCATTTGCTTCAGGTCATTACAGTAAAATCTTTTCATTCCTGAAATCTTTTTTCCCCCCATTAGTCCTGAGACAAATAAATTGATTGTGATTTTCAGAGGCAACTGGGGTGGTCAGGCAGTTCCCAGAGAAGTCTATAATAAGATTACTTGCGTAAGTAATCTGAGGACCGTGGGCTTTTGAAAATCCCAAGTCTTCTGGCTACATTTTGGCTTTTTAATATTTTTTCTTTTCGCTTTCCCTTTACAAAGAGTATAGTAGCTTTATACAGTTTGCACCATTATAAGTAAAACCAACATTTATTCTAACATAGAAATATCATGTCTTGTTTAACTTAGAAAAATAGGACCTTCTGGATCATCAAGTCCTGTCTTCTGCTTTTACTAGCAACTGTACAGTATTATTTTGTTTCTAAATATATCAGGTTCTATTGTCAAACTATTTCGATTTTCTGCTCTGATCTATTCTCTTGCAATAGTGGCCTGTTTGAACTGAAATACTTCGAAGAGTCTAGTTATGTCAGATAAAAGCTATGTTTAAAATAGCCTGTATGATTTGATTTAAAAGAAGTAAAATTGCCATAGTTTCAGTAAAAGAACGAGAAAAGCTATGTTTGCTTGAGAGGTTTTATCAAGTAAAGCATACTTGTTCTTAAGGTCTTTCTATGACTTGGAAGTCTTTGTCTTAATACCTCCTCTGCTCTTCTGACAGAAGGTCTGCTTGTCTGTCTGCCTGTCTGTCTGTGCTGTAGGGATGTACCATTATCACCATTTTGTCAACGACAAAGTAACACAGGAAACACCGAAATGAATTGCCTGTGAGCTATGACAGTACGAAGGACAAGGCAGCAGAAAATCAGCCTCAACCCAAGAATATTAGAATGACCTCTCCTGCGTAATGCCGTAATGCTTGCCCAGTTTGGGGTGTTTGATGATGCTGGTGGGAATTTTGGCCATGCTGAGCCTCACAAATCCAAAGTTTGCAGTTTGTACTACCTGGGTAACGACTCGGGTTACTCTAGGGTGAACTGTAATGTTGTTACTGACTACAGTTGTGTTGATAGCTGTATCTGTTGTTTCTTTTCTAACTGAAAGATGCAAAAGATGTGTGCTCACTGCTTTTTCTCAATACAGATTAACTGGAAGGATCTTCATTTTCAGCCTCAGATTCATCTTTTATAAGCTTCAACAAAGGCATAATGCTTTAGTTTACCACCGCCCTCAAATCAAAGGAGGGAGATCAAAAAACCGTGTCTTGAAAAGATTATGCAACTCAATAGGACCTGATCTTGTTGTATTATTGCATCCATTACAACAGCACAGTTCAGGCAGGTGTTGGTTTCAATTAACCTGGGATTCAGGTATTCACAACATCTTGTCTGCCAATTACTCACATAATTACATGGCCCAGGACTGTAGAATAGAATCAGCCATCATGCTAGGCATGTGTGATTACTGAAGAAAAGAGGAATTCAGAGGATGTATGAGTAAAGCACAGCTCCAATGATCATGGACAAAAGTGGCCTTTAGTGAAGAAAGCTTATTTACTAGGCTCTTGCTGATCTCTTGAATGCAGGAACTGTGCCAACAGTGTTTGTGTGACACGCAGATGCCTCACAGCTGTCCGTTGTTTTTGTATTCTTATTCAGTCAGTAGGTAAAGTGAGAACTTATTTAGCATTTTTCAAGGAAGAAACTGAAAGGCATTCCAGGGAGCTAATGACACAGCCATATATGGCAAGAAATCAAAATATGAGAGTCAAGAAAACCTTAAATCCAGCTTTCTCAGACCAGAAAGTCAGCTGAAAAAGACAACTGCTGACATTTTGACCTGAAATATCCACTGACTTGGTCAATATGAATACCTTTTTTGTATGGCTCTGTCACTGTACTGTCAAAAATCAATCCACCATGGGCCTCCACATAAAGATCTTTTAAGGTCAAAGGCCAAAGGTCTTTCTGAGCCATAAATGCCATGTATCTTTGTACTATTTTAAGCTATAATGCCATAGAAAATGTGAAATTATGGATGAATGTTGTGAAAAGTAGCAAGTAGCTTCATCATCTAAAATTGTATACACTTAATTATATATACTTAATGTCATCTAAGTTTAATGATAACATCATGAAGGAAGCAATAGAAAGGTAAACTGTTTCTTTCCACTCATCATATAGATCCAGACTATATTAACCTAAAACACTTCCTAGCAAAATAACTATTCATTTCAGTGGAACAAATTGTGAGGAAGGATGCTGCTCAGCACTGATGGCAAAATATGGGCCTTTATTTTGTCAGGAATCTGACGTGAATATGATATAAAACTAATATCATTTGACAATGTTACAAGTGTACTTCTCATTCTAAAGGAGAATCTAGGCTATTACAGCCTACTTTTTACATGGGAAATTTTTTTATATGTGCGATAGATTTTGTTATGGTTTTTTTTTTTTTAAATACAGGAACCTCATCGAATGAAATGCCTATTTTTAAATTTCTTCAACATTTTCTTACTAAGTGCAAGTATTTAAACAGGGAAATTCCCAAAGGACATACATATCCACGCATTTTAATTTTTATAGAAACCCTTTGCTCCTAGTAGAATGCATGGGATATGATTAACTGCTATACTATGGCTAAGGCATATTTTTATGCTTCCCTCCATATATATTTGTGTTTGTGTGTATATTTATTTACACACGTAATTAAAAAAAATCTAAATTATGTGATTTGTAAATGCTATCTGAGGGATTTTTGTGGTTTTCTGGTAAGGGAGCTAATATGGCTTCTACTGAAATTCTGCATTATGCAAAGATAAAGCAATTCAAACGTATAGCAGTTCTCTGGGAATTATAGTACCAAAAGCTCAGGGACATTTGTCCCACAATGCAGCCTTTTCTCGACGTCATATCCATACATCTTATATCAATCACAGAAATAATCTGTTTGACAGCTGCGCGTTTGGGGCATTGTGATACACAAAAGTTTCAGATTAATACACGAGCTCAGAGATATTTGCTGTCATGAAAATAACAGTTTTAATGCAGTTTGAATGTTGTCTGTATTCAGAGATCAGGTTTAAGAAAAACAATCAGGCCCCAAACGTATGGATATTTCTACTGTTACGTACTGTTTTAAATAACACAATCCTTTTCTGGATGACATGTAGTTTTTCTATCATAGGACCAAGGCAAGAATTAGATGGTGAAAAGAAAGCAGCCAGGATTATTCCTATGCTGGTAAATATATTGCTAAAGGGAGACTTACCCACCTCCCACCCAGTGGTACTGGTGAGAAGTAGCAGTCTTATGAAGGTTTCTTCTTGTCTTTTATTTGTTGCTATCCTTAATATCACCACTGAAGGACATCTCAAGCTTCTCAGTGCTTCTGCAGAGATTTTGGAGTGTGGCCAGAGTACCTCCTTTTTGTGGGGGAGGAGGAGTGAGACAAAGGAGAAGAGGAAACGGGGTGACAGCAATGAGTCATTTGACTCACATGACACACATGGGCGAGCTGCATCTTGCTTCTGCATTCCCATAAACATAGTCTGGGATGTATAGGCAGGAACATCACCTGTGAGACATTGCAATTGCGCTCCTGTATTCTTCAGATTTGCAAAATCTCAACTGTAACAGTGTCCAATCTGGTTTGGGCCATGTGTTACAGGGAGGATATAACCCAGCTGGACAGAGTCCAAAGAGAATAATGAAATGATCAGAGAATGATCCAGAAAATGTCATGCTTGGAGAAAGATAAAAAGAATTATAAACTGAGAAAAGACCGGAGATATACGTGTTTACCTGGTGTACGGCAGGACCCTGCAAAGAGGAAAGAAGTAAGGCAAATAGAAACTATGGGGATAGTTTAGGTTAACCATTAAAAAAACCTTCTCTTGGAAGTTCTTACGAAGCACTGGAATGAGTTGCGTGTCGAGGCTCTGGAGTCCCTGTTAGAGGAGGCCTATAAAAGTAGGTTAGACAAACAGCTCCCAAAACCGAAGTAGACGTGATCTTCTGGTGCAGGGAGATGAATCAAGCAATCTCTGGAGGGTTTTTTCAGCTCTGTTCTCTCTGATTTCATCTTTAGGCAGGTATAAATCTACATAGTTTAGCAGATTGTTACATCTGATGGCTTTTATAAGTGGCACAACCTTCAGGGTAAGCTTTGGGTGAACAGTTCACATCTGTCAGCATCGCAAAAGCCATAACCGTAACTGGCTCTAATTAGCAGCCTATATGGCAATTTTAGCAGTTAGGACAACAACTTGGCTATAAAGGATGAATGATCCTTTCACCCCAGTGGGTGTTTCTTCAAGCTTAGTGAAGTTGGTAAGTCAGAGCAAGGAAGCTGACAGTGCTGCTATCCATGATGTATCTTTTTTTCCTTTGCTACACTGCAGAGGATGTGGGTCGCCGGGACTGTGCATTCAACATCTTTCACAAGCACTGCTTTCATACACAAAATAACCTACTTGTGCATTGCTGTTCTGTACTGAAAATTGTAGGGTTTTCGGTGGAGAGGATGAAGGGAGGGAGAGGAGAGATTTATGATAAGCAGGTAGTTGGCTGCTCTTCACCAAAGGCATGTAAATAGAGCGAAATTCTGACATCAGCACGTTTGCAAACTTAGGCACTGTTGTGAGCTCTCCTTTTAGACGTGAGTATGTTTTTAGACAGGGTAGAAGGATGACCCAAGAATTCCTCTCAGCCTCATGCATAAATATTTGCATCATAGGTTTCAAAAGCAGAGAAAAAGCAGTCTTACTTTGCCTCCTTGTCCCCCAACTGTGTGTCTCTGTCTCTCAGTTTTCTACTATCCCAATGGCAAAAAATACACTTTCAGCTGTGATGAGTGCTTCCAATTTGTAATCCAGGCCAGTCTGCGTCTTTGCAAACTGCCAAAATTGTGAAGGATGCTGGTCTTCGCCAGATGCTCATATCTGGGGTCAGAAAAAGGCTGATCTTTTGAATTCTGTCTCCACTAAAGCCAGAAGGCATATGTCCTGTACCTGCCTGAGGGTCGCTTGAGATTGCAAGGCTGATATATTTCTATCTGTCTTTTCAACCAACTTCTTTGTTTCTCCCACACTGGAGCTGCATAAATTCACATTGCTTTCTTTGTTATATCTGTTTCATTTAAAATACACAGGAAGCCTTGTATGGAAAGTGAGACATTCTGAAGCTTTGGCTCTGATACCCCCTGATAAGAACCCCCCCCCAAATTCATGACAGAGCATAGAGGAGAGCTGTTGAGAGGACACCATTTAGAGGACACATCAGACTAACCCAGTTGGTTGGGACGTCGATACAAATAGTGACTGCTTAAAGGCAAACCAAAGTGAACCCACAAGTCTCTGTAAATGTGGAAAGGGAAACAGTGTAATAGTGTGATTTATCTAAAATCACAGTGCATGTAATTTGATGAAATTAAGGGGAAAAATGAATGCTCCCCTAATTTCCACATGCATATCCATCCCTTAAAAATCAGTAGGGTAACTAAAGTGGCATGTAAGCCCTGTGGCAACTGTCAGATAAATTACACAACAGTGAAGAAATCTCCTGAAAGTAATGCAATATCCAGCTAACCGTTTTTCCTCTTTCAGAAAAAGACCTTGAGCTGCTACAGTTGATTCTACTACAGAAATGTTACAAAATTTCTCACTGAGAAGGCAGATCTGTGTTTTTGTGCATGAATAAGCCTTTTATTTTCTAGACAGAGTGCAAATGGAGGCATAGTGAAAATTATTAAAGGGCACTAACAAGGGAATACCAGTCTTTAGGTTAATTTTTGGGTAACTATTTCTATTTATTTTTTCATTAAACAAAGTCTGCAGTTGCACAGATTGTTGTTATGAAGTCCCTAAAGCCCTATAAAGCATGGTAATGTGAGTAAGTTTTCAGAATTTAGTAAGTCTAGCTCTGGGATTTTACTATTACCTAATGTTTCCATTCTATGGTACTGTGAAAGCACTATAAATGGCACCTTTCATGAACCAGCTCTTCTGAGACTAGCAGGCTGCTTCTGCAGTGTGCTAGTGGATGGATCTTTCTTAAAACACACACAGACACATAGACACACAGACGCACACACAGACACACACACGCACACTTTGACCGCTCCATTATGAAAGCTTTCATAAGAAAGCAGAATTGTCCCACTCATAGCCATTATATCTGATGACATTCTTAATACTGGCTATTGTTTGCAGAAAGAAGCTATTGTCTAAGATTGCATATCTGCTGACCAAAGCACATGTAATAAGCATAGCTTTGGACAAACTGAGCCTAGCCCCAGGGAACAGCTTAGCGGTGAGTTTGTTTGAATGTCCTGATTCAGTGGTGATCTCCAAAGAGGAAATGCCCACCATTATGTAAGGATTGCCATTTATCTAAAGTTTGAAAAAACATCATTTGTTCCTTTGTGTCCATAGAGGAGATGGGTCTTATTTAAACCAAGACATAGTGTTAATGAAAAATTGTCTGAATAGAAAAATAGAGAAAATAATCTTTCTGTGTTAGAAAAACCCTAACTCATCTACACTCTTTCTAGTAAGCGATCAACAGATAGTTTCAAATACAAAACTTTTCGAGAGGGTACAAAGACACAACTTCAAAGAGACAGAAAACGTCTTTACATTCATATATGTTATCTGTACCTAGACAGTTTTACTTTGACAATGATTAAGAAAAATCACGTGACACTCAAAATGAAAATGCCAGAAATCATGTAAAAATAACTTCAAAAAGTCACTGGAGCATTTTCTGGTTTTCGTATTTTACTCAACTCTTAGTTATATTCAATGGGCATTATTCAGCTTCCAGTGACAAAAAAAAAATAAGTTCAGAGAAGAGCAAAATGATTTATTAAATAATGAATTATTAAAGAATGATTTTTTTTTCTGTTTCTGAATTATTTCTGAAGTAATTCTAGTTTCTGTGAACAGCATACTATTTAAAAGTATTCATAAATAGTTTATTTCTTGTTTGTTTGTTTTCAGATTTAGTCTTCAGGGTGCTTAGATCCATAGAACCATAGATTATGAAGTCACAAAGGATCATTGTAATCATCTAGTCTGACCTATATATTTTCAGTTTGAACTTGAGTATGAAACGTTTTGAAAAACATTAGGTCTTGATTGAAAGCATTTGTTAGTTGTTCCATTGGCTAATTATCCTCACTGCTAAAAATTTGTTCTTCATTTCTAGCCTTAGACTTTTTAGCTTCAGCTTTCAGCCACTGTATTTTGTTATGTCTTGGACAAAAGAGATTATGATCAAAGTTTGATTTTCTGTGCTTATAAACTTTGCTGTCCCTTAGCCTTCCCTCTCAGGCTGAGTTTCTGGAATCTTTTGGTACAAGGAAAGCTTTTTTAATGGTTCTTCTCTGACTCTCTTCAGTCCTTCGAAAACCTTTGAAACAGTGACACAAGAACTAAACAAAATATTACAGGAGCAGTTGCATGAAGGTCAGATGCTGAGATAACATGAACTTTGAGCACCTATTCAAGATGCTTTCTACATGGAAAGATTGTATTAGCCCTCCTGGAAACATCGACACAAGGGAGCTCTGGTCAACATGACTATTCACAGCTGACCACGTTAAAATAAAATTTGCATGCAGTCTTCCAAGCTGTGTACCACTGACTTCAACTCGTCATGATTTATTAGTATTGCAATGATCACTTACAAACTTTAACTGTGATTGTTTTGTGGTTTGTTCCAGATTTTTAATAAAACGTTAAGTAAAATACAGTCAAGAGCAATTCCATAGAAATGGTCTCCTTTTATAACAATATTTTGAGGGTTGTCTGTTATCCATTTTTAATCTATAGGTGTATGCCCTGTTAAATTTTAATGATGTGCCACATTAATTTATCATCATCTAATTAAATGTAAGGTAATTTTAAGTTGAAAGTCTAAGGGAGAAGATAAGATTAATACAATTTTCTTCATCAATCGACCCATAATCCCATAAAAATATATTGCTAGTTTGACAGAATTTATTTTCTGTATAGTTCCTAGATTGGCATCAATTATGTTTCCTTCCTTTAGCTCTTTGCCGAGTCCTGTATCAGCTGGGACTCAATGCTTGTTTTGCCTGAGTTCAGTGTCAACCTGACAGCTTATCATTACAACAGTCTTCTTGCTATCCTTTTCAAATATTTGCATAGCATTTTATTTTTCTTACCTTCTGGAACTTCTATAGAAAAGCATCAAAAAAGACCCGAGGTAGCCTTAGGTAGCACATTTGAAACTCTTGTGCATATTATTGAAATGTGATTTGGAGAGGATTAAAATTCATACTTGCTGAGTAACAATTTCTTAAATTTCTGTGGAAGTGTTTTATTATCACTTATGAGAAATCTGCTTGTCTAGATTTTATCCAAAAAAGATGGAGATATTTGAGGAAAATGTTGGAGTACTTTGAGCTGTTTTAACTGCTGCCACCACCTTCACCTAGGACGAAAAAAAATATCATAGTTAGGCTTCTATTTATTCTCAATGTATGTCCCCAAAATATGCACTTCTTCTTAAAAATATATACTTTTCTATTCATCCTTCATCTTGATAAACCTTTATGTCTCTTGGTTCCTTTTTCTTACAAACATTTTAGTAGAACAGGAAAAGGTACAAAAAGAACAACAAAAATGATCAATGATATGGAACCTATCAAAATGAGAAATGACTCAGTTGACTGGCACTCAGCTTTGTGAACAGATGAATGAGGGGGCTTATGGTGCAGGTCTACAAAATCATGTAGGAGCTGGAGAAGGTTAATAAGGAACAATCATTCTGTATCTCTCTGACCATAAAAACCAGGCAGTATCAAATAAGACTAACAACAGGCAATTGAAAACAGGGAGGGGATTCTTCATGCAGTGTATAATTAAGCTGGGGAACTTTGTGCTGTTGGATGCTTGCAATGCTGAAAGTTTATATGGATTAAAAAAGTGATAAATTCACATGGAAGAAAATCCTTTCAGGGCTGTTAAATGCAAAGACACTCACACCAGCTCAGGAAGTCTTTGAGCCACAAAGTACTGAAAACTGGAAGTGTATTCTAGGGATGCATTACCACAGGCATGCCCTGTCCTGATACTCTTTCCTAAGAGCATCTGCTGTTCATTGTTGTATTAAATTAGCTACTAGCCTCTTGTCTTGACCTAAGATGGCATAGCTCTTCCTATCTGCTACAACCCAACACTTTGCACCAATGTTAACTCTCGTGTACAGCTGCTCAGCTATGTCATATGCTGTTGCTTATGTTCCTTGAGTAGCTGAATATCTTTTTGTAAACAAAACAAAACCAACACAAAAGCGAATAAGTGCATGACAAGCAAAAACCAGCTAATCCACATGCACAAATACCTTTGCTGGCATGTGAACATGGGTATTGTTTGGAACAGCTATCTCTGCAAAGATAGTGTGACCAAAAAGCTTAACTGCAAAAAAATAAGTATGATCAAAGATGAGCTAAACAGCTGCCATAAGCTGAAGAAAGACCCACAAACACCGCTTTTGTGCTCTCCTACTGGCTCCAGGCCACAATAACTGCACTGAAGTTGATGTGATTAATTCAGAACTACACCACTGTAACATTAAGTTTCAATCCAGTACAAAATACAGATGGAATGTTTCCTAGCTCGTTATTTACCAACTTTTTAAAATGATCCTTTGTTGTATCGTTACTGCAGTATGTGTGTGAGCAATTGGAATAGCATGGGCAGGTACTGTAATGCCCTGGTGAAATTAGAAAGTAAGGTGTCAGGCCTGAACAGCGAGAGCATTTGAAATGACTGATGTGGGGCTCCATTCTTTGACAGATGGGTTACAAAGTTATGCTGCATGCAGGGATTCAGTGATTTTAGCCTGCTACCAGGCTTCCCAGTTCTGCAGCCTGGCTGAGGCATATTGCGGGAGGTTAGATTCCTTGGGGACGATAAAGGTCATGTGAGGAAGCCTATTTCTCTCCATTGACTGCAGAGGAAGCCTCAGGTGATTAGGTTAGATATAGATATCAAATTTCTAGATGGCAGTTTATCTCATTTTAAATCCCTAGAGGACTGTTCATCTCATCTTAAAATACGTACCTAAGAAAGGTCAGATGAATTGTCATGTGAAATGGCTATTTCTCTCTACTGACCACAGAGGCAGTTTAAGGTCAATAGCTTAGACTGAGGCATCTAACTTTTATATGGTTAAAGCTGGAAATGAAGAATACCACCCTTTTGTCTCATGTTGAGTGGATTAAATGCCATGACAGATATTCTCTTACTCAGTAATAAATGTAGTGTTGCGTGTTTCACAAGTTGGCAAGACCTGCAAAGTCTTCATTTTAAATTAGATTTCACTCAAGATAATGTCAGTGAGCAATTAAACTATTTTCAGGAAATTCTGTGTTGCCCTAGGATCTTTATGACTTGACATGAGAGCAAAGACATCCAAAGCAGGGACAAAAGAAAATATAAATACCAGATGTATCTGTGTGTGTGTCACAGTGAGTCACTTCCAAAGGCAGAACAGAGTCCTAAGCTGTCTGCAGTGTGTATAAAATGAGATTTCCCATGAATTTATGAGTTACCATGATGCATAACCCAACATTAGGCCATTTTCTTAGCATAAGAGACCAAAAGTATTTCAGAGAGTTAGTCAACACTCTTTGAGGTGAAATGCTATTCTGTCAAAATTAGAATGCTTCCAGTGATTGTGTCAATATGTACTTCTAATGGAATCACTTCAAACTGCTGTCATATTAACTTACAGACTAGCATATAGGATTTTATGGGCATTTTCTTTTTAATCAAAGCCAATAATTATGTTATATTGTGGGTTTGATTTAAGGAAGGTTACTTAATCACTTTAAATCATATGTAGTATTTTATATTTTATTACTTTTTTTTTTTACTTCTAAAATGTAATATTATACTTCAATACTGTAATAATTTCAAAATACTTTATTTCAACATTGTCAAAAAAGAAATGTTTAATAAATCCCTTTGCCATTTATAAACCAAAATATTTTAGTAATTTTGGCTTCTGAAAAATATTTTGAGATGTTAATCTTGATTCTCTACCACATGCCAGAGTTCAGCAGGAAACTTACTTTCCCTACAAGTCTGTTTTTTTGGCTGTTTAGAGTCTCACTGACAAACTAACTGAATTGTCAATGGAATGTATTCATTCATTTATATCAACAGTATTGTCCCTGTCTGCTTTGTTTTCCTCCGAGTCCTTATTTTTTCATCAGCAGCTTGGAAGTGAATCAGTGTCTGCTTATTTTCTAAGGGAACTGTAAAGGGAACTGCTGCTAATTGTCTCACAAAAATATTTGTCAGGAAAACGTGTTTGTTTTAAAATGTACTTTTATCCATGAATGATCTCATGCCTTAAAATTTTTATCTCTGAGGCACGTTTATATTCTCACAATGTCCAGAATGTTGTTATACAGCCAGGCGGGCTATAAAACCTAAAGATGGATTCAGGGTTTGTCCATGCTGACCCTTCCTCTTCTGCCCATGTCTTCTCATTTCCTGGATGTCAAATACTAATAAGGAAAAAAGATTTCAACAGTAGTTGAGCACCATCTCAACATTTAACTAAAATATTTAATTCAAGTATTGGGAAGTCTGTAAAATACAAAACTAGACAGAATACCCACTGAAACAGGCAGATAAGTAGCTGAAGGCTGCTGATGGGTTCTGATAGCTTCTGATAGTCTCTTTGTTTCCATGAACAAAGAAAATCATAGAATCATAGAATAGTTTGGGTTGGAAGGGACATTTAAAGGTCATCTAGTAAAAAAAATTTTGTTTAAAATTTTAAAATATTTGTTTGAATTCACAGAATTTCTCATAAGAAGCAGGGATGTAAACAGCTGCATATTGAAGAGGAACCAAAGTCAACTAGTCTCCAGAAAATGGGTCTGTTTGCTTTCCCATTGATACTTGTCTATCTCAGAGATGACTCTTTTGGAACAGATGAAGTTATAGCACAATAAAAGTTGTATGAGTTATAAAAACACATTTGACCCACTGTTGTATGAAGAAAATGTTAATTGACCCAGTCTGTTACAACACTGGACATCATTGAACCAGAAGGAATTTTCACAGAACTAGATAGTAAAAGGTTTTAAAAGGGACCTCTGTAAATCCTTTTCCCTCTGTTCCCAAACATAGCTAAAAACATACTATTCTGTGTACACTACTCTGTGTTTTGACATCATTATTCAATAAAAGTGGAGGACTAACAGAAATTTAAAAGGTATGTCTGTATCTTTTCAATACAGAAACTTCTCAGCAAGGTGTGGTTGCTTATAAGGTATTTCTAGACATGGAACCCTAAGTTCATGTTTCTTTATTTGTGAATAAAGGTCAAAAAGATGGTGGAGAATGAGGCCCACTATAACAGTCATGGAACTGTGAGTAGTAGCATCTCCATTTATTATATACATGAATAAAAATATTAACATTTGTTTGGGAAAAGTCCCTCTAGCTTGATGATGCTTGCATTACATTGTACAGTCTCACTGGATACCAGTCTTACTTCTGTCTTTTTATAAGGCTAGAAAATACATTGTCTACTGATGTGACGAATACAACTGAGTTTCATTTGTATGATTTGAGAGATAAGTAAAACTGTATACTTGGATTGTTTCCTATTCTGCTTAATTCACAGTGTCGCTTTTTAAACCAGCACAAATTCTGAACTGAACGTGGCTCCAGTGTGGGCAATAGTTCAGGGAGATGCAAAAAAATGTTTTACAAATGAATAAAATACAGTTTTGGTGTCCATCTCAAAAATTTTTTTTGAAAATTAAAAAAAAAAAAAAAGGAAAATCACAAAATCCTTTGTGGAAAAAAATACTTGACAGAGAGAGAAAATTAACATGTGTTTACCTGGTAATCTAAACATGATTGCAGTTTGTACAGATAGCCTGGCTTCAAGCTGGCATTTACCATTGATAATAGTGTAGTCATAACATCATTAAAAGTGCACCATGAAATCACAGCACCATTGGGATCCTTAACACCCATGTAGGTCTTTGGACAAGCACTTGAGCCACAGGCACAGTGAGCTCTGTGCTGCTGCCAGATACACGGATAGCTGTCCCTCCCTATTTTAAAGCTTTGAGTAATACCAATAACAAGTCTTGTGGATCTCAGCCTTTTTTGTATACCAATGAGAGGGCACTGCATAAATTCTTTCTTCAGAGAAAATACTGGTACTAAAAGCATAAGAAATTATAGTTGGGAGTTGAACATGGGATAACCAAATTTGAATATTTGGGTGATAAACTTAGGAAAAAAATCTACTTGAAGGTGTTTTCATATCAAAACTGGATGCTCTTCTGGCCTTTATGTTTTAGTCAAGAACACCATACCTGGGCTCGGTATGAAAGTGATTTAATTTAGGTACCTAGAGTTGAGTTTAGGTACCTTAGGTGTACAGGATGTGAGATTAGGTCATCTGCCAGGCATAGCCGTGGGTCAAACCTGATTTTACAGTCCTCTGAAAAGAAAAGCCTTTCAGATTTATTCTTTGCAGTTTATTTCATTACATAGTGTTATTTTGTCTCTAGTGGTTGCAGTGGGGTTATATTGCACAGAATTTATTATTTGTGTAAGTAAGTGGTCCAGCAAGGTTTGGCCAGGGAATGGAGGTTTTTCCTATTGGAAATTGCAAGCTGTTAAAAATTGAACCCTGGTTTCAATTCTGACCCCTAAAAAGAAACTAAATTATTTAGGGCAAAGATAGCTAAAAACCAAAAGCCTTTGACCAAAAATATGTCAGGAATGCAGTGGAATAGCTCTGTGGGGTGTAACATCATGTGTTAGTGCCAACTGAAACACTAGGGAAAATACTCATCAGTGCTGGTGCAAGACCATCACTGAGTCCTACCAAAATTTAATCTCTAGGATGAAAGGAATGACATACTAGAATGGATGTAAGCCAGTGCTGCTTTATGCGTTTTAAACTGATATAAGTCTACATGTGAAGTCTGCATCATTTAATTGAACAAAATGAGTTGAATTATGGTCATCTTTTTTATGTAGGTAAGTCCTTAAAGAGCAATTTTAACTGAAGTTAAAGGTTGAAATTAGGATGCCTCTTGACCAAATGTCAGTAGTCATCACAGTAGTCACAGTAGTCATCAGTATTTATTTATATAAAAATGTCTATTCTTTTGTAATATCTCCTCCCAGTTTCCTCATAAATACAATTAAGACAAACTGAGTAAATTGTGAGAAATATAACTGAGGACAAATACTGCTGTCTATTCCTGAGGGAAATAACGTGAACTTTCATCCTAAATCAGATGAGAGCCAACAATTTAAGCACAAGGTCAAAAGCATGGAAACCCATTCCCAGACTGTTTTGGCTTGTACAACTTCAAAGATCTGAGAGCAGAAGGCTTTGTTATATTCACTCTTAGGCAGATTTTTCTGGGAGATGCACCACCTTGCATGCAACCCTGTCATACCTTACAGAGTTGGTAGCATTCCCTGAGATCAGTTCTACTTGGAAGAATACCAAGAAAAAAACAACAAGAGGAAACAATGTTGGTGGCTCTTTTTTTTTTTTTCTTGGAGATGTTACTGAACCTAGATCCAAGTTGGTGCTAGAGCTGTTAGGTGGCAGAGGGCACAGGATTTTTCCCAGGTGAGATGTAAAATTAATACTGGAGTTGTTAAATAGCTAATAGTATTTTTTTCCAA
Source organism: Gymnogyps californianus (assembly GCF_018139145.2). Lineage (NCBI taxonomy): Eukaryota > Metazoa > Chordata > Aves > Accipitriformes > Cathartidae > Gymnogyps > Gymnogyps californianus. The sequence continues at coordinate 114,681,291 of NC_059473.1, forward strand.
GATTAAAAGGCTTAACTACAGCATCCTAGTCAGATTCTGACTCAGCTCATTACATCATAAACTCATAAAGTTCATCCTGTAGAAAGTATTGTATGCTTCCTCTCCTCAGCTGTTTGTTAAGTGTCACTGTGCCCTGGCATGCAGCTGCCGTATCCCATTAAAGAGACGGTTTAAATGATACTTATACAAAATATGCTATTTAATAACATAGCAAGGCTACTTTGTGGTTCTGGATTAACCCTGAGGGCTTTCCCTTCTATTTTATACCTGATCCTTCATGGTTTTATTTCTCTCTCTTATCCCTCTCCCTAAAGCTTTCAGCTGTTTTTTCAGTTTTATGCTCCCATCCTGCCTTCATTCCCTCCCTCATTTCCATTTTCCCGTGCTGCATCTTACTGCATTCAGTACTTAGGGCTCTAGCCCCAAGAGACAAATAATTTCCAGGGAAGAATCAGCTATTTCTCTCTCTGTCTCTCTCTGAGTATTTTTTCCACTTTCATGGTTTCAGGGAAAACTTGATAATGTGATCCCAGTGAATCCTCACTGCAAGCTCAAACCCCAGAAGTTTAAAAATCCTGATTTCTAACCTTAGATTGTGACTTTGGCAGGTACCACTTACTATTTTTGAACTAGTGATTCATTTTATTCTAACATTGCTTACCAAGTCCCTCTGGGGCATGAGCACACATTCTTCCACTGGCCCTTGTTTCCTTGTAGAAAGCAGGATAGAAAATTACAGTTTATCACCCAACTGTTTATGAAGAGGTGCCAGTCCTTCTTTTTACACTCACACATCCACACTGGAGGCAAGTTCCTCCTGATGAATGGCTACCCTGCCAGCAGACCTTCTCCTTTGAGGCACTGCACATCTTTATGGCTTCTGGAGGAGGCGTTCAACCCACAATTTCTGTGCACCGGTGTAGAGTTTGCACATTTAAGATCCTGCTTACCATTTTTAAAACCTTTGGGATCTTTAAAGGCAAATGGCATGAAGCAAACAAGGAACTTCCAGTACCACGTTGGTGCTTTCACAGGTCTCCTGTACACTCTGCGTGCAGTCTAGAACCAAGTTGCCTACCACATCTTGAGTTTTGATACAGGGTCTCAACCCGGCAGAGTGTTGGACTGATTTTCATTTAAAATGGCAAAGCAGTCAGGCTGGAACTCGGTTTGAGACAGACCTCTCAGCCAAGGGCTCACACATAGCTGATGAGGACCCATCAGTACAGCCTATGGTATCTCACCTGTGTTTCCAGTTGAATGCAGCAACAGTCCCTGTGTTTTCTCTCTCAGATGCCCTGTGTGTTTCAATGGCACTGCATGGTTGTGTGCTGCCAGCTGAATATATCCCCAGGTACCTAAACAGATTAGCTTTAACACAAAGAAATTTCCCGAAGTATAATACCTTGATTAGCTTGGTGAAAATCCAAGATGAGCCCATAGCAAGATTAATCCAAGTAATTACAATATCAAGCATAGCTAAGTCATCGGAGTCTATCAGAAATTTTTCTTGAAGCAAGAATCAGAAGGCATGGATTCCAGTTACGACTTTGTCAGATCCATTCTGTGTCCCAGGACCAAACTTCTGTCCTTAAAGGAGAAGCTTGCCAGGGAAGCTGCTGTCTCCTTTACTGTGTTTGCACAGTATATAGAACAGTGGAGCTCATGCTGTAAGTGGAAATAAAGGATAAAAAATTATACAGTTTATCACAGGTATCACAAGTCTAAGAACATATCTTAAATGTGCTTTTCTTATCAGAAAAAGCCAAGTAAATATGCTTCCTACAACAGTTTTATAAAGTGTTTTAAGAAATGGACATAAAAAATTGTATAAAATAAAATAATTTTTAATGTAGGTTCCTATTAAGCTTCTGAGGTAAAGTACAATCCTTATAAGACTTTTTTGTAATGCACATTTTGTGGAATGGACCTTTTTTTCTTATTCCTCATCAGAAATATGTAACTGTTTTAGCAGAGCAGTTCCTTTAGGTAGATATTACACATGCAAGTTATTTGTAATGAAATGAAAGCAACCACCTGTAAATAATCAAATTACATTGAAGTGAGGTTCTTTTTTTGAATTCACTCTGAGTTGTAAATGCCAATCATTCTGATTCCCATACCTGCCACCTAATAATCTCAATTTACTGGTGTTAAAGAATTGTTCTCTGTAACATTTTTAATATTGGCCAAAGTAATTTACAAGAAGCAGAACTAGAAACTGGAGATTTCCTCTTTCTTCTGTAATCCTTGCATCTGCTTTAAGAGCACCGTGCTCTTCATGTTAGCTGATTAACTTGCTTTACCATTCTCTGGTTTTTGAAACACTGCTGTATGCATATAGCCTCGCACAAGGTTCAATGTGCTAATACCGTCAGTCGTTTGGCATCCTCAGACAGGTGAATGGGGTGAATGAGGAATAATTCTTGCTAGATCCCTGAGTGTGATCCCTTCCCATCCTCTTGGCAAACTGAGGACTTACAGGTTATGCCTTGCTACACTTCACTAACCAGTGTGAAAGCATGGGGTTAGGCACTGCTAATTTGTGGCATGGCCTTGCTCATGTTGTTGGCCTGTGCCCAATAGTACTCTCTCAAATAACTGCCAGGCATGGTTTGGGGCATAGCAAAGCCCAGGGACAGGTCTCAAAAACATCTTGGATGCAGCCACAGCTGCAAGTGATGAAAAAGTTTAGTTGTATGGATGCAGGTCACTGTACATGTGTCCCTCCCAGGATGAGAGACGACTCCCAGCTTTTTTAACTCGTGAGTTTAGACATGGACAATTTAGCCAGGTTGCCCCATGAGGCAGCTTTCCACCCTGGCCCTGGAGCGCACTTGCCTGCGCCCTGTTTCTGTGCTGGTAGGAGCCTGGGCTGCTCATGGATCCTCTGCACATCACAGCTCTCTTCCACGGGACACCAAAGTCCATGGGTCAGCCACTGCAGACAGCTGCTCTTGGGAAACACAAACATTTCTCCCCATTTTAACTGTGCAGGGAACTAGGGCCAGGCACAGACTGGGCCACAGGAACTGTTCGGTCTTCTGTCAAACTTTTAATGTCATAGGAATATTGATGCCATTTTAAACAGCTACAGTAGATGGTCTGAAAAGAGCTCTCTGCCTCTCTCACCCCATGTACAGAGTGCAATAATGTTACTCTTCCTCCTCCTTGAAACACTGTGATGAAATATTTTCTGATTGTCAGGTGCTGTTATTAGCAGAAGATGTATATTTTTCAACTACAGGCTGGTACTTTCTTGGTGGAAACATGTCTACGTGCCCACACACAAATACTGGGAAAAGTGAGAGAAATGTAACACATGAGAATGAGTGGTGAAACTTGCTGTTTTAACAAGTTGGAAATGAAAACATAATGTAGTACACAACTCATTAATTAATTTTATTGCAACTTTATGTCAATTTTTATTAGATGTTTTTATTGGATTAGGAATTGCATTTTGAGATTATGTTAAAAATGTGATGGTGTTTGCCTATTCTCACAGTAGATGTAAAATTTAAATGGTCTTATTTTAATATGTATTTCTTCTATAATTTAGCTTTTGCCATTTGGCAAACTCTTTAGAGTCAAGCATTTGGCATGAAATCAAGTCTAACTCTTTGCAGTCAGAGATTAATGATCCGTCCATAAAGTTTCTTTACTGTATGGTTAAATCCCTTAGCATCAAGTGCTTCCACTTACTAATGTTACTTTAGCAGTTTGTAAATGACATTAACAAATAGCAGTCATTTTATGGTGGTCCTATGGCACAACTAGCTCCAGTGATGCTACCTCTTCTTTCTTGCAATTAAAAGAAATATTTTAATCCAAATGGTACATCTGTCAGGGAGCTGTCAAAAAGAAAAGGCTAACAGGAATATCCTTTCATGTGCTCTGAAAGAATCTTATCACATGTATGGATTTAGCGAACATGCGCTGTCAGTTGATGCAAGAAGAGTTAGCAGTCATGCAAGAATTTTCGTTGATTTAGACAGTGATCAAGAGAAGACTCTGTACCACTACTGTTTCCCTTTTTTTCTTCCAGCCACAGAGAGCCTCTGTTCTCAGATGAGGTCTGTGTGTCAATTCATAAAAAGGGAAGCCATCTCTGGTGTCACTGGCTAACATTCAGTTTTAATAAACATTTAATTGATCCAAGTCTTTACTGTTAAAATGCATCATAGTATATCGCACTGAATACCTGATACTTGATACTTGAAACTTGTAGTTATATGAGGAATATGGCAATAAATATAGAGAAATTAAATTTAGTGGTTAAAGTAAAATTTTAACATAGCTGATTTCTGCTGTACAAATACAAGTTCTGTTGACTTCAACAATTTTTTTCTAAAGGAAATATTGGCTTCTTGGGCTCATTCTTTAACTTGTGTGATCAAAACTACCATATTCTAGCCAAAGCACAAAACAAGTTAACTGTATTTAATTTTAAGCCTCTTCCTAATGCAATTGGTAAAGGTATTCTTTGCTTCCACTTTTTATACTGTTATGAATTCTTCTAGGCATTCTCAAATAATTATGCACCATCTATAAAGACTCATGAGAACAGTTCATACTCTGTTTCACTGAGTCAGTGATACTCTGCACCCCTCAGGATCGAGTCCAGTGCATGGGTCAGAAGTTAGGATGATTTCTTACAGCACCGCAGGTGTGCACAAGTACCCATTCATTGGCAGGGTAAGTTAAACGTCTGTGTTTGTTCGATAGAACCTCTGCAAAACATGAATGGCAGTGTAATCCCATTATATTGAAGAAGCAGTTCTTTTGAGGCCTGTATTAACATTATTTCACATTAAAAAATAATTTAATGCAGTGTATTGGGTTTGCGTTCCAAGGTTTTGGTAGCAGGGGGGGCTACAGGGGTGGCCTCTGTGAGAAGCTGCTAGAAGCTTCCCCTACGTCCAATAAAGTTAATGCCAGCGGGTTCCAGGATGGACCCACCGCTGGCCAAGGCCGAGCCCATCAGCAACAGTGGTAGTGCCTCTGGGATAACACATTTAAGAAAGGGAAAAGAAGTTACAGGGGAGTAGCAGTTGCAGCCAGAGAGAGCGAAGTGAGAAGATATGAGAGAAACAACTCCGCAGACACCAAGGTCAGTGAAGAAGGAGGGGGAGGAGGTGCTCCAAGCACTGGAGCAGAGATTCCCCTGCAGCCCGTGGGGAAGACCATGGTGAGGCAGGCTGTCCCCCTGCAGCCCATGGAGGTCCATGGTGGAGCAGATATCCATCTGCAGCCTGTGGAGGACCCCATGCTGGAGCAGGTGGATGTGCCCGAAGGAGGCTGTGACCCCCTGGGAAGTCTGTGCTGGAGCAGGCTCCTGGCAGGACCTGTGGAGAGAGAGGAGCCCACACTGAAGCAGGTTTGCTGGCAGGACTTGTGACCCCGTGGGGACCCACGCTGGAGCAGTCTGTTCCTGAAGGACTGCACCCTGTGGAAGGGACCCATGCTGGAGCAGTTCGTGAAGAACTGCAGCCCGTGGGAAGGACTCACGTTGGAGAAGTTCGTGGAGGACTGTCTCCCGTGGGAGGGACCCCATGCTGGAGCAGGGGAAGAGTGTGAGGAGTCCTCCCCCTGAGGAGGAAGGAGCGGCAGGGACAATGTGTGATGAACTGACCGCAACCCCCATTCCCCGTCCCCCTGCGCCACTCGGGGGGGAGGAGGTACAGAGAATCAGGAGTAAAGTTAAGCCTGGGAAGAAGGGAGGGGTGGGGGGAAGGTGTTTTAAGATTTGGTTTTATTTTCTCATTATCCTGCTCTGATTTGACTAGCAATAAATTAAATTAATTTTTCCCCAAGTCGAGTCTGTTTTGCCCGTGACGGTAATTGCTGAGTGACCTCCCTGTCCTTATCTCGACCCACGAGCCTTTCGTTTTATTTTCTCTCCCCTGTCCAGTTGAGGAGGGGGAGTGATAGAGCGGCTTTGGTGGGCACTTGGCGTCCAGCCAGGGTCAACCCACCACATGCAGCATTTGAATTACTTATTACTTCTTTAACTTCCTATACTTCATACGTATACTTTAATATTTAGGAATTTTATGGCTTGGTTATACAGTAATTACTTTCTAACTGTCCATTTTGCTACATCCATTTAATTTCACAGTTTTTAAACAGAAGTTAAAGTACATGGCTGGTTTACTGCATTTTAAAACAATCTTTACGTTTTTGTGTTGGTCCTACAGGCTTACATGTAGATACACCTGCTGTTGAATTCTATTAACTTCTTTACTGGAATATTTTTCCTTGCCTTTCTAATTCTCGCTCATGCAACCACATCGTATTTGCAGGACACACTCTCATTCTCCAGGTATTTATACAGGTATTTTTTAATAGCTATTTCTGAAAAGAAACAAATGCCAAGGCCTGCACGTCATGCAGCTCCACCAAAACAGAATGAAACATAAAAAGTCTTGGAAAGTGAAGATTCTATGAAAAAATACAAGTGGACTGCAGAGAACTGATTACAGTTATAGACCACGTTGCTAGAGTGAAATAATTGGTCCTATCAGTGGGCAAACTCAGATATTGATAAGCTTAATTCCACGTACCTGCAGACAGATTTTGCCTACAGCTTCACGGGAGGCTGGTTTCTCCCTTTTATTCTGCATGGGATATGGGTTTGGGATATGGCTGCATGAGTTGAACTGCCCTCAGACAGAAAACTCAAGCATCAACTTGAAAGTAAGAGCATTGGGGCATTCGTGCAACTAACAGCCTTCTCAGAAATAATCAGCTTTGTGTAAGGAAGAAATTGCTTTGGTTGGGAATCGGGATAACATTATGATCTCTGTAAGAGATTCAACTCAGACTAAAGGGTTATATGGTCAAAATCTGTTTGCCTAAGGATGTCTAGAATTTTCCCAGAATATCCTGTTTATAACTCTATGGCTTTAGAAATAAGGAAACTTGAATATTGTCCGTAACCTGGTAAAATCCCATCTCTTTAAAATTAAGTGCAAAATTTCTATTGGAGTCAATGATACCAAGATTTTAACTTCTGGATATACCAGGAAAAATGAATTCGATTGTTAAAGCAGTCAATGCATTTCATTTCAGATTTCATTGGACCTTACACAAACAAGACTGATGGAATGGAATAGCTTTAATTAGCTGTCAGAAATACATTTCCAACATGTTTTCGGGAAAATGTGCTTTCAAGCAAGTGTACATTTTTGCCACATTTTTGTTGCGTATGATATTTGTGCAACAGTGCTTGATCTATCAATATCTAAATGGGCTTTTGTTCTTTTTTAAGCTACTTCATTGAAGGAATGTTCTGAAACTTTTAAGTAACTTGAAATACATTTAGGAGGAAATCCTGGAGTTACTGAAGTCAACAGAAATTGTACTACTGATTTAAATAGGAGCAGAATATCACTTTTCTTGTTTCATGCCTTCTTTCAAACAAATTCAGCAAGGCTAGTCTACTTTTGCCTACTCTTTTGTATTAGCATTTGTATCAAAGAGCGTCCGAAAGATCATTAACTGAAACAGCTCTGATCTCAATATATATTTCCTGTGAGTATACATAGTAAGATGTAGTTCAGGTGCTAAATTTGAAATATTAACTGTATGTAGGATTTTCAAAACCACATCATATTAGTTATATGTGTTTCCTTTGAAATTACCGGGATTTTTTACTTTGACATAATTTGGAGCAGGGTTAGGAAGAAGACTGAGTGCTTTTGAAGATTCCAGGCTATGACTAGATTGGCATAGGGTACAGAGCCATTCCCTTTGTTGTTGATAAAAAACTCTTTCATTTACTTGGGTGAAACTTGGTGGTTATGTCACAAAATTTAGTGGTGCTAAATTATGTAAGTATTACAGGCTGAAGTTTTAGTGATTTGTAAGACCTGAACGAAGGATAAAAAGTTGATCCATTTTCAGTGAAAAACACTTTAAAAGCAATTATATAGACTTCATTGGAATTAGTTATATGGTAATATACTGGTGGATATGAGTAAGGTTACTAGAATCTGCTCCAAAGAGGGAAAAGAAAACAATATTTATCTTGTAAAATGTACAGAAGTACTCACTACACCAGCCAAATGACAATAACTTTCTCCCCATTAAATATATGTAGTATTACACAGAGAAATGAATGGCACAAGTATGAAATTAACATTTGCAAAGTTGTGGTTTTACCCAGAAACAGTGGGCCAAATAAACACTTAAAATACATAATGATTACTTTACTCTTTTTAGTGCAGCTGAAAAAAGTGGCATGTACAACTGCAGCAGTGGTGGGTTATGGCTTGTAAAAATATTACGGAAGGAACACAGTCATTTGACCATTTTTACTGCTTGTTGTTGCATTATGTAAGTTTCATATAGGTAAGTTTCATGTATGTAAAATTCATATAAAATTTCCATTATACACGTTAAACTTATGAAAAATTGTCCTGTTCAAGATTATTATTATTTTTTTTTTACATATGAAGTCTATTTTAGCTGGTTTGGAATTAATTAATTTAGTAGGTATACCCCATTTCTTGTACCAGTGTATGAAATATAACACTGGTTCTAATGCTCCTCTAATGATGCTTTGTATGTGAAAAACTACTGGCTTAACTGACCTTCAGTTAGCCCTTAGATAGGTTGCCATCTTTTCCTGCAATTTTCTCACCTTTTATGACATGTAGACCAATACCTGCTCTGAGCTGAGTGGAAGATTAGCCAATAGATGACTTAAAAAGCAAAAAAATATATATTTTATTCTTACCACCTTCTGTATACAGTCATTCAAAAGATTCTGGTGAAATGGAGAGGGATTATGCTTGCATTGTAAAAAGGGAATTGAGCCACAGATAAATGAAGTTAACTGAAGTTTTTGGTCAGCTGAATTGCCCAGGAGGAGAGTCAGACTATCTATCTGCTACATTGCTTCCTGCCCAAGACAAGATGAATGCAGAATGTAGGTTTCTAAATGTAAGATGGAACATCACCTGGACTTCTGGGTGCCTACATTTACTCAACCTCAATATTTTTCAACCCCACATTACCCTTTTTGCCCCATTAGCTACCCATGTTAGCTTTTTAGTGATTAAGAGTCAACCTAGGCTTTGTGCAAATTTCCAGAGAGGTCCAGTCCGCCAGGTCTGCTCAGAACATGCTTATTACACAGAAGACACCACACATAAATATAAGTGTAGCTAAATGGCCATTGCCATTGTGGAAGAACTTTTGCTGGAGAACACAGGGTTAGTAGTTTCCCTGCTTTATTCTGTGCAATAACTGATTTTCTAACATACTTTCACAGAAAGTAAAACTCCTGTATTCGGCATCATCTCGACCTGAGAAGATTTAAATCAGGTACTCCCTGAACACTGCCCTTATAATCCATGGCTAAGGATTACGACTGTCAAATTGTACACACAACTATTAGCAGCCAAATATTTTATCATCTCCTCCCAGATCTTGTTGCCAATCCTATGTCTCTTGTTTCCTAAATAAATGCTTCATATACAAATAAATTCTTGTATGAAAAAAGAACTCATGAATAAGAATATTGTGTTGACTGGTTGATAATATTGCCTTTCTGGTGGCTAATGAGTCCCATACCTTTAGTCTACAGGATAATGATAATAAAGGTACTAAATTGCATTTTTCTGTTAATTTTGCACTTCTTATACCATGAAGTTCATACATCTCCCAGGTACCTAGTGCACTAGTAGAGCCAGAATAGTTACAGAAAACACACCAGTGAGGGGGTGAGTTTAATGGAGGGCAAGGATCACCTCATAGTGTCTGTAGAAGAAATCTTGCACTGGCTTTGGCTCCTGTTTAGCAAAACATGCAATCAGATGCTTTTATACACAGTTTAGAAACAAATCCACTGGAATCTTTAAAGTTAATCACATGCCTTATCCCTTTGTTATACAGAAGTGAAGGTGAGCAGCCCAGTTCCCTTGTAAAGACACATAGGCTGTGCAGATCAAACAGTTTTGGACAGTAAGAGGCAATCACTTCACCTCTTTCGAAGTGTAGTCTCAGAGTTTCGTATGTTTTAACCACACTAGCTCAATGGGCTAGCTAAGGTTGGCTGATCATTCAGATCCCATGTAAATAATCCTTTGGAAGAGAAATTCCTTAACAATCCAAGCAGAATTCAATGGATTTGATCTTTGATGAGACTATTTGCATGATCTAGTTTATTAATGTAGTGCATTATAATTCAGTTCTTAAATACTTGTAACAATTTAATGTTTTAAAGCATTTTCTACCACTTAAATTGCCCAACAACATACATATTTCTATTCCCTCTTTTGCTCTTATAAAACTGAAAATACATGCAGATGGAAGAAATTGTAGGCATGAAGGCAAATGCAATCTCCTATTGGCAATAGTTATCTTGCAGAAAGATTTGTGAATGTACTGGTTTTGAAAGATTTTAACAAAAAGTCAGAAACTGATAGCACCGGCTAGAGCCAGGCACGATGCAGGCAGGTGCTGAACAAGCTTCCCCAGCTCAGCCTCTGCCAATGCACGTCCCCCCGACCTGCAGCATTGCAGCTGTTCCTCTCCGTGCCAAGTTGTGTGGTGGTGGTTTGGGGATTTGGAAAAACACATTCTCTGCACAAGTACATTTCAGGTCTCCAAAGGGCAGTGAATTAAGCCACTGTATCACTTCCAGTGTAATGAATTTTTAAATTCCTCTTTCTAAGCACAAAAGCCTCCTGTTTTTCTGCAGGGCACAGCAATAAGCGTCCTTTTCATTCTTCCTCTAACTCACTGCTACATTTTGATCTTTGCAGTTTTGCTGGAATATACTGCTTTAAAAGATAAGCATACTTTTCTTATAGAAAGGATAATTTTCTTTGAACCATATTTATTAAGTTAAGAAGGTGAGAGAGGAAATATTTTAATAATTCAGGGGTGGATTCTCTACCCTTTGAAGCAGTGATGAACTCTCTGTGATGTCAGTGATCTAAGTGCCAACAGTGGGGGTGCTGGAAAGAGGTATTTGTCTTATCTGGCTGCTAAAAGGGTACTCATCTCATTAACTGGTTTGATATGTGATTTATAGTACTGCATATGAGTCCTCAACAACTATATTTTGAAAGACATCTCAGGTTTTTAAATCTAGGTTGCACTTTTCAGTCCTGATTCAACAGCAGCCTTGTAGAAGAGATGCAAGACTTTAGCTTATTGCTGGCAGTGATCTGCAGGATCAAAGTTGTGAATTGGTTGATGGTAAAAGGGAGTTATGGTGATTTAATGAACTATCAGAAATTCTACTGATTCATTGATAATGATTCATACTCATGTTCTCGATCTTTTTCAAGGACAGGGTTTCAATTTACTATGTTTTATGCCAGAACTGAAGTGGGCTCTCTGTGGGTGTGTGGTAGGTGGCCTGGGCTGTGCTGACATGCAGTAACCAGTTACACCGAACAGTTGTTACATTTCCATATTTAAATATACCATGGATCACCCCACTGATGTAGATGATCTCCAGTTCCAAAAATTTCTTTTTTTTTCATTCTGGGATAAAAGAAAGATGCATTGCTTACGAGTACAGTTTTTGCTTACTGCAGTTTCTCACTTTCAGATTTGAACACAATGGGTAACAATGAGACTTTGAACGACAACTTTGTTGCCATTCACCCTGTCCCTTAGATAAGAGTTATCAAAGAGTAGTGGGAAAGGGATATTTGTAAGGTTTTTGTTTATTTTCTTGAGGATCAGGTCAAGTTGGGTCAAAAAACCACAACAGTCTTCTCCTTTCCCTCCCTCAAAAGAAACCCCACTCTGTACAAACAACTTTGCCCTTTCCCTAGAAAGAAAAGATTGATTTTTTCCTTGACCATTTGTTTTCACTTCTTTGGTGAATATTCCATTTTATCATATTAAAAATCTATGGTTTCATTTTCTTCCTTTAAATGGAAGGAAAATGCTAACATGTTAAGAAACAATAAACTTACTTAGAAAAGTGGAGAGCGAGAAGGAATGCCAGGATATTTATTTATTGTATAGAGATAATATTTTCAAACTGTGGGACACAGGTCCCATCACAGGAATAGTGAGGGACATCTTAGTTATTCTCCAGAGTTCCTGGTTCTGTTAATATCTTTAGTCACTTGCTGCTTATTGTTGGGAATTCTTTTCAGAAGGAGAACTACATTCAGTGATGTCTGACAGTGTTTGTTGAAAGCCTGAAACTGTCACTGAGGAAAGCAACAGCCTGTGCATATTTTCTGTATGTAGTAACAAAAGAAGAAACTTTAAATTTTGAAACTAGGTAATATTTTTATAATCTCAAACCATGGAAGTAGAAATGGTGAAAAAGAAGCAACTCCTCTGTTCCCACCACCGCCCCCAAATAGAACATGGCTTTTAGGAAAAAATAAATACACCCCCCACCCCCCACCCAAACAACATTATTCTTATATTCAAAAAGTATACGGCGTTTTGGTGAACATAGGACGTTTTCCATCCTGGAAAGGAAAGGAGCTGAGTGATACAACAAAGATCTACGAATTAACATGGATCAGTCTTTAAGAATATGCTGGATGGCCCCAGGAGTGATTTTTCAAAGTGGAAGAAGTCAGACCAGTCACCTTCTCAAGGAGATGTAGAAATTTCAGGTTTGAATTGTGCCACAGAGATGAGGATATTCTGCTGCACTGGGCACATAATAAGAGGAAAACTTTACCCTGAAAAGCTTGTGATCTAAGATGTATGACAGACAAAGAGTGAGAGAAAAAAATAAAAGTGGCTTGATAGCTGGTATCCAACAAGTACAGATGCCCTCCTGGTCCCGTTCAGTGCTTGGTCCCCTGAATGACTATAGCCAGCTTATCCATACGTTGGCTGATAACCACAGAGCAACTGTGCTCCCTGGGATGAGCCCCTCCAGCCCGGCACCTTTTTTCGGTGGTGTTGGCTTGCGTTTGGCAGGACAGAGAAGCTGAACAGCTGTTGGATTCCTCCTTGTGCAGCTGCTCATATCTGGGTATTTAAGGGCTTGCTATCGTGTGACTTCAGAGGGCATGGAAGTCTTTGGAAGTGCCCCAAAGCTGGCATCCCATCCACAGCTGTGAAAAACTTGCACAAATCTAAGCAGGTAATTAAATCTGCAAGAACATTTATTTTCCCAGTTCTGGGTCTAATTCTACAAAGTGCTGAGTCCCTGAGCATTGCATCTGAGCACATGGAATGAACTAAATTCAATAGGCTCATTTATAATACCGCTTTATGTCTAATGTGAGCATCATCTTAGTTACAAAACCTCCAGTCAACACTGCCCTAAGGAGGTCTTGTATACACAAAGTACTAAATAATATTTCAAATCTTGTTAGCTTGCTTAGCTTACATGAACAAATAGAAAAATAACATTATTTACCTTATCTACACAAGGAGAACTAGCCCTTCAAGATACCTGTGCTGTATGAAGATCTTGCTGCAGGCAGCCATGTTGAGTGCTTTAAATCCCCCTGCTTAAAGTAGTGGAGAATTATTTTTAACTTCCTGCAAAATATTGAATCTCATTGTAATATCTTTTGGACAATCAAATAAAATTGCTTTCATCAACTAGTAAGTACGCACTTTTTTAATCGTTACATTGAATAGAATAGAATTTGTTAATAGTTTCTCTTTGATGATAGATATGTCTTAAAAGATAAAATATCTCAGAACCTCTTAGAAATTCAGAGAACTCTGAATGCTTAGCCAAATTCAGCAACAATAATATCCACAAAAAGCTTTTGAAAGAGAGTATTGATTCAAAATCACAGAAAAACTTCCTTTTACTTTAAAACTTGCAAGGTACTTTTAAAACTTTGCCTGAGCACCACTGAGGTCAAAATGGGTTTTACCATTAGTTTCAGTGAAATCAGGAACAGTCTAAAATGTTTTGTTTACTGAAAATATAATGAATGCATGTATTTTACATTATGCAGCAGATGTAGTGGTAATGCTTGTTTGACAAATCTGAAACAGTTTTTTAGACAACTGAGGAAGTTTCGTTGTCTTTATAGATTAATGTATATTGCTCCCCCAGCATGCTTACCATGCAAATTAAACCTCTGTATGGCTATGAAATGTTATTAACAGTCACACATGGAAGACTTCTGGAAGTACAGGCCTTCTTTCAACATACATCAATTAGAAGAAGAGTAATTTTAGAGGCTAGATGGGGTACTGTCTGGCATAGACCTTCCACACAGAGGTCAGTTACAAAAAAAGTAGGGCCATCTGAAAATGTGTAGACTTTAATGCCATGAAGGAAATCAGCAGGAAAGAAAACAACAGAGAAGCAAGACATCCCTCATAACGGGACTTCATTGTCTCATTCATTCTCCTGGAAATCAGTAATACTAGATGAAATTCATCTCAACTTCAGCAGTCCAAATCTTGTGCAGTCAATATAAGCTAGTGGTCTAGGTTCCTTCTCTTGTCAAACTGTGCAGGAAATGGGCTTCCTCTGCATTACCCACCTCTTCCCCCTGACTGTAGGGGGAACGAAGAAGACTAACTTAGACTACAAACATAACACTGAGATGGCCAAAGATAGATGACATGAATCCTTCCCCTTTGGATTCTGCAAACTGAAAATGCTGGAGCTGCATTTGTGAGAATATTTAACTATTTTCCTCCTAATTAGATCTAATGCTCACTAAAATCACTAGAAAAATTTCTACCAGTTGCAGTGAGTGCCTATGCTAGCCCTTGATTTCTTCATTCATGTACGGTTGCCAGTAGTAGTTTTCTTATCTGTTATAGCAGGAGATTATCACTGTTACGGCTCTGTTCATGGTGAAGTGCAGCCTTGAACGCATGACCCACGAACACTCTTCTTTTCATAAGATGACATCAGTTGCTTCTTTAGGCAACGCAGTAAGTGGACTAAACCCATGATGTATACATACACTTCTTTAAAAAGTGGGATCAGCTAAGGTCACCAATGCATAGTTTTAAACCCTTGTATGTGAAGAAATCAGCACAGTATACTGTTACACATCGAATAAAAATAGCTCCCCAAGACTTAATAAGCTGCTTCAACTTGTGCATTAACACTGTAAAAACAGATGATTTAGTAACATTGAACTACAAAACTTAACTTAACAAAGCATTAACAGGATATACTTTTCTTTCTGTAAACCTCTACTAATCTTACAGCAGATGAACTGGTGGCTGAGCAGTAAGCAAATAAACATGTCACTTGGGGACAAGCTGTGTGAACCTATTGACAATCATATTCTATCACTTGATGCAATTGCACATGTTAAGGAAAGCAATTTAAAATAAGGATGTCACTTACTGTCAAGCTGGTCACTAATTTTGCAGTTTATTGGGTGACAGAAGATGAGTTGTACGTGGTGAGAGCCCAGAAACAATGAGAAGAGCAAAACACCGAAGCATTTTGTGAAATTAAAGACAGTCTAAGAGTTAACAGAAATTCCCAAAGAAGCAACATATCGGGGGAACAATAAATACAATATAAGAGAGTCACTTCCAAAGAAATTCTTCTCCAGTACCCAACAAACACACACATCTGTGACAAATTAAATGACAGAAAAGGAAATACAAGATGATCAATTACAATTTAAAAGTAAGCCCTGTCTTGTAAGACTTGTGATGTAATTAGCAAATAAAATACATGGCCCTTAACCAAGGTGAGTACTATAAAATATCAGTGTGTAGGGAACACAGCATAAAAGAGACTAGCAACGGTGAAGCTGGTAAAATATAGAACTTTCTAACCTGTTCAGATTAAGTTATTGCCTTTGATTACATGTATGGTTTCTGCTATGTGTTCTGAAAACCATCAACTAAAAAAAAGTTTATATTACATCATCTATATCTTTTAAGATGTATGCTTTATTTTGAGTAGACCAAAGCCTGTACTTTTGCAGGCTGGACTATAACATTCAGAAGTTGAAGGAGCAACTTGCAGTGGCTGGCATTGCTTTGTAACTGTAACATTTGTAAAGGTTTTGGTTTTTTTTTTTTTTAAAACCACAGCCATAAAATGTATGCTATTTTTCCAGCTTAGGACCAGCCCAACCCATGGAGATAATGCTGCCCTGGTATGCCTACCCGAGCTTTCCTAATGATGGAGAATGTTTCTTCAGTTAAAAGCTGTCTTCTATACACCCTGCATACTCCGCTAATTATTTTTCTTTCTTCGGTGCAGGACTTCGTCTCTTCCCTTTTGCCATTCTTCACCAAGTCCCTGCAAGAAAATGAGGTTTGCTGAGATGACTAGAGCTGTGTTGCTGTACGCTATTTAGAGTGGATTGACTTGTGTTTCAGAAGCTGAACAGCCAAAGGATTTAATCTCACATTCTCGGGGTACATTTCAGAGTAAAAGTGGTGAAAACATGACATTAAAGCAGTAAAGAAGGGGACCCAATTTAGAGGCAGGAAGCCAGATGTTAATTAATAAAACCAACATAACAGGACTGTTTGGCTTGCCGAGAACATTCTCTCAGCTGCCTGTTTGTAGGCTGTTCCCCAGTTAATCAGTTCTGCTGCATTAAATTTCTTTAAAAGAAATTTTCTTCCCTGGTTGCTTAGAGCCCTGTTGAATCAAGCTGAAAGCTCTGTGAGGGGTGGTGAGCCAGGCCAGCGAAAGTAATTTATAGAACGTTGCAACTCTACTACTACCTTCAGCACAGTTCAATTTACATCTGCAAATGCCCCTGCCTGTTTCACACAGACAATTAGGCTCATTCTGTGTGTAGTGCTCGCTCAGATGGCTCTACGTCGGGAGCGGCGGGAGTTTTCACTTGTCAGGCTGAAGTAGTACAACCCCTGGAGCAAGGACGCAATAGTACTGATATGACTGTGTTGCTTCTTCTGTAGCTTCTTCCATACATTGGGCATTATATCGCTGCAAGTGTAAGTGACTGTTTGAAGCAATATGCCTTAAAATTATTGAGTTGCCCTTAAGTTCCTATCATTTAAATCTCCCAGGAACAGATATCACACTGTATATTATGTCAACCAGAATAATGCATTGTTTTCAGCTGTTCACTGAAGAGAAGTCAGGACCAGCAAAGGAGAATGTAAAAGTTTATTCATCAATAAAATCTTTATTAAGCAATTTAAGTGGGTTATTTCTCTATCAAATATACTTTAAATAATGCTTATATTACGCTAGTGCCTAGACACTCCTCCAGCTGTTGTGCTAGAATAAGCGAGCATTAGTATCAAGGAGACATTCTGTCCCAGAGGTTACAGTTTTAGCGTATGTTTGTTTAAATATACAGGCCACCTGAATGTGGCAAATAATTTGTGTATTCTTTCAGAATGTCATTGATAATAATATTGGAATAAGTTAGATGCTCTATTTTCCTTCAAGCAATACTTTAATAATTTTTTGCAGATATGTGAGTGAAACTTATCCTAATGGAAAGTGATGTGTTCTGAAGTATTCAGAGGACCATAGGCAAGAATAATTTAATTGCCATTGCATATCATTCATGGGTCAGCAAAGTGTAGGGCTTCAGTCACTATATGGAATTAAAAGTCTCAAATTATTCCATTTCAAAGTTAGGAGAGAGGATGCCTCACAGGTGGAAAATAGAGCATGTTAGACTTTCAGACACAGGTCAGATTACAATAAAAGTGGAAACTAGGGACACATGAGTGCCCCCAAAGCAGTGGGATTTAAGACACACATCTTTATCCTCAGGATTTCATAGTGGTTAGCTTGGGCAGCTCCCTGCTTGATTCTTGGTGAACCCTAGTCTTGGGTGCTGCAGTCTCCCTGTAAGTTATTTAAGGCTCCTCCACAGTCACGCTTAATTCTGGACTGTGGATTTCATAAGTTGTGCCGGGCATTTATGGCCCTTTGTGGGACTGGAGCTGGGCTGCTCACTCAGATTTTGGTCCCTGGGATGACATTATCCGTTCTGGAGCAACTCAGCTGATAAACTTTCTGATATTTTATCAGCTTGGCGCCTTTGCATAAATAAAGTTTTTCCAAAGATGAAAAATGGCAATGATAAAGGAAACTCTTTCTGTTTACTAAAAATGGAATAAAACACATTTTCTACATGAAGCTTTGCACAGATGCTGGGAAGCCAGAAATCTCAGTAGAAAGCTCTGTTCTGTGTCACACAGGGAGAAAAGGATGACAGCAAAATCCAGTGAACCTTGATTTGGGAGAGGAAACCCTTTTATTTTCAATGAAAAAATGAAAGAACTGCGAGGGTGGAGGAAGAGCAAAGAAGAGGTCAACATCTTTGAGCAATAAGATAACACTTGTATGGGGGGCTGGTGGGGGCAAGAGGAGCACAAAAAAGACAGTAAACAGTGATATTTATTTTTAAAAGGAAAGAAGAATTGCAGAAACTCTTTTTTTAAATAAAACAGAAGCTGAGCAGTCTTAGAAAGCCTAATGCATGCTCCTCTGGGCAGGTTCAAGATATGGTTGCAGTGATGCTTGCAGTGGTTCTGACCCAAAGTAATAAAATCAAAGGAAATTCCCCCATTAACTCTAACAAGCTTTGGATCAAAACTCTGATGAATTGTGCTGCTCATTGGCTTATAGCTGAGCTACACTAGCTGTCAAACAACCAAAAAGTCTCTCCCCTGGGTAGCTTGGCATATAACCCTTAGGTATCCTTACAAATCAACATGGGGAATGACATGCAAAGAAAGGAAAATGGTCATTTCTGATGTCAGACACCATCCGTCTTCAATTAAGATAGCTTCCGAAATGTTTCAAGTATCCAAGCTCTTTTTGAAAGCCCAATTGACCCAGAAGTCTCTAACAAAGCAATCCTTAAAACCAGCCTCATCGTTAGTTTGTTTGCTTGATGGGGGGTTCTTAATGCCATAAACCCCAGTGCAGAAGTTAATAATTTCATACATTATCACTTTGAATATGCAATAGAAAACTCAAGGCAGCTGTTTGAACTTCCCTTTAAAAGAGGACAGATTGCCTTTATTGTGTGCACTACTTCATGGCTTGTTTGAGGCCAGGGCAATTATGGGATGAATGACTTCCCTTTAGCTCTTGATGTGTAGGCTTGTTGTTGTGTGGGTATTGTTTTGGGCTTTTTGTTGTTGGTTTTCTTTGTTTTGTTTTGTTTTGTTTTGTTTTTAATGAAACTGGAGGCCATGTGATAAAGCAACAAAAAGCTGACAGGTAATGATCAGAAAAGGAAATGGCCACTGCTGACTTGGCATTTTATTGTCTTGTAAATGTAGAATTAAAATAACAATTTCATTTCTGTGGAGGCCATTCTTATTGGTTTACCACTCCAAGGGTGGGTGTGATTTTGTGCTTTAAACACCACAAATAAGAAGGCAGAAAGCTTGTCGAATTATGCTTTTTTTTTTTTTTTCTCTTGGCATGTAATGGTCTTTGCTACGGGATAATTTGTTAGCTAATTAAAAAGGTATTAATTTTTATTTACTTGTGCTGTCAATGGTCTCACCAACTGATTGTTCATAACTGGGTTTGGTGTTTTATTTGTGAACAGGCTAGTTCATGAAGACTTCATCTACTTCCTTCTAAATAACTCTGTTATTGGAAATAAGGCAATGTTCTAGTTGGAAGCTTATCCTGAAAGTAGAAATATATATGTAGGAATAAGGAAATTTCTGTAGTGTCTAACAACTGGCTACTTTGGAGGGACTTTTCCATAAAATGCTCTGTATGCAGTTGCTAATTACTAAAGAAACAGAATTCAGAGGACCAAACCTATAATGAAGCATTGACAACTGACAATTCTTTAAGGAAGTGGTACAATGAGAAGAAAAATATTTTTTATTCTAGGGGATAGACAGATATAGAGATAGATAGAGCACTTCATAGTGGCTGCTGTGGGTTTGCTTTTTGGCTCCTGATGAAGGTCTTTCAGGCAGAACTAGGATTTACACAAAATATTCAGAAATAATAGTGCCAGTAAATATTTTATGTTTTTTTATATCTGTGCTGTATGACTGCTACAGCCAAAATATAAAGGCAAGGTAGAAAATACACGCTTTGTCTTGAAACTGGGAATGTTTCATGTCAGATATTACTGAGACTACATGTTGTACAGATGCTGTTTGCACATTATCCTATTTAATATAACGTTGAAAAAAATTACCAGAAAATGAGTGTTGATGTATGTATCATACCTGTCTAGGAGACTGCACTATTTAGGAAGGAATTAAGAATACTCTAACTCAATGACTTAAGGTTTATGACAGAAACTTGAGACAAGTTATTTACTCATGCCCATATTCTTGTTTACATGATGAGCATCATACACAGAATAAAAGTAAGAAATTGTGTTTCTATTAGTAAGCCACAATGTTATTGCTGAGGGTTCAAACGGTGCTGCCTTTCTGGCCTCCAAAATTTCAGGGCTGTTCATATTTGTTTGGTTAATTAGTATTAAATGATACAATATTTTCTGATCACAAAGGAAAAGTCTGGTTGTTTAATTCCATTTTAGGCACTTACTTTAAATTTATTTCTGAGGTTCTAGCTTGGGATTTGCTCCTCACAGACAAGAAGAGCCTTCCTCTCTGTCATCTGCGGCAGGGAGAGACAAAAGGCTCCAGGCCGCTTCCATGGCGCTGCGGTGGCTGTTGCTGTCATCTCAGTACAAGTATGACCTACTCCAAATAAATCTGCTGCAGGGATGGCCCCTCCCTTTCAAACCTTTTCCTTAGGAAGATTTTGAACTTTAAACATTCGTTTTTCCAACAAGCCGCTCTACAAAGTTTAGTGATAGCAATAGTAGGGTATTGTATTGGGTTTGCATGGCAAGGTTTTGGTAGTGAGGGGGGCTACAGGGGTGGCTTCTGTGAGAAGCTGCTAGAAGCTTCTCCTAGGTCTGACAGAGCCAATGCCAGCCGGCTCCAAGACAGACCTGCCGCTGGCCAAGGCCAGGCCCATCAGCAATGGTGGTAGCGCCTCTGGGATAACATATTTAAGAAAGGGGGGAAAAAAAATCTGTGGTGGAAGAGCAGCTGGAGAGAGGAGTGAGAATATGTGAGAGAAACAACTCTGCAGACACCAAGGTCAGTGAAGAAGGAGGAGGAGGAGGTGCTCCAGGCGCCGGAGCAGAGATTCCCCTGCAGCCCGTGGGGAAGACCATGGTGAAGACCATGGTGAGGCAGGCTGTCCCCCTGCAGCCCATGGAGGTCCACGGTGGAGCAGATATCCACCTGCAGCCCGTGGAGGACCCCACGCTGGAGCAGGTGGATGCCCGAAGGAGGCTGTGACCCCCTGGGAAGCCTGTGCTGGAGCAGGCTCCTGGCAGGACCTGTGGAGAGAGAGGAGCCCACACTGAAGCAGGTTTGCTGGCAGGACTTGTGACCCCGCAGGGGACCCATATGCTGGAGCAGTCTGTTCCTGAAGGACTGCACCCCATGGAAGGGACCCACGCTGGAGCAGTTTGTGAAGAACTGTAGTGCGTGGGAAGGACTCACGTTGGAGAAGTTCGTGGAGGACTGTCTCCTGTGGGAGGGACCCCACGCTGGAGCAGGGGAAGAGTGTGAGGAGTCCTCCCCCTGAGGAGGAAGGAGCGGCAGGGACAATGTGTGATGGACTGACCCAAACCCCCATTCCCCGTCCCCCTGTGCCACTGGGAGGGAGGAGCTAGAGAAAATCAGGAGTAAAGTTAAGCCTGGGAAGAAGGGAGGGGTGGGGGGAAGGTGTTTTACGGTTTGGTTTTTATTTTCTCATTGTCTTACTCTGATTTGATTGGCAATAAATTAAATTAATTTTTCCCCAAATCAAGTCTGTTTTGCCCATGACGGTAATTGGTGAGTGATCTCTCCCTGTCCTTATCCCTACCCGTGAGCCTTTCGTTATATTTTCTCTCCCCTGTCCAGTTGAGGAGGGGGAGTGATAGAGCGGCTTTGGTGGGCACTTGGCATCCAGCCAGGGTCAACCTACCACAGGTATCATGTGAAAATCAAGTTTTGTAGGGATATATGACCTGTTGTTAAACTTGTTGATGTAGTTCAGAAAAAATGGACAAGGCACTCTATTCCTTTATCTTTGGTTCAGGATGACTGCAACAACATAGCTACTGCAGTATTATACTGGCTAGCCTATGGGGAGCATTGCATATATTCAAAGTGCCTTGCAAGAATTAGTAACTGCAGCAAATTATTTCTTGTAATATCCTTAGTTCCAGCTTACTGGTCTGGTTTGCAGAGGAAAGGTGAAACTACGGTTCTAAGACAACTCAGTGAGTCAGAGGAAGTCCTAGCTCAAGACCTTGACCTGGATTTGTCCATTGCTGATAGCATTAAATGATCAAAATTATGCCTACTAACAGTAAAAGCTACAAAGGAAGAGATAAATATTCCTTCCAAACTTTTAGTAACTCTATTTATTCTTTAATCTTCAATGTCATTTGGATTCTGGGGAGAACGGTTTTCAAATCAGCCCCAAGCTCATATCCTTCACTTGTGGACAGTCCTAGCCCCAGTGCTGGCAGTCAGCAATGCTGAGGACAAGTACCATGGCTTAACTATAGTCTGGATAAACAATTTTGCTATGTGTTATCAGTGACCAAGGCATAAGTAAAAGAAGAGAAATTAATTGTGATCCATCAAGATGCATAATTATTCACTGTGAGTCATTTCAGTGAAAATATTGCCCTTTTTGCTTCGTCTATTTGTCTTACACAGTTTCAGAGAACTCAAGTATAAAGGCACACACATGTGTGATCTTCCCACAAGTGTACAAGTACATATAGATGCACCACAAATAACAGTTTTGACCTTTTTAAAACTCAAATCTTAATCTTCTCACTCTAAAGCTACTGCTTTCTCTCTGGACTTCCCTCTGTTACTGCTGCCATCTAGGATCCGAGCTCCTGTACAGCCTTATACAGGCTGCCCTGAAGACCATCATGCTGAGGCTTTGCTAATATCAGGTCTCATTGACAATGCTGTATTCCATTATATTTCCCAATTCTAAGATAAGTTTCCTCTACATGTTATAGTAGGAACATTGAGCAACCTGATGCACCTTGCCCATCTTATCTATGGGCTGTTAGAGCTACTTAATTAATTAAAGCTTTCAGTAAGCTTTAATTCAATGATCTTAGGTAAGTACTTTATGAAGTTAATTATTAATCCATCACAGTGTTACATACCCTGTTGAACCTCTGACACATTCAGTCATAGAAACTATGTTTTCAGTTCTTTGGCAATTACATAGAAAGAGCAAAATAAAATATGTTGGAATTATTAGAATGGTTTTTTTCAGAATTTTTTGAGAATCAGAGCAATGAACAGAAATGTTCGGGACCATGTAGCACAACTGCTGCTTTGGTTTTGAGTTTTCTTGAATTTTTAAATTAAACTAAAATAAATTATGTCAATTACATAAAACAGAAAGGGAAAGTATTACATTCTGAACATACAGAGAAAGAACACTTAGATCTATACATGAACATATTTTTATTCTATATAATTTACTTTTTGATTGAACATATTTGCTGAGATTGACAAGATTTCATGAAAGGTTTTGTTTCATTGCCTGCATTTTCAGAGTAGTTTGGTCTAAACCATCATGCTTCTGATCTTTATTGCTGATATTTCCTAGCTGACCGTGAAACTTAACTTCCTAAGTTTCATTTTATTTATTTATTCTATCTGTCTGTCTATTGTGTGAAGTGTAAAATACATAATCAAGAATATCTTGAGTTAGTATTCCAAGAAAATAATTTATTTTTCTATGCTGGAGCAAAATAAGTTATTATCTTGTTAGTGTGACAATACATATGTTGAATTATTTTAAAGTTCTGCCTTTAATGCAAAGATAGTAATTAAAAAATGTTCATTAAAAACTGCAAAGAAATCTTGGAAAGAGCTTAAAAAGCCTTTTGAGGTTTATTTGCATAATTCATTTTTAGAACTTTAATTAACAAGGATCTGTAATTGTTCTTCTTCCCACTTGTGTTGCAATTTCCCATGCAAATACAAATTAGGAAATGCTATTTTTACTGTACCAGAAGGACTGTGTATGTGGATAGCACTTAAAACTAATTGTCATATTGCAAAGTTTTATCTTCTGGACATTTCTGATACTACAATTTTTTTTTTAACTCTCCAGGGCTAAAATATGTTTTGCTTGTTTGAAAAAACAGTGATGAGTACAAAATAAGCCTTACTTAAATCAGGAGGAAATTTTCCACGGGTGATGGAAGGGACCAAGATCTCACACTTGGGCACCTGCAGGCACAGAAACTGCTAGTGCTGGTTCCTCAGTGATTAATACAAAACAGGTGAATATACCAGGGTGGAACAATGATCTTTGATATTGGTACAGAAAATAACCCAGTCCTCTTGGCAATGCCTTCAAGTAAACACATAAAAATTATATTTTGTCCTTTTTTTACAACTTATACAGAAAAGTCAACAATATAAGAACTCTTAGGGAGTTGCTCCGCCACTTTTTTTTTTTTAACTCCCCAGTAGACTTGCAGGTCTGAACTTTCAGCTGTTGTAAATTGATGTAACACCTTTGAAAAACAGCCTGCTGTTCTTAATTCAAAATGGAGAATGAGAGAGTGAAACCTAAACAGCTGGAGTAGATAGTAATTTGAATCTCCCTTTGTTTGTTTGTTATTTTTGTTGCTGTTTACCTACATTTCACTCCAACTCTTGGCAACTGCCTTAAATCCATCTTGCCTTGTGAAAAATTCTACGTTTCTTTGATCTTTATGCTTTCACTTTGAGTTTCTTCTCTCTTCTCTATGTACTTTTTTTCTTCTGCTCTTTCTCTGACTTTGCCATAAATGTACTCTTTAGAAACTGTCAGAAAACATCTTTCTTATGTGGGTGGCTCTTCAAAAAAGTGGCATCTATGGGACACATCTTACATATAAGTGTAGGGCTAAGTGAGCTACCTCATCTGTTGAGCTACAGAACTAGAGAAATACAGTTAGTTCATTTATGCTACTAAAAGTAATTGTTACTGACAAATCTTGAAATAGGAAAAAGCTGAAGGAGGTCAAAACAATAGTTCTGCTCTATCTTTTGCATGGAGGATAGATATTTGTTACTGTAGCCTCAGTCCTCAAGAAGTGGTAACAACTGTCCCTTATAGAAAATTTAATCTTTAATTAAAATTAAATCTTTAATACTCTCTGTAACAAAGGCAAAGATTTGGCCCTTGCAAAATCCAGATGCATATTTTTAAATGTACTGGTTTTAATTTATGCCATCTTTTTCTTTCCGTTGTCTGCTACTTTTCTTTATCTGCACTTAATATCCTCTTTCTCTTGCACAAAGTGACACTTTGTTGTCTCCCGCTTTACTCTTAGTTACCTACAAACCAAGGAATTATTAGTCTTGTACAATGAATACTAAATCAGTGCCATACATTTGAAGCTCTTTTTTTGCTTGAATACAACAACACCAAATACTAACATATACTGAATAATGCCAACCTTTATAGAGTTGTCTTCATTCATTCATCAAACCAAATTTATTCATTATATTCGCTAGTTGAAACTTGACCTACATTGGGGTATGTTCATAGGAATCACCTTATAAAAAGAAAATTGAGACTGAATGAAGAGTAAACCCAGTAGTGCTGTCCTGATAGCATCTACACTGCACCATCTCACAAGTTTTCTGCACGAGAGCCTCCTCATGATGTTTGCAGGATTATGAGAAGAAATATTTGACAAGCTTTTACCTTTCTTAACAACAAATCATCCTTGATACGGAATATGCAAAACATTTTGTTAAAAGTCTCTGTTATATTCTATAAAGTTACAGCAGGCAATCCCAATTTGAATACTCTGTGATGAATAAAAGCAGCATTTACATGTAGCTAGATCAGAACATTGTTTTTCTGATGGGTTTTAACCTAACAAATGATATAAAACAGATTTACACTTTTAATGTAAATTTAGTGGAAATGGAAATACTGGTTTGACAGTTATTAAGAACAAAGAGTTTGATTTACCCATGTTTTGAAGGAATATGAAAAGGTGGAGATTAAACTTGCCCCTCCCCTCCCAAGATCATCTTAACGATGCACAACACGCTGTAAGACAGCTTCTTTGTAATGCACTATAAGAATACAGTAAAATGGGGAAGTTTGTATTGGACAATGTTTAATTCATTAAATACTCAAATAAATATGCAAATGGTCTTTCTATATTAGATGCCATAAACACACTTCATCTATATGCAGCGCTCCTAATCAATGCATATAGCTTTGTGTTTAGTTAACAAGAACAGTAGAGGTTTTGGATGAAATAATGTACCTTTAAATGAAACTTAATTATAATTATTAAAAAATACTAACTAACACTAGTTCCTTCGTGCAGTTGTGAAAATCTGTTTCTACTAATATGAGGACATGATGCACTTAATACGATCCCTTTCTCTCATGATAACCATATGGTGTGTAAGAACCATTTTAACAATAAGGATTACAAGTGACACTTTATAACATTACATGCATGACATACTTTGCCCTGTATGTCCTAAACAATGTTTTCCACTCAAATCCAACAATACGTTACTGAAAGCAGAAGACTTTATGTTCAGAGCTAATTAGTTTTAATTTCTAGTTTGTCCTCAAGTATCTGTACTTCATAAATACAACCAAAATGTGGAGGTAAATTATCTCTTTTTCACTCTTTTGAATTATAAGCTCAGATAAGGAAAGAATACAACATAGGATGCTTATTAGTGGATTCCACTTTTTTTCTTTCAACTGGATATTTGCAAACTGGAACAAAAAATTACCAACTTAGGTTCCTGGGCTGCCTTTAAGATCTTCTAAAAATACTACAAGAAAGAAATACACCCACCTGTTTTCCCAATATTATTTATTACTTGTTATTAATGCTAACAATAAATCTGATATAATAAACAGTGAATATAATAGAAACAGAAAATATTTTCAATAATTCACTGCTCAAGTTATTACTACGCCTACAGGCAAAGGAGGAATTTCAATACACCTCAGCAGCTGACAGACAGACTGTGGAAAAAGTTCAAAAAGAGATGTGAATGAAGCCCATATTTCTCAAGCATTTGCAAACCACCCCTTTTTCCTCAAGCCAGGAAACCTAATAAATAACCTAATAAATAAATTAAAGCCTGAGCAACCTGGTCTGACCTTGTAGCTGACCCTGCTTTGAGCAGGAGGTTGGACTGAAGACCTCCTGTGATCCCTTCCAACCTGAATTATCTTATATCCTATGGTGTAGGTGTGTTTCTACGAATATGTTTTAAACTGTTCATATGCTTCTACCGTGCTCCATTGTTGTTAAAAAGCTTACAAAGGAGGCAAAGCAACCATCTCCTAATTATAAATAAGGATGATAAATAAGTAATGATGAACATTCAGTTACTTAGTTCTAAAATCAATATCACTCCTGCAAAATTTTAGCAGACATTTTCTGAAGCAGACCAGGTGTTTTACAGCAGCTCCCATGTGTGGAACTTAGAGCAGTTTCTATACAATGATAAATGGAACTCTTACAGCTGTCTTGCAGGAGCACAGAAATACCGTAATGCTAAGTTCTAAATGACTTGTCAGTGTTACACAATTTTCATATCAGAAAGGGAATCCTAATTTTTCAGCTCCCATTCCTGCAAGGATAAAAAGCAGACAAACAAACAGACAGACACACTCATTTCAATCTAAGAATGACTACAGAGTTGTGTTGATACTACTAACAATAACAATGATGATAAAAGTTGTGTAGGTCCATCTGTTCTTAATTACACCAACATATGGGGAAAGAGAATCGGGGTTATTATTATTGTTGTTGTTAAGATTATTACTACTATTGTTACTATTGTTACTATTATTACTTTTTTTTAAATGTTAACTTGGAGAAGTGTGCCAAAATTAAGGCACTGGAAAAACAAGTCATCTGCCTAACTATATGAAAGATGTAGTACATAGTAAAACCATATTGATTACTACAGTCTGCAACCAGCAGCCATGGGTCTGGCATAAATTTCTTCTAATCTTTGCCTGTTTAACACTTGGCATTTGGGCTGCTATACCAATTGTCTGAATTAATTTTTTTTAAATTATTGAGTGGAAAGTTCATAAATGGTGAGGTCAGAATGGACTGTAGAGCATCAACTGTATAACACAGTACTTTTTGGCAATTTCTGTATGAAGGTGACAACTCCTGGTTGAGGCTAATCTTTTAGAAAATTGCTCACCCTTGATTAAAATTCCTAGAAAGTTTTAGACAGTGATACAGCATACTTTCTGTTATTCTAAATGTATTTATTTATTTGACTTCAGGTAGATATTTACAACTCAGCTAATTTTCTACTCTTTTTTTATAAACTGAGAGAAATAGACGCTTATAAGTTGCAATCCATTACCTGAAATAGGTGTCTAAACTAGGTTAGATCCATCTTTTCTTAAAAATGGAGCTGGTGACTAGCACAGGTACAGACATCCACCCAGTAGACATGTAACAAACTGAAAGCTTCCCCCGGTAGGTTGTTCAGTAGCTTACCCTGGTTGTTTAAAATTGGTAGCATTTATTCCTCTCAGCCTTAACATTCCCAGAGCAGCTAATTGAAGGTATACACTCACAGAATAACTCCTACTGAGTCAACCTGCTCTTGGAAATAGGTCTCTCCTTCCAACATTTGCCAATCCCATGTTTTAGCAGAGGGAATCCACTGTTTTACCTACCCAGTAAATTATAGACAGGTCATGCCACTATCTATATTCTGTAATAGGCTGCTGGTTACAACATATTCCTAGAAAATGTGATTGTTAGGATCTTGGTTGTCTTCAGTTTGGGGAGTTTTAAGCTCATAATTCAAGAGACTGTCCTTACCAGTATGCTTTTAAGCATCCTGAACAAGGACACACTCCTGCTCCATACCATCTTTCTTCTTGGAGCTGGGTAAGAGTATTTAAAAAGTCACGAACTAAAAGGACAGGAAAAAGGGAATCTGGTTCTAGTTTATCATTTAGAGTTGTCTCTTGAAATGTGAAACGTGTTTTTCCAACAGAAAAACCTCAAAAAGTCATGTTTTCCCACCCTGTGCAAGAACTCCAGCTACTACACTGTTAAAGAAACATGATGTTACAAAAAGATGATATAAAAAGATGACTATTGTTTTCTTTAAGTGAGCAATTCCATGAACAGACAGATACATAAATGTGAGGCTTATTGGAGAATATAACTGACATGCAATTCTGGCTGACATCCACAGGAGAAAGGAGGAAGAAGTGGATGATGTGTGATCTGATAGAGAAAAAAACAACGATCATGCTGGCTAGGAGTTTTGAAAGGCTTTGAAAGTGGTAATCTGGTAAGCCGAAAAACAGGATGTGTTAGACAAGGGGATTTGAAATGTGCCTAGTCCTGGTTTGGAAGTAGCAGAATAACTCTACTCAGTTAGTACTGGTATTGCAATGCGGGCATGTAGTAATGTTTGTAATTGCTAGAGAGAATAAACATTACAAAATCTGGTCCTAAACATGCTTTGGCAAGACACTGTTCTTCCAGGTTCAGAAGAAAGGCTAGAGTACACTTTTGCATAGCTCTATCTGGGTCTAGTCATTTATTCAGTATATGTCTTGCAACAAAGCTACATGTAGTGCAAATGATGAAAGAGGGGATGAAAAAACTTACGCAGTTAAGAACGTTCATAACATCAATGACATCTCTCCTTCCTTCTCTGAAATAATATATACAAAATAGTATCATGCAGTGACTGTCAATTACAGCACAAATTAATCATTCAGCTTACTGAGCAATCGGTTTCATATTGGCTTGTAGATGACATAACCAGGACTGCCAGGGTGAATACTATCTTGGTTGGCAGCTAACAGCAACGTCCCTGTGAACTGATTAAAACTTTATTACAAATAAATTTTTTCCTAATGCACAGTTCACGGAGGCATTGTATTGCAGAACACTTCTGCTGTCACAGGTAGTTTTGAATGTTTGCATAGGAATTAACACAGGCTTTGAGAGAGAGAAAAATGCCATTCTCATTGTCTCCATTTTCTAAATGGAAAGACTGTATTAAAACATCGCCTTTGGTGGCTTTTGTGCATCTATTGTTCTATGCCTTTATAATGTAAATTATTTATTTGATGAATACATTTGCCAGAGGAGCTCAGCAATATTAACAGAGTGATTGTCTTTTGAGCATGAGCAGACTGAAAATGAAACCTCCCAAAGGCCTTGGTACTGATGTCTGTGGTCCCTTTGTAATACCAGATAACATGCTGGCATTATAAATTCCTCGGTAATCTTGCAGTGACTTCTTGTTTTGAACCAATCAAGACTCTTTTGAGTAAAGCTCATGACTATGATAATTAATAATCTATGATAACTTAAGGACATGAAGTTAAAAAACACTGTTTCCCATTAGTGACCTTTTACAACCCATCCTTTGGCTAAATTATTCCTATCAGATCATTTCTTTCAGCTGGCAGGGCGAGTGGGGTGTGAAGGGAGACAGTCAAGAGCAACTTCTGCAGCTAATGACAAGGGACCTCCTTGATAATCTGGCAGTCCGCAGTACCGCACTGCTGAGCACTGTGAGTGGTGAAATACCAGATTGAGGGACACAGGTAGGACACTGCTTAGCCATGTTTTTAACTTAAGAGTTTGAGAAAAATAGTGGTTTGATGCAACAACACCCATTTAAATAACTTAGCAAAAAGCAGCACATTTTGGAAAGACCTGAAGATAAACCAAGCTCCTGTAGACATTGTCTTTGCCCCATGCGCAGCCCGAAATGCACCTCTGGTGTTGCTCAGTACCAAAGCACAATAGGATTGTGATCAACATCTTCAAATATTTGATCCAAATTGATCTCAGGCGTCAACAAAATTAGATTTACAGGAGGAATTAGTTTGTTCCCTGGTGGGCTACTGCTGTCCTTTGTCAGGTGAATGAATCCCAGGATGTGGTCCTAAATAAACCAGAGGAAGTGGAAAAATCTGGCTCTGAATAAAATTGCCTCTGCAGTAGCCTATAACTCTTGTAATGCTCCATAGCTTACAGTTTGAGCTTTTGTGTCAAATGCAGAATTAATTTCTTCATGGGTAATTTTTATACGAGCCTGTAACATAATAAAAACCTTACAGGAGCTGACAGAGCTACGTGTTCACCTCATTCAGGTTAGGTCAACATTATAGAAAAGCCATGCCCTGGAACTACCGTAATTTAATGTCTACTGATCTGCACTTTGATTTTAACAGCATCTAAAACTTGACATGAATTTGTAATATGAATGTAAATTATAAATTTACAGTAAAGTTATCCAGCAATTCTATCATGAAAATGACTTTATATTAACCATCAACATTCATAGAAGGGAACTGAATTTGTAGATTGCCTTGTGAAATGCTTTACTGATATGAATTTAAGCCATGAGCTTCCAAGTCTCCATCTTCTGCAGAGCCTTTTTTTTCTTTAAGGAAAACAGATCTGGGGATGAAGGGTCTGATTCTCAGAGTTAAATAAATGAGTTTCCCATTATTTTAATGCCTATAGATACACCAGCTTATACAAAGGTAAATATGGGTATATCGATATGGCATTGTCTGGACACAGTCTGAGTTTGAGACGTTGGCAGTCCCTAGGCACCTACCACTCTATTTCTGTCTATGTCTGAAAGATTTTTTAGCACTTTTGTGTCTTTTTTGAACTTAAAGCTTGTCAGAATTCACAGACAAGTTAATCCTCTACCTGCCTCATGGGTAAGTTGTTCCTGTATATGCCTCACCGATCCTGGTATGGTGAGCACCCTGAGGATGCTTAGGATGCTAAGGTTGCTTTGAGAGCCTGTCAACTGAACCAGACTGCACAAAACAGGACAAGCCCCACCTTTAGTCCATACTTGATGGTCAGGGCACTGACACTGGATGTGGGAGATTTGTGTTCAATTCCTTTCTCCACACAAATGAGATAAACTTCTCTGTTACAGCCTCTTAAGAGAGGCTTGTCAACCCCAGGCTACAGGACACTTAGTGGGGTGATGCTGGACGCATTTCGGAAATGCAGCGGGGCATCACAACAGCATTAGCTCGGTATTCTTACTGCTGTGCTTTGCTGCAGAGCTTCCCCATCCACAAGGCACTTCACTGCTAGAGTTTAAGCGCATTAGATGTGAGACATGGTATGTGCTTTTCAAGAGAGATGTGGACAAAGTGAAGAGTCCAGAGGAGAGCAGTGAAGTTGGCAAAAACATCACCTATGAGAAAAGTCTGAAGAGAATGGAATTATTTAGTATAAAGAAAGGAAGACTGAAGAGTTTGCATATGTTAAAGGTAGCCAGTAGCAAAAAGGTTGTATATTGTTCACTACATCTATTGTAAACAGTATAAATAGGCAGCAAGGAAGATTTAGCTTGGGACGAGCTTTCTGCAGGTAAGGATTTTTAAGCACTGAAACAGAATTTGTCAGAAGCTGCAGTAGCTTTAAAGAACTGGTTAAACAAATATCTGTTGGGGATAGTCTTAGCTGTTGCTGCATTAGGACAGTAGTTTTCTCATACTACACATATTATATGATCTCTGAATGACCCTCCAACCCCATCTGTCTGTGGTCTGTGGAATTTTTGGGCCATGAGTTAGTCTGAATTTAGGCTTCAATGAATGCTGTGATTCTGAAGTCCCCTTTGTGGATCCGTTCTTCTGAGACTTCCCACCTGTAACCAGATGATGAAGGGAAAATATGCTAAAGACTATGCACAGTGCTAATGCTTAGTGTCTGGTGCATTGGCTTTGGGACCCCTCAGCATGAGACCAAGATGGGTTGTTTCAATCACAACCTCCTAATATGTCCCTGTAAAGCATGCAAAATACTATGAGGTTAATAACATCTGAAATAAGTACTTAAAATAGGTGTATCAGTACCTCAAACATCAGTGAAGTTACTCTCGTGAGCCCTGTATGGGATGTCTGTATTGCCTCTCTTTCCTGGGTAGTGAGCAAAGGACAAAGATGAAGTGACTTTCTCAGAGTCACACAGGAAGCTTGTGGCCCAGCTTGGGAGCTGAATATAGCAACTAAGCCACAAGCTTCTCACTTCCTCTCTAAAACATTTCTAACAATCAGCATAAAACAACAACAGTTGTTCTGATGAGAGAGATGTTTTGTTATTGAAATGCTCTTGGGACGCACAAGGTAGCAAGACTGTCTCAATTGTGTCATTTGGAACTGGAGTAATATTTCTTCTTAGGAATAAAGAGACCATTACTAGATTTACAGCTATTTATTAAAAAGAGGTCTAAAACCAAAGTGAAAATAAAGCCTACAGCTGAGAAGCCCAGAATAAAGTACATGCTTAATCGAGTGTAATAAGATGAACTCTGAATTATAATTGCAGGTGGAATTCAAAGGTTGGAAGGTGAAATAAACAACTCAAGATTATTGGAACAACCTGTCTTTAGTGAAGACTGCCATGTTTACATGCAGAGTGTGCCACCCAATGATTTTAGTAAGTAGCAAACAACGGCCACCATAGTTTATATGCATTTGAGGCCCTTCTCTGGAAAAGACATCACTTGTAATTCGAAGAGGAAATAGCAAGCATTTGCAGGGCAAGAGGAAAAGGATCAAACCACGCTCACGTTGCCTGTACATCTAACCAACTGAAAACATTTAACAAAACACAATACAAATTAATTTCTTTCACATAGTTAAGACTCCACAATTTCAGAACAATCTAAAGTTTGTTCTAGAATAAATGAGCTCTAGAATAAATGAATGCATTACAGCACAATGAGAACAGGCTAAACAAGTTATTTTTGTACTCATCCAGAATGCAAGATGGAGGTCACCCTGAATTTAGTTAGCTGGTACTGCATATAGGGTGAAGAGAAAAAGGTGCAATGGTTTTGCTTTACTTAAGCAAAATGTGAATGTAACAAAGCATCGTTGCTTGCTAATCCCTTAGGTAAAAGAAAAACCTTCTGAAACATTACCTATCAAATACATTACAATGAACTCACAGCAATGATTGTTTCACACACACATATATCTGTCTATATGTTATATATATTATATATATTTAGATGGATGCTTCCAGGTTATTGTGACTTTCATATGCTAAAAAATGGCTTTGTTTAATAATTGATGTCCTAGCTACCTTACTTAACCAACACAAATACAATGACAAGCTGCTATTGTCTTAGGAATAAGGAGAATAAAAGATAAAATGAGCATTATTAAAGAAAAAATAGAAGGGCCTGCCAAAAGCAACAGGCCCTTTCTAAACATCCACTTCAAAGAAACAGCAATTAACATCCACCAAATTTGAAGGGCTGGGTTACAGAAAGGAAACTGGAAAATGTTCTTACAAAGGGATAGACCTGGTTCTGTAAAAGTCAGAATGGCCTAGGTTCTCAGAGTAAAATACTGCAGCAGAAGTGCGCTGTATGGGTCATTTGTCACATGAAACTTGTACGAAACAGAACTTGTTCAAAACTACTAATTGAATAAACTTCATTGAATAAACTCCATTGATTTGAAAAGGTGTTTATATCATACTATACAAAACTATCTGTTTACACATGATCTGTTTATGCCCTTTCTAGTTATGGAAATTAGTCCAGTCCACTTCATATGAAATCAGTTTGTACAATCTTATCTGCTCTTCCCAATACATATCAAATATTTTATAGGTCTTTCATGGCACAAGAATGAAATATGCTTGGCAGATTTCATTTAATCTGTGATCTATGTTGACCATTTCAGCCATTATGAAAATGCAAGGCATACAGAAAAAATTAAGATGAGTAGTAAAAATAAAAAGTAGAAAGTATATTGTAGATAGCAAAGAGTTATTTGACAAAGATGAAGTTTGTGTCATAACAGCTGCAGGATTCTTACTCTCATGGAAAATGTTATCTGTCTATCAGTTTAATGTTTTGGATATTTTTAGGGGTCCACCACTATTTATATATGGATGTTCACATGTAAATAATTGAAGCGTCTTCTCTAGAGATTCAGCTACTAAAACAAATCAGTTGTGGGAAGAAGGTCTACAACACAGACAAATTCTTTAGTAGGTGCAAAAATAACAGCAACATTTTATGGTTATTTGCCAAAAAGACTTAAATAACACTTCAATGTTAAATCTTCAAAGAACTACATATACATTAACTAATTGGTCTATGTACTTCTGCTTTGCTGTACAATAGGTAGATATATTTACATTACCTGCTCACTGGATATTTTTCTTTCTCTGACAAAGAGTGTTTTGGACCAGTAGTTAGGTCATGGCAAAGTAAAGAGAACAAGTAGAAAACATAAAAAAGGTACTGAAATGACTAGCTTTGAGAACTGGATCAATTTCTAGGTATTAGGCATGTGAATTAGGATCTGAATGATCCCCGGAGTTGTACAAATCCATCAACCATTACCTTATTTTCAGTGGAGTTCAAGCTTGTTATGATCAGACTTAGTCCCTGTTTTCCTCAGGAAGTATGACGCAGGGATATTTTAGTGTTATACATACCAAAATTACAGTATTGGGAGTGTATATACTAACAATATACACGTAGGCCAGAGAAACATGGCTGCAGAATTCTGAAAGAAGATACAAGAATTCAGACGAAATGAAGTCAGGAGTTATCATATTTTCGTAGAGCTGGCTGGAAAATAAAAATGATGCTTCTGAAAAATGTCTGGTATTTATTTCTATCCCAGTATAGAAAACAAGAAGATATTACCCAAGAGAGTTCAACAATTGAGCAACTTGCCTTGGGGTAGGAGAAGGTGGAGATATAGTTCTACTTTCTGTCCAAACTAATCTGCAACAAAATCTTGAAACCTCCACATTCTAGATTAATTGGCCTGACCACCAAATTACAGCATCAGGGCACTGCAATGAAAAGTTGTTGCTGATTAGACACCATATGCTCTTTAAACAAGCTAGCTTGAGTACCAATAGTTATGTCACCCCAGGAAAATAAGCTCAGGATCTGGGGTAAACACATGGGTGTCATTTTCATGCTGCTATAATTATGGAACTAGCTGCAGCCCTCACTTTGTATGTAGACATGCCTCAACATCTGCTTTGCACCAGGATTTCTCCCAAGGCCAATGGAAGACTTTCCTATGAAATGTTCATTATAATTAACATTTTTCCTTATGCTTGAGAACATTGCAGGCACATGGACTTCTACATGTTCACTTTGCAGCCTTCCAGGTCAGATAATTCTTCAGTTTCCTTTGAATTATTGTAGACTTGAAGAAAATTAATAGCTTTGAATGGCATATTTTATAAAAGCATGTTTTATATAAACATCATAAACAGGTAGATATCATGAATAACAGATGTTTGTCTGAAACATTTTTCAAAACTTGTTGCAGAATCTTCTTCTGTGAAGGCTTTGTAAGAACAGAGTAGACAAACATCTGTTAATGATGGACCAGATATTGGACCCTGCCACAACTCAGAATGTTGGGCTCAAACTAGAAATTTTCAACTATTTTTGATTTGTGGGCTCCTAAAACATTGCATTGGACATGCAAAAATTTCACACATTTAAGCTGCTATATAGTATACAGGAGCTTGATCTTCTTAATTACCGGTCACAGACCCCTTCAAAACAGTTAGCAGACCTTCATGTCTGACTACAGATTAAAAACTGCTGGACTGTGGGAAGGTCTCTTTTAGACCTATATATCCGTGGTTCTGTAATACGCCTGTACTTTGCTGGTTTTTTTATTCTTTTATTTTTTGGAATTTTTGCTTAACCCACAGGACAGTTCTGGTGCCATTGTTCCACAACTTTTTCCAGGGCAGGACCTTTTTCTGCAGTTCCTCCTGCCACTAGTTAATCCAGTAGCCTTCCCTCTGAATTTAATAACAGGGAGAAGCTGGCATTGAGGAAGCTATTGCAAACTTTCCATCCCCCTGAGAAGAGAGATTTTATTAATTTTGAAAGCAGGTAACTAGGTAACACCGTCAAAAACCTGCCTACAGTTCTCTGCTGAAGCTATGCATATATTTTTTAATGTTGTTTATTTTTGTTTTCTCAGTAGTCACTGTAATGTAATCACTTTAATAAACAGCTATAAGAACTATTAACTTACTGCTACAAGTCATCATACCACAAGTGTAGTTACAGCCTGCATGAACAATTGCTCTTACTGCATGTAGCAGCTTGTCTATACCCTGTAACAGTTTGTTAACTGATCATTTTGACTGGGTTGTTTAGTTTTGGTTTTAATGATACCTAAAAAGAGGAATAGTCTGTATTATGGACTAAATGACTGTAAAAATGTATCTATAAAAATAAACCAATTGTTTCTTACTGGAGCATGAGGAACATGGATGGAACTGCTAAAATCGTCACTATAATTTAGCTGGAAAATGTGTGTAAGAGCCCAAATACTGGGAAATTATTACCTTCAAAAAGTTCAAGACTAAACTTGTTGTAGTCTTAATAAGTGTTTGTTAGTTAGCCCACATTTTTTTCCAGTGTGTGAAGCAAAATGAACAGCTGTAAAAGTGCTCATTCAATTACAATTTCTATTATTCTGGGGTTTGAAATTTCTGTCTTTTTTTTTTAATTACCTTTAAAAGATGTAGTCAGTCATACAGTCCTACAGCTTAATACATAATATTATACTTACGGACTCTGAGAAACATAGTGAATGGAAGAGCTTTTAAAATGCATTTTGAGAGGAACATAAAGCAACAAAAAGAGAGGAGAAGGCAAGCATGAACAGAGACACTTGCCCAACAGTAGACAAGGGTTAAACAGCAGAGACTAACAGCAACAGAATAGGTTGTAAGTTAACTTGATCACTTGCAGCCATACTACTTAGCAGTAAAATATTAATCTTTGTATTGGTAGTTCAGTTTCAGGCCATTTACTACAAGATTAAAAGTGCCATATTCGTAAAACACAAGGAGGTGAACTGTATAAAGTAACTTTTTCCAGAATAAAGTTGACCAAAATGCTCTGAAGAGGTAATAGTCACCAAAGGAAATTGATGCTGCACTGTTGATCAACAGAGAGAGGTTTCCATTTGCCTTCAGACAGGCAAGTTCGTGTTTTTCGCTGGGACTTGAGAACTGCTCAGGAAAAGACAACCTAGTCAGGATTGTCAGTCAAGGCTGGAAGATCTCATGGGACCAGGCATCATGGGGGTTTGCCAGGCTACAGGGATGGAATAAAAGTGTAGTGAGTTTAGTGGATCCAGCATGTGGGGTACTGGCTTGTCTTGGGCCATGAAGAAGATATGAAATCCTGAACTGGAACAACTGAGTTGGTGTACAGTGGCTTGCAGCACGATGGAGAACAATCTGTTCTTATTGATAGAGAAGTGGGACAGGGTGAGGAAAAGTAGGAACAGAGATGAGCATCCTATCACTGATCCCAACGCAACTGGGAAAGCCCAGGAGAGCAGTAGGTGCTATGACTCGTGTCTTGTTGACAGATAGTGTGGGAAGGGAATTCTCAAAAACACATGGCACTACTGAATCATCTTTTTGTCTAACAGCTTCCTAACTGATCACTGGTGAAACAACAGGGGATTAAGATTGCCATCTTCTGACTAAGCGTAAGTGTTCACACCTCAGGATGCAGTCATGCTTCCATATTTATCTTCTTCACCAAGACATAAACAATTTTTTTAAGTGTCCATTAAAATCTATCAACCGCATAGAGTTTATAAGAGGTGCAACTTTGGCTTACTCCTGAGATGTCCTCCAGACTTGAAAGAGTCCTGATGTTGGTTAAGCTAAACTTAATGTTTTCCAGTGCACCCATGATGCTTCCATTTCTCCTCATGTCATCTGAGCACGTCCTTTATTGTACTTCCATATCCTCAGAGTGTAAGAGACAATTGTACTATGGCTAGTCTGCAGTCAAGTTGGTATGAAATAGCCAGCTAGAAAGAGCTTGCTAATTGTTCTGCATAGAGAGCGAGGAGAACCGCATTGATTTGGCTTGGCAGCCTTTCTCTCAGCATCAGTTTTACTTACTCAGCAGTTCTCACAAAATAAAAGGCAATATCAAAAGCAAGAACAATATTAACTATCACTAATCTTTCTACATTTCTATAGTGGAGACAGAAGTTGTCATAGGAAAGATCCTCCTAGTATGTTAACCTTTTTTTGGCTTTCACCTGTATGGACAAAACTCTTTACACTGATGCAAGTGTTTACCTAAGGGAAACAGATAGCTGTTAGATTACTTACAGTTCTCAAACATACTGCTCATTCCTTCAAGACAGAAATATTTGAAAACTAGTATAACTGCAGGTGATCTAATTTTTCATGTCTATAATCTTTTTTTCCTGAGTTTTATTATCTTTTTTCCCTATGGCATTTTACTATACAAGAATTTATTTTAGGACTCTTAAATATTCTGCTTTTTAATCTATGGAATGAATGCTTATATTATTGAAACAGTGTACTTCAGTCCTTAACTGGCTAATTATTCTTGATATAATGTTATTTTATCATGTGACTAAGGATAAGGGATGTGGTTTTATAGTCTGCTAGCAGAAAAGTTGAAGACAATTTGTATCAGATCCATAGTTTATTTTTCTCTGCTGAGTCCATTTATTTAACATTCTTAAACCTATGCCAAGGATGAATTTAGCTCTATATCTTTTACACTGATTTTTACAAGTATTTCCAGACTTTAGGCACAGTCTAACAAGATGATGATGTTCATTGCTAAGGATGTTTCTCCTCAGCTCATTCAGCTGGGACTCAAGTAAATTATGTAAACATTTCCCATGGCAGCTCCCCAAGGTGTACACAAATGCTAATCTGGAGTGGTATTTTTCAATATTTTTTTATCTTGGGCCTTTTTTCATGGAAGTAATTTAATCAATTTGGAAAGAAATTGCCTTTAAAACAAGGGAAGTTGTGGGTGCTTTCAAGTGTCTATTTTTGGATCACATATGAAAGAGGAAAATAAACAAAGTATTATGTTTATGTTTAAGACTCATTTAGAAATGGCTCATAATGGTATATGTTAAAGTTGATGAATAATTAAGAAAACCAGTCATGTAATGTCGTGGTTTAACCCCAAGCAGCAACTAAGCACCATGCAGCCACTCCTTCACTCCTCCCCCACCCCCAGTGGGATGGGGAGGAGAATCAGAAAGGAAAAAAAAGGTAAAACTTGTGGGTTGTGACAAAAACAGTTTAATAACTGAAACAAAATAAAATATAATAATAATAATAATAATAATAATAATAGTAGTAGTAGTAGTAGTAATGAAGAGGAAGATAAAAAGAGAGAGAGAAATAAAACCCAAGAAAGACAAGTGATGCACAATGCAATTGCTCACCACCCACTGACAGATGCCCAGCCAGTCCCTGAGCAGCGATTGGCCCCTCCTGGCCAACTCCCCCCTGTTTATACACTGGGCATGACGTTCCATGGTATGGAATACCCCTTTGGCTAGTTCAGGTCAGCTGCCCCGGCTCTGCTCCCCCCAGCTTCTTGCACACCTGCTTGCTGGCAGAGCATGGGAAACTGAAAAGTCCTTGGCTTAAGAGAAGCGCTACTTAGCAACAACTAAACCATCAGTGTGTTATCAACATCATTCTCACACTAAATCCAAAACACAGCACTGTACCAGCTACTATGAAAATTAACTCTGT
This sequence comes from Gymnogyps californianus, assembly GCF_018139145.2. Classification (NCBI taxonomy): domain Eukaryota; kingdom Metazoa; phylum Chordata; class Aves; order Accipitriformes; family Cathartidae; genus Gymnogyps; species Gymnogyps californianus. The sequence continues at coordinate 114,721,838 of NC_059473.1, forward strand.
CCCAGCTGAAACCAGGGCAAGTAATTATTAGAAGAAACCGCACATTGTCTCAGAGAATGTAAATCAACAAATTCAAGTCAGCCACAGTCAGACTACTCCGGGGATTTACTCTGTTGCTCTGACAAGACCTCTGTTCAGCTGTGGCGCTGCTACTGCTGTCTGGTTCCAGGGCAGCACACGCTGACTGCAAACTGGCCCCTAGGGTTAGTCCTGTCCTACATACTATTTATGAATGCAGTCCAACATTTTTTTGCTAGCCTGTGTATTTCCAAGAAAACCATAGCTCTTCTGTTTTCAAAAAGTGACTTGAAATAATATGTTGTGAAAGTCGGAAAAAATCTCCATAAGGTCTTTAGAGAGGACAGGAGTTAAAAAATATCTTTCAAACAGCAGTAACTTTTTATGATAATAAAATATCTCAGGCAGCTGCTCTTTGTTGTTTGAACTGCACATTCCATGTGAATTATTGGGAAGAGGCAAGGTTGTGGATATGTTTTTAGAAAACATACAGTAATTTTCCTTTTAAACTTGCAAATAGTGAGACAGGAGAAGCAAATAGACACTGATTGATGGTACACATTTTACAGATATATCTGAGATTATATCTTTAATTAAAAACATAATTCCTGTCAATAATATTCATCTTTCTCTTGAATTTGCTTGTTGAAAACACATAACGGTGGTATTTGGCTGCACAGAACATTAAATAAATAGAATATAAGTTCAGATATTCACTGTCATTTAAGGTTTCTTCCAAGACTACCCTTTTTACCATGCCATCCATAGTTCACGGATGCCCTAACCACTATCATTAAAAGACTTCATATTGCATATTGGGACTCTCACAGTAACTTTTTAGGACAATGAATAGAGGAATCTCTATTAACTTTGAGAGGAGAAGGATTAGGGGTTAAGCTGATGATGGAGAACTTTATTTTCTCCACAAATAATTTTATTGACATGACTGCCATAAATAGTTGGCCTGTGTGATTGAAAGATTGGGAATGGGATAAAAATATATATTTCAGACTTTGTACTAGCTCAGTTTACAATGACAAAAGCTGATGATATTGAAGGCTACAGCCATACAACCATGGAATAAGCACGAGAAGTCAAACCCTGACTCTTAACTTCTTATTGTTCTGAGTTATGCTCCAGTGGTATAGCAGAATGAAGGTTCTCCACCTGTTGCTTTCTTTATAGTACAGTTTGAAACAGTGGCTAAGAGTAAAAGTCGCACCTTGCTTTCCCCTGTAAATCTGTGACTGCAAGAAGAAACACTGCTGTTTCAGAATGGAAGGCAAATGTGTCTAAAGTTCAGGTCACTTTGTGTCTTTGCTAACTCATTCAGCAAGCTACAGAATTAAGGCTGAAGATTTGTTGTGTCTTACTGAGCATCCTGCCCAATGAACGCACTCTTCTTAAGCATTATTTATCCTGCTATTGTACCACAGTCAATTATCTGTGGCTGTGCTGACCCCCTTTGTTCATTTTAAAATTCACTTCTGTGGTAATGCAAAGTGATGCCAAGCCAGCCACAACTTCTGTTTGTCCCTGGAATAACTATAGCACTGACAATTTACAGTGATCTCTACTGAAATTACCCAAGGCATTCACTCTTCAAACTTTCTGGCTACATCAGTATAAATTAGCACAGGAATGGCTGAAAGCCAACAAATTGGGTCCAAATGCTCAATTTTATCCATGCATTTCTTCACTGAAAGGCAAGATGGCTTCAATTTTCCTCTACCTTTTGGAGGTTTGGAGTTCAGTGTTACTTTGGCAAGAAGATTCACTGTTTTGCAGTGTTTCCAGGACAAGTTAGGCTTACTAATTCCAAGATTTTCTTAGGAAAAAGCTAGTCCTAAACTACAGGAAGATGCACTGGTAGAGGGTAGGTGACCATGAAGAGACAGAGCTGAGAGTGAATAAGGAGCAGACATGTGAACAAGGGGCAGTAAGGTAAAGGATGCCCAGGCAGGGAGAAAGGGGCTGTCTAGGAAAAGGCTTAATGGGAGGAATGTTCCTAGCGAATGTGGCATCCAGGAACAGAGAGAGGGCATGTGGTGGGGTGTAGGGAGTACGGAAGTATAGGGTGGCTCAGGAAAAATAAGCGGAAGAGTAACAGAGGACTGAACAGGCACAGGAGTATGGGTGTCAATGGCAGGAGATGACTGGAAGAATACTAAGTGTGAAGACTTAGGCAAGAAGGAAAGGGAAGACAAGATTATGGTATTGCAAAGAAAGAGCCATAGAATAGCATTTCTCTGGGTAAGAAATACTCTTTTCATGTCATAGGGAAGTTTAAAATTAATCAGGGCTGCAGAACTTAATCATGGTTACAGCAGAGTCTTTTGCTCTGAGGAGGAAAAATAATTTATTCAATTCCCTCTCAAATTCTTGCAGCCTCAAACAGAACAGAGTCAGGCATCTTCCGTTTCAAACTTGAGTATATTTCTCTTTCTCTTGTAAACATAAATTAAGTGTTAGGTCATCTTACATTGTTTATTTCCAGCTGTCCTCCTAGTGCAAATTCTTTTATGTATTTGTTAATCCCAGTGTGGCCTTCTGCACTGGCTCGCAATTCTTCTTGGAATAAATCCAAGATACACTGTATTATATATGCCACTTTTAGAGAAAAACTCTTTACAGCTGGGGAAAAAAAAAAAAGATCACTTTCAATTTGTGTTTGAATTCTTCTGTCTTAATTACCTTTGTTTTGTGGCTTAAGGAACCAGATTTTACTACACTTATTAGCAAGGCAGACTGCCTTATCAGCATCATTCTTCTCTGTGTATACTTAAGTATTGCTGAGCTCTGCATTTTTATAATCTGCAAGCTTTCATTTATTTTAAAGTTTGTTACAATTATATTATGCAAATTATTAAATGCAAATGTTGTTATATTATCAGTTAAAAGTGCCAAAGTGACAACAAAAATAAAACAAAATGTGAAAGGGCAAGGAAGAAGAGATAACAGGAAAAAATAAAACAAATTAAATAATGCCCTCAAAATACATATTTATGAATACTAATACCTCTAGTTAACTTCTTTTACACTAAAGACATTGCTGTATGAGAATGATGTAGTAAACTAACATGGATAATAAATGTAATTCTCTATGTTTTATTCTGACATTATTTCTACAGTCACCAACACTGTAGTTTTGAAGACAAATTAAACCACAGCTATAGACCAAAGATTACAGTTTACAGGCCTTGTTTTTAAAACCATATATGTTTATCTATAAACACCTAAAAAATTCCACTAAGAGTCCTTTGTGGAAGTATCTAAGCGCATAACTTGTATCAAAGTCAATGGGATTAGACAGTTAGGGCAAGAACTATAAAGGAATTCACTAAAATTCACAGCCCTGGGAATTCACAGCCTTGAATCTGACACCTAGACTATGCGTGTGCTGGAAAATAAAATAACCCAGGCATGGTTGTATGCTGGAGTGGCCAACTGGCATGGCATGGCATGGCCAGCATTCATATGGCTAGACATTCCCTTGCTCTAAAACAGGCTGGCCACATCCAAATACCTATTAGCAACGCAAATCGCTAGGCAATATACATGAACTTTTTGAGAAGGTGCTCTGAGCACTTTGTGTGAGGGACAGGGATCAATAATAGGTGAACATTTCAGATGACAGTGGGAGGGGGACACAGGAGCACACAGCATAGTTTGCTGTTCAGACATGGTCTTAGAGCCTCTGTGCAGTTAAGCACTTCTGACTGGACATCATAAAAGACAACATGCTCTGTGGAGAGCTGCCTAAGTAATCAGGGGAAAAGAGAAAGATAACTTCATGATGCTTGATTTATTTTGCTGTCTTTGCTGCTCTTTGTATTACATGTTGTCAGTTCATTGCTTGGATCCCTGCTCCCATCACCAATATGATAGCATTGTAATGAATTCATAGACTTCATTCTCCTCCACCTGACCATCTGTTTTGCACTCTGGAAGATGTTTCTCAGGCTATGGCCGTACTAGTATAGTCAAATGTACCAGAGCCCGGCCACTGGAACTCAATCGCCCACGTCATTATATTGCTAGCACGGACCTTGACATTGTTTTGGTCAGCCAGCTAGTGCTCTCCCAGATCAATCCTAGGCACAGTTCAGGAGCTAGCATAGTCTAGGCACCATTTCTTATAGGCAGTTTGAATATAGTCACCATGATTTGGAAACAAGTTTAATTGTGTGGAAATGGAGCGAATGAGCCAGTCTTAATAATCTTTGAGGGTCAGATGTTATTCCTTGACAATTCCTGGTATGGTAGTATAGTTCCAGATTCAGTACTAGATTCAGAGCTTTTTAACATATTCGTTGCCACTGCTTTATCCCTGCCTTGTTGGGCTAAATCTTGGTAGCTCTACTGTATTTGGAGGCATTAATCTCTGACTTTAAAGCTTCCAAGCAATTTGTTCTCAACCTACACAGATGAAGACTGAACTAGATTCCTCCCAAAGCTGGAAACATCCACTCCAGGGCCTACACGCAGATTCTTCTCTGACTATACGTACCTCCCTTCTATGGCTGCCAAAACTGTCCTATAGGATGCTGGTTTCTCACCAGTGTTCCCCAAATGCATCTTTCTAGGTGTTGGACTGTAACGTTACTTGTTCTGTGGGCTTGTAGTTCTTCAGTTTTTGTATTTCACTTCTTCTAATTTTTGTTCCTCTTTCAAATCTCTTTCCTGTTGCCAGCTGCTGTCTTACTGTTGAATTATTGTGTCCTACTCCCCTTGAAATTTCCAGATGACTGCTAGGTCTGCACACAACCTAGAAAGAAAATTATCCATCCCTATAAATAACTGAATTCATTTTGTGTCACATGATGCTGACATTTTCTTAATAGTTAGTGGGCTAATTTTATTTTCTCTGCTGTGAGAGAGTAACTTCTGTTGACTTCAAGATGCAATGTGGGACAGATTGTGTCTATCTTGTTCCTAAAGGAAATTTTTAACATCATAGTAAAATGCAGGAGATATTATTGCCAAACAGTCTAACATTGCATGAAAAATAGAAGGCTTTCAATTTAAAACTGTTAATGATTTTCTTAGAAGAAAAAAGTATGACATAAATTTCTTCTAAGAAAAAAATTGCAAAAAAATGAAAAAAATTAATATATTTTGTGCAAATTTTTAATATTTAGAATTAAGAAACACTCAACAATTTCCCTGTATCGAAATCTGACAGATTAGGTAGTTCTTTCACATGTGCAAAAAAAGCAGTACACATTCATTCAATATCAAGGAACTATAGCAGAAATAAGAAAAAAACCCTTTGTTTCTGTTTTCAGTATTTCCAAACTGTTATCCATTAAACGTGATCATCAGTTTATGTAATTCAACATGTGACAATTGTGTTAACCTTCTAATATTGACTTACTTATCTTATAGTGCTGTCATTGACAACGGAAGTCCTCTAGCCCTTTTAGAGAATAGTATCACCATTGAGCTCATGAGGAACATGGGACTTAAACTAGAAGTCCTAGGAAATTTGAGACAACTTCTACAAACTTCTTAACCAAAATTTTTCATATTTATACTGAATATCTAAATGTTCAATAAGACAATGACTGATGGTATCAATCCTGTGTTTTTTAGCAGAGAGATAACACAGTTGTGTTTTCAGTCATGTGAAAACAAGTATTCAACTGTTTGATTTGAAATTGCGTTGTACTTGATTCATCTCTGGTTGACTAGACTGAGATTAAAATAAATCATTCCTCTTAGTAAACTGTGGTCCGAAAAATCCATTCTAACTGTCCACATACAGAAGCCTGGCATTCCAATATGGATATTCTTGCGGATATTCTTGCCTTCAAAGAACTTGACACTTAAGGATAATTCCAGCGTAACTTGAATAAAATTTATGACCTTGAATCTTAAGAGCTAAACAAAGGAAATCAAGGTGATAGAAAAGTGTCATCACTGTGGCTGATATTCAGCTTGCCAAGAAAGATTGAGGAAAATGCTGTTAAGTACCATGGGTTAAAATTAGATATGAATTTAGAAATCTGGCTCCAGATGAAAAAAAGGGTGTTGATCATAATCACCATTAATATTAATATAATGAATAGTAACATACTGGAATAGATTAGTATTACTTTACTTGGTCTGAATCTGTTTAAATTTATTTGGATTGTCATATAACTGCTTATATACACTATATATTACATATATGTGTTCATGTCATTCATGCATAGAACCATCACTCATCTTTGTAAAACCTAATTTAAATCAGCTCCTATATTAACAATAGCTAGCTGACACTGAACCAAGGCTAGACAAGGGAAAGGATGGTAGATCTTGGGAAAAATATCTCACCCACTTTATAAAATAGGCTAATTTCAAAGGCACTGCAGATTGCTGCCTCCATCAACAACTTAGGACACTCTTGGATCGAAAACCTACATAGGCGAAGAGTCAAAATTTTCTAAACCCCTCCTCAGAAGACTGAAAGTGCCTGGTCCAGGCACAGTGGCTCAAGGATTCAGCCACATGCAGTGGGGAAGCTCCAGGTGGCCAAGCAGCTCACAGGTCATCTTGTCCACTGCACACCAGGTATTTCTCTTTCTGCACTGTGATGAATAAAATCCAACCCAAGGTCACTGCTTTGTTAGATAAATCCATCCAAAAGCCAAAGCCATCCACCTAGTTAAAGAGACACAGCCTTTCCCTCTATGACTGATACCCACTGTGACACTCTTCTTCCCCTTAAGACAGCAAAACACCTCCAAAATTGGAAGAAGTTCATGACTATGGGAGTTGGTTTTGCAAGAAGTTAATGAAGTGACAATGAACCTCCTCACACGCAAATCAAAACATAAAAATTTTCTGTGGTTTGGCTCCCTTGTGTAAATTAATAACCTACAGAAACTCTGTAGACAATGTTATGAAAGATACTGAAAAAAAAGTGTTGGAGTTTTTTTCCTGTGTATTTCCTATGTATTTGAATGTGGGAGAAAAACATAGATATTATTAAGTATTAGAAGTGCAAAATACAAGTCTTTTACTGGTGTAAAACTCTAAACTTACTTGGGGAAAGTCCAAAAATACTATTGATCAGAGATTTTTTGGAATAATTTAGGCAAATATCTGTCAGGAAGATGTGGTACTAGATGTATTTGCCCTCCCTCAATGTTCATTGGATGCTTTCTTGAAATTCTTTCTAACCCTTCTTTTTTTGGCAGACTGTTCAACAGCCACTTTCTGTCTGTCAGCCAGTTTTTCATTCACTGTTTCAGACCATGATGGACCTTTAACAAAGTGAAGAAATGGGTGAGATGGTGCTTCATGTGGGCTGGAACAAGCTGGCTCTACAAACCTGAATTTTTGGACTGATGAGACTTCCTGCACACAGTTCCTGCAGGTATCTGGATTTGAAGTTGGCCTGTTTCAAGGTGTCAAAGAATGGCAGAGTACATGTGGAGCGGCAACTCTTTTTATGTCTATGACTCAGGAAGACTACGGGCTGTATTTTCATCCTATGATGGGAACCAATGCAACCAGCTAAATTCCCTGGTGCTCAGTGATCTCGTTCAGGCCTTCACCTGGACTCTCACACACTATTGTACTCTATTGTTGCAACTGGGAATGAATGTTAATCACTATTCTGGACAGCAGAACCTTTTATGTGTTGTACATACTATTGGTACACATTGGATACAAAGATTTTGAAACAGTCATTTGCATTTAACTGAGGTAGCGGGGTCAAGACAGAGCTCAGCCCCCATTATTCCAAAATTGTGGCAATATTTAGAATCCTGTCTGATATAGCCATTTCTCACAGCCAGGGCCATGAGCCAGCGTTCAAAGGCTATCTTGTGTCAGTGACATCAGTCTGTCAGAGAGAACACATTACATTGGGATTCACATAATTTTGCATATCTTCAGGCTAAGGAATGTAATAAACAAAACAGAATAATACAAATGCTTAAATGAGACATATATCATAACATAAAATTTCATGGAACTCCCTAGAGGGGAGGACCAAAGGTTGACATTATGGCTAAGGATGACAGGCAAATCTTCAGATATGCAGAGACTATGATCTACATAACTTCTAAGGATCCGCAATCCTGTCAGAAGTATCCAGTTTGAGATTTCTCTATTTTTATTTCTCAACATCCTACTTAAATCTTAGCAAATAGAAGGAAAAAATCTATATTGTAAATGCAGTTTTAATACGTTCCATATTAAAAAAAATTACAAATTATTCATTCTTAGTTTTCAAAGCATTTAAATTCTTGCCTTTACTGGTTCACAAGAAAAAAAAAATCTCTATATTAAGATCAAACAGGCAGGTATTTCACGGGAAGTGGATTTAAGACTGGTTGTTCAACTGTTGTTGAGGCAGTTACACATCTTTTCCATGGCAAGGCTTCATGGTCATAGGGACCCTACAGAGCTGGTAGCTGCCCTTGTGTCACACAACCTGGAGTCTGCAACTCAAGGTGAAACATGGACCAAAACCATGCAGGTAGGCAAAGAGACAGGGGAAAGACATGGTCACCAAAATAGTCAGAAACTTTAGTAAGGGATACGCTGGCTATATGCCTGAGTTGTAGGTTGATTAAACCAATTGTTACCAATAATAACATCATTTGGAACATATCACTTACCATTATTTGTTACCAGATGGTACCTGGACCACAGCAGATAAGCTTAAAGGAGAAATTTGATGAATATGGTAGCTTTAGAGATTTTGTCCACACACATAGCTGGATAAGAAAATAGTTTAATAACTCTGGGAAAAGCGGACATTTGGGTGATAAAGACTCATAAGGTTTGTAGAGCAGAGGGGATGGATGACTGATATAAATACTGGAATACCCCAAAAGAGTGTTTTTAAACAACAAAAAAGATCCATATTTCTGGAGTTTGATTAAAGTCAGATGAAGTCTGATTAAAACCAGTCTGGACAGATTTCAGTATTCAGTCTAATGATAATAACCTGTAGGTGGAAAATAGATAGATAAATAGTACAGTCTACAGAGTATTCATTTTTTATAATCATATTGTTAAAGTTATAATGGTCTAGAAATTATCAGCCAGACTTATTTTGAAGGCCAAAATTTTGCATGTTTCAAGGTTTTTTACCAACTGCATGAGTTACTTGCCTCACACATTTTATTCATACCAAATGATACGAGACACATTACAAAACAATTTATTTTGAAACATTGAAAAAAAAAAGTGCAGCCTATTCCGAAGCACTCTAAGTCATAAACTTTAACGAAAAATGCTGTATGGAAAAAGGCAATGCCATTCCTCTGCAATTCAGGTGTACTAGCTAAGCAGCTTGAATTTGCTATCTGATTTCAAATTCTTGATGCTTATTTGTGAGAAATGACTGTAAATTTCATGAACATAATGAGACATCCATCTATGTCAAATAAAAAGCATTAATACAGTAAATGAGGCAGGTAAACAGTTCAGATGGAGCTAGCACAGCCTTCTGAGTTCTCAGCTAGAGTGCAAGGAGGTGATTTTACCAAATTTTAAACTTCTTTGTAACCTTCCAGCCAGCTTTGCTTTGAGAGGAAGAATAAAGAGATCTTTTTCTAAAATAAATAATGTATATGTATATATATATATAAAACTACTGTCATTCCAAGGATTTTTTTTTGTTTAAATAAACATGTATTAACAAAACAGACATGCATAATAGGCGGATGAGATGGACCTTTGAAATATTATCTTCTCAGACATTTCCTGAGCAATTGAGGGCATCTAAATTATTAATGTTATCAATCTCCTTCAGCAAAGGAGATTTATTTTGCGAATTCCAGCAGCCCTAATCAGCTGAATTTTTAAATACCCAGTGTTTCTGTATTCCTCTACTGTTTGTTTTCAAGTGTTGATTTTTTTTAAATACCACAAAAGAGGAAAACAAATCACATCATATATTAACCCATAACCTTTTAAGCTACAGAAACAGACAGGTCATTTTTTTTTTTTTTAGTGTTGACATTCTGCATGTGTAAGAAAAACTTATGTATGTAGATTTCTCTCACAAGAGCTTCAGGGCATAACCCAGACAGAGAAGCCATCACTTTTCCATTCTGCACCAAGGCTGCTGACAAAAGAATTGTGCAAATGAGCCTTTAAATCCTTAAATAGTCACTACACAATGCATGAAAGAATGCAGCGCAGGACAAAGGGCAATATTCACAGTTTATCTCAGGGTGATGGATCTGAATCGACGCATGAACATGGGTTTGTTACGGGATGGAGTAGGCCGCAAACCCCTACTGAGAACCCAGTGGCCACAGTCTGTAATGCAAACAGTCAGGCTAAGTCCTTAACAATTAGGGTAAATTGAACTGGCCATTATCTGAACTTCAACTTGTTCTCATGATTGATATGGGAAATGAAAAGTTGTATATATATCTCTACAAAGACTGCATGTTTTCTTCTCCTGACCAATGTTAGGAATTGGTAGATCCATATTTTAATGCAGAAATTCCTATTCCATATTTCCATTTAATAAAAGTGCTAGCACTTACATTCTCATTGCAATGAACATTATCAATTTTGTTGTTTTCCTAGAATTTTATCTATATATGAAACATAAAAATAAGCTCACAAAACTGAATCTACACAGACTAAGAACAGATAATCTGTGCAGTTTAATAACCTGTATGGACAAACACCTGTTCGTCCGACATCCTCCACACCACCAGTCTGTTGTCAGTCTGTATAAATATTCATAGGTAACCAGTAGCCAAAGAGTTATGTGTCTTGGGGCATTCAGTACTTCAGGAAAATCAGGGTCCTTTAAAGAATATGTATACTGTAGAGCATTTATGAGTATAAATAAATGCATTTTACCTACACTGTCCATAACAGTTATTAAAATACTTCGTATTAATGTTTCAGGTTTCCTAAAATACAGGAAGTGTAAAATTAGTCTTGAGATAATGCATTATAGAGAGGCAAATGTTAATTTTTTAGTGCTCAAACAGGGAATGGAAGGGCTGGAGCAAGGGGATGCTGAGCCCTGTCCTCTGCGTATTCTCCCCTCTTTCAGCTTGCAGCAGTGAGAAGGGGGAATATGACATAACTACCTGTAAAATATGTGCAAACCAAGCAGTCAAAGCATCCACAAAGCATCAAGTGTTCATAAATTCTTGTGGTGAGGAGGGAATTCTCATTAGCTTATTAAAAATACCTGATTGAAACAATCACTTTTGATTAATATCTCACCCGCTAATATTTAGGGGTGTATAAATTCAGGTAACAGGCCAAGAAACATGATCCGTGAAAGGGCATATGATTTCACATAAAGACCTGCACAGAGGCCACCAGGACAGCCAATGAAACACAGAGACTTCAAGAAACTCTCTTCAAAGCAACCCTATGTATTCAAGTATACACTGCATTCAAGTTGGATGGATTTCCCTTTTGTCTATAGTCATCAGAGGCAAGTGACATCTTGAACGCCTCACGAAGATTAAATAGCAAAGCTCAGTCGGAAGCTTAAAAAAAAGAGAGAGAAAAGAAAAGGGCCAACTTGGCCATTATGGAGCTGGTCCTTTCTTGTCTGTGAAAGAGCTTTCAAGGAGTACTATTGGAAGAAGAAGGCCCAGATAAAGAATACAATGATGTTAGAAAGGGAGAACTCCGAGTGGAACCAGAGGGTGTGGGTTGCGCTGAATGAAGGATTAGTGCAGCTTCACAGCAAAGAAAAGGGGAATCCTAGTCAAGATGAAAATGAGGAATTACTTTTTTTAGACTCCAGTTCACTGAGCAGCGACAATGCATGATGGGAGGTACTTGACATAACACTCTTCCAGGCCATGTTTGCTCTCCATGTGGGACCAAGAAAAAACAACAACAGTGGCACACCAAAACAAAACAGTTTTTAACCTAATAAACTTACTCAGAAATTCTTTTCAACAAACCTTGAGTTTTATTTACCATTGAGTATCTGCACGTTGAACCAATCACACATGGGAAGTTAACATGCCAGATTTGCAGACAATGTGTCTTTTAACAAATCTCTATTTTGCAAAAGGTTCAAATCAATGTGTTCTTATTGCACGTTATAGGAAAGGAAGATACTTTAAGTGTTGAATACTTCACAGTCATCAGAAATAGTTAACTTCTGAAACATCTTAGGGCAAATTAGAAAGCAAAATGATGTGGCAATAAAAGGCATTTTGGATTCTTAGCTTAAGATGTGTGCACAGCAGTCAGGTTGATTCTGAGTTAGGGAAAGGACAGTGCAGAAGCAAGAAGGTACAATTTAATTGCATCAAGAGATGGGCACATATTTTGATTCAGGACTATTAATGTTAGTCTGTGAATCACTGACCTATTTTCCCATGTGTGAGGAATCTGTAGTCCCAAAATCACATTAGCAGTTGTGACATAGCCAAGGTGGAAAAAAGGACTGGAACACAGGGGCTTTGTGAGAACTTATTTGTTAATATGATACAAACACATACTTCAGGTTAGGGTGAGAAGCAGTAGGGTAGGAGCACTCTGGGGATGTTGCCACATCCACATCACACAGGGAAGGGAGCAAGGGTAAAGGACTTCCTTTACCTGCTGGTGAAATCATTATGGTAATAGAGTGCAAAAGAAACAAGCTGGTCTACCTCATCCACTTCCCTAAAGTGTCAGGAAAAGCTCAGGCAGCTTAGGATATTACAAAGTATTAATCTCGTGCAGAGACCCCCGCTGTCCTCATGGGCAAGGGACCCGTTGCTGAAAAGCTTTCTTCAGGGCTTGATGAAAGAGCTGAATGGGCAAAAAATGACCCTGAGATCATTCAGTTTCCTTGGCTACCTCTCAGTCCAGGCAAACATAAAGTTTTATCAGGGACAGGACAGAAGTACCGCTTCCCTCCAGTACCACATCAGTTCATGAAGCTGTTAATGATGAAGTCGGAGACTGCACCTCAGGAGCAGCTGGAACAGAACAGAAGTGGCTACAGTAAAAAAGAGGCTTCTTCCTAAAATGTATGAATTATCTGCACTTGTGGTGAGGTATTATTAAGATAATCAATAAAAAGAGAGAATTTGTTGTGTTGGAAAAGTTCGGCTTGACAGACTTAGCCAGAAGAAGGTGCAGAGGGGACATCATAATTACTCTCTAAAATGTACACTGGCAAATACCATGAAAGCATTAAAAATAAAAGAAAGGCTGGCACCTGGACATGTGAGTTGTGAATACATTTAGGAAATCAGAAGGCCCCTTCCTGGTCTTTTGCCAAGAGTCTTCCAATAGCAACAAGAACTGAAAACGTAGCCAGTTCAAAGGCGGAGCCATATGTATTTATAGTATGACTGCTGCTGTTGTTAATAGTTGACTGGATGCAATGACCTAAAGCTGAGGGAACTGAACTGTGGCTTTTGAGCACACACAATTTTTACGATTTCTGGAACTGGCCAGGGTATAGTGTGACATGGAGATTCTGATGTGCAGCCTGCCAGTCTGCTGCCTTTCTACCATACTCCCTATGATTGTCCCCTTTTCTTCTTGCATTATCTGTTCTTTCTACTCACTGACTGCTCACTTCTAAGGGATAGACCACAGAAGCTGGATGGTGACTGCTTTCCATGCAAACTACTGAGAACCAAAAATGTAAGAGTCCGCATGACTATGCAAGGGCAGTCACTGTCTATTCTGCTTCCTTGCACGTGTGTGTGGTTGTGTGGCACTGACAGAGTACTATATACACCTCTGATCTCCAGTGTAAAACCCTGTTTTGTCCTATTTATCATATGCAGCCTCTTTTTCTCTACCTTATTAATAGGAACAGCCTTACAGTCACGTGGGTCTGCATAACAACAGAGGGATCACCTGAGTGTTTCACAAGGTGACTGTGTTCAGGACTCAGAGCTTCCCTCTCATGCAATAGTCAATTTGGAGACTGATTTTATCAGGTGCTGCGTCACTGGAAAGAGATTTTTAGCCTTTTGACTAGCTTAGGAAGAATTTATGATTTCACAGTGTCTACACATATACACTAGTGGACATGTAAACATATCTGTGGTGCATTGCTATTGGACATGCAATAGTTCAGCCAGATGAGCATTACTGGATAAGAAATTTTTCTTTCCTTTCATTATGAAGATGTATGTCTTTATCGTTACTTTGATTGTTATTACTATTCAGAATTGAAAAAGCTAGTTCCAGTACTTGTTTTTGAAGAAAGAGGATTGGATGCTCAGCTGTAGATGAGCATGTCTACACAAAGTGTAGTAACTACACCTTGTACCTGAATGGGCAATCTGTCTTATTGTACTTAGAAACAAATCCATTTTCTGCTAATACTTTTTGTGATGATAGCATGAATCTGTGAAGCTGCAAGCAAGAGATTGGTGTGGGCATGTGTGTGCATGCAAGGGTGCATTTTGAGGATATTGTATCCTTACACCACTGAAGCTATGTATTTGTTCATTGTTGGATAATCTGCCAGCTCTAAAAACCTTTTTATGCAGTATCTTTTTTCATGAAAGAACTGTGAGATTTTGCTCTGAAAGTGATCCTCCATACAATTAAAGAGGTATAAAATCAAATTATATGGAAGCTAATCTGAAGAGACAATAAGGATAGGTAGTGTGAATAAATAGTTTTACCAGTGGAGTTCCAAAAATTGAGTGGAGCTACTTTGGTTTACACAGCGAGGGCCTCACTCTGCACTGCAGAAAAGGAGCGGGTCTATGGAGTTCTGAAATACTCAGAGGAAGTTGAAGGGGCAGTGACATCCCAGTTCTTGATTTTGTACCCTGGTTTAAATATGTAAAAGAAAGATAACTGTTATCTTGTAAATCCAGATGATTTTTCTGTAAAGGTTCTTATTTGATAGTGTTGCCTGAATGCAATGATCCTTTGTTTTACTACTCTGCGTGTTGCTACTTGTGTTTAAAGTTCACCCTACTTTGTACCCTTGCTGGTTTAGAGCCAAAATTGCAATGTTGGCTGACTCACCGTGTTCCCCCTATGCAGTCTGGTGCCCGGCTGCTCCGACCTTCCCAGGCTTCTGCTTGAAGGCAAAGATGAGTTCAGAAGCATCTGACTTCCATGCCCTAAAAAAGCATTTTTCACAAAGATAGCCCAAGATTTCTTTCCTTAATTAGAATGCAACAAAGTATATCTTTATTCTTTACAGCAAACAGTGTCAAGTCAGGAGATGGCTGACTTGATTCCAATTACTGCTGTTATAACCCATGAAACTATAGTAATACATGTGGGGGAATAATTGCTCCTTTTTCTCCTCTCTTTTTTTTTAATCTCTGTTTTTGTATCTTAGCCTTCAAGACAATATAACAGCTGGTGACAAAGTAGTGAAAAGTAAAGAGCACCTGGTAAATAGTCAGAATGATTTTCACACCATCTACATTACCATTTTTCTTGCATTCACTCCAAAATGTTGGGTAGGAAAATGAGGTTAGTTGTGCAAGAGAAGTCTTACACTTTTATCAGGTGTATCAAATGTCAAGTGTCTTCCTTTGTAGTTTGGTGGTTTGGGTGATCCTGCATCATTGTAATGAAGGAAATTTCTCTTTGATGAAAGGAAAAGCAAAGTCTGTAGAGGACAGACAGAGAGTTTCCATACACATCTTTGCTGAAGTTCACCCTCTCCTCCAGTGTAAGAAACATCTTGAACAGCAATGTAACAGATCAAGAATTTTAAATTACATTGTATTTTCTTTAAATATAACAAGTATAACATGAAAAAAAAAGTGACATATAGTGCAGTTATGTTAATAATAATGAAAATGAGAAATTCCTTACTATGTCAGAGTTAACAAACAGAAAGCAGAATCAGACTGAAGAACTGGAATTTTTGTAGCCTTTTTTTGGCTTTGGCATTTTTAAAGGTGGGATAACTCAGATTGGAAGGGACCTGAGGAGGTCCAGTCCAGCTTCTTTCTCAAAGCAGAATCAGATATAACGTCAGATAGTACCTTCAGTTTCATTTGTCAATTTACCTGAAGAGGAAAACAACCAAAATTTAAATGTTTTCTTGGTTTTCCACTTTCACCTTATTTTATTCCTTTTCTTCTACTAATTCTACCATTAAAACCAGAAATGCATATTCTTATATTATATTCACACCTAAACAATTCCTTTAACTTTGGAATAATGAAAAACCTTTGTTAAGATAGCTCAAATTAGTCTGCAGAGCAGCATGACAGAAGTTAACATGACTATTCTGACTTCTATTTGTAAGCACAGATAGCAACACAATTGCCAATTAAAATAGAACATATTCAAATTGGAATCATTTTATGGTTGATTAAGCTGCACGATATAACAAGCCATGTGTTGTTATGGATATTACCCTAGAGTTTACAGAGTTCCTCTGATAGTCCAAAGAGTGCCTGTGGGGACAAGAACTCATGCACTGGAAGTATCTTCTTTATCATTTTAAAGTAGAATGTCTTCAGGGAAGCTGGTGTTAAAGAAAATATTTTCATAAGGTTTATCTATTTAAAAAGAAGCATAAAAAGCATTTTTCAAGCAGTGGATTTGATTCATTCCTGTATGCACAGATGATATATCTGTGGCAGTGGGAGGGTGCAGTAACCTTTGTGATGTCTTTCATACAGATTACAGTAGTGGATTTTACCTCATGGATCTAAACAAGACACCCTATAGTGCTTCCCCAAGGCCCTGGCCACAAATCTTCCCTGTCCATCTTCACCTCCACAAAGGAATTAGAAGATCTGGTGGTTGTGCTGCTGTAACTCTTCTCCAGTTTTATTTTCTGCTAGTATGGGCATGAAATCTGACTTCTACTGCTGGCACTGCAATAGAAATCTGATGCTACAAAGCAGGTGTCTTCATTTAGGTTTCCTTCAGTTGGTGTGGGCAAAAGTAAAGCAGGGCATGATTTCAAACAGTTATCTTGGAGGTATCCTTTTAAGTTACTTTTGCATGGAAAGTTTCAACATAACTTCAAAAGGGCTAAGAAACAGCGAATCAGCTGTTTTGCTTCTCAACATGCTGAGTGAGCTCCACTTTAAAAACTAGTACCAAATTTCAATTTTTGAGCTGAAGTTTTATTTTACTCTGTTTCCAAAATTTCACCATGCTGTTGCTACAGCTGTCCTTCCTCTGACAGGCTGCAACCAGTGAATGTGTCATTTCCTCTGTCCATAAAATCAACAGCCAGGGGAAACCCTTGCCAGAGGGGAAGAGCTTTGCTAAAGCTTAGTAAAAACTGTTGATGTTTTTCTGACTAAACAGAAATGCTTAGGATGTTCTCACTAAGCAGTATTATTTTGCAACTTCATTGACTGGTATGCCTTAGAATCACTGCCTTCAGAATAATCTCTATATAGTGTATTACCATACGTGACATGATATATAACAGCATGCTTATACTACTCATCAGCGTAAGCAGTTTCCCCCCTTGAACATTAGCTGCAGCTGACTCTTACACTTTTTTACTGACATTACCCATCAGGAACTTCTAATTCAACCCCACCAACCCAAGCAGGATTTCAGAAGCCTTTTTACCTTCTGCAGAAGATCCGAAGAAGGAAGGTAAATTTTGGGGAGAAGGTGCTTCTCCCTTCCAAACCAATAGCTCAGGTTTTTCAAAATAATAGCAACAGTACCATGGTATTTTTAGTCTTTGTGCAGCTCATGGGCCTTTTCAGAGCCATAAAGGTACCCATTTTGCAGCACAGAAGCTGAAGAATATGTCTCTGTCACAGCTGACAGGCTCCAGGACACATGGCATAAGCACATCACGCTTCTGTGACTTTTCTTTCAAGTATATATACGGGTTACGAGAACTTGTTTAAACTGCCTGGTGGTATATCAGTATGCCAGGCCCTGGGTATGCCAGGGCACATGCATCCAGAATGCATCTTCTGGCCATGGTTAGTCAACATTTGCAAGTTTGATGGAAAACTTTGATCTTCAGATTGACCCTCAAGAAACTATCTCAACATATCTGGCATGTTTGGTGCTGAAATGAGTTGACACTGCTTTTGCCTAAAAAGCTGAATTTCAATTCCTAGCTCCTAGCTCTAGTCTCACAAGAACAAACTCTGTAACTCTGACAATAGTCCCTTCTTATGTTGTTTTGCCAAAAAAGACTTTTGAATACTCCACATTTCTTGTATTTTGTGCATTCTTTGTCTCCATTCTGGAAGTAAAACTAACTGTGAGGTACAAGCCCAAAGCAGAGTGCTGAAATAAAATAAACTGAAAATCTAAGAAATAATTTTTGTTTACTTTGTGCGTTTTTAGACACATTCATCACCTAATTTAGTTACTCTCTGGCTCACTTCTTTCATTAAGGTATTCACACTTGAAAGTGATTTGTGATGAGAACGTCTGGATGAATAACTTTTAACTAATGGACAAATAAAAATTCATTTTCAGTCATATTTAAATGGGTAAAGAAATAATTTCAAATCATAGTTTTCCCAGATTAAAAGAGACAAAGATGACAAATAGATATTGAAAGCATTCAGTCTGAGTAAATCTCTGCATTCAGGACAAAGCTTTGAAGCACAGGAAAAAATTCAGGCTGTCAGTTACTTTCCAGTAGGCTGTGGAAAACAATACTCAGAATACAGATGCAACCCTCCCAGCCCAGCATATATGGATGGATAGAAATGGATTAACATTTGCACTAATTGGAGGCATTCATGTCTCAGAAATGCTTGCATAAAATGGGCATTATCCATAGCGAGCTATGTTGGAGCTATAACAATTTGCACAGGCTGATGGTAGTTTCATGAGTCTCTGAATCTTTCTGTAAGACTTCTGAGATGCAAGACATGTTTGGAAAAAAATTGAAGAGGATCCTCTTACTAATTCAAACATCAGAGCTCTTACAGGAGAAAATCCAGTCACCTCTTGCTCAGATTCTGTCAGAAAAAGCAAAGATGCAGAGTGTTAGATGTGTCTTGAGTTTTCCTATCTTTAGGGAC
Source organism: Gymnogyps californianus (assembly GCF_018139145.2). Lineage (NCBI taxonomy): Eukaryota > Metazoa > Chordata > Aves > Accipitriformes > Cathartidae > Gymnogyps > Gymnogyps californianus. Next base: position 114,740,761 of record NC_059473.1, read on the forward strand.
AATGGAAGAGGTCAGAGTAAGAATATATCTTTGTTATTATACAAAGAACAGTTCAGACTAGGGAGACAGAAGAGATTCTGGATGCCTGGAGTCCATTAGAGTTATGGAATTCTGGGGGGGTGTGGTGCAGCCACAGTAGCTGGAACAGTTGGCTGACTTGGCTGAGCAGGGATTGACCTGAGCAATCTAAATATTACCAGAAACTAGTCTTCCCTTTGAGAACATGGGTGCGCATGGACACACACACACAAACACACATGCAGTCTGGTCTTCTGGTGGCACAGAGGTGTAATGGAACAAATCAGCTTTTGGGTTATCCAGCTCCTGAAATCTACCATAAACCCAATGAACTTTCTAATATGAACTCAGTAAGCTCAAACAAGAAGAGAGGGAACTCACAGCTGAAACAGCTGGGGAACAAAGAGCATTCAGGAAGATCGCAGTTTAGTCCCCAAATGCCTACTTTCTTACTAATAGTCCACCAACTCTGAATGATGTATTTCTATTCAAATGCAGCACAAGGCAATTTCCTTGCATTAGGAAGCACAGACAGATACTTCTAGAGCATTACAGATGGATGTCCCTTCTGGCTTTCAGCCTTCAGCTGTGGAGTCAATGGAACTGCTTTGTTCTTGTGATTCCCTCAGTTTACAGGGAAAGGACGACATCACCATTCTGTTTTAAAGTTAAAACTGTGAGAGGTTTTGTATCTGAAAAGCCATTCTGCAGGAGCTATACTTGAAAGATGACACTGTACAAAAGGGGGAAATAAAATGTAAGATAACTTCATATATCTATGCTTTTGTTCATTTTAAAAGTAAATGTTTCCTGGAAAAATGTAAGCATTTGACTTGAGAAACATTGTAGAAAAACAGTTAAAGAAATTATTAAAGAAACTGGAAACACTGACTCAAACTGACCTTTTAGGACTCTACTTTCTTCTTTAGGCAATATTTTGACGGCAGCAGGGCTAAAACCATGAAGACTGCTTACTATGGCCGTGGTGTATTTGCTCAAATTGAAAAATCTGTCATAGTTCCTTTAGGTGTTTCAGAATTTCTTAAAAGCTCGTTAGTTCTATTTCCTATTAAAGAAAAAAAAAACAACCCACAAAACCACGTGTGAAAACATTACAAAATAATTATTAATTCTAGTAGGTCTAACAGGAACAAGTAGTGTCCACAGGCTCTTTTTTCCTCATAAACACTATCAGTAAGTAGGTTTTTGTAGGGAATTAGACTCTCTAAATGGGTGTTAGGTAGTAGATTAGAAATCTGGAATAGAAATGTCTAGAAACTTTCACAATTATTTCATTAACAACTGGAGAAAAAACCCTGCAGTTACGATGGCTCATTGAGCCAGATTTGACCTGAATCTCTGCAGAGTTATATGCAAGTTATAAAGAAGTCCAGCTTCAGTTAAAACTCCTGGCTTTCCAGGTAGACCTCCACATTCACATGGAAGATGGAGCTCAGTGAGTTATATACTTCCTCAAGATAGACTGATCTCATTTGAGCCTTCATTTAGTGTTAAGGCATGCCAAGTCTGTGGAGTCTGATAGGTCCTGCGTGTTATCAGAGGTTATCAAAGAGGTTTTCTGAATGCCAGAGAGGGATAGGTTTGCACCAGTTAATTGAAGGTCAGTCAAGCACTACGTGCATTCTGACATACAAACTTGCAGAATTACTTAAAGTAAAAGAAAACAAAAGGTTCTACCTGCAAAATATTGTTGCTAAAATATAGCAAGAGATAGCTAATGCCTCATCCCAAAGACCAGGATTTCTACATGTTTGAAGAAAGCCACATTTCTGAACATTTTCCTGCAAACGCCTCGCTGGTGGGACTCCACTGGCCAGTTCAGACAATCACTTCAGATTATTTCTCAGGTTCTGATGCAGAAATATATCAGGGACAGATGTTCCACCAAATCCCTGAATACATCTATTGCTCCAGGAGTCGATTCCCCATGCCATAGTACTTCCGAAGGTAATAGCATAGGTAATGAATGACAAACCAGGCACTTGGCTTTTCATATGTCCCCACTGGCTATTCACTGCTTGGTTCCCTTCTGTCCTCAGGCTCCTGGGTATCTTACATGAACGATCCAACTGCTGTCACTTAAAGGGCAAAGAGATAAACCATATGTGAAAAAGAATAAAATAACGTGCCTTTGTCCCTTTCAAACAAAGGAAATCAACCTATAACAAACCAAAAAGAAGTGGCTTTGTGAATGAGAGGCCTGATTCTCATTTACATTGCCTTACACCTTCCCAACAGCAAAATAAACCTTGAAAAGGATGCTAAAATATTTCCCTTTTTTAAGCATGCTTTCACTAAAATGCTATCTTCCTAAATGCTTGCAAAGGGTCTTTAATCAGTCAATTTAACACACGTTAAGAATTTCTTTCCTAATTAGAAAAACCCCAACATTTGTAAAGCAATTACTAAATAATGTTAATAGTAAAATGTTAAGTGATACAAGAAGAGTGTGAACTTACCAGTAAGTATCAGAACGGTCGTGACACAGCCTGACCTGTAAATGCACTTATATTCTTGAAAGCCAGATTTCACCCCTGACATTGTAGCCGTACCACATTTTAAAGGTACAAAAAAACCCCCCAGATCAGCTTCAAAGTAATTCTAGGTTGTCCCAGATGGGAAATAAGAAATCAGAGGATAAGAACAGTGAAACAAATTCATGCCATTACCATCGTTTTTATTATCACCTGGTTTTGCATTTTCAAAGCAGACTTTCACATGCATAGCTAGACTACACTGTGGCATCCCATATTGATCTCACCCACTAAAGCTTTCAGGCAGCCTGGAATCTTGTCTAACCTTCTGCAAATATATGCATTTAAAGGTCACACACATGATGTGAGATTTGCTTGCCAAACGCATTCTGTGTGCTCATTCTACAATGTAACCTGACAGTTAACTTTAGCCTGCTTGATGCTGGTTTACGCTGGGTAAGGCAATGCAGCCTGAAGATTTAATGATAAACACAGAATTTTCCAAGCTGTTATAACCATGCAATCTACAGCATTCCTCAGATAACCACAATGATGTGGTGGGCCAGCTGAAGGAAGATAAAACAGCTAGTACGTTTAGCACGTTTAATAGTTTGCTGCTGTTGTTTTAAAATTGGAAATGTCTTTGTTGCCTCCAAAATAGTCTGCTGTTGGAAGCTACTAAAAATGTTACTTTTTCATATAGATCCTGCATCTCTTAGGCCATATACGTAAGCCATCACAGTTCCTACCATTTGATGCTTTTACAGTGATCTAGTATACACGTTAGTTGTGGAGGTGCACGGGTTTTGTTCAGATATCCTTTGAAAAGCAGAGATTCAACAAGATTAACTGCAAGAGCCATTGAGGATCTAACTACTTGCAAATTTCTGTCACTAAAATGTGTAAACAACAGGAATAATGGCAGAAAAAATGAAATTAAACAGCCTCATGCAAAATACTGCCAACTGGACTGCTTTTTCCTGCAGGCAGCACAAAGACAAAAGCAGAGCTGCTCTACCTTGTGGCAGTTAGCAACTGATCCTTCTACGTGCTCTATAAAAAAAATTCCACCCTTAAAAAGTATTAGATAATTTTAAGCTGTTTTATCCCTCGATATTATATAAGAGCAATTTTAATTAATTCTTAAGAGTTAAAAAAAGAAGAAAGAAAGAAATGAAGATTTGTGTTTCTTAGGAATGCTAAGCTGTACAAAAGCTCTGGGCTTTGTTTTTGGCCTGTCATTCTAAAGGAGGTGAGGACGGATTATAATTGCACTGTGGGGCCTGAACAGAGGACCCCTGTAGGTAGAGCAGGCCTTTCAATCTTCTGATCAACGGAGCTGAAACAAAAATGCAGGAGGGCTGTGTTCCCACGTTCTTTGACAGTTTCCTGCTGCAGATAGCGTCCTTTTAAACCTCCCTTATGCTTTCATTATGCTGGTGAAATAATGAATAATTTGCCTCCTCCACTCTTTGATATGCATGGTCAGATATTATTGGGTAAGAAGCAAGAGGGACCTTCCTATAACCTTAATCCAGTTCACACTAATAAAATGATTTAGCTGAGCATTCTTGGGAAGCAATTATTTTTCTTGAAGACAATGACTATCAAAAAGTCCCTAATGGGCAGAGGCAGATCAGGTCACCTCAGCTTTCCATTTTCTTCAACACAGGCAATGTTTGGACCCTTAAAGTATGAGCTCCCTTCTGCAGTTTTGTCACAAATATTCAATCATTACTGTTGCTGAGTGTAGGGTTAAAAATGAATTAGGCTTAATTTTGATTTATTTGAGTGTGCAGTTATAGACTGTGAGAGGTTAACTGTACTCTGAGTTCTGTGAGAGAAAATCTTCAAAGGGAGAAATATGCTGGAGAAATATGAAAAGGTACTTCTGTTTCTTAATAGTAGTGGTGAGCAAACATACTTCAGTTCTCATTCTACTTTTTGTCATTAAATTATGCAGCTGGCATTCTTAAATAAAAGAACTCTAGGATTATTTTTTTCCTAAATTAATACAGTATTAATGAAACACAGATTTATTAATTTAAAACACTACACTTTTTTGGCAAGATTAATGCTAGTTTAAGCAGATTAGTATTCTCTTCTTTTATATCTTAAAAATCATCAACAATTACAAAATACATTGGCTGTCAAGCAATAATACTCCTATTGTATAATCTGGACTGATCCAAGAGGCTTTGCAAACATCAATTGAATTGTCCTCACACTCCTCTTGACACAAAGATCATGTGTATGTCCTTATTACTTGTGAGTTATTATCATTGCTGCTATCATTGCTACTTAATATTATTGTTAATATTATTAACAAAACCATCAGGGTGATTGCATCTTTTAAAGACAGGTAGATACGTGTTGAGTTTTCTAAAGACATGTAGAGGTCTTTTGTTCACACCTTCTATTATTGTAATGATATAATTAAAATGAGTAGAAGATACGGGTCAGGGATGCATTTGCATATCTAAAGTGTAGCTTGATCCTGAAAAAAGCTAACATGCTCATTTTAGGTGTAATCCAACCTTATATTTTTTGATGACAAAACAGAACTTCTAAATAAACAATTTCAGTGAAGCCCATAATACAACGCCATACAATTATGGCCCTATAGTGTTAGTTACATGCAAAAAGAATGGTATTAAACAGAAGCACTGTAATAAAATTAAGGCAACTTCTCAAGGCTATATAACCATAGTTCATGCTGAAAGAATTATTAACAAAGTTTTCCTGTGGTTGTCCTTGGCAATGATATTAATGATCTCATTGAATATTTTTCATAACAAATTTGGCACAAAATGCAGGAGTTGTGTTAGTTCAACTTGTTGACTCAAAAATGGATGAATTGTAAATTCAGATTCAGTTCGCTGAATTTTAGACATCCAGTTGAGACTCAGAGATAAGGAACAATCATCCACCTTTCATCTGAGTCAGTCCTACCATTGTTTATTTAAGGATAATATTATGACTGTGCTCCTAATTTACATGTCTGCAAACCTGATTTCAGCTGTGATGAATATGACCTTAAAGACTGATAAAGATTGTACTGTGAGTTGAAAGCAAATGATAGTTATGAATCATCCTAGTAAAGGTTTTTTTCAGTACAGAATTGGAATTATGTCAGTTTAAAAATTGGTAGTAAAATATCACCTGGAATATTCCATGTAGCTCTGCCTATCCAAAGTCAAAAAGACCAAATAGAATTAGAGTAAGTGCAGAGAATATCTTATTTTCTTCTGAGAGAAGACTGAAACACAAAAGCCAAGGTAATTTCAATTATTCTGTAACTACACTAGGGAGAGGAAATATTAAGTGTAGTCTGATGAGAACCAAAACTTGCAACTTGGCTGAAACTTGACTATTACTATCCATGGATAGTATAGGGATAACATTAACTTGTTCTCTTCCTTATCTCTAAGGTGTTCTCTCTCTCTAGTTAAGTATACACCATGAAATGGAAAGAAAGAAGAGATCCTTGAAGTTTGGAACCAGTAAGTCCATATGGTGCAGTGCACCACTGAGAGAGTTTATCAACATCTCTTAGATGTGATGTGGGGAGAGAGGGAGAGAGGGAGAAAAGGAGAGAGGAAGAGAGGGAGAGAGGAGAGGGAGAGAGGGACGGGGGGGGAGGGGAGAGAGATAGAGAGATATTTTACATGGTAAAATTAAGTAGATCATGATATTTAAATGACCAGATAAAAATACTCAAAACATATCAGGTTTCTAATTATAGATTTCTGTGGAAAACTTTCACAATCAGCTATGTCATAACTGGAAAAGATAGTAATTGGTCAGTGAATATGGTACAAGAATAAATAAGTTCCCATATCAGAAATTTCTACCTTTTTTTATCTAGCTTTGAGTGGACTATTTGCAGAGATCAGCAGCAACACAGACTGCATAAATTCAGGAATCCACCAAACCACGCCTTCTGCTTTGGAGAAGTGACCAGGAGAGCAGTACATGCTTGGTATTAGGAACTCATTAACCAACATTTTCATCCTCATTGGTTCAAGGCTAGAAAGTGATTCCTGCTCGCTTTCTTCCCAGCAATGAACAGTGGAGTCACAGTCATGAGAACTCTCTAGTCTGTTGTGATCACTTAAATTAGCAACTTCCAGGAGCCTAACGGTGCATTAATATGACTTTTAGTCAAAGGAAAATTTAAAGCCTCAAAATCAAGATGATTCATCTCTTGAAAAAATAAACATAAATTTCAGACAGTCACTTGGAGTCACTAAATCTATAAACCAGGAAAAGGTCACTGCTCATCTTTTACTTTAATATGAACTGAGAAACCAATTAACTGCATTTTTCTCAGGAAAAAATATCATTGTTAAGAATCCCAAAGAGAGGTGATGAACATTAGAATACTCCATCTCTTTACACTTGCATTGGATAAGTTAGTTTTTTTCTGAGGGATTTTAAGAAAATAAGTTTCCTTGAAAAATGTGTGACATCTGATCCTGCTTTTATATTGGAAGGATTTTTTTAAGATCAGTCCATAAAGCACCTCCCACAATGTTATATCTCTGGACAGACAAAGTCATATCGATGCCAGACACCTTTAAAAATCTGTAAAAGTGTGCTGTATTGTCTGATCTCATTTCCATCAAAGCACATCAACTTCAGTAGTACAGTATTTTGAATATCTATACCATCCATTTACTTTGATCAGAATCAGATTAAGTTTTATCTGAGCTAAAAGGTAAGGAAAAGCTACATTCAATATATAAGAAAAAAGATATAATAAATATTCTGATTCAGGTAGCTCTTCTTTCAGCTACTACCGAAATGTTCAAGAATACTAGAAATAAAGAGAGAAATTGAATAAAGCACTCATGTTTTCTTCCATTTTTCTCTAGGTATCCATTCCAAAATTATTAATGATGAGCTTATCTTTCCCTAGCTCCAAAAGTTAAAGTCTTTCTTAACTGTTTCCCATATGAGCAACTATTTTAATCCTAACTTTCTTCCTACAATTCTTTCTAATATTACTGAGGACCAGAAACTTGTACTCCCAGAGTAAGAACAGATTTCTTCCCTGCAGACTGGCAGCCTCCATTGTCAGATATGAGATGTATTTTCCCTAATTTGTCCTATGAGGAGCAGCTAAGGACTCTGGGTTTGTCTAGTTTGGAGAAAAGGAGGCTGAGGTGTGACCTCATTGCTCTCCACAGCTTCCTGAGGAGGGGAAGTGGAGAGGGAGGTGCTGATCTCTTCTTCTTGGTATCCAGTGACAGGATGCATAGGAATGGTTCAAAGCTGTGCTAGGGGAGGTTTAGACTGGACATTAGGAAGCATTTCTTTACCAAGAGGGTGGTCAAACACTGGAACAGGCTTCCTAGAGAGGTGGTTGATGCCCCAAGCCCGTCAGTGTTTAAGAGGCATCTGGACAATGCCCTTAATAACATGCTTTAACTTGTGGTCAGCCCTGAATTGGTCAGGCAGTTGGACTAGATGATCGTTGTGGGTCCCTTCCAACTGAAATATTCTATTCTATTCTATTCTATTCTGTTCTGTTCTGTTCTGTTCTGTTCTGGTCTGTTCTAATGGCTTGGAAGAAGTACTCTATGCAGGTAGGATATTGAGACTGCTCTTTTTGACACAGGATTCAAAAGTGTCTTCCAAGTGAGCACAGACAAGGTAGGAGTTATGATCCTTCACTGCCTACCTCTAGCACCAGGAGCCTGATATTTACTGCTGGCCTTGGGCTGGCAGCAGAACGGCTCTGGGGGAGCTTGCCCTGGCCATGTCCACATATAGAGAAGGGGGTTGAGGCTTAGCTCCTCTCCTATGTTCCTTCCTGTGCTTGATGAGGACATCAGTTACACTAGAACTTTCTTTTCATTCTCTGCAGCCAGACCAGCCTGCATAAGGCTGTAAGTGAAAGTCATTACTCTTCATATCCCCTCGCATGGACATGTAAATCAAAGCGTTCTTTAAAGTACGAGTGGAAGAGTTTGGGTGGTTAAATTTGTCGGGATGACCACTCTGAGTCTGAGATATATACGTCTTTTGTAAGCAGAATGTTGCAAACAATAGTCTTCTAACTGCATTTATGTTATTTATTATCCAGCTGAATTTTAACATTCTTTTGCTGCTCAAACATATGTAAAAACAGCTCTTGCCACAGTGCAAACTAATTTATGTCTGAAACATTTTTCTGGAACATTTTATAGATGAATAAAATATTTTAGGGAGGAATAGAAAAGTTGAATTCCTTGAGAGATGATCAACTGCAAATGTCTATATAACATGAACATAGTCTATTTCTTGGCTTAAAATACAATTCAACTAAGAAAAGATGTTATTATTTAGGAACAGTGACTCCAGACAAGATTTGTTAAAAGAGTACTGTGATGCTGTTAGAAAACGAAGATCATCTTCGGTCTGTAGCAGAAGGAGAGCTGTTATATGTAATTACAGCAGAAAAATAGTAAATAAATAAGGCCTATTACTCTTTCATACAGTGGTGCAAAATCTTGACAAGTACTCAATTCAGTCAAATTCACATTAGGAACAAGGTGCCTAGGGAGAAAAAAAAAAAGAAAAAGAAAAAGCATAAAAGAATTAGATGATTTAGACAGAATCAAGTACCTCAGATATAGTAAGGCTGTTATCTACCCTCACTGAATATTTATCATGTCGCTATTCACTTGACATTGATTTAAAAAAAAAAAAAGGGTGAAAACCAGCACAAAACATTTGGAAAGAAAATATAGTATGTGCACACTCTATAATGTTATAAATATTAAGTAATACCCTTTGCTTTACATTTGTGAGTAAGGTTACATCATTTAGTATTGCAAAGGAAAAGCGTCTTTGTGTTAGGCACTGGTGATGTGTGAGTGCTAAGGATGAAATTCCTCTTAGGTGACCCAAAGATGCCACAGAATAACTGTGTCTATAAAATCATTGTATGCTTTGCATTTATGTCTACGGAGAACTCCTACGTTTCCTTTGTGTTGCTGGCGGGTTGAATGCATCATGTCAGTGGACATGTAAGACCACCCACCCACTGGCCCCTGCCATCTCTGTGAATAACCTCATCTTTGGAGAATTCCACCTGTAAAACTCATGGTCTGGGTCAGGGACTTCAACTATCTGCCAAACAATTATTATTGCATGAGCTTTACAGAAACACAATATGTTAAGACAGCTGCCTCCAGAGGCCAGACCTTACCTGATGATAATGCAAATGTTTCATGGTGTTTGTTGCCACTCCTTGGGGTGAATAAGCCGCATGAACATTGTATAAATACACAAGTTACTCAAAGAAAATTTCTAAGTCCTCATCATCGATGTGTGCTCCAGATAGATGCTGACTGGTGGGACAGGGAAGTTGGTAGCCTTTCAGCCAAGGAGAAAAAGAGCAAAGAAGGACCAAATTCCATTTAAAAGAGACTACTGGGTAAATTTATGGAAGGAGGACACAGGTGCTTCATAGCACTGACTTCGAAGTCTGAAAAAGATACATGTGAAATATAAAACTTCATGGTTTATACATCTTTTCTGAACACACATGCACGTATCCATGTACACAAACATGCAGGACCTTACAAGAGCTGTTTTGGGCCCTGAAGTAAACTAAATATTCCCCCCGCTCTCACTGCTATCTCTCCTCAACGCTCCTCCCTGCCCACACCTCCCCCAGCTTCTCTGCGCTCAGCACCCCTTCTCCATGCTCTTTAAATTTGCCAAAAAGCACCAGAGGAAGGTTTTAATTTGTTTATACGTTTCTATGTGTATCTACCTAATCTTTTTCCATATTCACATGCCTCAACTTCCTCCACAGCCATGTGTTACTGTCTCTGTTTCCTAAAGCTCCTTGGACTCACCCGTGCATCTGCTCTCACCCATTTTTTTCCAGAGATGACAGCAGAATATAATCAATAGTTTCCCACTCGCTCACCGTGTTGCAAACTGAGAAAGGACAACCAGAGCATGATTAGTTTTCTCAGCACACCTGGGCAGTCGGTTGGAGTCACAGCATCTCCTGCACTCCCCTTGCCCTGCAGGTCACCTGCTAGTCACCGGCCTTTCACAGTGGGGTGTAAGTCACTCTCAAACCAGGATTGCAGCACTTTATTTTGTTCAGTCTGAATACCTAAGCTGCTTTATTATAGAGAACTATATTTTCAGCCTTCTGCGTATATTACTCTTATTTGGCAGATAGTAGTGGACTGTTTAAGAGAGTAAAATCTTTTGTAAATAAGAAGATCCAGATTTTAAGTTCTCATTTTGCTCAAATCAGAAGCAAACTTCCTCTGATTTCAGGCAAGCCAGATAGGCAGCTGGGCTAAACGAGAGGATTACCATCGATAACAGGAATGTTATTTTAATTTAGCGAAGTGAGGATCTGGGCCCAAGGTCATTTATTAATTGAATATGGAAGACACTGGAGTAGTTTAAAGGCTCTAATGACAACATGATTATCTGCAGGGGAAACATTTGTGAATGTTTTCTTTTTCACCCTCTTTCAAGCCTGTGTGGGGGAGTGGATAAGTTGCATTGGAAAGTATTCCCAATGACAGATACAGAGGAGCAAGGAGATGAAGCAATTACAGTAGATGGGAGCCTGATGGGTGGGAATGGGGGAGGGGATATTCACTCTGGGTCTACAGTTACTGTAAGAGTTTAGGACAGTTTTCACATATTTATCCAAGATGGCCTTTGAAGTGTCTTGTGGGTAACAGTTGGAGGTCTGCTGTCACTGAGAGTGTCAAGGGACCCTGAAGATTTACAGCACAGCTTTCCCAGCAGAGGGTAATTGCTGCTACAGGAGAGAGGCTAAAACAGCTCTCTAAACTTAGACCCAACTTTAGCTTTTGCACTCTTGTCCCAAGAGCTGTAAACGGCAGTAGTTACACATTCCTTGCACCGGCTGGGTGGGGTCTGTAAGTTACTGTCCACCTTCCTTAACGGTAAGTGTCTGGGAGACAAAATATTCTATCAGTGCTCAGGAACCAGCAATGAGTTTTAGTTATCTCCATTCCTGGCTCTGCAGTCTGAGACACCCCAAAGACACCTGAATTCAAGAACACCCTGAGCAACCATTCTCTAAAAATCAGGTTCACTTCAGATACCTACACTAGATCTAGCTTTTTTAACCTTGTTATGTACATTAGCCCTAAGAGTGGACTCATGGCCAAAATTGTCCATGTGTTCACTGCCTACAGGAGCACCCTCTGGGCCAGTTTAGAGGTGACTCGGATACCAGTGTTAATACAGAAGGATGGGCTGTGGTACAATGTGCCATTTTCCCATCCACCCTTACAAGTATTTAGCATGCCAGACAGCTCAAAGGCTCATTTTCCAAGCTTGCAGCAGCCATCCCAGAAGGACCACGATGGTGATTTGTGAGCACCTGTACTGAGGCCCCTCTGCACAGTCAGTCCCGAGCGTGCCCAGTGGTTCCCCAGCCTTCCTCCCAGTGGATGTAGAGAAGGCACGCCATCTTACTGCACACCACGGCTCCCAGTTAAAAACTGTGTCGGGTCAGGGGTGTGAGTAAAGCCCAGCACCCTTGACAACTTCGGAGCTCATTCATGTTTGTTGCAGTGTATGGTAAAACTTTGCCAGACTTTTCTTATCGGATGATCTTTTTAAGCAAAATCAAGAAATATGCTTCCACAGAGCAAGAGAGGGTCAAGCAGGCCCCAAATATCAGAGTGAAGGAAAAACTCTTCGATTTGATATGAGAGCAGACAGTGCATGAAAAAAGGTGACAAGGGGTCAGTAGGGGAACACACAGGATAAAATACTTTCATCTATTGTGCTGGGGTCAATAGGCTCCCATCAGGAAATCTTGAGCCCAAGATTAATTACTTGTTGCAGTAGGTATACCATTGTGCTCTGGAAGACACTGTGGTGACTTTAGGCATCTTGCAGATTTCAGGTTCACACAATGCAATCCCATATAAAAAAACAATAGTAGCTAAGAAAGTAGTAGTGGGTGGTGGTGAGATGCCTTTTAGCTCATTCTAATCAAACTCTTTTCAAAGATACTTCCAGCTTGGCTAGAAATGATGAGAAACTATTTGTTAAATATTATGAAAGAATTTCATAGTAATTCAGAATTACATGTCATGGCTATTATGTTAGTGTATTTTGCAATTTATATGACAGAAAACCTTTAAAAAAACCCAACCAAATCTGTCTATGTACATTCCATTGGAAATTTATTTGAATTCCCTGAATTCCTTATGTCATAAACTTGGGTGACTCACATTTTAAAAATAAACTTCAATCCTATTTTTGTCAGGGTCCAAATATATGGTTCCTTTTAGAGCAATTAGACAGATTATTTTTTGTTTTAAAAGGACCTTTAAAAAAAAAAATTGGAGCCCAGTCCTATAGTCCTTGTTGTGGATGAAATTTCCCATGAAATTTAAGATTATCAATACTTAATTCTTAAATTATTAAACAAAAGTAACGTTCTGGTTGATTTAGAATAGCAGGATTGGGTCTGTATGGTACATGTATGTTTTAATAAGCGTTTTATCAACATTTTAGGTGAAGACCATTTGCACCAACTGATCCTCATTTCTTGTCCTGAACTGCAGAGCTGTGCTGTGCTAGATCCTGCACCATAGCTGATAAAATACCAATGAAATGTAGAAAGACCAAAAGCCTTAATTTTGTCTTTGTGACTGTGATTCGCTATATTTGTAAAGAGTTTGTAAGTAGGAGCTACCTTGCCATTTATTTTATTATTGTCTTCCCTTAATATATTTAAATCTTTAAATATAATTTCCAGTAAGCATATCCTCTAGTGGTTAATCTACTTAGTCCGTAACATGAATCAAGTACACTACAAAAATCTCAGTGAATCGCTCATAAAATATCAAGAATTTACTAAATGTGCACTTTAGAAAACAATAAGAAAAAAATCATCAAGTGTAAAGGAAAAGAAATTGCAAAAGATCAAAATTCAAGACACTATACTGGTTATACTACAGCTCATCATTTGAACACTTAAAGCTTAGGTTGTCTTAAATACAATGTAAATAAAAAAATCTATACTACATGTGACTGTGAACATGTTTTTACTGATGTCAAGAAGAAAAACAACAACAAAACAAACAAAAAAATAGCTCCACTAACTACCTACTCATCTTGGCTGACTGAAGCATGGTCTCCTATGGGATTTGTGTCTTATTGTTCATTGTAAGCTCTGATTGAAATTTCCCGGTGGCTGGACACTTGCAGTTGGATATCTGGTGTCTGCTGAATTATGAACTTCTGCTGCTGCTTCTTTTGCCATCAGGGCACTGAAAGGGACTTCTGGGTCTCTTTTTCACCCTGTTTTCACAGATGTTTTAAGAGCTTTGTAAAACTTCTGTTTCTCTGTCAGATTGATTGACACTGTTCAGGATGTTCAAAAGTTGATGGGAAAACCAAACAGAAACAGAGGTAAATTATGGGCTTTCGTTAACCTAATTTTTTGAAGAAAACCTACCTAAAAACGTGACTGTAAGACAGAATATTCTTCTTGGTTTCCCAATAAATTTGACACTTCATTTCTGTTTAGGATATAGTTTTTCCTGTGTGTTTTGTAGCAAAACCTAATTCTTGCTATTGTTCTTAGCCTTGTGCAGGGATTAAATGAGGATGTAAAATGCCATCCCTATTAAAGGACAGATGTTGGTTTGCTGGACTGTCAACCACATTACTGAATCTGAGGCCCATCCTGACCTCTGTTTGCATACAATGGCCCCACCGGACCATCTAAAGTAACAGAGATGTGGAATTGTATTACCTGAAACGTGAGGAGCAGTAATGGAAAAAGTCAGTGAGGACTTCATGGAGGTCTTAGTGATTCTGGGCATTCACATAGCCTGGTAGTAAAATGTACCTGATTATTTTCTATGGCACAAATGTACCATATGTGGACCCTGAACATATAATACAAGCATTTCAACATGTGTAAACAATTATTTCTTTCCTATTACTCTGCTTGTTTGTCTCATTAACATTAGCCATGCACCCTTCCTTCAGCTATTCTCCAGCTGTGGGTGGCTATGGATCTACTGGGAAGCCCACTGGTTGACTTACAGCCAAGCTGAATTGTCCTGCTTTACTGTACCATTGCTGGTGATTGAGAAACTGTTCTGGACTATCTCAGTTCAGTGGAAGGAATCCTAGGGCCTTCAATATCCTTTAAATCATACTTTTTAAAGTTTTGGAGGCAAAGAGATATTATTAGATCAAAATGTTCTGTATCAAGTCAACATTTGCTAGCTTTTGTTTGCTGCATAATCAAAGTTGTGATTGATATAGAGCTTAACCCTCCTTCTTTATAATTTTTAATCTTCTGTTATATATTAAATGTGTTCAAAGGAAAAAATCACATGCGTTTTTTGAACCACTGACTTTGATAACATTTTTTTTACTTACAAGCTGTTATTTAGCATCTGTTGTGGGAAAGAACACACACATTCCTAGATATTTTTCATGGTCTAAAGACTTTAAGATACAAGAAAGAGTGACTGTACTCATATTAATTCTTCTGTCGTAATGCAAATCAGGAATGATGTGTGCTGGCTGGAGCTGAACAAATAATCAGTAGAAAATAATGTATTCAGTGAATTCTGCCTCTCTCTGTTTCATATTGTTCATGGCCATATCATGGCTCTTTTCTGAAATGAATTAGTTATTCTGAATTATTTACTACAGTCTACATGAGGTAGATTTTTGGCTACATGCCTCAAGATACATGTTTGCGTATGTGACTGCAGAAGCTGTAAACTGTACAGGAAGGCAGCCATGCCTTACAACAACTCTGTCATTAATGCTTATTTCATAATAGCAGCTCTGCCCAGGTTTAGACACTGCCACACAAAGCAGTGCAGCACCTAAACATTAGATAACCCAAATGGGGGCAGAAACCACAGATCCAAATAAAATTCTTAAAAATCCTGGACAGAGTTATGTGAACAATGGCATTGATGACAAGAGGACATGAACAGGGTGACGTCTAAGCCAGACAGCAAAAAGTGCTGAAGAAAATAAAAAATTTAAAAGCCCTGTTCTCTGCCACGTTCCTGCAGCAAATGCCCTGATGAGCTTTAAGACCCTCAGTTGGAGGGTTGTCTCACTATTCGCCATTAAAATAGAGACAGAGGGAGAAGAAAAGGAGAAGAATGGTAGCACATGCCCATTATAAAATAAAATATATGTAAAAAAGGAAGGGCCTCCTTCAGCATTAGGGTTTCAAACCCATCTTTCCCTCTCATATGCATCCATAAGAGAAAAGGACAGGACTTTTTTGCAGCAAGTGTCAGCTGCTATGTCTTTATGGTGAAAGTAAATATCAACTCCTTGAATACAATATAAAGTGGAGAATTTTAATAGAAAAGATAATATCAGATGTATATTTAAACACTGACTAAAGACTAAGGTAATGGTTGTAGAATTATTTCTATGTTTACAGTCCTATTTAAAAAAACAAAAACCCCTCCAAGATAAGAAAAGTCACATTTACATAGAAATCACTAACGGGTACTCAGTGACACAGAAACTGTCTTGCAACCTTATACCAGCCAAGCGAGCTGAGCTAACTTGGCAGCATAAGGGAACGTATAATACTGTATAAGTGTGTGGGGGAGGCTAGCGACGAGAAAAAGAGAAAGTGTAGGAGGAGGTGAATCTGTCATTTTGCATTTGATATGAAAAAGTTTTCTATTCTGTCACTGCCTGTTTAGTACTGTAGTGTGGGGCAGGGATTATATCTCTCTGTCCATAGGATGTTCTGAACAACAAATAATCCTGTGTTAAGTAGATGCTGATTTCCCTTTCCACTGAGAACCTGTGAACCAAAGTCATCTGTGACAAAATGAAAACCTGTTTCCTCAGACTGACACTAGATCCTTTATATTTATTCAGCTGTCAGAATTTATCCTCATTCTTTAAAGAGGTGGAGGACCCTGGGAGCTTCTGAACTGTTAAAGCTGAGGGTCATGCTCTAAAGTCTTATGACTTTTATTATAAAGGGCATTTTTTATATTTGAAAAGGATTGAACAAAATCTTACTGGGTTAAGACACAGCTTGTATAAAGACTGTGAGGTCAACTTCTGCTCTGAGTTATGCCAGTGTAAATCTGGGATAATTTCATTACAATCAGTGGAGTCAATCCAGGAACATAATTATCCTGTTGGTTTGGGTCATGTGATGCCTATGGAAAACAATGGGAATTATGTGCATAAACAACATGATGACTGAGTTCTGAGTAGGTAACTGTTACCAGGACTAATATTCAAGCTGGCAAACATAAAAGACAGATATTATCTATTAGACATAGATATAATGCTATAGAAAAAATGAATATATGTATATATACATAGCATATGTCAGAAGATAAGACATTCACCAAAGAGTGATCCAGACACTTTTCCAGTTTGTTTGTTTTGTGTTTTTTTCCCGCCAAACCCCTCAACTCAGAACACAGCTGAAGCTACTGAAGATATATTTGATTTCAGGTGGATGCCAGGTCTAAAGTGAGAAAGCCTTTATTTTATTGTTTGTCGAAAAAATTATTCTTTGCTTTCCTAAAATTGTGATACTGGCCACTGGGACTACATTTTTTTTTAAATATCACAATAGAAAAATGGGAGGAGAGTGTAAGTAACTAAAGTTATACTCCCAGGATTCACCAGGTAGGGAGCTGATGGAGCAGCTGGAGGGTGCA
This sequence comes from Gymnogyps californianus, assembly GCF_018139145.2. Lineage (NCBI taxonomy): Eukaryota > Metazoa > Chordata > Aves > Accipitriformes > Cathartidae > Gymnogyps > Gymnogyps californianus. Next base: position 114,757,979 of record NC_059473.1, read on the forward strand.
CGGGAGAATGTAAAAATACAAAAGGCAAAGAAATTTTCAAAATTGTGGAAAGCCAGGGCAAGCGATCTGAGCCCAAACTTCAGATTTTGTTGCCAAAGCTTACCAGAAGATTACCAGAAGATGAGAGACACTGCTACATCTCTGTTATCAAACAAAGCAATGAACAATGAAATAAACCACAGGGTGTCCAGAGGCCAACTGAAATTATTTGGTCATGTCCGTAGTATTAAGCAATTTTTACCACTGTAAGTCCAAACCATGTTTTGGGAATGGTTCCTGGCCTATGATGGCTTCTGAACTGTGCACTCAGAAAGTATCAGTTTACCAAAGCCAAAACCTTGCTGGGGACCATTCCACCAATTTAATTGTATAAACTAACAAGTTCTGATGCCTGGGCCCTGGCACTATTTCATTTACTGGCAGAGCTGTAGCTGGTGTGTCTGAAGGAAGTTTGTTATCTCCAATATCCTTATTGGCTTTAGCTCACCTCTCTGACTTTCGAAGTCAGGAAGAGCTGATGTCTCTCACAGATAGCTGCCTCATGAGAACACAGTTTTCATCTCTTGGTCCCAGGAGATCTTCATTGTACTTACTGCTCAAGATAAGTCCACAAGCTGATTTTTGGCATCTGTGCTACTAGGAGATAACTATCCTCCTCTCTAAAAGCCTGGAATAGTCATATCATTTATTATGTTGTTCATCAATGTGATTACTTCTTACAAAAATTCCAACCTTAACTGAGTAGGAATAATAAATAATGAAAACCTGGCTCATTCTGATCTCAAATATATGAACTACTACTATACAGCCAATAACTGTAAAAGAAGTGAGTAAAAAGCAAAGCTACTCCTAGCAGGGTAAGAATTAAAATGCAATTTATTCCCTAATTCAAGCAGGATGGCTTGATTTTACTAATCTTTAAAAAGAGATTCATGATAATCACAAACTATGATTTAACAGTATACTAATAGTTACACCGGGATATTTTTTTTAATTTTGAAAGCAACAAAAACTTCCAACTCCAATTCTTCTTTCAACTCCAATTCTCCTTTCCTTTAGCCAAATATATCCAACAAAGCCATTAATGATTATTTTGGATTTATGGTTTTGCAAACAATATTAGAATATAGCCCTCCTCTTCCAAAAAGCATGTATGTAGTATCTTAAACACACATATACCCTCCCACGGGGTGCCTTGCAGTCATAGATCTGCTTAAAAATCCATGTAAGGTATTAAGGAGAACAATAGGTTTTGCCTCCAAATTCATAAGACTCCATAATGAATAAGCTGTGATAAAGGATCATAGACACAACTGGAATCTGAAGGTTTCCATACTGTGTCCAGGACCTACACAGCTAGCAGAGGCACAAGACCTATTCAGCATGTCCCAAGCTTGAATAAGGGAACAATTCAGCTCATAATCAGGTTTGTAATTGTGAACTCCACTAATATTTTACAATACAAATACCAACAGCCATAGTTTTCCTGTGGTGCAGCTTCTATCAGTCTTGCTGAATCTCTGTCATCTGAAGCAGATGTGGAAAAAAATCCCTTCTCCAACTCTTAAACCACAAAACAATCGTTATTTGACAGAATTTTTCGCACAGTGTTGGCCTGTGTTGGAGTGGAACTGGTGACACACCGGTGAAAGTTATATTCTCTATTTTTGCCTATACCCTTGCATAGTATTAGCATTATACCGTAGAAGTAAAGAACAATTTTAGTTGGAAGCGACCTCTGGAAGTATTTTGAACCAATGCCCTGCAAGGCCAACCTTGAAGTTACATTAGGTTTCTTAGGGTCTTGACCTATAATTTCCTTCTTGTCAAGGAAATATTTAAGAGATACAATACTTTGTGGGCATTGCTGTCCATCTCTCTAGTCCATACTTCATCAGTTTGTAAGTGAGGACATGATGGGAGACAGTATTGAAAGCCTTACGGAAGTTGAGATAAACATCCTCCCTCTCCCCTCATCCACCAAACTAGTCATCTCATCACAGAAAGCTATCAGTTTGGTCAAGTAAGTTTCCCCCTTTTAAAATCCGTGATGACTGGTTTCAGCCATATTCTAGTCCTTCATATGTTTGGAAATGGTTTTCAGAATTATTTGCTCCCTCACCTTTCCATGGACTGAGGTAAAGTTGATCCGCTTGTTGGTCCCCAGATCATCCTTTTTGTCTTTCTAGGAGATAAGAGGGACATTTACTTTCTTCCAGTCATCAAGAATGTCTCCGAAATGTCATGACCTTCATTATTTCTCATGAAACTGTAGAATACAGCTGTAGAAAATAGCATTTATCAGTTGTCAGTCAACAACAGAAATGTATTACTGTCTACTTAGGAGCATAAAAAAGTATCATTGTGAAAGTGTCAGTATAGTCTGTGATCTCAGCTTAGACAGAGACCCCTTCCACAAGGTCATTGCTGGCTTGGAACTAAGACTGGACTTATCAGTTTAAGCAAAAGTGTGCTTAGATTGACATCCTTGTTCCAGCCCTGAAACAGTTTCTTTAGACCATGGACCTAGTTTAGGCTGAGTCTTACAGTTTTTAAAGATGTAGGGCAAGTCTGCTTCATGGAGTGGAGTGAGATTTTCAATGAAACGGACTGAGATGTAGAAGCATCTGAGCTACCAGAGAGCCAAAGGGTATACTACTTTACTAAATAGCAGTATCAGTGCACAGCCTAAAGTCTTGGACTCTTGATAGTCTACACTGCTTGACTGTTAGTTTGCTCTGGTGTTGACTGATCCAAGCCTGCACAGGGTTTCAGAAATGTAAAGAAGGACTTTTAAATTAAAAGGCAATATATATGAACCTGAACCATCTTTCACTCCTTTTTTATTGCACAGTCATTCAGTATTTTCCCAGTAAGCTTTGCAATCTCAAAGCAATATCTCAGTCATCTCCTACATGCCCTTATACATCACCCCAGCCAGTACAACACATATCCTAAGTTTCATGCCCTGAAAACATCATTTTGGCAGCTGCTACACACCTTTCTCATTACTTTGTACACTTTGACCTAGAAAACACAGAAAATTCATAATTATGTCTTAGTGTAAGAAACATCACATGAAGTCCAGAGGAGATACTAAGAGAAGCGTTAAGGTTGTGAAAGCTAGTTCTAAGCAATGTAGACACACAATGAACACCACAGTCTTGGTATCAGGGATTATTCCTGATCTCTCATTTACAGAGCTAGCCAATAAGGCCATGCTGGGGACAGACTTTTTAGTAGGGCCTGTTGTGGTAGGACAAAGGGTAATGGTTTTAAACTAAAAGAGGGTAGATTTAGACTAGATATAAGGACAAAATTTTTTTAAGATGAGGGTGGTGAAATACTGGAACAGGTTGCCCAGAGAGGTGGTAGATGCCCCATCCCTGGAAACATTCAAGGTCAGGTTGGATGGGGCTCTGAGCAACCTGATCTAGTTGAAGATATCCCCGCTCATTGAAGGGGATGTTGGACTAGAAGACCTTTAAAGGTCCCTTCCAACCCAAAATGTTCTATGATTCTATGATTCTATGATTCTATGCTTCTCATATCAAGTCTCATATTAAGTCATGTCACATCTTGTAGGCTTCTTGTTTTGGCAGCTGGAAAAATACTGATGAATTAGCCCATTGCTTCATTCAAGCTCCTAAGTCCTGATTCTCTGTCCTTCATATATGTATGTACATATGTGTATGTACATGCACATACTTGTATACACACACACCCCCCCCTTCTACTTTAGATCACTTTAGCAGAACTATTTGTATGTGTTAAACTGCTGTCTGACTATCACCAGTCCTATACTGTCAAATTAGCTTCTATTAATATTTCTAGCCTTTTAATATGGTTTCCTTCTGTGGAAGCTCTCAAAATAGGAAAAGGGCCTGCCATTGACTTTTTATAGTTGGGCTTCACATAGTTTCCCTCTTTACCAAATGTTTCAGGCAATTTAAAGGAACCAGCAAGCAAAGAGCAGAAAGCACTGGAATTAGCACAAGACGTGTTCTTTGGAAGGAGGAGCAAGTCTTTGTTTCTCAGTTGCTTGGTAGTTTGTCTGGTTGTCATTTGTAAGATCTGTGTTTGATTAAAGTTTATATCATCTATCTGGGGGATGTGTGTGGAGCTGGTCAGAAAAATTCCTGATGAAACAAAGTTTTATAGAAGTATGCTTGTTCACTGAACCTTAAGTGTTTATGTCAAAATATCTCAGATTTGACAGATTTTCCTTCAATGCAAGGAAGGGTTCTCATTACTACAGTTATGCTGTAGGCTCCTGAGGTGGGATTTGAATGGGAACAGATTTATTACTGTCAGGAAGATAAATATTGGTAAGAAGTAAGTAATTTTGGTATTTTACTTCACAGATAAAGGTTAGAAAACATATTCTGCTAATAATAGTATAGTCACAACAGCCAACATAGCACTTTGCCAAAGTGTAATGGAACCTTGAAAAAGATTGTATTATCTTACCATTAGTAGTAGTCCAATAGCTGTAGAAAATAACCTTAGGTAAAGTCATCATGAACTTACTCAATTTAAATTACATTAACAGATAAACAAAAGTAAGTCAGTAACTAACATTTTCAGTTTTAGAACAGAACACTCACAAATAAAGCTTAGAACTTATAAAAGTTATTACTAAATTTCATAACTCAGTGACTGAAATGTGAAGAAAGGGTCAGATATCCTTGAAGGCTCAGAAATTACCTTGATGTTTTATCCCAAGCAAAAGAAATAACTTCTAAAGAAAAACATACTAATCAATGGATAAATGAATAACGTCTTCCAAAAAGAATATGAGGATTAAGTAGAGAAACCATGAAGAATACAGAACTGAACAAATAAACTAACCAACCTTATGATTTAGAAATAATTAAAAGCAAGAGATTTGGCTAAAAAGAGGAGTTAAACCTTGCAGATATTGAAACAATTATTCAGCTGTAGAAGTACCTTAGAAAGAAGAAACAAAACTTCTGCTACTTAGGATGAGAGTGTGACCAAAGATAATACAGGATTGTTCAAAATAATATGATTTTTTTGCCTTGGGTCTCAAAAATTGTGAAGAAGTTGAACGTGGGGCAAAGGCCTTCATCTAATGCAAACAAGATGGAAACAATCACACCTCAGATGTGAGAAAAACTCAAAGATCTCATTATGTTCAAATAAAGGAACAGAATAAGCACCAGGATAACCTCCAGACTCAGTGTGATGTCTCTGTAGAAAAGACAAATGACAACAGATGCATTTGATGGCTTGTTTCCAGCTGAAAGAAATAATAAGCTGAAATAATTTTGCAAGGAATTAGAGAAATTTTAACTGTACATTTTTTGAAAGCTGTGTTCAAGAAAGACTAATTTAAATTGGAACAGACATATAGAAGGTAGACTAGACACAGGTAGTAGACCAGAAGACCTTCATTGGTATAGCTCACTGAAATGAAGACTGAGAGAAGATATGATTTCTCTCCACGAGGATGCCAGGGAGGCAAACAGCAGGGAAGTAAAATGGCTATGTAAGATAAATTATGAACTTGGCACAAGAACAAGTAAAGACAGACTAGTCAAGCACAAATTTAGTCTGGAAGTTGGAAGAAGCTTTGTAAGAACCAGAGAAGTTAAGGTATTTGACTCAATCATTCAGTAAGAGTACAGGAACAAAAACCTACTCATACAGATAAATATTAAGAAAGGGATTTTGTAGTGTCTGTGATTTGCCTGTGCTGGAGGGGACTTCTCTTAGTATCATGAAAGTGCTCTTCTGATCTTATGTTCCTACTTTTCTACTCTAGCTCATCATCGTGCTAGTTCTTACTGCCATGTGTCTAATTTCATACCACAATTGCAAGAATAACAACTCGTTTCAAATTCCTGAAAAACCTGTACTGCACACGTAAATAAGCACAAACTGATTTATACAGAAGCCTTTTGATATCTGAAAACTATGAGTGGAACTGGATTCTGTGCCTGAAAGAAGCTGCTACGAAGTTGGTAGCCTCATATACTGGAAAAGTAAAGATGTTTGCTGGCTGTGCATCATCACTAACTAGTTGCTCTAATCATATGAAGGAGATTCATCCTTTTAGATGTCTATAATATTCTCTTTTATATCTTAGTAAGTCTCTCTAGGTTCACTTTATATACAATGAAAAGGAATAGACACCTTCAGGGCTTGATTTGTTTGACCTGTTTTACACGACTATATTTGAAAGTGTAGGATGAATTGCATCCTAAACAAGCCTATTTCCTCTTCTTTATAAAGAAATCTCAGATAAGCTGCACACTTCCTGGGCTACATCTATACTCATAAATTAAACACTGCCAAGGAATGTTCTGGGGTACTGGTACTCAGTGATCTAGACTGTGAAATTGTCAGAATGGTCCCTGGCATGATTTTGACCTCAGCCAGCTAGCACTCTCCCCGAAAATTCCTGGGCATAATTTGGGTTTTAATATGGGCAGGAACTGTTCCCAATGGGCAGTTTGGCTGCTAGTGGAATTTATTGCTATGTACACAGACTGGTCTGTGCCAGTTGGCCTCCACAACTAAGAACAGCCCTGGGTACATTTTGTTTAGTAGGATGGTGTGGCTGTATTAGATAGACACCTATCTGTAGTGTCTCCTCTTTAGGAAATCAGTGCAGTGTCAGGCGGCATAATTTTGGCAACTACATTCTTTGTGCTTGCTTAAACAACTGGTATTTCAGTGACTTCAAGCAATCTCAATAAAGCTAACCAACACATGAAGACAAAGTAGGATCCACTGCTCAAAGATAAGAGAACGTTATAGTTCAGTAAAGTAAGGCTGTACTGAAGCTGACACTCTTCCACCTTAAAATTTTGGGGGTTTTAAAATAAGTTTTAGTTTATTTCAGGTTAAAAATAGCTCATGCTGCTAATCTAGATTTTCTTTAGCTATTTATTCTCCAGAGCATATAATCATAGCTACAAATTGTAGCAATTTTTTTCCTTACCTAGATTTGCCAAGTTAAACAATTTGAACAGACAGCTTTAATATCGTCCTAAAGGAAGAATGGATTTGATGTTTGTGAACTGCTGTTTTCATATGTCTTCAGAATCAAAAGCAGAGAAAAATTTTAGTGATGTCACAAGCTCAGTCTTCTCATTTCAGACACCTGATGTCATTTTGTCTGCCCATCACTAATCATTCTTAATTATTGGGAATGAATGGACCTACAAAGACATTCAAAGCTAAAGCATGCAGAAAAAGTGTAATATAATATTAATCATGAGAAGCCTTTTCCCTCCAATTTGAAGAAAAGTATTTGTATTACAGTTGTGATTCCTGATGCAGAGGTTGTGACTAATGGCAGTTTTGACATTAATCATAGGTCTGAATGAAATTCACTTCTTTATGCTATTTTGGTGTGTGTGTATGTGCAGCAGGGAAACTGTGCACAGTCCCGGCCAGAAGTAGGACTTAAACTGTAACAGCTGATTTGAAGGCACCAAGATTAAGACCGATTTTATTAGGCATTGTGCAAACATTTTCTGGAAAACAGTGTCTGCACCAACCTTCCCTCTTCAAAGACAGTTGACAGAAAAGAGGAAAGGCAGAGGGAAATGATATATTTAAGATCACAGATGAGTAAAAAAGAATGTAAATAAATCCCAGCTCTCCTGACTCTCAGCCCAGTAGTGAATTTATATATTTCTTTAGGTTTCTTAAGAAACCAAAGCTACAAGCTGTCTGAAGGCATAGTATTAGGATATATAGACGTATAGGGTATATAATCACTGCAGATCAGGTAGATATACCCAGTTAAGTAAAGTTTTAATGATCTACTTTGGGTAATGCTACCAGTCTGTCTGTAATAGCATTGAGCTTCATACGGCTGCAAAATTTACTTGAGAAATTGGGTGAAAAGTTAGGCAGTTCTTTCCTACTAAGAAGTTTTGCATTGCTGTTACTACTCAGTGGTAATAACTGAACTAGCTCAGCTACATCTGCGAAAGCTGTGGTATCTGTAGTATAGGCAGACCTAGAAAAAGTGGACTCTAGTTAAGAGCTTATTATATAGAAATTTTGATAATTCCTCAGCACTTCAGTTTATTAATATACATTTTCATTTCTCCCCTTCTTCCCCCATCACAGACTGGAGAATCACTGTCGATAACAGCATCATGCATGATGGATTAAGTCATGCACTATAACACCTTTGTTAGGTTTTCTACAGAACTATTTATAGCCCCTGTAAGTGCATTTCCTCCTGCTGCTGTTCTTCTGCACTCTCAGAAAAGTAACTTACCAGCCCAATAAAAGGATGATTACTGGACACAGGCCAGCTGTGGTTTCTCTTGAGAACTTTACAACAGCCAGGATGGAAGAGGAACTCTGTTAGATTCCCCTAGTCCTGCTGCAGTCAGGAAAGCCTAAGGGCATACATCACCTCATGTGTGGCTTGTTCTGTTTGCTTTTACACTTGGCAGGCTCCTAAGACTCAGGAATGCACATCCTTGAATAAAAACTATCTATACAGTGTGAGCAATCGTTACATCTGATTAGGAAGCATGAAAAGAAACACACATGTGGTTGACTCTGCTCCTCTGATGTCTGTGGCTTTTTGCTGACAGGAAGGAAATCCTTTTTAAAACTTATTTTTTTAAGAGTTCAAATAGATTTCAAACTATGTGAGCCAAAACTTGCTTTGTTACACTCATGCACTCCTATTGACCAGACCATGAGAGTGCAGCCATCTCTCCAGAGAGAACGAGCTTTGTTTTGCTTTTTTGAAGCATTTCTTATTCTACGTCAAACTTACAATAAAATGTCCAGACTAAGTTTCCACATACACACCCCCTCCCCTCTCTCCTCCCCCAAGTCTTTGTTAGGTATGAATCCCAACTGGATGAGCTGTACAGAGATGTCCACAGATATAAGGCTCAAGGGATTATCATGATCTTTTCTGTAGAGTGGATTTGTGTTGACTGTTCTTCCTTTGGACTAGCTCTTGAGCTGTTAAGTATGTCTATATCAGGTAGGAAAGTGCAAAGGACACACCTGGGTAAGCACCTCCCCAGCATTATATATCATTTACAAGGTGCAGAAAAGTGCCACCTATGCTATTGGTAAGGCTGTGCAACTTCAGGCGCTCTGCATAATAACCTCGCCATCTCAGCAAGTACAGCACTGCAGCATTGCAACCTTACAGTTTCTAATTCCTGAGTTGGCTTATTGTCTTCCATCACTGAAACCTCTTTGCAGTCATAGGCATGAGGTAAACATGTCCAATGTCTTGAAAATGCCTGCTGTGTCTCCTCTATGGGACTTGAACAAGTTTAGGTAGAATGCTGGCATGTGAACTCAGAAGCACAGTTCAAAAATACACCGAAATCACTTAGCCAACTAACACGGCCACAGGCTTTCTAAAAATTAGTTTCCATAGACACTTAGACCTGGATCCATTCCATGCAAATTTAGGTACTTTATTGAGATAGCCAGGGAAGATCTTCAAAGTCTGATCAAAATCTTTTCTGTTCTGCTGGAAGTGCTGATTTCTCTCCATTAGCTACAGAGGAAGTGCACAGTGATTTTGCTCCTGGGTCAGGTGTTTCAATAAAGTGCTTAGATTTAGAGCTGAGGCCAAAGTTGGATCTGGCCCCTTTTCTTTCCCTTTTAAACTCCTGCCAAAATCCAGTTTTGGTGCTGAAAGGCTGTTACAAAAAATTAAGACATGACCAGTGATATATTGCATCATTTTCTACAGAAATGGGACCTCGTCCATTAAATATTCCCTAACCTGTATTTATGCAGTTGATTATTTCCCCGTAAGTACGTCATCTTGCACTTGTCTCTGTAAGGTAGCATCCTCTGTTTTATCCAGGTTAACCTGCTTGGGAGTGTTGGTAATTTTCCATTAAACATTTCCGTAGTGTTTTTAATAACATGAACATCTGTCTTGGGTTAGAGCTAGAAATAACAAAATAGATGGGAGGCTCTTTTTGTGCTAGTTTTCTGTCTGTTTAATTTAGGAATTGCAATGAGTTTTCTCCATTGATTGTGTCAAGATTTGGCGTACATGAATAGTATGAAATTACTCATTGATGTTTAGGTTCAGTAGCCATAATTACAAAGTCTGGCACTTATATAAGGTGATATGATTATAGCTAGAAGTAGCTTCCTGAAGTCAAGAAAGGAATCCAAATATTAGGAGAACAATGCTTCATCTATCCTTTCATTTCATCTAATTGTTACAATCAATAAATGTGTTTGTGATGAGTGTCTAAAAATTTGTCTCCACACAGGCAAAAAAAAAAAAATTTTCTAATTTTACTGCACAATCATTTAACACTTACATAATCTGAAACGGATAAATTATCAGAACTTAAACAGAACGCACTAAATTACACTGCTTACATTACAGACATACACTGTTATCATAGTACACCATATTTGACTGAGAATTTCACACACAGATCTATATTTTTGCAGGATTACTCATTCTGTTAAACATGTTTCATTCAGTACTTTAAGGAAATGTCCATTTTCACACTAAGAACGTGTGAAATCCCTGGGCATTTGTGATTTTCATGTGAAAACCATTACTTTTTATAAAAAGGTCTATATTCTTTCACTTCTAAGTAGATTGTATTTTTCTTCCTAATTTTCTCACTGTCACTAACAAGACTGTCTTTGCTTTAAAAGAAACATCCCTAAGTAAAAATTTTTATGAAACGATATCCATGTTGGGGTTCATAATGAGATCCCAAAAGCTGTGTGATTTGAGTTGTTTTGCATGTTGCTGAAAGTATTTTGCACCTGACTTATCTCCTCTCACAGTAGTGTTGTTATTTGATTTCTAAGGAAAGAGGAGAAAAATGAATGACACACAACAGCCTGATTCCCCCTATGTCACATTATCCACCCAAGAGCTTAGTTTGGGCACACAATAAAAGGCACCATACGCTGTGACTAGTCAGTAAGTATTTGTGACAGAACAAACTGATGATGCATTTCCTACCCTCACCGCAATTTTACTGGCCTTGATGACTATGTAGTCCTCATTATTAACATATCATACCCTACACACTGTTGAGTCTCAGAAAGATGCTAAGCAGCTGGAAGCTTGTGCTGAGTGCCAGAAGGGAAACAGGCTCCCACACATAGAGCTTAATGTAACAACAATCCTTACTTATTGGCAAGAAAGGTGGGGGTGGGGGTGGTGTGATGGCAGTTTAAGAAACTATAAATCTTTCTCATCTTGTGTCAAAAACATCAGGCTGAAGGCAAAGAGGTAGTTCCAGTGCCAGTCCCTGACTTCTGGGGACTTGATTTGGCGAAAGGGCCACACTCTTTGCATGTCCTTTCTCTCATTCTTCATGCTGTGCATCATTTCAGCTGACAGATTTACACAGGAAACCTGGCTCAGCAAGGCCTGCCGTAGTTGGTGGCAAACAAGAATATGAGGGAATTAACTTCTGGCCTGCTGACAGTGGCTAAATCTGCCAAAGCAGAGCTGGGTAATTTGGTTTCTTTCTTTTGTTGATTTTGTGCCAGCCCACAAGAGAGGATTAAGCAGCTAAATTCTGCATGGAGAACTCTACCCCTTTCGCTCAAATCCTATTGTCTTGATAGAATGACAGTAGCTAGTTGTGCCAATCTTTTAACATCTTGCTGGCATTTCCCCAGAACATATCAGCTTTTGGTCCCTGAAAAGAGGGATTTGTTAAAGAACTAACATTAAAAAGAAATAAAAAAAGGACAGAAGAGGATGAGAAGCCATGGAGTAAAAGTTTTGCCTTGTATTAATTAAAGGAACAAAGTTCTCTAATCCTGATGGAGACTCCACAATGAAACATGGGCAACTCCCTAGCTCTCCTGTCATTGTAGCACATTAAGAGTACTCGTTCCCTGTTATCCACAGTATTTGTTTAATTCAGGAGCTATTCAATAGAGTTCTGAGAAGCTCTGCATTCATTGCACTCATTAGCTTTGGGTAGAGAACCCCCCAAAATAAGGTTTTCATTTCACTATTGGCAGAGTATGTTTATGTCACAAATAAAATAAGGATGAACCTTTTTTTTTTTTTCCAAAACGTCAAACCTTCTCTGAAAGTCAAATAAGCTTAAGTGCTAAGGAGAGTGGGCGTCAAGGACAGTGAAGTGTTTGATTTTCCATCTCAAAGCCAACATTCTCTAAAAAGACTTAATTCTAACATATTTCCAGACTTAAACCATCATGACTGTTCAGGCCATCTCATCTGACTTCCTGTGTAGCACAGGCCTGAGAACTTCATCCAGTGATTCCTGCCAAAAGCCTTTCAGGGAGTAGAGAAGACCTTCCAGAAAGACAGGAGGCCTCAGGATGTGGTCTTCAATGGACACAGGAATCTTGCAATCAGGATTAGATATCCTTCTGAAGGGCAGGAAGGACTGGATTTACTCATATCGCAGTCCAGAAATTTGTACATTTGAACACAAAGAAGTTTGAAAACGTGTTTAGATACTAACTTTAATGTAAAACTCCTATGTTTTTGCAGCTTACTTTTTAAAGTACCACATAGCTTCTGAATGAAAACTCCAATGTGAGAAGTAAGGAAGATAATGATACTTTCCTTTGGACTGAGTAACACCCATGTTAACAAAAAAAAAATCACTGCAGTGTTTCTTCCCAAATCATTCTCAGTGTGCCTTCTACAAGGCATCAAGATTTCCACAAAATTTAGTCTCATATTTCCCTGGCTGCACTCAAAAAATAAGAAAATGATGGGATAACTTCCAGACTAGTTCTTCTACTGAATATTACATTTAAAATGAGACTACTGTAAGCCAGAGCATTATCTTTAGAAGAAAAATGCCAATCTGACATCTAGACAAGAAAAAGTTCTTTGATTAAAGCAAACAAATAAAAACAATTCATAGGTCTTTAAAGATTATATTTTTCTCTGTTTAATTTCCTGTTCTTATTTAATAGTGTTAGTTGCTTATCAATTCTAACACAAAAATTTGGATTAAGCCAAAGACAGCAGATCCAAATCTAGATTTCACTGGTTTGAAACTAACTTCACTTTCTCCATTTTATAAATGTATGTCTTATTCTATAGTGTTATATATATACACATATATGTATATCATTCAGATTTCTAATATTAATGTTTAAGAAGTGCTTATGCAGGATTTTGAGTTATTCTTTTGCTTTTGCTTTTGCCTTTTCTTTTTTAATGGAACAGTTCAAGCCATATTTTTCTGAGTGGAGAAGGAAAGCAGTTGCAGAATGTTGGAGCAAGGCGGTAAGTAAGGGAAACTAATGCATCACTGACAAAATCCCGGTCCATTTAAAGACAAAATTCTTGTTGTCTTCAGTTTAGTCACTGTTTCTCAGTACTCTTGGTATATATTTCCTTTCTTTTGGAATTATATTATTTTTCAATATTAACCAATACAGGAGCCTCAGGGAATGATGCTCCACAATGGGAAAAGATCATGACAAACTAGACTAGTGATACTATAATCAAAACTTGTTTGTGAAAATCTGAACATTTTTACCAATCTTTTACCAATCTAAACTATCAACCCTCATTAGTATCTCAGGAGAATGATATACAACATACTTCAGTCATGATGACACTTTGGTACATTTTCAAAGTGTTAATCTGTGTCTGACCTCTTACTTTTATTGAAAACAATAAGTCACACGTTGAATAAAGTTCTGCTGAGCCAACACTGAGGTGTGAAGGATGCCTTTCTGACCAGACTTCAAAAATAATTTAACTGTTAAGTACAGAGTTTAAAAACATTTTTAAAAAAACTTTCATATATATTGACTTGAAGGTAACTCTATTTTTAATTTCACCACTGTCAACTTTTGAGTGTAATATAATTTTTTTTCTTGAAAATAAGGTCATTACTCTTAGTATATCTTCATCTGGAAAAGGTTTTTTATATTCATGGACTGCTATTACATTACTAGTGTGAATTAGATCAGACATTATAACAATTTTAAAATATGTAACAACATATGTAAGATAATGTATTTCAGTATTTTCAAAGTTATTGCACACAATCTTATAATTTTGTGCTGATTGATAGAATGGAGTGAATATTTATTAACCATATTTCAGCTGAAAGTCAGTTACACAAAAGCATTCATTATAAGCCTAAGAGGTAAAAGTCTTACATAGAAAAGAGTCTTTCTGCTTCCACATAGGAAAACTGCATTCTAGCAGGTCTATCTGCAATTATTGCAATTGTACCAATTCCACTCAATATAATATTTTATGTTAAACCTTTTAGAAATTGTCTGTCATCAGTTTTTGGAAACTATATTCACCTCGTCCTGCACTTGAACATATATAAGTGAAGATAATTGTCAAATAAATATCATGGCCTATAGGAAGCAGGTTATCTTGACACATAATAGATGCAAATCCAACAGGAACGGAAAGACTGTGTGGGAAATATAAATCGGCAAAAGACTCGAGTACCTCATCTAGAAGTCTTGTTTCACTCTTTTTTGGTAGTTCCTAATCTGGTAGGTTTGATTTCATGGAAGCTGACCTGGCTTAAATAGAGTAGAAGAATGAAGGCAACTACAGCCAAGCAACAGACTGACTTCACAAGGACAGTATGAGCATGAGCAGAATTTATGAAGTGGCCTAGAAAGGAGTAGTAGAAGGCAGCAGAAGGCTCAGGATCCTTTGTCTTGCAGACCAGTGCAAACAATGGAAGATCTGAGAAGTCCTGGGTATAGCAAACACCACAGGATGAAGGTAATGAGATTACTTACCAGCCTCACTAAGTTGAACATACATTCTAAGATGTAGGAACAGCTGGTGATTTGCTATGTTGTTCTTTATGTCTTACTGTACAATGAATTTATAGTTTTGAGCCTTAGTATTTTGAGACAATTAAAAAACCCAACCAAATAAAACAAGTCAAATCAACAATCCCCCCCATTTGTGATGTTATTTGATTCTGAAAACACGAGGGCAAAAATCTCAAGTCATTTGTTGCTCTTAGCTCAATCTCTGTTGGAGAAATTAGACTGTGGAAAACTTGTCTTGCATATAAAAAACTATATTCTGGCAACCCTACTGTGGTATATCACTTTATCAGGATATGGGTGGAAATTCAATTGCTTTGAAGAATTAAATGGACCATTAAACTATCCGTTATGGAAACATGGATGGATTGACACCCTGCAATGGCATTTGAATTACCCACTTTGCCGTCTCTGGCAAATGTTTCCAATTTTTTTTTTTCCTGACCTAGCCTTAGGCTGATAAGAAAAGATAACATGAACTTAAGAGCCATGGCAAATTAGTTTATCATCACTACTAACACTACCCTCAAACAGTCCAGGAAGCCTTCCAGCAAGGATTAACAGTATAATAAAGTTGCATCTAACATTTCTTGTGTTCATTTATCTAGAATGTTTGCTGGCAATGTTGAGTGTATTTTATTAAAGGTATCTGCACAATTACCTTGAAGGAATAAAGCTTAAGCCTATTAAATTACTAAACATCCAAGTTCCATGGTGAACATAAGAGGCTTGTTTCTGTTTGGAGGGATACAGGCATGGATTACCAGCTGCATAGATTATAAACTCACTATTGCTCATTCATGTAAACTCTGGTTTGAATAATCATGCCTAACTTCAAAACCTATCAGAAACTCCCTTCATCTGAAAATATGAACAAGAAGTCTCTGAGAATAGTATCCAGAGGGCTTCCTGTCACAACTGAACTGATAATATTGTAAGGAAAAGGAGTTTCATCATTGTGTTTCTTCATGGAATAGTAATATTATACAACAAATTATATCAACTAAATTGAGGTCTTTTTTGTGCAGTTGTTTCATCTTTCTATTAGTCCATATCTTCTGTGATCCTCATATAGCATTTTAAATACAGGTCTCTGAACACGTTCATACATTCAGCATCTGCATTTTACAGAAGGGGAATATGAGGTAGTGCTATCAAATGACAATTTCAAGGCATTTCAGGGAAATGCCAGAGACATGAGACTCTTGTTTAAGCTTCGTGCTTCTTTTCATTTATTTACTGCAGCTTACCTCATGGTTTATAGCATTATAAGGAAAATTTTTTTTGCACAAAACATTTTCTTGTTCATGTTAAAAAACTTGCTAAAAGACTATTACTTTATCAAATGTAGACAATCTGGGCTCGATCCTGGAAGAGTTGAGATTTCTACTGACTGCTGATTTCAGTTCTCGGAATTAAGCCCTATTTCAGTAGAAGCAATATATAATTAATCTTTTGCCAACTAAAATCACAACCTCTCTTTTTCCATTCATCCTCTACCATTAACTGTCATGAAAAGTCCAAAGAAAATGTTTTGTTCATTCCTTAGAGGAAACAAAAACAACTTAAGAAGTATTAATAGCCAAGTAGACATAATTTAAAGCAGTATTAGGAGAGGAACAGTGGAGCCAATAACAACATCATAGAAAGCTGGTATCTCTGTACTGTTTATCATCAGAGAGGGAAATACGGTCTGTTTCTTAGTCAGTAATTCATATGAAAACTCAATGAAAAGACACTGTTACCTATAGAAAATGTCAAATCCTCAAGAAGAAAAGGAGACTGTCCTTTCCAGTGTTCATGTGTTGGGTGCAGAGGAGATGGCTCTCCAGTCATGCTGCTTTCCCCAGGAAAGTGTGAGTGGCCCCCAGCCAGCCTCTCTCTATTCCCTGCCTCCACTTCTCCTACTTTGGCCATCATGTGTTGACAAGTCTTCTCTCTAGATTAACAGGCCCCTTGGCAAAGGTGCTCTTGCCCCCTTTTGTCTGATGGAGCTGCTCTTTCTCTCTAGCAGTCCTCATTTCTCAAAGATGATACATTTCAAGTTTGATAGGGCTGAGGTCAGATGGATAAACCATGTGTTCAGTAGTCTGGTAATTCAATTTGGATAGCTCTAAAATTAACACATTGTTTATCTATTTGATTCTCTTTGGGGTTTTAGCCTTAACCACTATCTGAACAGAGTATCTTCATTCTTATGTAATAAAACACAATTTTAAATATGTGTTATTACTATTTTCAGCTGTTGATACAGCTGGCAAACTTTCCATCTTACCATCCTGAATACTAGATGCTATAAAACAAACTAATATTTTTTCTGCAGTTATTCCTGCTGCCTTCAACATATACAGTTATTAAGACAGAGTAAGTTTGGAATTTTCAGCATAGAATGGGACAAAGTTCTGCAAACACACTTCTCCCTGCAGTTCTCAACAATACATAGCGAATTCTCAAAGCTGATAGATAGAAATACTTAAATTCTGTGGTTTTCTTAGTTTCCTAGGAAAACACATCCAGACATCTTGCTAGTTATGCACTAGTCTTATAGCTGTGGAGTCTCCATGGAGTATTGCCCTTGAGTGCTCCATGCCTTCATGTCCATTAACATATCTTCAATTTATGAGTCAGGTCATATTGGTAAATGGAAGACTCCTTCACAAGAAATATTCAAAGGATATTTTGACAGGATTGCACTTCCATTTCCACTTGGAAATGCTGGCATCTGAAAGTCTGGTCCATTTAGAATAATCTTTGGGAACTTCCTTTCCTTTTATGCAGGTAAATCATGGATAATTTAAAAGTAAAGTACCTTTAGAAAATGCAAGTCAGATGCTTTCATCTTCATGACCTCATAATTAACTTTCCATTGTGAGATCTCCTCGGGTTATGGCTACTGATTAAAAGGTGAAAGGTTGAGGAGAAAGTGAAGGGCAGGGAATTACATGCTCCCTTTCCTTTTAAAGGCACTTCCTTTACAACAGGTATGATAAATACCAACCTTTATTCATGTTACAGGTCTGAATTGGTGCCATATGATGATGAATTCCTACACAAAGACAAGGCAGGACCTGATTAAGAGTTTAAAAAAAGTATGAACACAGATGGAGAGAGAGAACTTGAAACTGGAAGATGGCAGGGACAGCTGACAGCATTATGTTTCCAATGAAGAGGGGGAAAAAATGTTTGGGGAAAAAAAGAGAGAAAACTGTTCTTTTAGCCCCCTGACGCCCACATTTCAATCTGGAAAAAAATGAAAGCTTGTTTTGATCCAGTTCTGTGTAATGTAACAGAGATGGATGAATCACATGCAGGAAGCTGTTTCGACTTCCAGCACATCAAAATAGATTTCATTCTTTCACTTTCCTTTGCAAGGGATATAATCTGTAAACTCTATGTATGTGCATGTACCTCCTTCTCATAATCTTTTATTCTATCGAAACTCCTATGAACCTGTATGAGAGCTTTCTTAGGTAAATTCTAAGGGTTTGAACCTAGTATTTCCTGACACCCATGTGAAACTGCTAACAGACTCATATTTGCTCAGACACAACCTTAAGCAAGGATTACTGTAGAAGTTCTCCGAGCCCAAAGGTAATCTAGATTTTTATCAAAGCTCTGAGACTCATCCTTGCAATGCAACATCTTTCCTGTTTGTGTTTTTTTGTTGTTATCATTTATTTTCCCCTCCGAGGACAGTATTGTAATGCTAATAGAAGCAGAAAATTAAAATTTCTGTCATGTCCTCAAGATTGTCTCCTAACTGGACAGTAAGGAGCTGGAGCAAAGGGTCTGCCTAAGACTAAACCAAAGGAGTTAACTTAAAAAAAGGAGTTAAACAAAGAAGTAAATGAATACATGGGCATCTTCTACCTTTGTGAACCTAGGTCCAGAGTCAGGATAATCTCTATAGAATAACTCAGGAATTGTTCAAGTGATGTACAACCATGTGGTTCTAGTCAGATGGGTAGTCTACTGAAGGATTTCAGACATGAAAAGTAATTATGTTTAAAAATGAACAAGGAAGTATTTGGGCATCTTAATAGTTTGGTGACAGAAAAAAGTGGAGCAGAAGCCATCCTTCAATTATGCTGGTTAACCTCATTCAACCTTTCAGTTACTTCCAGTTACTATCTGCTATTTATTTTCTATGGTTAAGAAAAATCATCATGTATATGAATTTCCACCAAAACAAAATTAATTTTGACTTTACTGAAATATATTGTATATAAAACTTTACTAAGGCCTCTAGACAAGTAATTGAATTGCTTGCAATGCCTAGTGTATCAAAATTCTTCAGAGATACCATTTTAGAAGAATTATTCAATTTCAAAGCTTTCTTGGTTTTTTTTGTGGTTGTTTCTTTTTTCCCCAATAGTCCTCTGTCATTTCATTCCCTGCTGTTTTATACTGTGGTACTGTGATCAATAGACATGAATAAAAGAACAACCATAAAGATGATTAAAGCTATTGATTCAGGGACTGAATATGCAGCTGATGACAATATTACTAGGGCTGCAACATCGATAGCAAACAGTAGGATTTGCTAGTGGGGATACAAGACCAGTGACAAGACTGTAGCATCCATCGTGAATGATAATCAAAAAACATACTTTACCAACAGTTCTGACAACATATGAATTACTAAAGTTGGTTTTTTTTATTATTATCCCAGTACTGCGATATAGGTCCTTCATTTATGTCTTGTTCCTTGTATGAAGTTGATGCCTCAAAGGGGTGCAACAGAGCATACCTGTGAATGGATTTAAGAATCTATTATAAAAATGAAATTATTATTTATAAATTTTGCCTTGGAGTTCTAGGCCCTGGCTTTGAGGAATTCTGGCAGCTTTACTGTAATTAGTCTGTTCTTAATGCAAACATATTTTAATTTATTTGGAAGTAGTCCAATGAATTCACCACCAGTAGCTGGTGAATTAGGCTAGAGAATTAGGCACTTTCTATCAACAGGACTTGTTTCAACCTACTTTGCAATGCTGATACTCTAAATCAACCCAGTGAATAAAATTAATCTGATTATGGTTTAGCATACAGTGATTGTTCTGCACCTATAGCTTGTTTTTGCTGTAAAAGGGGTTCTTAAAATCCTGTTTTCTTTCTTAGTCCTGTACACAGTCATGCACAGTTCATGGCTGCTGTCAGGCTGGAATGCCAGCATTGAGTTTTCATTGCCAGGAACAGCACCATCTCCTCATCTTTGTTGACTAACACAGAAGGCATCATGTGAAACAGAGGCTGTAGCTTAGGGGGAAAGTGGGAATCTGAGTACTTTTGCACACTTCTAAATAAAGACAGTAGATTTTCAAGGGCTGTTGCTTCTGTTAGCAACTGTTTGTGAGCATAAATTGGGAGAGAAGTTTAAAATAATGTCCCTTTTTTATTTCATCAAAAATTTCACAGTAAGAGCCAAGTAAAATTTATAAAAATGAAATTTTTAGACAAGTAAGCCAAGGGAGAGCATAACTCTAAATTGTATTACAGGTTTGCCACAGTGTTGCTTGGGAACGGTAGAGTTAGGTTATGTATGCTGTCACAGAGAGCAATGAATAGGAATCAAAGTTAGGAAAAAAAGTATGTTTTTATGTATATGTAGATACAAAGAGAGATAGAGAGATAGAGAGATAGATATGCCAGATTTCACAGGAACTGATTGTTGTATTATTTTGTAAAAGTTTATTTTAATTTCCATGGAATGTCTCAATTAAACTTACACACATATGTACACCACACTGCCTGTTGCCTTAGATATGTTCTCAATGCAATTGTGCACTTAAAATTATCATTTAAAACTTCTCTTGTGTTATATTGAGAAGACAAAAAAGTTCACATAGCCTCTTAAAAAAAATCTCCACTGGAGTCCTAGAGTGGAGCTACAATTTTTTGAAGGCTGCAATGTCTAAATAGACTGCTCCAGGAATGAACATTTTTTTGGCATCTACCTAATTAAGTTAAAAGTTAATAAATTCCCTTGGTTGCTCCTTTCTTCAGGAAGCATGCAAAAAATGCATTGAAGTAAGGAAGTTCAAGGTTTCAGTATCTGCTGCCCTTGGTCTTTCTCAGGAATTCTTTAGCTGATTACATGCTTCTCCTTTCAACAACATAAGCTTTGTATCCCATGTTTTGTAAAGGATCATTTCCCCAACCACCCTCTCTAAGGCCACTCTTGGTCAGTTAGAAAAGTTAGCATCTGGATGTGAGTATTTCTACCACATACATTTAAAGTGCCCAAGGGAATGAATTTTCCTTTGATTTTTTTTTTTTAACAAAAGTAATCTTTATAGGCATCCTTATGATCTTACAAATGTTTTTTCTTATGTATAAGATTTGAAATTCTTTCAGATTCAGTGCTTCCTTTGTGATTTTTGCTTTATTTTCTGAATTAATCCACTTTTCCCTTTTTGTTAGCAATGACAGTCAATGAATAACAAACTTTTCATGTAACTGAACAATAGTTACCTATAAGATAGGTTTACTCTGGCTTATTTAGAATGCTACACTTCATAATAAAATACAAGATCTGGGTTTATCCTTGTGTCAGCTCTACACTGGCGCAAATCCATTAATTTTGATTAAATTATGCCTTATGCCTAATTTATGTCAGTGTAATTGAGGAGGATTAGGGCTTAATTATAATTATACATAATTATCCATGATTATAATAAATGCCAACATTAAGTCAAAATAGTAAGGCTAAACTGTTGGGGATCTAAACTGAGATGATGAGCCGCTGTACTTAGAGATGTCAAGCACCTGCAATATATACTGATGTTAGAATGAAAACCTAGCCCTAAATGTTGCGCTTCGGAATCCCAAAATTAAAAGTTCAAAACTGGTGCAAATTTTTGACTATGCAAAGACCACAAAACTCTTTCTTGATTAATAATTTATGCACTCAGAAGGTACAAAGGGTCAGGTTAGGTTTGTGAAGCCCTGGAGTGGGTGGGAGTGTTTATCAAATGCTAAACTCCTAAACTGAAGCTTCTGAACACTTTCCTACAATTTCTTTGTATTCTTCCCTTTTGTTTCATTTGAAAACTATTCCAAAGCTCTTTCCCATTTCCTCTGCCTAAGGATCCTCATCTTGACTTGATACTGAACTTAGAAATACTTAGTTTTTCTTCTATATTTTATACTCTTAATAGTTAATTGTGTTTTGAAAATAATAGGCCTATTCAAATGCCTAAAAATTACTCTTGCAATTAAAGGACAGAATAGTTCATTTCTTTTCACCACTATTTTATAATATTCTAAGAAGAATAATTAAAATCAAACCTGGCCTGAAGAATAAAGATTTTTCAGAGATGCAGCTAACAGATTATTAGCATTATAGTAAGAACTAAAGGACAAAGAAAAGGTGAAGGTATATAGACTGAGGATGCAAGACAAGTCAATGGCATAACTGAAGTCCAATGGTTCGTTATAATTTTCAGAAAAATTCTCAACTTTCTTCTTTCACCACTGAGACAGAATGTGACACACAGACTTTGCCCCTGGAGATTTTCCTAGAAAAGATATCTTTTGGATTTAAGAATTCTTTTTATATTTATCAGTGTAAAGATCACATTTTTAGAACATTGAAAGTTCAATTTTCAGTCTGGAACTGCCACTAAGGTTTTCTTATTCTTTGGTGTTTAATGCCATTGCATCAATTGCTTTGCCTTTAGAGCTGAATTTGCTTAATATGCCATGTAATCACTGTTGGTCTGAATTCTCTTCTTTTCACTTGCAGCTCTGCTTCACTATATTTTAAATGTTTTCATATGTTCTCCTCCCTAATATTCTGCATTGATATATATTTTTTAAGAAAGGGAAAATATAGACATTTCTCCCAATCTTCTTCTGAATTAGGGTACTTCCATCCCTCCCTTCCATCACTATAGTCTCTGTAGAACTCACATTAAATAGGATATTAACCCCTAGACTGATCCTTTGTGGCAGGAGATATCAAGAGGGTCCCACTAATCACTGGGAAGATCAGTGAACATTTGAGTAAAGGATGCCCTTTTTATATACCACCTTCCTTAATATAAGAAATTGTAATGCAGAGTGATTGCCGTTTGTGCTGCCTATGTAAATTAGCCGTAGCCAGGGTACATCTAATGAACGTGGTCCTTCTGGGGACATTTATTCCTTGTCAACCTCTTCAAAGTCCTGAATTATAACTTAGGACCAATTCTTCTCCTAGGACCAGCAATTCCTAAGGAGTATGTAGTCTTCTGCCCCATTACATTGGAGGGCTTTGGGGCATTCCACTGTGTATGCTCTAGAACAGGAGTACTAATTCCTTGTATGTGCTTCTAGGGGACAAATGGTGCTGTCTGAGATCTAGATATTTAACAGCTTCCCTGAATTTAGGACAGCTGAACATGGAACGAACTGTCTGGGCAAAAGCCACAAAAATAGCTTGTGATGGAACCAAGCACTCAATCTCAATCTTCCAACTGGTAGACAAAAGCCTTCATCTTTGGATTACCCATCCTGATTCAAAATTTTCTTTCATTCTTACTCTCGGGATATAGAATATAGCTTAAAAGAAACTAACTTTTGCACTTCAAAATTTTTTTGAACAAATTTACATGTTTGTCTTGATCCAAGAAAAAAGGAAAAACCTCATAAAAGCTTGTGGATACATAATGAGTTTTCATTCACTTATCTGTAACTATTCTGCTTTTCTTTCTGACTTTTATGATCATTTCAACCTGGAAAATGAATCTTTACATTTAAAAAATACTGAAATACAATATTTCATTTGGAGCAGGGTTTTTTTAAGACTCCATATAAAGTTTTAGTTTAAAAGAAAATGTTTTTTTAACAGGAATATGTTCCCTTGGAAAATTCCAGGTCAGCTCATCTTAAGTATTTTCTTAATTAATATGTGACATTGGCATTCCTTCCATGGCCTTGGAAGCTCTATCTCCATGAAATATTTTACCTATGAAGGCCTGATACCTCTTTTCATGTATACCCATTTGCATTTGAATGCTCTTTGGAGGGAAAAATGCTGCTGAGTTGCTGATTTTTTTTTATTTATTTATTTTTACAGTATTATTTACTGTTACAGAGCTGTATAAACAGTAGTAAGTTTAATTTGTTACCATGGCCATTTCATAGAAAATTGTAGCTAGTTTCTAGCAGTAGTGAAAAGGTTAACCTTCTGGTAAATTAGATGGATAACAAGGGAAGCCGATTAGCAAAAAGAGGAGCTCAGTCACTGACCTTACAATGCTTCTTTATCTTTTACATTCATCTCTCAGGCTCAGTCCAACACTGCAACATAAAGCCAAAGCTATGGTACAAGTATTGTATTCCCAGAGGAACAGCGTATTACTTGTATATGCTTGGTTGCTTTTTTGCTGTGAGCTTCTGAATCATATAAGAACAAGTTTATTCATACATTTACCCCTTATTTAACATGCTCATTGAATGCACAGAAATCTTCTTAAAGGATAGAAGTATTAAGATGTAGCTGACACAGAAAACAGATGAAAATCTTAGTGTTATCGTTTTCTAAAGAAATGGTCAAACATATTGAGTGACAACAGAAAACAAGTGTAAAAAGCACATTTTTATAGCTTCGAGAGTTGATCAGCATCATACAAAAAATATGAAATATTATATTCTTAAATAATCTGGTTTATACCAATATGGTTCAGAAAGAAGACTTAATACTGTATAAGTGGGATACTGAAATTGTTACGAGAAAGTCACATCCTGATGAGATATTGGTCCTTGTTTTTCTCTTATCACCCTCATTTCTTCATATCTTTTTGAATGTATTGTCTTGAAACATGTCAGTAAAGCCATCTGGTTTTGAATCTGCCACTTTGGGATGGAAAACTAGTTTTTCAGTGACAAAAGTATTATTTCACCCATCAGTTTGTTATACTTTATTTTCCCCAGAAAAACAAAAGTTTGCTTTGGTAGACAGAATAAAGGAACTGTTGCCACTTGCTCTCTGCATTATTCAGCTATAACCTGCACTTGTTTCTCCCTTCTCAAAAGATATTGTATATAATTGTTGTACTTATGATCTGATCCTCTCATCAGCTCTGTTTATGGTGTCGTTTACATTTTACTAACTGGTAGTTAGCTCAGTGGGAAGCTAACAAGCCATCACGGTCATAAGCTGAACACTGTTTGTGTGCAGGCTCAACAGTTGTTGGTATCCTGCACAGTTATTATTCTTTACTTAGGAGAAAACTAAAATAAAAAAAAAGAGCAGGAAAGCAGGAATATAAGAGAATATTTTTGGGAAAATCTGAGGTCAGCTTCTATTTTATAGTCTGTCTTCATGGTAGATGGCCCTTTTTTGCTTCTTTTTCCCTTGACTTATATCAAATTCCAGGTTTGTTTTTTTTTAAAAAAACCTACCTTACAGATTTCTTCATTAACATTATCCTTCTCTTCCCCTCAGCTCCTCTACTTTGCATTCTACAATGTATAATTATTATTTAGATTTGTACTTTAGAACATGAAAGGACCATTACTTTTTATGTATAGGATCTTATGCCTGAGTGGGGTCTCAGAGCAATGCTGTAATATTAATTAACAGTAATGAAAATCCTGATAAATACAGTGAGGCTTAGTCAGCAGGAATTACATTTGCCCAACATGCCAGGCCACTAATGAGCAGAATGTTCATAATAAAATAATCTCTGTTATATACCAAAGTGGGGCATAAGTATATACCTATACTGAAGCCCTAAACTATGAAATTGCATATGAAAATGAATGAAATAAAAATTCTTCTTGCTAGAATTACGGTGCTTTTTCAGTTCCTCTGAAGCAGCTAACATGCTGGCTTCCTACCATATCTGGGCAACACTGGCATGAGGTGTTTTTAATTTAATAATATTTGCCAAATATATGTTCAATCCAGATCTTGCACATGGTGTTCCCAGCTTGCATTTGACATAACCCATGAAGACCTGGGCTAGAAACCAACGCTATCTGTGTACAAAGATCAACACCAAGTTATTTTTTTAGAAGATATCTCAATCAGCAGGGGACTCTGCTAACTTTTTTTTTTTCCACAATGTGCCCTCATTGCCTGTGTGTTTGAATAATCAGACATTTGAGTGATCCTTTCATCTCTTCCAGGGGGTTTGCAGGGACCCTCTGAACTAGGATGACAGGATTTGGAACCTGAGAGTTGGTGCTCTTTGTTTGTTGTGGCCTATCATCAGTCAAATCCAGTGTGTAGGTTAATAAGGCTTAAACTTTAAGGGAACGGTGAGCACCTGATTGACAAGCCTGTGAATGAAAGTGCAGTGGGAAGTTTTGTGTTTGTGAAGTTAGTATGCACGGAGACACAACTGAAGTTTAGAATGAATTGCAATCAGTTATATTAATGCAGAGAATCTCATTTGATGATTTAACATCAATTTCTGGACTTCAAATAACATTTCAAAGTATTTCATAGATTTCAAATAAAATTCTAAAGCCTTTCTGGTTTGGTTGGTGGTTTGTCTTTGCTTAACATTAGAGCAACATATTTGTTTTTCTTGTTGGTTTGTTGGGGTTTTTTTTGAGATACAAGTGTATAACAGAAATCCAAAAGCCACCAAGAACAGTATATAACAGTATTGAAAGTCCTACTATCTATCAGGATAAAAAAAAGAAAGTATTGTCCTACAGCTACTTAGACGTTAAAGACAGTATACAGTGCTTCAAGTTTTCCTAAACATGTGCCTCAGACACTTTTTGTTTTTAACAAGCAATAGGCAGTGAGTGCATACTGTGCTTGAGACACTCTTTCAGGATTTTCAAAGGATCCTCTGGGAGTGTGGTACCCAAATCATAGTAACTTTCAATAGAATCCATATGTTTTTCATTTCCACTAGTGCTTTGAAAATCACAGCCTCAGTTGTCTTTTCCTTTATGTATAATTCTAGAGTTGGTTGAAAATTTTGAGCTAAACTGACTTCCACTGGGAAATGCAGTCCCATGAAAACCAAAACATTTGTCATGAATCTGGCAATCCTGGCTTTTTTTTTTTTTTTAAATAAGAAAGTCCATTGGTTTTGATTTGATAATGTTAATAGAGTATCACAGGTATAAAATAAACTGGTTTATATAAAGATAAACATTAAATGTTCAATACTTAATATTTAATATTACAGTAATTCAATATCATTGAGGTAACAATTTTGGTTGATTTTATTCAGAATTTCTGCTCTGCAAAAGACTTGATTTTTTTTGTTTTGCATCAAAATTATGAAAAAAACATGGAATAGCATGATTCCAGGAACATTTCCTCTTGAAAGGATATTCCTCCTGTAACTGAAAATAATGTCTGCATCATTTGCACTGGAAAATCCGATGCTCCACACATTAGAGAATACAAAATGACTTTGCAAGTAAGTAAAAAGGGGGCCAGTTGGGGATTTCCTACCAAAATGATTGTCAGAAAGTGAATTTTTGTATGTGGTGTTTTGACAACATTTTCAACCAGGCAGGTTTCTCAGACTTGTAATGGCATTTATTGTCAAAACCAGAAGGAAAAGATCTACTCAGTGCATATGGAATACCAAGTTCCAGAGCCAAAAAATAAGAAATGGGTCTGATTTCAAAGCATTTCCTTGTCTTTACTCACTATATAGTGTGTACGTAACCGCAGGACAAATGGGGAGCTACTTCTGAGTGTTTAACAAGAATAGTGTTTTCTCTATTCTTATTGAGCACCACTGAGCTCAAGGAAACCAATGACAAACTAAGTTAGAAAACTAGAGCACTGCAGCTGTTGTGGATAGCATCTTCTTGCATATGTTGTCTTCTGGGAGAGGGAAGCAGGGGCAGAGGAGAACAGGACGTTTTCTGCTCTTGTGTGATTGAAGAATGCATTAAATTCAGTGTCGTGGTTTGTAAACTCACTGATCTCATCTTGTGTTGCAGAGATGGAATCTGAGCACCTCCTTACTGAATTTTAGGTTTCTGTAACAGACTATTTTAATAATGATTTAGGTCAGGCTCTGTGTTTGTGCTGTAAAGTGCATGCGCATCCATATCTAACCAGGACACATTTAACAGAAATAAAGCAACATTAATCTTGAGTTTAAGGTATGCCTCCCTTGGCTTACTCTTAACAGAAGCCATGAAGAGTGTCCAATCCAGAATATTGCAGAGTAGGGTTAAAGCATTTTTCTGTAATGTAGGAGTTACGGATTCAAACTTCAGAAGAGGATGGAGTCAGGTCTTCCACTTCCTGAACAAGTAATCTAAGCAGTTTGCCGTTACGGAAAGGGTTAAGGAAACACTGATTAGATACATGATGGCACGGGACTCTGCTAACAAGAAGTCCTCTGTCCTACTGTTTGGGATCAATCATTCGAACCGGCGATTGGTTGTGCTGTGGAGTCAGGCAACCAGTTTTCCAGTGGGGACTTCCCCATGCAGGGCTTGTTAGGAGAGGAAGCCTGTTGTTTCAGTAAGGTAGAGATCAGCTGTTGCAATGAACCACTTAACATTTTATATGTGAAATGCAAAGTTAAATTAATTAAGCTCCTTGTATTTGTCAGAAGCTACAAAGCTATGTTCACGCTCCTCTTTAAAATCACAAAAATGTTATGCAAAACTTGGGCTGTCACCTTGTCTTTTAGCTACCTTTTTAAGAGAATGAGAAATGCTTAATTACATACCTCTGAGCAGAAGGGGATTCCACATTTTTCTTTCTGAGTGAACACAGGCACATAATTTTCAGCCCGATCCAGGAACTTCATTGATAGAAAGTGACAGAAGCTCAGACATGACCCTGCTTCTAGACTTCAATCTAATGCTGCCTGTAGCTCTGTTCTGCATATAGGATATGTGATGATTTTTCATGAGTACCTTATTCTCTCCCTTGCATATAAAGTTTTGCCTTAGACAGCCTAATCCAGGCAGTCTGAATCACCCTCCTAGCGAGTGTCAAGTGTCAGGTGCTTACTACTGAAGATGGCAGAGTATTTTTCAACAGCCCTCGTACTGGCCAAAATCTGCCTCGTCACCTGCCACATGAACATTTGAGTTGTACTTGATCCACTTGCAAAGCATGTAATGACATCCACAGTTTCTTCTTCCAGTGCTGCTTCCTCCCACCCCCCTATGTTTTAGAACAAACTACCCAAGGTAACATCGGTTTTCGGTAGAAAATAGTGCAAAAAATTTTCTGCTTTTTCTTATTTGGGAAACGAGACCACACCATCACCCTTATTTCTTCCTTTAACGTCTATAAATGAAAAGAAGACTCTTGGGGCTGTGAGATACTTAAAATTGATTATGTTGCGTTTCTTTGAATCCACAGGATTAGTCTGGGGCATTCCTCTCATCCTAAATTGGCACGAGCTAGGTTATCTGCCCAAATGCTGGCACTTGTGCTCGAGAGTCAGCGTCTTTGATTCATGAAGCTTTGGCTTTGATACAAGCATCCCTGTTACCTCTTGCACTGGGGATCTGGCACAACCCCTGTTGGTACTTCCATGAGGACATACAATGTTCCAAGCCTCCCCCACTGCGTAGACAATTCCTTAGTGGGGCAGGCTTTCCAAACACATTGTTTCAAAGAAATGAATCACTCATTCGTGAAAAATGAAAAAAAAAGAGCACAAATACCATCAAAGCAAATTCAGGGGTTTGCCGCCCACATCACTGACATCATGCTGCCAGCTAGAGAGCGCTGAATAGGACTCCTTACAGAGTCCATCAATGCCACTCTTTAAATGGCAATTGCCTGAAGGGGCTGCTGGTTTGTGATATGAGGTACTTCTTCCTTAGCAGGAGAAAGGCAGCAGAGGCTGGGATTTCAGTGCAAGTCCCCTCAAATGGCAACAAAACACACAGTTCCTTGGCTTGCCAGGATGCCTCTTTTTCAAAGAACTCTGCTCTGGTTTGGGAAGGCAATTAATTCATACTAGGATGAAATATTTTTTTAAAAGGAAAAGACCTGTCTGATTATCAGAAAGGACTTTCTTTATTAAACTGGAGATTAGTTGGATAAGAGAAGCAATGAGGGCTTCTTATCATTTATGGACCAATTAAAACAGACCCAAGTGAGGTCTGTCCAAGCTAATCCCAGAGCTAGTGTGCTGGGGCGTGTGATACACGGATGAACTGAGCTGCCTGGACCCGAGCCAGTTCATGTCTGATGCACTGTTCCCACATCAGACAGTGCTGTGCCCAAGCTAATAAGCCCTGCCGAGAAAATGCAGTGACAGGTCACTGTGGCACAGTGCTGTGTTACATATACCGTCTGGCCTTAACGGCAAGAGTTTCCACTAGTTGTGGGATTTCTACCACAGGTCCATTTTATGGCATAGACAAATTTTCAGTAATTCTGTACATCCAGGTCTTTCACATCTCTGCATATGTTTTGACACACTCTTCTGTCTCCTAACATTGCCTTTCCACTGCTTTTCCTGTGATACTCTGTCTTGTCTGCTTCTCAGACAAATAACTCAAGTTTGCCTGCAATGGTCCTTGTTTCTGGAACATCAGTCCTGCGCTTGTTCATAGGGAGCTGCTTCTCCACACACCAGGTCTGCCATGATGCTTGCGAAACTTCAGCCAGTTAAGGGGACCTGGTAAGCAAATCAAGATAGTTGGGTTATAATAAAAGAACAAAAAGTGAAGCAGCAAAGGTTAAGAATTTGTAGCCTTTACATTAAGTATGGTGTCACCTTAGCTTCAGTTCCTACTTGCCTCTGATTACATCTGCACATTAGCTGCTCTGCATTTTCAAGGCAAACAACACTTACTCTGATGTATAATGCACAGAACAAGGGGACACTGACCTGCCTGGGGCTTTTGGGCACTACAGCAATGCAAATAATTAAAAAATAGAAAATAAGACTGTCAGGAATGATCTTTCGCTGACCCAGAGTGGATGGATAAAATGATCAATGATGTCTTTCCCTTCTGTAATGTCTGCCAGACAGTCCAAATTTATAATCAGCATAGGAAAACGGCTGCATATCATAACCATATGGCTCTGAGAATACACATTATTGTACAGTAGCACCGCACTAATTTAAGGTCTGTCACCACTTCCATTATGGGCCTCTGTTTCCAGCAATAAGAAACTCTCACACAAGCACTTATCCCAAGCTGAATATGATCTCTGCCAGTACAGGTCTTAGATCTATAGATGCTTTAAACAATATTTTATTTAAATAGCTTGGCTATTTTGTCATTAGGTAAGTTAAAGAAAGGTTTCAGTTTTCGCCCTCATTGTTCAAAATTCATTTTATTTAAGACAATAAAACTCCATGGTTTTGGAAATGGTTAGGCATACTCCATCTGCTATGGGCCACTTTTCTGATTGAAAGCAGTCATTAAGCATCTGGTGAATTTAAAAGCTACTGTATAACTACGTGTATATATATATAGTTATATTCACATTGAGAAAACATCACCAAAAATGAAGCCATATCTATTTCTATGGGAACTCAAAGTTTTTGTGAAGTTATTCTACATAAGGCTGGTCACACCACATGTTCCTGTCATAGGAAAGAAAATACTATTTATTCTCCACCTGGATCAAAGTCTGTGTCCTTTTTTGCACGTCTTAGCTCCCTCAATCAGCAGAACTGGTATGTTTCCACCAAACTGGAAGCAGCTTTCTGGCACTGTAAATTTAGGGAAAAATCTGCAGTGGATCCACAAAGGCCCTACAACCTGTCATAGATATTATGCACAGTACAAAGGTGGCATCTCCTGTGGAAAAGGGTTTCTCTGATTTCCATTTTGGATAATCTCTCCATGGCTGAGGTAAGCATATCTCACCCACCGCATACGCACAGGTTCAATGCTGATGTGAGAGTAACCGTCACTCAGAAAGGTCATGCCAAGGATAAATTAGCCCCAATTACTAATGAGTTGATTGAAAATTTTCTCCTGAAAGTTCAGGGAACCAAATCCTCTTTTGATTCCCAGCAGCACAGAGGCTGCTACAGCTGAACCCAGGGGAGCTGCACAGGCACCTCCCCGGAAAGCGTCGGGAGGAGGAAAGTGTTCAGCCCTAAGCCCATCTCATATAAAGGCGCTGCTGTTGCTCTCATGGGAGAGGACTATCTCTTTTTTCTGCCCCAGACCAGTCTGAGAAGTGGTCAAAGCAGTGTCTAGAAAAGAATAAGAAGAGCGCAGGTCTATCTGACCATCCCCCTCACTGTTCTCCCAGCCTCCAGCTACTTTCAGCCCAGTGGTTTCCTGAACTGGATGTGTTTTTTATGTACTCTTTAATTCTTAATGGATTTCAGTGCCATGAACTTGCAGTGTCTCTCCTTTAATCCATGCAAGATTTTAACATCCACAGTCATTCCCTTGCTGTGGATACATCATGTTTTTGTTAGTAGTTAGTATAAGTGGGTGTTGGCCCATGACTTCAATGTGCCTCAGCAATGCAAACAACAACAATGATGGCATTACTTGGCAATAATTTTCTATGTCCCTGAGATGATTTGTTCCAATGGTTAGGGTCATTTCCCTCCCAGTCAAAACTTTATCCCCATGAGGCAGCTGCCTGATTCTTAGTGACCTTTTTTTCCACACACACACACGCAAAAATCACATTGAATTGGAGTATCTTTCTCATCAGAGAACACAAGGGAATTGTCCATATGACCCCAAGCATATGCAGAGATACCCGTGGGCTGTATCCACGGGAGCCAGTAAAGCAGATCAATAGGAGTGAATCTGTAGGAGGGAAACATTTGGTGCTGAGGCCCTACGTCCCGACCCTGCAGCACTTGGGAGAGGGAGGGAGGGAGGGAGGGATCCTGTGTCCTGACTGCCCCTTGGAGCTGCAGCGCACTGGCTGAGCTGCTGGAGCATGTCTGCCCATTTACTGTCATCCAGCACCTGCTCTCCAAGACTACTCCGGAATGCAGAGCAAGGCACAGAAAGTGGGGGCAATCCAGATATTCGGTTCAAAAGCTCACTCATGGCCCTAGATAAAACAGTAATGCAGACACATCCACACAGACTAGGGGAGCAGCATGACTGAGGGAGTCTAACCAGGCAGACAAGGCACCCACGCTGCTTTACCTGAGCTAAATCACTGGCATCCATCCCCCTACCTCCACACAACACGGTTCTCCACTGCGCAGACATATACGATGTGACAGCGGCTCTGCCCTCTTTCTCTTCTGCAGTTAAAGAAGGTGATTGTACCCCCTCAGCTGGCACAATCTGGCAGAGTTTCAGCAAAGTCAACAGTGTCTACCTGGGGCTGAATATCTGGGCTTTTATTCAACAAAAGGAAAAAGCTGAAAGTTTCTTAGTAAAAATTATGTGAAATGCTACAAGAAGAAAGATTTCTTCAAGGAAACACATCACAGGATGCTTGATAGGGTTTTTCTGTTTTGTGTTGTTGACTATTCTGATGAAACAGAAGAGTTAAGGAAGGAGGAGAGTTTAATATAACCAGCAATGAAGAAACACAGAGAGATAACTTCAAGTTTTAACTTAATCCAGTCTTAGATCACTACAACAATGGGATTTCGATATATCAGGAACTAAATTCTACGCTTCGTTTTACCTCTGCTGAACACTTCCCTGCAGCGCAGTTGTGATGATTTAATCTCTCCGTTTTGCTTTAAAAAAGTGAATCAAACAGCATAAGTTATCAAAGATGCAAACCTGACCCCCTGCGACTATATTACAATGTAGCACCACCTTCTGGCTATTGAGAAACTCTTAGTGGCTACTTTACCTTTTTCGTTTTTAATGGGCATCTGTTTCTTAATTCCTTTGTTGCAATTTAAAATGAACACACAGTGATTAGTTTTCACGGCTGCAGCTATTATAGTTATAGATGTTTTTAATAACAGCTGCTATTTTTCAAATAGAAGAGAGATTTCTAACATGGAGCAGTTGGAATTGTGCATCTCAGCCTTTATTGAAGGAGCAATGTGTATGTTCATTTTTTATGATCCGTAATCACATTCTGGTCCTGGGAAACATGCCACAAGGGCCCACATATGTAAGTAGTGGCAGCTGAAAGTGCATAATTCATGAGGGAAACATCAGGATCGGAGGAAATGGCATAAATACCTGATTGACTTGACACATCTTATGTTTTTTTCCAGGATTTATATCCTTTTAAAGATGTGATTTGCTTTTTAAAAAAGAAATGTGTAGACTGCCAAGTCATAAGGTTCTCTAGGTCGCTTACTTGTTTCTCTGAAAGCAAAGGCATTCTTGTGTTTTCATTCTGGTTTAATTAGAATGGCTTTTTTACAGTATGTGGTCTTTGTTATTCCAGGTCTCTACTCCTCCACAGTTTTATTCAACCCTATTGTAGGTCCACTTTGAAACAGAAAGGGCAGTCGAAACAACTTCATCTCAGAAGGAAATCCTATAAATACTGTAATTGCTGTGGAGTTTAATCTGGTTTCTTAACCTTTGATTCAGTTTGGATAGGTCTTAGAGCACAAAAGAAACAAATTGGTTATTTCAGCTAAAGGCTTCATTTGGCACAAATCTGGACAAGGCTTAATGATAAAAGAAATGTTTAAAATGGAGAGACACTAGATGCTGCCCAAATTTCAGCTGGAAGAAAGAAAAAAA
This sequence comes from Gymnogyps californianus, assembly GCF_018139145.2. Lineage (NCBI taxonomy): Eukaryota > Metazoa > Chordata > Aves > Accipitriformes > Cathartidae > Gymnogyps > Gymnogyps californianus. The sequence continues at coordinate 114,792,317 of NC_059473.1, forward strand.
CCCCCACAATTATAAAGGCAAATTTAGTCACATGCAGTCTCTAAGTACATTTTGTAGAAATATCACAAACAACAATGTTCTCAGGGTATTTCTACTGGAAATAATGTGAGAAAGAACATTCTCACATTACTCCCAGTCTAAATGCCATAAAAATGCACAGTTGATAGCAAGCATTCTCATAGCATGTTAACAGGAAAGACCTCAAGAAAACATTTTCTCATGACATTTCCTCTGGAAGAGGGTGGAGCTGGAGGGCACTGCCCTCCTCCACTCCCACCAGCATGAGAATGTCTCAGGGGTGAGCTCTCCAGTGAGAGCTGCAGGGGAAGGATCGCGGAGGACACGGAGAGGCAGGAAATCTGACGGGGTTCCCTCTGCGATGAGAGCAGTTGCAAGCGAGGAAAGACTCCTCCATCCAAAAGAAAGCGCTAGAAGGAAGTTCACAGATAATTCATAGCTCAGAGTAACTCAAGGACGAAATTATTTATACATCAATATTTTCACTATAATACTCCCCGTTAAAGTGTGTATATGAGATGGAAAGAAAGAGGGGGGAGGAAAGACACTTTGGCTTGTATTACTTTAAAAAGGATTTTATGTGCAGACTCTGTGGGGGTTTTTTTCTGAAAATTTTGGGTGCTGAATCAAGTCCTCTGCACAAAGTCACACTGACAGTCTGAAAGAAATGAAGTCTCAGCTTGCTCAGACAAGAGAAAGAGCCATGGTCCCTACTAAGGCAGTGGGATAAAGTCATAGGACACCCAAGCTAGCTTGCCTGCTCTGATTTGCACTTCTTACATCACGCTGGGCAGAGGACGAAATCCTCAGTTCCCCTTTTCAAGAGTCCTCTAGTTCTCTGGGGTTTTACGAAGTCAGTGATCCTCATTTCCAATGCCTCTGAGGTATTTCGGTAAGCAGCACGGGCAGCAATAATTCCAGCTTCTTTCTCCCATCCGGCTACTGTACTTCAATGGCCAGATGGAAGCAACGACCCTAAGAAAGGGCAGGACAGCTTGGTCTTTTTGAACTCTTCAGTCCATCTTCTGAGATTCACTTGTTAGACACATAAGAACAGGAAAGGTTGCTTCCCCTGAAGGGCAGTGGATGGGGGAACCTTAGGTGAATAAATAAGAGAAGAATAATGTCATCAGCTGAAAATCAGGATCCCTCCTTTCTTCATAGCCACAAGCATATGCCTCCTTCCTAGGGTGAATTGCTTGTTATTCTATTTCTACGTATCTTACCGATAGGATAAGTTTATCATTATACCTGGTGGATTGAATAAAATGTCAGATGAATTTGACTCTCTCTGAATAATTTTCACAAAGATCATACTTTTTGCCAGGATTAAGTGCAACGGTGGAACAGCTAAAACAGTTCCTATGTAGTTTCTAATGCCACAAGGTGCTTTCAGTTATCCAACCATCAATCAAACTGTTTTCAGTTTATAGCTTCTCTCTGCTTCCAGAATCTGTGATCTGATTGGCATGGCTATTCCTCTGCTTTCATTCCTCCTATCCCGCAAATTTTTCCTACGCTTAGTACTAAGCTGACTCTTTTATAGACCACACAAGAGAAAATAAAAATGAGACATTGCCCTGTGAATTTTCTCTAGCTATGTCTTATGTCACATGTCCAGAGTAGCACACAAAGGTTCTTTTTTTAACTCAAGCTTTATCATAGTTTCTCTAAATTGTTTTTCTCCTTTCTTGTTTCACTTTTTTAAAACTACTGTGTGTGCAGCGAGTAGAGGGCAGCATCTGTTGCGTGGATGTGGGGTGTGGAGGTGAAAATGCTCTGCCCTTAGCAAGTTCATGTTGCCCTTGAACAGGAGCAGAACAGGCTGAGCTGGATGAAAACTGACCCCTCTGAGTGTCAGACCTGGTCACTGAGGTAGTAGAGTGCAGGGTAGGGGGACATCATAAACTTATTTACTTACCCTACTAGATATTTTCTACATGTTTTAAGTCAATAGGAAAATATCTTTCCAACTTAAAATTCTCCTAATATAACAAGATGGTAGATATATCTCCTCAAGTATCCTAACTCTGACATCATTAGCCACTGATGCATTCTTCAGATGAAAGTAAGGAGCTCCTGTAGTTGACAGACACACATGATCTGCTCTGAGTAAAATCCTACCCTAATGCCTAAGATTAAAGACTGGTTGAAATAAAAGCAGAAAGATCGGGAACTCTATGAACTAGATGGACCACTTTTCTCTATGAAAAGACCTTTGAGATGGAAAATGAAAGATTTATCTGTGCTATATATATACTGATGCACATACATATATCAACTGATACTTATACTGATATAATATTCTATTTTTATGATTAATAAACCATGAATAACGTAATAGTGATCTAAAATGTTGGTACATGATATTTACATATTGTATCAATTTTCAGATTTGCATTATCTTAGAAGCCACTTGCTCAGGTGGCAGAGAAAACAAAATTCAATGTAAATATTTGCAGGTGTGTTTAACAGGCGACACAGAAACTCTTTAAACTTGAAATAAGTGGCATTTAGAGTTATTAACAACACAGAATTTCTCCATACCTAATGGATCACCCATAGCCATGTAACTAGTAACGACATCACTATTGGAAATTACATTTCTTTGTTTTAATATTTCAGATGTTCAATTGCTAAAAATCATTGACCAGCCCAAGTTCTTTTAGAAATAATAGTATTTAACTTATTTGCTGCATAAACAAAACTCAACTGAGAGTAGCAGTCCATCATGTTAATACTTTGTATAGGGTGAGGCACTCCCTGACCACTCAAATTTACAGTCTAGACTGTAAATAGTGACTGCCAAATGAAACTGCACTGTTCTAGTTTTACAGCTGGGAAAAAAAAATAGACAACGACACAGAGCTGAGGTGTCTTATTAAATGTAATGGAGATTCAGAGATCTGGAGTTTGTCCTGTAGAGCAGTGGGCCAAGAGTAGTCTTCCTTCCCAGTAAGTGGTCTCTTTCAGTGTGTGTGACTTAATAAAAAAATGTGTGTGGGAGTATACATAGTATTCAATGACCTGAAGTGTTCTTTATTTGAAAGTATTTGAAGCCTCAGCAAAATTGTATAAACAAAGAAACACACCCCCCCTTGCCTCAATTGTCTCTCTGATTTAGGTGCTTCTTTCATACTTACATGTTCAAGTATGAACAAACTAAAAGGAATCTTTCTCTCTTTGTGCAAAGAGTATAGGAGCCAAATCTTTCCTAAGGTTTCAAAACTGTCTTTTGAAGTCTGAATTTGTTTATTTGCTTGTTTGTTTTAAGTAAATCTCCTTGCAATTCCATGCTGTTTTTTCCTGCTACATGAACTGACAGATTTAAAAAAAAAAAAGGGGAAGAAAGCCGTTCCTGACAGTTTTCCACCTTTGGTGCAGTAGCAGCCAGTGTGTCAGTTATACATTGCTTGGGGCACAATCCTTCAATTTATAATTAGAGCTCATTTTGTGCAGAATGAAGTGGTGGTAGACAATAAAAGTAGATGTGTATACAGACATGGGTATGTATCTCCTCTAGAGTGTTTCAACACAAGTTCTCGACCTTTGTAGTAAGGAAATAAACCCTATGGCTTTTCCAGAATACCATTTGACTTTAGGGGGGCTTTGGTACAGTGCTATCTGCATGGACTTGTAGGGATGGGGTCCTAAAATCATCTGCAAGGTGTCTGAGAAATCCCCACATAATTTTAAAAGGCTGACATCACTTCCATTCAATTCACCCACATATCATTAAAGGGTAACCATTTCCAGAAATGCTATTACTACAATATGAATCCAGTAACACTTGACCAAATAATTCTTCAGTAATCCCTGCCCCAAATTTAAAGCCCCAGATGTAGCTTGATAGTGTCAATACTAAATGTCTGGAAGTCTGCTCAATTTCCCATTTGGCTTGACAGCGTAAGGGTAGTTCATGGAAGAGTTCAGCCTTGTTCTGTAATGCTGCTTTAGGTGCTGCTCCACTGAATGGCTGGTAATTTGAAATCATTAAATGGCTGAGATAAAAAAAGAACATTTGTGAGCGCAACATAATCATATTAATAAGAAATAGAAAGACACGAGGAAGCTGTTTGGAATTTAAACCAAAGCTCTTGAATGCTATTTCTGCAGTATCTGATGAGCTCTGATTAACAGTATAAAATTATCAAATGGAAAAAATCCAGCTGGAAATGATGACTGCGGACTTAGTGATGAACCTCTCAAGAATATGTTGTCTCCATCTTTCCAGCCATAGCAAAGCTGTGAACTGTGCAGCCAGTGATCTATCTATTGGGGAATTCTTCACCCCTTGTTTAATTACCTAGATCATCTAGCCACGCTATTTAATATTTCAATTGCTGCTCTTCATGTTCTTTCTTTTGCAGTCACTGAAAATCTGTTTTGTACAACTTCCTGTGTTCCTTTCCTGTTGGACTCATTACTGTAGTGAGGATAATTCTTCAAGAAATTTTTGACAAGTTTAAATTTTAATTCACCCATTACCTCACTGACAGCAGAGGGACAGTTCATGGGAACGTTTTCTCAGCAGTTTGCGGGAAGGGTCTGTATCCTGGCAGTGCAGATAGATAGCTTGTCAGGATGCGGCTGCTCTGACATGATTAATACAAGCTCATGTTGCTGAGCAACCCTAATGAAGCTAAGGATAATCAACGCACCACTTGCACAGATCTCTGGACTTGTACTTCCCCATGTGTTTTCTGTCACCCAAATCCTACGCTGTATGAAGGTACCTGAATTAGCCCAGGAATGTGACATAAAGGAGCCAACAGAGAAAGTTGGAGAAACTGATTAAAGGATTTAAGATTTCAAAGGCCATGATCCATCTGGATTGGTTGTTGAAGAGAGTGAGGGTGTCCAGAGATGGCAAAAGAAGGATCCCCGACCCTCCTGACCCTTTAGTGAAAAGAAGGGATGAGAAGGCAAATGTTGTGTTCATTTGTTTATTTTTCTTTGTGTGATTTAGACAAGGGGAAGGGAATAGAGCTCTCTGGGTGGTCCTGAAGCTAGTTTCCTCATGAAACTGGGAGAAGGTTCCCCTTTTAAGCTTAGTTGTGAATGGGGGGTGGGGGAAAGGATTAGAGAATAAAGTTTTTCTGTCTTTGTAAAGTAAACATTTTCCTCTACCTTTCTTCCAGGATGCTCCGTGGTTCTGCTAAAATATCTTCAGATAATTCAGGAATGAGCTTGCTGGAAAAAAGCTTCCCCTTCCATATTTGTCCAGTATCAGAGATCTATCACTGAAAGACAAGGAAGAGTTGTAACTGCTGGCCTTTCATCATTTTGCCAAGGTATGTTTGTGGTGACACAATATCATCTCAATCCTAAAAAGTTTTAATTTTTATTGACTAACAAAACAAAAAGATGCACAGGATTAATTTCCCCTTCCTGGGAATTTGTTTTCCATTCACGAAATGACTGCAGCATGCTTGTGCCTCACTCACCAGAGAGGCAGTAGTGCCCCACTGTCCCATTCCCACCCAGTACCCTTTCCAGACTCACCTGAGCTCTCCTTTTTCAGTGTTTCCCCCGTTCCAGGGCTCTCAGGGAAATTAGGAGCTTCTTGCCATGGAAGTGGGTCAGCATCTTCCCCTGGCAAGAGCACTGCTGGGAGTGTGGTAGTCCAGGGGGACAAGGACAGCCTGGTGGACACACTATGCACTGTCAGATGCAGAAGGACTAGGATGAATGCCTACTGCTCCCAGGTGAAGCCAATAACTGCATGTGTTAGTGGGATGGCAAGGACCAAATGGGGCATGCTCATCCCTGCGATTACTCAGTGAGTGCCCTATAGTGTGTAAATGCTGCAGACTCTGGCTTAGACCTGGCAGGTTTTCAAGGGCAAAGATATTCCCCATTAAACCTGTGGGAAAATAGCCATGTGAATTAATGCTTTGATTCCCAGGGGTTCTCACTGAAAATATTGAAGCTCTTTGAGAAAGAGATTTTGGTCCAAATGTGGATGTGTGATAGATATAGCGGCATGTTTCCTTAGGAAGCTGAGTGCTGCCATCCCAAGAAGACAGCCAAGTGGCCCACATATTCCACTTCTTCTTGGACCTGGGCTTCTTCTGCTAAACACTGGGGAAAAAAACCATTCTGCATAACTTCAGCTCTCAAAGGTTTTGGTGTGAGAAACCACGATATGCCATGAATTCTTCTTTGTATATGTGCATATTATGTATCCTGGCACTCAGTGTTCATATTGTGACACAGGACTTTTGGTAGTGAAACGTGCTTATTGAGATTTGAACCTTGAAATCTGATGTCTCAGATCTTTTTCTGGGGTGTCCTTCAAAAATAATTTGGGATTACACAGACTTCAGAACACTCATCTGAGTGGGTACACCCACTCAGTGTACCATGGTGGCAGTAGTCTGAGGCACATTAGAATACATTCATCATTTATTTAATCCCATGTAAATCCATTGACTTTAGTAAAATATCACCAATTTACAGGAGGACCAATTTTGACCAGCTGTGTTAAAAGGGTTGCAAAATGGCAAGTAAGTCATTTCGTGAAGAGCTATTGTGACTGTGGTTGTATAAACACGTGATGTCTATAAATCACTGTATGCTATACAGTAAAAATCTTGAGCATATAGATCATTATGACACTGTGAAACAGCATAACCACTGTTGTTGTCTTGGTAGATGAGTCAATGTTGAGTTGTTCATTCCCTCCTGCTGCTGGATAAAATCTTTTCCCAGGAATATAAATATCACATGGCTACATGTGAAGATTATGAAATGCAAAAATTTGTGAGTTACTCTATTTAACATGAAAGATTTTGAAATGCATCCATAGACCATAAAGGACTTTATCACTGGTTTTTAATGAAATCAAGCAAGTTGTTTCATTGGAAAATAAAGGTAAATCTTTCTTATTTCCTCCTTTCTGGGTAACAGAAACGAAACATCTTGTTTAAGGTTAGGGAGTATGCCAACAGCAGAGCTGAGAAGGGAGTGCAGGTGTCACAGTTCCCAGTCACCTCGGTAATCAATAGAGAGGGCAGCCTGTTGCATAGTGTTACATAAAAACTGAGAACACATTTGTGAGTTCTGCTTAACTGCAACTCAGATGACTCATGGACACTTGGTCCTCACTTCCTAATTCTGGAAGCAAAAATAAACGCTTATTTGAGGCCACTCTTTAAAAGTAGCCTCAAACATAGTAACCATAGCTAATTGTAAAATGACTCTTTTATTTATTGACAGTTTGCATAGTTTAGAGAAGAATTACTAATATCACAGACCTTTTAACCAGAAACAAGCATGCTCAAGGAAGACAGCTGTTTTCAGAGTGTCAGCTGGGAAAAATGCCCCAACCACTCTTATTTGATGAACAAACATACTTTCTTGATTGTCTACACTCATACCCATCTGTCAGGATGGCATGATGCCCAGGCAGAAGCTGGCCAAAACTTTTGCCTTGGGCATTGACACTGAGCAACAATAGGTTTAGATGGGCAGTATGCGTAACACTGCATATAAAATGTCTTAAGCTTCTTTTTTGTGCCAAGCATGGCACAGAAGCTTGGAAACAAATGTCTCCTCATATATCATTTGGCATTACTGAGTCCCCAAAAACAAATATTGCCTAAAAAATCCATGTTCTGGGGTCACCACTACATCACATACAAGTTGGTGTTGGGCTCAAAGTGATTACCTTGTTAGAGAACAATATTGTGGCTGATGCACACTGTGTGACAAGATGGTCATAGCCACTACTTGCAAGGACAAATGCTAGCTACACAGCAGGGAAATCTACTTTAGAAGCACTGAGCCAGCTGCTGTCTCAGGCAAATGGTCTTCATTTCCTGGAAAATGTGCAGGCTATGAAAGGATCGGAACCTGGTTAGTTAGCAGCTGAAGGGATGTGAAAATATGGAGAGACAGTAGCATGTGAAATTTTAAAAAATGCCACATTTGCATGAGAAATAACTAAAAGACAAAAGAAGAGAACTTGTCCCACTGCATACATTATCCTTGTAGATAGGTTTGACAGAAAGAGTTAAAAGCACTAATACAATAAGAAGAGCATATGTAGATGTAATGCCAGCATTTTTAAGATGGAACTACAAAGCCTTTTTCAACAAACCCATAGGGCAGAGCTATTAAATTTTAAAGCTAGTTTTATTTTGACAAAATCTAGAAATAGATATTTTCGAAATAGAGAAATGGACTCACACGGAGTAAGGCAGAGTAAGCTCTTTCCTGCAATCGTGCTCTCAGCCTACTGACATTCAGCGTTTTTCTGAGATACAGCAAACTCTACCGAAAGGAGCTTTAGCAGTCTCCTCCTTGCAACGACCTCATCCGTGCCTGGCTCTCTGCGCTTTGTTCTTCTCAGCAGTGTCTTAATCTCCTCTCAGACTTCTGGCTCTTTGCAAGCTGTCACCGGCTTCGTTCCTACCACCTCTTACTCTCTAGAAGTTTGTTCTAGATTGTGCTAATAAGACCTAGCTTTAATAGTCTATGCACACCCTGTCACTCTTAAAGGAGACATAATCTTTTCCTTCCTCCACAGAGTAGGAAAAGACCCTCTACAGCAGCCATAAAGAGAGTAATGATTTAGGACAAATCAGAACACATTATAAGTAGTAAGCAAATAAAAAAAAGAGATTAAACTCTAACATATTTCCAGAGCTCAATAATTTAGTTAAGTTAGCAAGGTACCTTTCTTTATTCCTGTAGTTCTTACATCTGTTCAGTATATGTGAAGGGAAAGTTAATCTGTGCCATATTTCCAGGAAAGGCAGAAGAAAAAATGCTGGAAATTTTCTAAAAATGAATACTGTGATTCTAAGTCCAAATTTGTTGGCTATATTTTTATTTAACTTATTTATCTTCTCCAAGGTGTATACATACTCTTTCACTGAATACATATGGAAATATTATTCCAGTTCTGAACTTCTAAGAGTCTCCAGTTTTTTGGATGCTTGAGAAATTGATCTGGCAAACTTCTGTGAGAGAAAGCAAAATCTTGAATGTAAGCAGTCATATAGAAATATAACATTCTTTTTACTGGAATTTTAGTTTTGAAGATTTGATTCAAAGTTCAGAAATTTGAAGCCTCTTATCTTAACCGTCAGCATGTTCTTACACTTCTGTTTCTTCTCTGGAAAACTGATCAATAACACCAATGCTTCTAGAAGAAAAAAAAATAATTCGTAGTGTAATGTAGTGTAACTAGATGGTCACTATGTTGAAGTGCTTTGTGGATAATTATACCTTTTAAATTGCTAGAGGTTTAGCTGTAGCTTTTATTGTGTTTCCATGATTTTTCTTTTCTGTGAATATCAGAAAACTCTGCTAACCTATTGTTACACCTAAGCGTACCGTTTGTCTTTCAGACCAAGAGATGGTAACCAAATCCAGGAAACTAGATTTTGTGTGGATGTGAAGTTTTACTGAAATCAGTGAGGACTGGCTATGTGCAAGTACATTTGGTTGCTAGATTTGTCATCAACCTGATTTGTTTGAAGAAATGTTAAGAAAAAACCTGAAGAGGAACATGTTCACCATGCTGTTTTGCAAAGAATTGTTTCAGCTCAGCTATATTTCTTGTGGATTTCTGGGATCTTGATCTCATATGGTGACAGGCACAACATGATGTTTTGAATACTATTTTAAGAAGTTAGTTAAGTGTTCTACTTCATTATGTACACATTCTTATATCACAGTTCAGTTTCTACTGTGTCTGAGTGCCTCCTGTATGTACTGTATTACACAATGTAATAGTATTGGCCACATGTAATTCTTTCATCCTGTCCCAAGAAGGAGTATCACATGCATAATCACTAATTTACTCTGATAGATAATGATTTTTTCTTAGTTTTATATATAAATGTCTGTACATGTCTGTGTAGGTATATGTAAATATTGTTCTCTGGACTGTACAGAGAAGACTAGTTCAGATAAGTGAGCTTTGCATTTGAAGGCAGCTGTGAAATTAGCACTGATCTGTAGTTCTGCAAGTTGTAGTAATTTTGTTTGTTTCACAGATTTGATTGCCCAAATTTTTATTTCTGTGGTTTCCATGGCAAAATATTCTATTAAAAAAAAAAAGAAATGGTCTGAGCAGCCTTGTAACAAAAATCATAGAGCAGTAGTTTGGCTGCACCTTGGTAAGAAATCTCTGCTGGATCCTATTAGACATGAGCGGTGCTGCTCTTGCAGAGCTGTAGGCAACGAGATGAGCCCAGAACCTCTTGAACAGCTTGGCCTTGAACTTCAGCTGATACAAAATAGGAGCCGAATATATAGTGCAGCGCCTTCTGCCATGTGGGCTCTTCCGAGCCTGCAGAGACAGCTCTGAATCTTTCAGAGGAGACTTGTTATGAACAGATTCTTTGGGAGCAATTTGTGCATAGGCCAAGTGCTTGACTTGGTGAGGATATTGGATGCTGAGAGAAACAAGTTCATCTTTCTTTGGTGAAGATCTAATCCACAACAACCTGCTTGAGCTTAGAAGTTCTTGCTAAATTTTTGCATAGTGCAGATTTGAATAGTGAAGCCAAGTTCACTCTGATTCCAAGAAACTGCAGTTTCTTGGAAGTCAGGAAATTTAGGCTTCTTCTGTGAAAGCTGAAATATGCATTTCTGCATACATATTCTTTAGACGCTTTCTGTCATTCCTGTCTTCTACAATCAGTTAACTCATCTTTTACCATTATGTAATACAGATATGTGTAGAAAAGAGAGAATTTTTATCCAGATAAAGCCCATAATGGGTCTCATGAGCTTCTTTTAGGGACAGGTGCCCTTTAACTTGCTTCAGTCTCAGCCTCATGTAAGATAACCCAATAACTTGTTGCAGAGCCAAATAATATGCTTTGACTTTGTCTTTTTCTTTAGTGTTCTTCCTCACTTTTAGTTTCTTTCTGGGTTTTTTTGTCCACTTTACTAACTTTCCGGCCACCTGACAACACTTCCTGCTTATTATTCTTCACCCTCTTGAACTCTGCATTGAGATTTGCACACATGAACAGTGAGTACAAACAAACAGCATTTTGCACCCTTTATGCAGTGACCTCCTACCTTACTGATTAAGTCCAGCATAACACAATGGGGAAGCAGACCCAGGGAATACTATTAAGACGCAAGAAAAGTCTTCTTAAGCACTTCTTATTGCCCTCCTTTACAGCTAAATGAATTGCGTGGACACTCAGATTTGTTTATATGTAGATGTACAAAGAAGACACTTCCAGCAGACAGTGGTTAAATTGCAGTATATCTTCAGAGCATGTTTGGTTCCAGAACACTTGGACAAAATGATGAGTTAGTAGTGGCTGCTCGGTAGAGAAGACAGTAGAATAATTTTGGTTGGAGAATGTAGTTATTAATATAGAAATAAATCTTGTCCCGTAGCTGTAGAAACAAACAAACAAAAAAGTGTAATCTCTTGAAATTAGACTACTGACCATCTAGTCTCCTTGTAGCAACAACAGCCTTATTTCAGGGGCTATTAAGACGAGACGCTCATGAATCTCGGTGATTTATTGTATTATTCATCACATACAATCCTTTCCTTTTATTAAAAAATGAATATGTGACCCATGGATGCCAGCTGCAGCTCTGAATGGTGGATTTGGACCTGTGGATCTGAAAGCCAGATCCTACAGCCCCAGGCAGCATCACATCCCATTCCAGGACCTTTCCTTTTCCCCCTTCTATGTAGCTCCAGCTACTGTAGTCAGTGCTCAGCTTAGCTCTTTCAAGGCTCCTAGTTCTCCACGTGGTTTGTACCTGAAAGTAGATAGTCCAAATCGCTTTTTGGAGATTTTGAGTCTAGAATTCTGCTTATTGAGGCTTAGTTGGATTTTAGGAGTAAGAAGCTGACTTTTGAGTCCTGCACTGGACATAATCAAGGTACTAATTATTATCATCATCATTAACACAATTTAATTACAGGGAAAACAGCTATGTATTTTAAAACTACAATAATAGAAAGCCACAGAGTGAGACAATTAAAGTAAAACATAAATGAAAATTGTAGCTGACAGCATTCTAAAAAAAATAACCCAACAACTCTTCGCCAATACTTATGTGTGTGTATGTGTATGTGTGTGCACGCACAGAGATGATACCATACCTCACACAGGACTGTCATTGTCTATTTATTCATTAGAGGTAATTATTTTTAATTTTTGTCCCTACTGACCTGTAGGCAGATGGTTAGCATGAATACCATTTTTATCTGGACACCAGATCTCGCCAGACCGCAATCTGTTGGGTTTGATCACTAAACTGGCAGCTGCATTACAGACCTGCTCTTTTCTCTTTTTGTCTCTGGGGACTGCAGATTGGATGCACTGAATGTGAACTTCTGCAAAACATGGGGCTTTTTGTCATTTTCACTTTGCTTTCCTTTTATGACCATCCGGTAAATGTCAGTACAGTTAAAAGCTCATTGAATCAAACTGTACCAAAAAAGCAATTTTAGCTACAAAATTATTTTTCTCTTACATAAAAAGCAAGAAAGTAAATGAGGCTTTAAAGAGCAAACATACATGTGTATGCCAATATGAAAAGGTAATTTAATGAATTCTAAGTTGGAGTCAAAAAAATCTATATATGCACACTATTCTTATTATCTAAAAAAACAGGACAGTGTGTTGTGGGATACATTTCTGAAAAGGACCAAAGGACACAGACTTTTTTTTAATTGTATCGTTTGCACATGGAAAACTTGTACGATCAGTAATTCCAAGCATTTCTATATGACATAATTGCATTATATACAAAAGTAGACAGAGATTTTTGTCTTAACCTTATGTCCTTGCTCTCACAAAGACTTGAGAATGTGCATAACTCTAAACATGTGAGCAATATCCTTACGTTAAACACATTGTATACACTATACTTATTACATTTTTTCTAAGCATGTGTGCAGATCTCAGTTGCATCAGAGTTATTTTTACCTTCTTTTGCTAGTCCTTAGTTTGGCAAAATTAACTAAAGCATAATGGAAGTTCTGCCTGAGTAAAGACTGAAATATCCTCTTTATCTGCTCTCTACTCAGATGAAATAAAAGAAAAAATCTGTTTTAAACCTACTGATTACTACGTTCCATTTAAAACTGTCAGAATAATGTAAATAATTTGTAGTTTAATGTAAAAGACATCTATTGATCACAGCAAGCAGTTGTCGTCCCTTTATAAGAAGCCAGTGATGTCAAATCCAGATTTGCTCTACTATGGCTGTCTGATGTTTATCATAGGATAGGGATGCATGTAAATACTTCCCACAATACAATGAATTTCACTTGTTACCAGCGGGCTGTGCCACAAGTAGAATTCAGAGACACGGTCTATAATCTTACAGTACAACTTCCTGTTTTATTTACACTTAGGCAACATTTCACTTTTATCAAACTGTCATTTACCTTACCTACTTTTAAAACTTATCTCTAGGTTCCAGTGTTGTGTACATACATAGGCAGACATGAATTAAATAAAATTACATGTAGTTAAATGCCATCAGAAAGAGTAACTTCCCAGACACTTTTTTTTATTTCCACACTGGTGAATATTAAACTGTGAGCCTATTATTAGACTATTATGGCTCCTTTAGTTCGACCTAGGAAAAGAAGATGGGTTCTTGTCTTGCTCAAGAGACTCCTTATGTATTTTTCATTTTAATATCATAGATTAAAATGTATAAGCAGCATAAAGAACAGCACCCTACAAAGTCTTTTTTGTGTGTTACAGTCAGATGCACTTTCACTTAGTGCTCCCCCCTGACGCTTTTCTGGCCAGTTGTACAGCTTCAGTAGGAGGGGCAGAGAAGATGCCAAATCCAGATCTTGCACTTCCCCGGCAATCACTGTGCTTCCTAGAGAAAAGATTATTTTTCCTCCTGTTAGACATCTGCCTCCAATGAGGAATCAGTTTGACGTAGGCTGGTGAGTAAATAGCTAACAAGAAAATGGTGAGTCCAAGTACCTACCTAGTGAGTTTACCAACCTAATTTTATTCTCCTGACTCTCTCTCAGTTTGTTATTTGTGTCATTTTTAGAAAAGTTAGTTGCCAGAATGACTTCCTTTATTGTAAATGGAAAGAAAGAGGTATTTTTAGAAGGAGGTTTATATCCCTTAACTCTCCACTCTGCAAATCCAATTCTCTCTGGTCCTATGCCATATAAGAGAATTAAAGATTCAGCAGTGAGATTTCTCCATCCTCACTAACAATCCAGTGCAGATTGCTGGGTTGCATTGCAAAAGCGTGTGTGAAATAAGATAGGCAAAAATAGATGGCACAAAGGAATTTAAGGCTTCATTAAGCATCATTGTGGTGATTACACAAGGGAACATGTGCGACAATGATTAATCTTAATGAAAATATTCTCTCTGTGATGGTAGAAATAGATCCATATGAAAGGTTATTCACAGACCAGTCAAGACAGCACACACTCATTATGCTCTGGACGATTGAACTAGTCTTGTGCTTTCAAAGCTGTTTTTGAGGTCAGCAGTCAGCTTTAACAATGTATTTCAAGTGCTGGGAATATCTAAGATAGACCTGTTATGAGAGCAGTATATTTTATGTTTCCAAGGATGGGCTTGAATGCCAAGAGCTTGTGCAGGCAGTGTCAGAGCAGGGTGGCTGGACTCTCCCGGCTAGGTGAAGCGGTGCACACGGACTTAGTAGAAGATGCAAAGATATGTACTGCCAAATACATTACAGTCACCCACATTCTGCTTACACGATTTGGCATTGAGAGCCAGCAATCTTTTCCAACGTTTCAGCAAATCTATCATACTTGCCAACTTTGAAAATTCAGAAGTGGACCCTGCCTCTCCAGCTGCTATTTCCTAGGCAAAAAGAAACATCTACCGACTCTGACACACACACCCGAACCGTTTTGGATTTGCTGTGCAAGTGCAGATAAGCTGGCCAGTGTGCAGACTGCATATTGAAATGCACCCTGATGTATCAGAGTCACTGCACACGTGAGACAGGATTGCTCTTTGCTTACACATCAGCCTTATGCCCAGGATTCAGAGCTGTTCGGTAGGTAGGGAGAAAACATGCAAATGTAACAGTGTTGGCAAGAATACAATCATGTAGCAGATCACACACCAGAAGCTTTCTGAGTATTTCTGGAAACAGGAATTTTTCTTTTCTTCTCCTTTTTCAAGGGAGGAAATGGCACTTTTTCAAAATAGAATGGTTCATTGTCATAGAAGATCACAAATCCTTTCACTGTTTTTGACTCCCATAAATGTCTAACAAAATGAAATTCACCTAAGTCACAACCCTTGTTTGGAAGTTTTCAACCTGAGAAGCAATATTTTCACAAAGTTTGAAGTCATTTCAGGCAAGGAGAGAGAAGACAGAACTGTATTCACCCTTAGGTGTAGCAGCAATGATTGCTATTTTTGTATCGTAGTAATAAGCCTTCAGAAACAGTCTATGACATAGCCTTCACCTCTTCTGTTGCGTGCTCCTTTGCTGTTTGCAACCAAATGCCCTGAAGCCACGCTTTCAAACACCAGAGCCTGAACTGTAATCTGTTTTTTTTTTAGCAGCTCTTTAACTTCTCTGGCACTGATTACTCTCACACCATGCTGATTATTGATCACTCACAAAGTGCCCTGCATTTGCTTGCATTGCCCTCTGCAAGGCACCATAACTCCCCCACTCCCCAACCCCTTCTCGTTACTTGTCCCAGGATATCTCCTGAGATGCAAAAATATTGGGGGGACTTTTCCTCTAAGCCAAATCCCCGCTGGCATTGGGGGGCTCATGCCATTTGTACCACACACCTCTGCAGGCTGACAGGCAGCGACTTCCAGGCGGAGATGTACACAAGCAACCTCCCGATCCGCTCACTCGCACCCCACATGCCAAGAGAGCCAGTCATCGCCCCTCCTGGCTTGACAATCTTTCGCACAGCTCCTACTTTGCAACAGCTGGTAAAGTTCGACTTGCTATCACATGAAAGGGAGCAAGCGGACGAGAGCAAGGGCAGCAAACCGAAATGTGGGGGTGTTCAGGAAAAAGAGGGGAAAGAAGGAGGAAATTCATTAAATGAAAATCTGGCTGCTGCAAAATCTTTTAGTACATTAACCCAGCATGGGGTCTGAATCTGTGGTGTAAGAGCCCGACTGTGTCCTCTGTTGCTTCATTACTATTTTATTGATTTTAGAGGGGAATATAAATCCAGGGCAGCCTGCCTGCCTTAGCAAAACACAGGGCTGCCAAAGTTAATGTGCTAAAAGGAGGGAAATTTTGGAATCAAAACTGAGAGAAAATGAGTCTATAATGTACTGTAGTTTGTCTAAAAGGCAAAAAAGGCTCATCTCCGTTTGAAATTATGCTACACTATCATTTTCACCTTTTCCAAAGAACCTAAAGAACGTGGGGAAGGCACAATATAAAGCTTCCTTTAAACAGAGAAAGCAGCAGCTTGAAACCAAAGTGATTGTGTAGTTTCCCTAAAAAACACAGTGTGTTACCTCTAAAATCACTTAGCACAAGGTGAGTTTATTCTCACTACTGAAATCAAATACCGGTAGAGATCCAGCACAGAAGTACCTCAGATAAGAAGTGTTATAAATTGGTATTATATTATAATTGGTATTATATTATGAATTAGTATTATAAACTGGGCAATTTCAGAAGGCTCATTGCCCATTTTGGGGGCTGCAGTTAAAGAGAGGGTTTCTGCCAGTTTATCATCCTTGCACCCCTGGAACCACTGAGCTCCCACATCGAACTGAGAACCGAATTCCTCTGCCACTCACTAAGCAGTGCATCATCCTTGTAGCCACTTAGCCTGGTCCTAGATACGCAAAAACCCCTTAACATCCAGATTGCTACAAGGAAGTGAAGGAGGTCTGGCATTTCGACACCAAACGCTGATAGTTTTGTGAACATGTATGTGAGTTTTTCTGTGGAAAGGAATGCAGAATTAGAGGAGTCCTTGTGGCTACTGAACTGGAGGTAAGTACGGTATTTTCCATCAGTCGTTAACCTCTTTACCCTCTGCCTTTGCTCCAGATGTTTCCTTTCCTTCCTCGAACTTCTAAATGAAGTAGCAGCATGTGAGAAACCCTGCAACAGGAGAAACTGGAGGAATCCAACATACAAACAGCATTGTGTTATGCTGGGGCCAACGCTCACATCTCAGCAAATACAAGTACATGAAATTTTGTGTATTTATTTAGAAATGGAGCACAGGCGCAGCGCCAGCCCCAGCTGGTTACAGCAGCGCACCTTTTTCCATCAGGACTAAAACTGCTGCTTCATAAGACCTAGCAAAACCCTGTAGCAAGTGTATACGGAATAAAACAGCTCCAGCAACATCTCATTTTGTCTTCTAACAGGTTTAAGACCTGAATGTTTAAAAACCCTTTGGAGGTATTTATTTTTTTTAATTGAGGTCCTGGCAGTCTTATAAATGCATACCCATTTTTTAACCTGGCCAAGAGCTTGCTCTCATCTACTTCCTAAGTTCCAGTGTTTAATCACACAGCTGCATGGAAAAACATTTTGCTGTTTCTGTTTTGAATTTCCCATCTTTTATACCTCCTTGTTCTTATTCCAGGAAACAGAAGAGAAGTTCCTATTCATCTTCCCTGCACTTTTCTTTGTTTTCAGACCATTCTGATTTTCAAATCATATCATTTCATCATGTTGCCCCCTAATTTGTGTCTATTTAAAATACCTACCCTTTCTATTACTTTTTGTAAGAAATATTTTTTTTGTGTTCTTGACCATTACTATTGATTTTCCTTCGACTCCCTTGATTTTGCAGTAACATTTTGGAGACAGAGGAGAAGGAGGGGAAGACAAGAGAGCCTAGCTTTTGAATTGCTCCCTGGAGGGCTTTGTCTTTCTCCATCGACTATGTAGGAAACCATACTGACATCTTATGAGATTTCCTCCCTATGGCTGTACGTGAGCAGAGGTTTGTATTGATCTGTGTAAAATGATGCCCAAAAAACCATAACAGCTGAAGATAAAAAACAGAAAAGCCTTCCAAAAATGCCAGGCTGAATTAACTAGGCCCTGCCAAGAGCGGTGCATCGATAAACTCCAAATAAAAGTAGTGAAAAGCATGTATATAAATTCCTTATTGCATATTTTAACATATTATTTTTAAGAGCAATTAAAATAAAAGAAAACCATGCAGAATATACACTTTAATAAAAGATAATTTAATTTTAAGCCTGTAAAAATTAAACTAGCCTAAGCAGACTGTATTAAAATAAATTAAAATTACATAGCAAGTAGAAAAATAATTTAGCAAATTATTTTGTATCCACAGAAATCCCACAAGAAATTGAAAATACAAATTAGCATAGCTTTGTAACTATTGTTCTGGTCCTCATTAATACATCGTGTGATATGACAAAAGATAGAGAAATTCCACTGATTTTATCCACAAAATGTACCTAGTAGTTCGTTTAATCCAGCTATTCTTATATTATCCATTAGTGTCTTCCATATCCACAGTATATAAAAATACATGTAGTGACGGCTGTAAAAAATGTAAAAAGTATGTAAACTTTTTAAAAGTTAAAAAAAGCTTAGAAGCTAAAAAGTCTGCAGAAAGATGTCCTCTGAATATCTCTTCCTATTCTTTCTTTAAATCTTACTCATTTTCTTATCCCTTTTTTTTTTCTTCCCCCTAAATTTTGGGCATAAGTTGTCTAGCTTGAGATTTCATTACTTTCAGGAAGTTCATATAAACTGAGTTTTTCAATGATGTTCACTGAAGAGCCAGCTCTGCTATTAATGAAATAACTAAGTGTTTTTGAAAATGCCGTTCTAAAAATCAGGTTGCAAACCTTAGATTCATTAATACGTATACATGTCTGAGTAAAGAAAAGGAGAAAAAGTCACTGGAAGCCCAAAGGAATTTGGACATTGAATTTTACTCATGAGAACCTGAATTGCCAGTTTAGCTAAGTGGGGAAGAGGAAACATATTTTCAAATTTTTATTTATTTCCTAAATATGTGTTTAACTTGTTTAAAACATATGGAGTTGTGCTCATTAAGTTCTGATCTTTTTCCTATACATAAGAATGTCAGCATTTATTATTGCTGTTGATAATGAGACCTCAATGAGACCCCTGGAAAGGGCCAGCTGCAAGTATAAAAATTCTGTTTTCAAAGTCTGTATGTGCCCAACAAGGTCTATTTCCTGGCTAATTACGTGAAAAATTGCACACAATGGCGCTCTCCTGTGTAACTTGCACAACATTGCAATTCATCATCATGGACATTGGCCGTGCATTTGACACTTTCCAGTATAAACTGTGATATCCGAGACCTAAAAGAGGCAGAGACTGAACGTGGAAGTAAAACAAACAAAACTGAGCCCTCCCCAAATTTGCACCAAGCTGTGAATGCAGAGCAGGCTACAATCAAATACTAAAAGTCAGTGCAATTAAGTACATACGATCCCAATAAGGAGAAGGACATTCCTTATTTTTTCATAAGTTTCCTCTTTCTTTTCCACCGGGAATCATCTCGGCAACTCAAGCCCTAGAGTGAAGCCTATAAACCACTGGTGTTTAGTGACCATCTGCACCAGTAGTTCCATTATCTGAGGCTGGAGATTGATTTTCCTTTTCCTTGCATGTTCACTTACCCTAATGCCCCAGAGTCTGCAATGCAGCCAGCAGCATATAATGCAAAGACAGCTTTTAAGACATCAAAAGTGAAAGCATCAGGAGTATCATTATATTCTGAATCTTTTGTAGTAGCTTTTTGTCTAATCTTATTGTAACAGGAATCCACTGATGGTGGCTAGGCCCCTCCTTTATGAAGCTTAAGTGCAGAGCTCAGAGGAGCTTTGCTTTTCTCAGAGGAAGGTGTATAGGTCCGCCCTACATAAGCAAGCCCTATATGGCTCCGTTATGACCAGGGACCAGTATTATGTACATCGATTTCATTCAGGACCAGTAACTCAGCAGACGACAGGGGATGCTCATTGAGATTTGGAGGCTGGAAACCAGCAGAAGGTTATCTAAAAGAGTACCAGACCTCAACAAATATTTTTAGTGGCATGAATAGTACGTTCAAAGTTGGGTCAAGTAGTATTGCTGCTCCTAAGCCTTTGCCAGTGATTACTGTAATTCCTCTTAGGAAATGTTTCTTTTCTTCCTCATTGACGTGTCAAAGGCCCACACAAATACCAGGGGAAATGAACTCATTAATTGACCATATAGGAGGAGAACTGAAACTGGTCGGGCACAAAGGCCAGGTTCTGAAAAGGGCTCGGCATGCAGCCGTTGCCATTGTTCCCAGCAAACTGGTCTTAGAGCGACCTGCTGGATGCCAAGATTTTTCAGAATCTGGCCACTTATTTAGGTGCGTAAATAGGTTCTGAACCCTGCAAATCTGTCTCTTTGTATCTAGTCAGTTTAACTATTTAAACATTTCCTCTTTTCCCCCCCAAGAAAACCTCACAAAACAAAACCATGTGAATAGAGAAGTGCTTGGCCTTTCAAAACCTTAGACAATGCTTCCCTTAAGAGCCTAGTAAGAAAGCAAGTCTCCCGCCCATCATTGCCAGAGCCGAACTAGAGTGTGCCTTCTACAAACCTGAGACTCTCAAATTGCTTTTGTTCTCACCACTTCTGAGACTATAAAGACACCTGTGTGCCTATAAACACTATACATGTAAAATACACAAGAAAACAGATATCATTATTATGCCATTGATCATACTGCATATTCAAAAATGTATTCTTCATTTGTGGTCTACTGCTCTGTGAGAGAGTCATCCATTGGCAACATACATTACTGTACCTCCATACTATCTCTATGAGGTAGATGTATGATAATATTTCCATTTAATGATGGAAATTATAAGTGTTAAGGGAAAAACAAGAACAAATTTGGCTCTAGCTTTGTTCAACTTTTAAAGTCTAAATAAGAGTTATGTATCTTAATGCATTCCTGAGTCTGGGCCTTCATCCACAAAATTATGTAGGAACTCAGCTCATATTTAAATGTTATTTTGTGCATTTGCATACAAAATATAGGTTCTCATAACATACTTTCTGAGGCTGCCCAGGCAGTACAGTACTAAAGGACTGAAGGAACCTCTTTTTATTGAAGTTCTCAAGGTGCCTAAAAATCTATTCTCATATTTTTTCCCATAAACATATCCGTATTAGCACTGAGTGACTGATGCCCTGATTCTTAAAGACTTTTGAGTTCCACGTTCTGCTTGAAATCATGGTTATTGATGTATTAAGTATCTTAAGACGTTGCAGAGTAACTCATACCTATAACTAATTAAGATTCATAATTAGGTTTTCCTCCAGTTTTCTCTTCACAATGAGACCTAGTGATGTTCTCAGAGAACAGGGAACCTAAGCTCAATTCATTCCCCCACCTCTGAGGTCAGAAAGTGCTTTTCCCATCACCTTCCTGCTTTAACCACGGAAGGACATTGCTGTCTGCACCTGAAGTTCATATAATTTGCCCAGACAGAACAGGAGTGATCATAGTGTTCAAAACACCCAAAAAGTTAGTGGGAACCAGTGCTTCTGGTCCAGTGAATGGCTAACGCCTCCTGAATTAGGAACAAAGGTGTAAATCGAATCCAGATCTACCGCTATTGCCTCTGCCAGTAATGTATTTTCTCTCTGTTCTCTCCTACATCGTAAGAACAAAAGGGGAATGCACTTAAATTGAAAGGCAACATTTTTTTGGTTGATAAGAAGGAAATATTTCATTTTTAGGAAATATGAGTTATCTGTGGAACTCATTGCCACAAGATGTTAAGGTTGAGAACATAACAGGATTTTAAAGAAGATTAAACAACTGAATGGGGACTAGGAACATCACAGATGAATCAGACAAGGTAAGTAATACATAAGAGATGTAAAAGCGCAAGCTACAGGGTGTATGCTAACTACTAACTAATAAGAATTAGAGCGAAAAAAAAATCTTTCACTCTGGCATGGGTATGGCATAATTGACCACTGATTTTCTTGTACCTTTGTCTGAAGCATTAAGCATTGGTCACTGTCAGAGAAGAGATGCTAGGATAAGTAGACCTCATTCAGTTTGATCATTACTTTGGCAATAAAATACAGCAAGTAGAGTAAAACAGCTTTTTCTTTTTAAATAGGTATTTCTATAGCAAAAAAGCCAGTAGCTACACAATGCCTAAGTCAACAAAATGAAAATCCATAGGCTTGTGAAATAAAATATTTTGATTTTTCCATGAAATTTTTTTGACAGGCAAAGGCCAGAAATAATTTTCATTTATTGAGCTTCCAATTTCTTTCCTGATATTGAAATGGAAGAAAATCAAGAACTTTCAAAGAACGACAAGGTTATTTAACCATCTGATTCGAAGCAGATATTTAAACCTAGATCCCCAATATCCTGTCTGAGTGCTTTAAGTACAATCCCAATTTCTTCTGTTAGAGCTCTTCTCCTTCCACAAATATTTAAACACTGGCATATACCAGTGAAATATTTATGATACCTTTCAGTGAAAAAACATTAACCCCCCTTTGATTAAATAATAAAGGATCATGTTATTTTTATAAATATATTTAGTGCCAATTATCTACTAATTATCAGTGAGTTTATTATTTTTTGTTTTAATCAAATTCCATGCTTTTCCTATTTTCTCCCTTTTCATATTTGTTGGAATTTGTATTATTCTACAACACAACATTTCTTGCAAAAACATTATATTCCTTTGGAAAATGCCTAACAAATTGTATTGGTATTATCACACATCTTCATATATAGGATTCATATGTAGAATTTAGGCTATAAAAGAGAAACAGGAATCTTTTCTTTCCTCTGTTCAAATCCTGATCTCATACATTCATTTATTTTAAGAATATGAGGCAATCAAATGATCTAGTCAAATAATATTTGCTAGTTATTACTGTAAAGACCTATAACTTGTATCTGAATAAAGCACATCTTTTGGCAAGGTTTACAGCCTTTATTTGAAGAGCTCAGAAAACACAGAATCCAGTAGCAGTTTGTTCCAATGGTTAACCATCCCGTCAGAAATGTACCTTCTTTTTCATATGAAAAGTATTAACACATGCAGAAGAGCTGAGATAGCCTATTATTATGGCAAACTCCAGAACTCATTGAGTTAGAAAACGGGTTTTTTAGGTGTGTAAAAAAATGAAATCTGAATTCCTTCTTCTTAAAATGTAGAATACATGAAAACAAGTGGTGTAGAAAGAACTATTTTTTCCTATGAAACAGTCTTTTTACACTAGAAAATGATTAATGAATTAATAGCAAGCAAATGGATCGTGTGGCTAATGAGGTCTTGGAAATGCTAGTAACACTGCCTGACTCATACATATCTACTGTCTACATTTTCAGCACTATAGACATTGATGAACAGCAGGTATGAACTTACCTTATAGAGACCCTCACTTGTATGTAGGCTCTATGGACATTCATTAGCATGGGGAAAGTGTCATACATTTTTCACATTGGATTCTTCCCTTAAACGCAAGGCCCTGAGAAACAGAGGGTGCTTACACTAATCAGCCTACCAGAAGGATTCATCCTTTTGTCATTGCAAAAAAAGGAGTGGATGCGAAAACAATTAATTCTCCAATAGTTACAGCAAGGGTCTTAATACAATTGCTTGGCTCTTGTTCTCATTTACACCTAGTAATAAGAAGGAACATCGATGAGAGCAAAGTTAGTTATATTTACACTCAGGTCCCTCCCCCTTACCAGACGGCAGTGAAGTTGCTATAGTGTAAATGTCAGTTGTGTGGTTTGATTTCATACCCTGCTGCCCACAGACAACCACATCAAAATAAATATGCATGCTATGGAGAATAGCACTTCGCCCTTTGTGAATTCCACAAATGCTGCTTGGCTGGTTTTCTAACCCGGTGGCCGTATATTTTTTGCAGATTGGGAGGGAAGTGTTCCTGAGCCTCTCATGGCTTCACCTTACATCTAACAGGCTGGGGGCACCTTGACTCAATCATCCACTTAGATCATAGAGATCTTACAGTAAATTAACAAGTTGTCCTTCACCCCAGCAGATGACAGTGTGTAGTGCTCTTGCATTTCACAGCACCCCTAATTCTTCTTTGTGAATATCTTTGCTATGCTGGCTCTGATTTATAAAGTGGTATGCAAGCAGCTGTTTTTTTATATACACATGGGCTAAAATAGATCCAGAACAATTTCCTATGTGCTTTGTGACTTTGACCTCCGAACTGGAAGCAAATGTGGATGAGATACAGTGGCTACTCCTGTTGCCCAGGGAAGGATCATTCTGTGTTGGGATGGCAATAGCTGGGGCAGTCAGAGAACGGGACATGTCTGGGCTGACAAAATGTCCCTCACTACAATTCAGCGAGTAATTACAGGTTCAACATTACATGTGGATCATAACTATCTAAAACCTAGTGTCCATGTACCAAGTAACCCCACAGTTCTCTAGGTGCAAAACAGAGATCTGGTTAAGGCAAGACTAAAAATTTTATTCTGTCATGGTTTAACCCCAGCCAGCAACTAAGCACCACACAGCTGCTCACTCACTCCCCCACCGGTGGGATGGGAGAGAGAATCAGAAGATTAAAAGGGAGAAAACTCATGGATTGAGATAAAGACAGTTTAATAGGTAAAGCAAAAGCCATGCACACAAGCAAAGCAAAACAAGGAATTCATTCACCACTTCCCATCAGCAGGCAGGTGTTCAGCCATCTCCAGGAAAGCAGGGCTCCATCACGCGTAACGGTTACTTGGGAAGGCAAATGCCATCACTCCAAAGGTCTCCCCCTTCCTTCTTCTTCCCCCAGCTTTATGTGCTGAGCATGACATCATATGGTATGGCATATCCCTTTGGTCAGTTGGGGTCAGCTGTCCCGGCTGTGTCCCCTCCCAACTTCTTGTGCACCCCCAGCCTACTCACTGGTGGGGTGGGGTGAGAAGCAGAAAAGGCCTTGACTCTGTGTAAGCACTGCTCAGCAATAACTAAAACACCCCTGTATTATCAAGAGTTTTCAGCACAAATCCAAAACTTAGCCCTGTAGTAGCTACTGTGAAGAAAACTAACTCTATATCTCAGTCAAAACCAGAACATACTCTTATACAGAATGTCTTTGAACCTAAAGAAGAGAAAGATCCCTTTTTCTTTTAAGACCATGTGTTTCTACAGCTTCTCTGAGGAACACACAGCTGTTTGGATACATTACCATTTTGCCTGATGAGCATTCAATTGCCTGGCAGAGCTTTTGGGCTGAGGCCAAACTCTGCCGCTTATGTTGGTGTTTACTGTATCCTTTCTAAACTCCTTTTATGAACTATTTTACTGTGTATGCAATAATACTCTGTTTTGCTTGAAAGAGTCCAGGAGCTTTCTTTTGCCTCCCCATCCTCCTAATGTGGGGAATGCTGGTAGTAAAGAGCACACAGCCTTTCCCCTTTAATCTCCAGTTAAATAAAATGTAGGAAGAAATAGGAGATGTAAGGAAACAAGAAGACAGAAAGGGAAAGATGCAAAGGAGAAAAAAAAAAGAAACTGGAAAGAAATAAATATAGAAAGGAATGAAAGAAGGCAAAAGAAAACATATGGCAAAAAAAATTTAAATACAGTTGCTTATCTGTTTAAATTCTAAAATTGCTCCACAGCCTCATAATAGGATTAATAGGTTTCAAAGGACTAATAATCACTAGTATGACTGAATGCCTTTTAACTGGCTCTGCTTAGTCAACCTAGGAAGACTTTCTGCTCCCCTGATTGCCATACACACGATCCCTTTCTTTGTGAGCTCTAACCTTTCATGGGTCATTTTTCTTCATGCCTTTCTCTTTGCTTTTCCTTCTCTGTACACTAAAGCTCCTCTTTTCTTTCTCTCCATGCTCTGAAGTCTCTTTCCCTCACTTTCTGCTCCAATTCCCCCTTCTCTCTGATACAGAGACATAAACGTGCTGCCTGAGCACTTTACTAGGGTACTGCTGAGAACTTCCCTAAGGAGATGGCAGGATACTCCAGCACAAAGAATAAACTCTGCTTGTGCCAAAACCAAATATTGCAATTTTCTCCACTGTAGCCTAGCTTTCTTCACTGAGGTGCTGGACTTTCATGCCACTGTTAGTCATTTGCCTTTGGCACAAATTTTAATTAGCCGGATGAGGCAGAGAAATTCCACTATTACTCAAATCCTGCTGCCTTGCAATCAAATATGAGCTCTCATTAAATTCCTCTTACAACGCTGGGTTTGGTAGCTTCCTTATCTCTAGTAACCAGGCATTTCTCATAGTTGTTGTTAAGTTCACTTACAACCATTGGTAAGAAATCCTGAAGTCAAATTGCATACTTTATATGCTAGAAATCACATACTGAGTTCAGTTCTATCTGTGAGGACATATACTCTTAAGCAAGCTTTGCTGATTGCACATAACTCTTCCCTTTTCTGGCATTCACTGATTTTCAGAAAGCCTGAGCAGCCATGACTGAATGCTTGAAGGCCAACCTGGACAGGCATGAAAATAACAGGCGTATGGGACAACCACTTCAGAAGCAGAATTTGAAAGTGTGCATATCTTAACAGGAGAAGAAACAGATATAACCCACCATTTACTGTACCGGATTGAGTATCAGAACGTTTTTGTTTTTCTTTCCCAACTCACCAGACTTTCAAAACCATTCTAATTTTGTAGGTGTTTCCTAGTGTTGATTCTACCTATAGATCTACGTATAGATCTTAAATGGACTTTCTAAGAACATTTGTTAATAAGCACATTTGTTCATTGACTGAAATGCCATGAGACTGTCCTAGTAAACCTAGTAAATTGGTATATGTCTGAGCAATTAAAAAGTGGGGATAGATGTCCCTGAGAATAATTCTGATGTAGATTAAGGATCCTTTACATCAGACTGATTTCTTGATATTAAATGTAAGATACTAATATAGCCTACCACAACCGATGGCCTGACAGTATCAGTTCCTCAGTGTGTACCTGTTTTCCTTACCCTGTGTAATAGAGTAGTACTTTCCCTTTTTTTAAAGAACTGACAAATTTCCGAGTGGACTTAAACTAGAACAATTTCCTAGCTACTTGATAACTCTTTTTCTATCTAAGCAAACTAAGCATTTGTGTAGGAGCCTTAACAAAAAAAAAAAAAAACAAACCTAAAAAATCCCCTATGTTGTTCTTAAGGACAGAGGTATTTCTATGCCTTTCTATACTTCATTCCCATCCCAAGTCCAAACCCAAAAGGACACTTCTATATAAATGCACAGGCACCATTACAAAATCAAGATTTTTGACACATATAGAAATGACAAATTCTATCCTAGAAGCAGTCAAAAGACTCAAAGATCACTGATAAAAGGAAGGCATTACAGACAGCACATCCTTGCTATACACCAACAAGATTTTCCCTGCTGGGTGACCTACCTCAACTAACCGTCAAAAAGAATTAGTCTCAAGGGAATGTTTTGCTTATAGATTTATAAATGTTGACAATAATCCTAAATGGATGTTAGGGGAATTGACAAATCTCAGCATTTTTCTTGATGTATGTGTGCCTGGGGGAACTTTGGAGGCCCCAGCATTCATTAAAAAGAAGCAAGCCATTGACAGCTGACAGAGAAAGACAGGTAGCATAGCTAGAAAAGTAGAAGCTATTTGTTGACACAAATTGTGGAGTATAACCTAATAATCTAGTATTTTCTTCCACTGTTGTTTCTAGGCTCACTCAAAGCTTACAGACCATACAGCATAGTGTGCTTAGTGCAACAATAAAACTGCTTACTGTATAAATGGCTTTATTGTAGAAGTTTGAATGCTCAGGAAAATAATGTGGGCCAGATTAAAGCTGGAATTAGTGCTTTAGTAAGGATCTGGGGGGCAGCTGGGGGGTGTATTTTTGTTTTTTTCTGAGTATGCATGTGTGGTTTTTTTTCCCTGGAGGTCAATGCACATGTTAAAACAGCGTCCTCTGGAAGAAAAGAGTTCTGAGTTTAGCTCTGTCTTCTTATCTTGACATAAGTGAAAGAAGGGGAAAGACAACAAACAAGGAAGCTCAGAAGTTCAATTCTAACTTTATGTTTGATTGTGGGCTAAATCCTTGCCAGGCAATTCCACCTAGAAATCTGTAACAGGAGCACTGACAGGGAAACTTGCAGGATTTATCCAGGAGCCTGAAAAGAAGCTTTGATGAATTTTCCTTGATGGTGTATTAATTACAACTAGCTTTTCTACCTAGCAGCCTTCAGTTTAAATATTATTTGATAGTAAGTAAAACCAGAAAAATATGACAATCTGAGCTGTCATTTATGCATTTCTTTCCATAGTGAAATGAAAAAAATATTAAGAAATAGAAGTTATTTCTGTCCTATTGAGAAATAATAGTTCAAATTCCTTTAAAAAACACCTGCAAAGATTGATTGCTAGCACTCTATCATCCAGATTACTGTGAGTGTATTTGTAAGTGTGTGTTTAGAGAGACTGAAAGACTCACACTGTTATGCATAACATCCCTAGGATGGAAATGTTGTTGTATGACTCGTCTCCTATTTCCTAATGCCAGAGAGCTCTTAACAGCAAATTTCACAGTATTTCATTGAGTCCAGTTTTAAACAAAGCTAGCAAGAAGTCCTCCAGCACCCCTGGGGACCACAAGAACACATTCATTTCCTCTGTTCTACGTTCCCCCATGTCTTAGGGAAAGTGACTAAGTAATACTAGAAGTTATAGCAGTAGTATAGACCAGGTCTCATTATAGGAAGCAGGGTATGTAAAGACTGATCATACTTGTCATCTTAACAGGCAAAATAAAAGACAATAACATAGCTATTTAGAGGAAGGAAGCTGAGAAAAACAAATTTGGTGATTCTGGCCAATATCATACAGAAAGTCTATGCAAATCTGGGAAACAACTCAGATCTCTGAATTTCTCCTTTGACACACTCTCCTTGTGCTGCTCCTTTCTCTTTTGTCCTTTTACTCCACGCTACATTGTATTTCTGACAAATATTAATAGAGTTTCTGCATTGGCTCCCCTATGCCAGGGTTGATGCTCTACTCAGGCTGACCAGAGGTTTTGCAACTGATATTCAGTGGGGCTACCCTTTCACAGTTAGTGTGCAGCTGAAGGAAACTACATATTGTGTCTCATTTTTTTTCTGATAGTTTCTCCTCTATCACAATAATTTCTATGTTGTTTTCCTGCTTTTATCTGTTAACTGTGTGTCAATAACTAAAAACAGTATTTCAGGAAAAGTCTTACCAAATCTTGACCTTTTTTTTGGTGAGGCAAGAACATGTTTCTAAATGGAGCCCCAGACAGCTGTCTTTTTAGGATGCACTGTAAACTTATGTTTAATTTCCTGTCTACTACCAGCCTTAGTCCATCAGTATTGCTCTTACTTTCACAGACTTCTATATACCATGGAATATCTATATTTTGGATTGTTTTCCCCAAGAAGTAATAGCTTCCATTTTACAAGCTGATACTCAATGTACTGCAACACGTATTTGTAACTTTTTGCTTCTCACTATGGTATTTTTCTATTTTCAGAAATGCTCTTTTTTCTTTGTCATGAGTGTACATATGAAGACTGGTTGTAAAGAAATGGACATATGAGTAAAATCCCAAGTTCCTAGTAGGCGGGTGAAGTACTTTACTTCCGGCACCACTGAACTATTCATCCCTATATACTGTTTTCAGAGATACAGTTCAGAGGCACCCAGGTACAATCTGGCTGAGCTGCCCATCCTGTTTAACGGAACTTAATGAGTTCTCAGACTGACACATTTACATGAAACTCCTGACCTTAGGAGGAAAATGCAATTTTTAAGAAAAAAAATGCATAGTGAAAAGGTTTAGTATGTGTATATATTGGAGAAGGATTCATAATGAGGCTTTATGCTTCACCTATCGTGTTAAGTAAGTTGGTAAGCTCTCACTGACTTGTGTTTTCTAGTTAATGTATCTGACACATTTCATTCATGAGCACTTACTATGCCGCTTCTACAAGATGGGATTCATCTCACCCTTCAAAATTAGGCCTCTAATTTAAGATAGTCATGTAGGCTTACTTCATAACTTGTAAAGGACAAGAAATATCTCCATTTGAAAGTGCCTATAACATTGGTGGAGTGAACTGTCTGGGGTGTTCGCCAACCAATTGATTGTAGGGGGAGCTTGAACATTTCCTTCTCCATCAGAAGCCTAACTTAAAACAGCTATAACAGTATGAGATGCCTCCCATCAAACTGAGTGTTTGCTCTTGTTCGTAAGCAAAACATTTTTTCTTTTCACCAAACTCTTTTTGCTTTGATGCTGTTTTGGTATGCCTCTGATAGCTAATCGTCACTGGTGTTCAGCCCCTGGAGCCCCATGTGAACTAGTGAGAAAGCAACTTCCTTTCTCCCATGAAGTTCGTTTCAGATGCTGTGTAGCTAAATGACATAAGAAATCATCTTCATTATGGGTGAAACTCATTATGAGAGGACTAACACAAGGATCTCGGTGTCCTTTCAAGTCTCACATGGGCCAATACGGCAGGACTTCACCTGGGGTGAAGAGATGTCTGAATACCTGTGTCAGAACAAGGCGATATCTGTGTACGAAGCAGTGAAACTGCAGCAGCCCCCAAGCCCCATGTATTTGGGATCTTAGAGGCAGCCCTTTGCCTCTGCTTTCACTGCGAGGAAAATTTGGACACTTAGGCATGGAGTCCCATATTTAAAAAAAAAAAAAAAAGGTAATCAGTGGCAAAAGTAGTATTTTAGAGGACAGCAGCACATTCCAGAGGACAACCATTTGCAGCCCTCTGATCCAGCATTTCATTCCTTTCTGTTATTTCCTACTCATGATGTCTTGGCAACTCCTTCTGCTCCAGGAGGTATGTTTTCCTCCCTCCCGCCCTACTTCCGAAGTCTCTCAAAGCGTGCTAGGAAACGAGCAGCAACCGCGTCCCGGCAGCTGCCGCGGGGCAGCTCGCTCCGGGGCCTGCCCGGGAGAGCCAGCGCAGCCCCGGGCCCGGGGCGGGGGACGGGCGGCGTGAGAGGAATGCGGCTGAGGAGATTTCCTGCTGATTACAAAAGGTGAGCGATGGAGATGAGGGAACATTAGGAACGATTGCAGGAAACCGATACCATTGTCTTTCCTAGTTTCTCACAACAGCAGCAGCTACCTGGGGCACACCAGACGTTTTACTTCATCTAGCAGCTAATTAGCAGAGACCACTGGTACAAATTTCAGTGTTCCTGATACTGACAGCAGCTGCAGTTTATGCAGAGATCGGCCTTGGCTTGTGCTCTTTCCACCCACTAGCTCTCTTCAAGACCTGGTTTGTAATTCAGGTTATATCACTTCAAAGAGCTTGACCTTCCCCTGTGTCATCCAGCTGCAATACACCGAAGCAAAGGCAGTGGATTTACATTGAGATGGAAGAGAAATCAGTTCAGAGATTTGAATGTTCAAAGAAAATAGTTTTTCCCTCTTAGAAAATCATTCCCTATCTATTGCTGAGGGGTGCTGCCTGGAAGCACAGATGATTAATTTCTTCTACATACATAAAAGCAGGGTTTAGACGATGCACAAGAGACGCTTTTCACACATTCAGCAGAACTATTCTCAGGTGAATGTGTCAGGCATCTATCGCTACTGAAACCTAAAGCAGTGTTAGTGTTTCAGATTTTAACTGATTCAAACACTGCACTAACAGGAACAGTGCTTCAAATTCCCCATTTCTTCCTCATGCCTGGGAGTCATATGGTGAACAACTTGCATGAGTTTGAAGAAGCAACACAATCTGCAGAAAAAAGGACAACGGAGGCATCACAAAAACACCCTGTGGGAGAGCAGTGATAATGAATGCTGCAGTATCACTATCTATGTCATCCTTGGTATAGAATTTTATTTAAATAAATTTTATTTTATTTTACCATTACTTTTCTCATTATATAACCCATCACGTAAATGACACAATACTGCGTGAGGCTTCCCAATATCTTCTGCTGAGCTTCCAAAATCTGCCAATACCCGCCCGAATGCTGTGACTGAAGAGTGAAACTTTCTTTAGTGTGCAATTCCTGCATGCAGAAATAGGAGTGTTGATGCACATCTAATGCAGAGGCTCCCAAACTGCTGCCTCTGGGCTGGTGGTGATCCACGACGTCGCCGCTGATCTGAAGACCCACGTCACATACACGGTGTTTCAGCTGAATGCTAAAGGTGCACAATGATTTGTGCTGATGACTGACATCGGTTCAGAGTCCTAGCAATTTGGGAATAACTGCTTGAGAGCTGCCACTGATCAGCTGTAAGCAAGATGCTTCACCTCTGTGTGCCTTTGTTTCCCTTCCAGCACCATCTGTTTTGCTTAATTAAAGCAAAAGCTCTTCCCTGTAAAGACCTTCCCTTCACAGGCATTTGTGAAATGCTTTTCACAGTGCACCTCTGAATTCATTCAGGACACAGAGCTGCCAAGCCAACTTTGATTACTACTATTAACAATATCTGTTTTAACTTGTCAGCTATGACAGTGCTATTACTAACAACATAGGAAACCAGAATCCTAAGAAGCAAAAAACCAAGCAGAATTTAATATGAAAAACCAAAGGACTCTGTGTGCCGTTTGGGGTATTACTTTTTCAATCAAATATGAAAAGAATCCTTGCATCCAAAAATGTATGCTAAACTATCATGATCTTCTCCAGATTGCTACGGAGTATAGCAACCTCTGGGTGCGTAGGCTACTTCAAAGCACTTTGCTTCTCAAAGCGTCATTTTTCATACAGTCATTTGCATGCAGTTTTGCAGCTTTGTTTTTCATCGATTTTTCAAAATGCTAATTTTTGCCTACTCTGCTATAATCTGCTTAGAGTTTGGGTGGGATCTTACACAAGGGATGCAAGGGATAATATCAGGAATAAATCAAAGGCAAAGGCTGTTGCCTAGTTTTAGCTGCAGAAATAAAGCTGTGTTTCAACGCAACCCTAATTACAGTTTTGTGGTGCTTTGTCGAGCCCTGCTGATAAGTTACCCTGGTAAACAGCTCTTTATTGTTCTTTCACATTCAGTCGCCATGGCAACTAGCATTTTAGGGTTTGATCCTGAAGATGCCAAGCACCTGCTCCTGTGGCAGTATCTATGGGAGAGGAGGATTCGAGACATCTTATAAGATCAGTCCTTTCAATGACAACAGATTTGCTAAAGAAAAGAAAAAAAAAAAAGAAAAGCTTTTGATGTGCTTATTTGGAAGGAATTGTGAAAAAAAAATCACAGGTAAAACCTGGTCCCAGTTATACCTTACAAACATACACAGTATCTGACACTGCCTGCTCATGGGTGTAGTGCAATACAAAAAAAAAACCAAACCAACAACAAAAAAACCCAAAACCACAAAACCAAAAACCCAAGGAGCCTAAGGATCTAACTCCAAAGGAAATGCAAGTCAGAAACAGAGCCCCAGAGTGTCACTAGCAAAATGTTGGGAAGATGAATTCCCTTTCATTCGCTGCCAAATCCTCCATTGCCGCCTTATTGTAAAAAAAATATTGCTTGGGAGGTCAAACCCAGGTGATAAACAGCTGAGCAAATTTTCTGTTTTAGCTTCTGAATAACCCCTGAGGGACTCTCTTTTGTCTTTCCGGCTTACGTTGACCTCAAACTGTTGGTCAGAGCCTAGAGGAATCACTCAATTTAGCAGAGAGTAGCTTTTTTTTTTTGCTGTACAGCTCCACTTCCTCTAAATTTATCTTGGTGTCTCAGTAGGAAGATAGAAGGTTTGTGTCAGCAGTTAGCAGATAGTTTGAATGTAAGCAGGTGTGAACATACCGATTGCTTCCTTATCTGATGCTGCCTGAACATGTTGGACCTGAGCAGAGAATTACTTTTGTACCCCCTAGTAAATCGCCGGCTGTGGGCTCACGCTGCCTCCTCTCACAAACCTCTTTACCTGCCAAGACTGCAAAAGCCAGCTGTTGTACGATCCACCTAGCCCAGTTCTGCTATCATGTGCAGCATTGTTAACCAGGGTAATGTCATCAGCTTGAGGGGGCTAATTTTATTTTCTCTGCTTCAAAACACTGACCCGGGGTTATTCTATGTAAATGCAGACACCCATCTGAGGAGCACAGTCACCTTCATCTGCCTTGGTATGGTAGGAGCAAGCCAGCACTTCTAAAGGGCAGTTGACATCTTAATCACGTTCTACGGGTTTTCATTTCTTGTTGTTAAATACAGAGGAAGCATGCTATGTCTATATTTGCAAGTCAGGCATCTCAATCAGTGGCCCAGCTAATTAGAAGGAATCCAGCTCCTGATGGCTGAAGTCATCTGTATTCAGGCCTGCACAAGATTGCAAATTTAGGCAGTTTTGTCTATTAGCCCTCAGACCAAAAAAAAGTTTTTCAGATCATGCTGCATAGAATGAAGTAGCTGATTACAAGCACACTTCTTGTTCATCTCTGCAAGTATGCGTGAGAGAAGAAATCAGGTCTTCAGATGACAGTTTGGGGACAGCTTATCTTTACTCTTGGTATTGCTATTAGTGGTTAGGTTATGGTCAAGCTCAAGCTTTTTATTACTTGGACTTTAACAGATCTGTCTCAGGACAGTAGAAGGATGGGGTTTTTTTTTATTTCTTCCGGCTTCCATAGCCCAGGTGTAACAGCAATTGAAAGGAAAACAAAGATTAGGCCACAGCAAAATTGAAATGAAGCAAAATGGGTCACATTCCTTCTGATCTGTGCCTACCAGCAATGAACATTAGAAAGTGTATCATCCTTAAAAGTGAGTACTTTCAGATAAAGCAGTCACACAGCTACATACTAGTCTACAGGGCTGTAGAAGTTTATGAAGAAACAGTATCTCCACATTTACAGTTCAGGCACAGATAGCTCTTAGTTCTATAAAAAGAACCATGTACAGAAGACTAGCAAAGAATATATGATGGAATATCTATAATCATCCAGGATTACTATTAGGGGACGGAGCTAAAGTTGTTTGAAATATATGGAAAGACTGGGTTTGTGCCCTTCGGATCAGGAAAATTTCATAGGAAATCAGCTGGCAAAAGAGTCAAATGATCTGGAGTGGTTTCCCTTTTTTGTCACCTACCTGACAGTAAAGTAGTACGTGTCACTGCTTAAATGGTGTTTGCAAAGTACAGCCCTGAAAGAGATGAAATCCAGTGTTAAAGATGATGATGGAATTAGATGCAGTTTAGGGCAGGAAGGGCAGGGTGGCAATAAAAAGCCTGTGCTATTTTATATGTCACTAGCTCTCAGGTGAGCTGCTGATGGTCAGCTTCTTCCTTCTGTGTTAAGCCAATTATGGACTCAAGTATTCGTGTGTTGTGATGTGTCGATTCAAAGACTGGAAAAGCTAGCTATACAATGCATGCAGAGTGAAATTACACATTAGACTGTTACTATTAAATACAAAATAAGACGTGACTTAAAATAACTTTTAGGTCATCTTCAGGTGAAGAAATCCATCTCGTTGCAAAGGCATGTATTCATCCTCCACAGAGTAGGATCACCTACATTATTAATACTCATATAGTAATGCAACTCTGTTAGAGAGCGTGCCACCAGAGACATTAATTCAGCTGCAGTACTGTTCTAAGAACAGAGGGGTAGGGATTCATCCATCTACACACAAGGCAGTCACCCCAGGCTCCCTCTCTATCAATGAAGAGAAATTGGCACTTCTAGGGTGCAATCCATCTTATCCTTAAGTAGACATCTAAAACAGGTCTGAGAAATGCCCAGAAGTGCCCAATTGATTCAAACAGGAGCCTAGGAGATGCAGAAATTTATGCCGTAAAGTTAGGTGAAATGATTTTTACCCTGAATGTCTAGTCAAGACTACCTACAGTTTGGAAGTAAAATTTTCCCCCTAGTTTGAGTTTGTACAGTATCTAGTGGATCTTAGCTCAAGACTTAACCCAGGACTGGTGCTTCAGCTCACTTCAGCGTAGCAATACCTCGAATTCAATGCTGTTACTTTTCCAGTAGATTCAGATGGACTTTTGCCTCGGGGCAAAGTTACAATGAGACAATTTGGTAAACAGGCGTAGTCAGCCAGTATTACCCCTTCACTCTCCCTGCTAAACTCCTTTCCAGACACAACTGCTCTTGCTTTCTCCCTTCATGATTGTTATTGATCTGCAAACATTCTCTCTAGGAGGTTGCAGCAGCAATCAGTATGTTTACTTCTATTTAGGATATTACTTTTGCTCTGCCCAGGCCACAGCCACAGCCACAGCCTCCAGAATTATACCCAAAGGACATAAAGAAAAATAGTTGTAATACAGTGAGTATCAGATCATTCAAATGTACAAAGATCAGCCTGAAGGTTCGTAGTTGTAAGAGTTGCTCAAATCCTTGTGAAGTTATTTCACGCTGCTTACACCTTTTTTTTTGCATGCTTTTTTCCCTTGCAGCTGCCTGTAGTCTTAGAGAACGTAAAAACATCATGTCAGCAATGTATATGTAAGCATGTGTGTGCACATGTCTTTCTCCCACTTTCTCTCTAAATATATGTTTCTCTATATGCCTAGCTATATGTTTATATCTGTAAGTCCAGGGTGTGTGTGTGTAGAGGCCAATTTGCTGGTTATAAAAAGTAAATGGCTAACATTTCTACTAACATCCAACAGTTAGCAGAGCTATATATTGAATCTTTTGGCAACTTTCATGATCAAACTGTAGCAGTAGATTTAGTTCTAAGAAGTACCTCATCTTTACTCTGTGTAAATTAATCACCAGCTGGATGTGTGAGATACTGAGTGACATCCCCCTCTTCAAGAATATTACCCAGCACTTAGAGAGGAAAAGAAAGATAAAAAGGAAAGGAGACAGAGCTGTCATGCTGCTCTGTACACGAGGGGAACCTCACACAGCAGGTTGCAATCTGAACTGTCCCATTTCATTATGCCACTGAGGCAGACCCCTGCAGTGCATTAAGGTTTTAAAATCATTTAGGAAATATGAAGATACATTGTTATTAAATCATTTCATTACACTTCAAAAACAATATTCTGATGTCCATTTTTTTGCATAATAAAGATTGTCTTTCACCAGTGGGGACTGGCAAGTGAATATAGACTAAGTTTCTGGAATAATATGATTAGTATGGAAATGGAAACAGACTGTAAATAATACTCAGGATGATCTTTTGTTCAGCCACATCAAGGAATCAAACAAAAGCTTGCTAAGACTGACTTCCATGGTGTACTGAAAACAGGCAAAAGTATTTCCATAGAGGATTTTGCCATATGCATGATCAGCTTAAAGTCATTCCTACAGAAGATTTATTGATAGTATCCTTTCAATTTATCTGGTTAATTTCTGTTGAATTAAAGTGAAAACCTTGTAGACACACTTACACATGGAAATTAATGGTTATCAAATAAATGTTATCTGATTACTGTAGTGTCACACAATCTTTATTTTGCAGAAAATGTATATATATGGCAAAATCAGTGTGAGTCATATCTATGTTCATACAACACTGCAAAAGCACATGAAAATCTTAATTCAGAATTCTTAATTCAAAAATCTACCTATGGAAATTTCTTTTTAATTTCAAATAGCAAAAACTGAAAAAAAAAAGCTTTTCTTATTTTGCCTTGAAATTGTGATTTATTACTTTATAGTTATTAAAAACCAACAATTAGTCCAGTAATGGATGGCTAATAAGAATTGTTTTGCTAAGATTTATTTACTTTTATAGCAAAAAGTATACGATGTTGATGTTAATTAGATTTAATTCTCTGCAGTGCATACATTTTTCTTAAACTACATATGGGAGCCTTCTTTACTTCCTTATCATTGAGCACACTTCATTTATCTATGTTTCTTTTCTATGAGTTCGATATAAACTGAAAATGTCTCTAGATGTGAAGAATAAGTCAGGAGACTCAAGATACAATATTTAAAGATTGATGAAAAATATAGAAGTGTCATTGGAACTTCATTCGTGTTTGCACCAAGAAACTTTGAAGAAATGTTAGTGGAAAAAGGAAAGTCTTTAAGGACTTATGTACTCCCATCACCTCATGTTTTCAAGATACTGTACAATATAAAAGATCTGTAATTAGACCACCTCATGACTAGATGTATTTTGAATTTCAAACAGCTGGAACTTTGTCAATGTTTTCCTCCATCAAAAGTGGTTTAGAAGAATTGGAAGCTGGGCCCATATGGGGGAGCCACACATGTGATGAATTCCTATGAATTACACACAGTCATTTTTATTTAGTAACAAAGAGACAGACTTTCAAGAACTTAAATTTCAATAAGAATACAGAAGCTAGCTTTTTCCTAAAAAAGCAAAAAAAAAATGAAGCTGAGTTCATCTTCCTATTCTCTTCTGCGTGCACCAGACGTTATTTCCAACATTCAACTGTACTCATTAAGGTTTTCCTTGGACTTGGCCTGACATATCCCTGAGACAATCTCTGATGCAACTTTCTGGAAGCTAAATTTCGTGGCTGTTATGGATGTGTCAAAGCTGAATGAGTCATGCACTGCCAAGAGTCTTTTCAAGGCTAAAGTCTTCATGTTGAAGGTCTGTCCTTCAGGGATAGCTTACTCTTCTAACTGGCTTCAACCACTATCCTAAATTGTAAATTTAAAAAAAAATAATAGTTTTGTTTCATTTCTCTTCTTCACATAAAAATTTGAGGAGGAAAGAAAGAAAAACAAATATGTAGGGAAAGGGAAAGGAGGTTGGGAAAAAAGGAAAAATTTAAAAGAAATAAAATGAACAGAAGCGTAAAGAAACTCTGAGAAAACAGAATTTTTAAAGGATTTGGGTTTATTATTTTTGTTTTACAGGAGTGAGAAAGTCTAGAAAAATTCCATTATTTCTACTGAGTAAAAAGTTTTGTAAAACTCAGTATTTTTCAGTTAGTTGCAGTAATTAAGGGATGCTATTACTGGAGGAAAAACACAAGACACAAAATATACATAGATCTTATTTTATCAGTAATGGCATTTCAGTTAGGAACTGTGATTTCCAAATAAAACCAAAATGAATGAAAATAGTAATACTTTTCCAAAACTTGCATGGCTACAGCTGTATTGCTATGGAAGTGCCTCACATTGAAGCTGATTTTTGTTCCTCCCACATGGAATATGCATGGTTTAAATAATATCACTGCAGTTGGATTTGCTTTTGGTGATAAAGGGTTATATTCTGTATCAATTTACCTAGCTTAGTTCATTTTTTTCGTGCAGACAAAAGTTAGGAGTACATGGAGAAAAATAAAAACAGAAAAGTAACTAAAAAACCCAACACCAACTCAAAAAAAAAAAAAGAGATTTACGTGGGAATTTGGGGTGGGGCAGGGGAGTTAAAAGCACTTTCATTTGATGGGATTGTTTTTGCAGTCTGTAAGGGTGCGTGGATTTAGATACTGTGGTTTGGAAACTAATACTTGGATACAACAAAGAATTTCTCTTGGAGACTAGTGAACTGCTACATAAATCATTTTCATCTAAACATTTGCTGATTATGGAGATAGAGACCTTATACTGTAGAAACTCTTCTCAAGATGTTAATTATGAGATCTTCATGTTTGATAAAGGTCTTGTGTCTCCCAGTTTTTTGACTTTACCTCTGCAGTGGTCTTTGGTCTTTGTTATACCTTAGCTGTTTTGCATGGAAGGAAACTTTGATGTTAACTACTCTTCAGTGGATGTCGATCTCTCTCCTTTGACCAAAGAGGACGCAAAGCAAGGTGAGGTGAATCTAGTCGCTTGTGTGATTAAACAGAAGACATTTCCTTCATCTATTTTTCTTTTTTTTTCATTCCATTGTAATATTGCAGCAAACAATTGCTATATTACAATCAGTTGTGCGGCTGTTCTGTGTGAAATAGGTATTAAAATAAATCACACATGTACTTTCTAAACTCCTTCAGAACAAAAGCTGTTGCTGAAAGGTGGAGAGATCCAGTCCTGACAGTAGGAACTATTAAAAAATAAGAAGTAAAGCTAGATATTATGCACAGGAAAAAATAACCTGCATCTAAAAAGCTTTTTGACCAAAAGAGGGAACAAAGCATCTTCTATGCTTATCTCAAAGGGATTTTAATATTTTTTGCTTTGCTGATGAAGGTAAATAGGAGCAGAACAGTTTATGGTAGTTTTTTTAGACTCTGCCAGAGATTCAAGCTTAGCAAGTCAAATAACATCATACATCAAACATAGTCATCATTTCTCATTGAAGACCTCTGAGTCCTGGAGATCTGTTACCAATCGATACTTAAACAACTGACACAATACACCGGAAGAAGCCACTGTCGCACCCCTTCTGCCAGCCAAAAACTAATGGTGGCGAAGGCATTATTTGTTTCAGCAGGCTGAAATGGCAACATGGAAGATTCATAGTGCACTAAAAGTCCCATACTCTTTGCTGTTAACTATACACGAGACCATTCCAAGAGGAAGTCAGCCACATGACACTGTGTAATAGAGTTTTCAGCTTTGTCTGATTGCATTACAAACACCACACATATTGAAACACTCTGGCAGCTTCCTAGCGCTCACAGTGAGGAACCTGAACTTTTTGACCTCAAACATCTTATTAAAGCCTATGCCGGACTGTGTCTCCGTGAGGGAAAAAACAAGAAACTACTGGACTTATTCTCCTCTATAATTCATTCAAGTAAGCCCTTGCTGAGTGGAGGACCTTGGCTTTGATGTTAAAGTCTCCTAATTGGAAGGAAGTGAAGTGTTAGCCTGTCAGGCTATTAGTCGCTCATCAAATACTTTAAGAGGTATCAGAACACTGAAGTTCTCACACTAGTGCAAAGAGAGCACGGAGTGGCCTGGTTTTTGTTAAAATGTTTAAACTTTGCATCTGTCTAACAACCTCCCCCAAAATTTAATATACATGGAGTTGTTCCTTGATATTTCTTTCCTTTTATCTCCACCTTTTCCCTCTCAGAGCCTCCATCTTTCTATTGCCTACAGCACATCAGCTCCTATTAGTAGGAATGTGGGGGATAACTGGTGTAAGCTATAAAGTCTCAGGCTTCATATTACAGCCCTGATTCAAACCCAGCTATTGCATGCCTAGTGTGACCTACCTCTCTGCTGTTTGATTGTGGAACACCTACTTCTGTGGTGGTTTTCCTCCCAGGAAAATGACTTCTCAGAAGGGTGTCCTTACAATAAGTAACATTAAAACCCAACCATTTCTGGAGGATGTCTGAGTTCTAAAGCCTCAGCCCAGGTCCAGGCTTTGCTATATGCTTAATTTATAGTATTTACTTACATTAAATTAACTTAAATCTAAAAATGTATTGCTGCTCTCTTAATTACTGGTGCTTTCCTGCATTACAGATTGGGTACCCAAACAGAAGGACGGGGTGTTCCTTTCTTGGGCACATCCAACTAGTCCAAGATGAGAGTTGAATGGAGTCAAAGTCTCACAGGAATGTGACTAAACTCCTTCCAGAATCATGCAAAGTTGAATTCTGTGTAATTTCTATTCTTCAAGTTGGTAATAGCATCCAAAATGGCACAGTGAAGAAAATCTGTGAAACAGTATAAAATAATTACCTTTTGCTAATGCACGTCCTTTGGAATTATGAAGATAGTTATATAGTCACGTCTGCTCTGTTTCTTAGTTTACAATATGAGCCTAAAGAAATGCTGTACTACCAGCATAAATGTTTCTGTTCTAGAAAGTTTTCTCCATTTTGATTTGCCTAGTGGTAAGCTTATGCAAAAAAATTACCTGTGGCATTTCATGCATATCTTCCATAATGCTGAGCATCTCTTTTGTTTTGCGAGATGATGTCCATATGAAAGCAAATCTAATGCATCTGTGCCCTTACTGTGCATGTCTCTTTCACAGCTGAATATGACCCTGTTCATGCATAATTATCTCTTTTTCATGCAAGTGTTTGATTGCTAGTCAGATCTCTCACTTTACCTCATGCTTGGTTCTGGCAGCACTTTAATCTGTTTTGGATGGGTCATGAGTTTTGTCTATTGCAACAACTTCTTTAAATTTCCCTCCACAGTTTCTTTTTAGTGATCTCATCAACATAATGCTCTTTTGTAAGTAATTTCCGTCTCTGAATGTCCAGTCTTTTAGCATTAAATATTGTAGGGTTTCACACTTCATAATTATTTTGATGACCCTGCTTTTTTAAACTGGAAAAATTATTTTTTCTTTGATAGCTTAAGCAATCAGGCCCAAGAAATTTTTTCTTTCAGTTTACTAAGCTTGCTCACTATTTGTATATCCAGGCTCCAATGATGTCCTTGGCACTTTATCGAATATGTGTGCTTCTGGGACGAAGGTCAGTTACCTGTCTGAGGTCATTAAAAAAATCCTCTGAACAATCCTCTTCCACCCAGTCCAGCTGTCCACAAGTCTGGGTGCAAGAGCTAATGACTGCACACTTTTTGCATTATTCTGAATGAGAATCATAGTTTAATTTGGTTTACTGTCATTAGTTTTTTTCTCTCTTGACATCAGATATTGATATGGTTTGGACTTTTCACAAAATAGGAGCATGGAAACCAAAACATTGTTTTATTCATACAGCTACTTTTTCAAACACATTTAGTTTGTGTTTGAGTAAGCAACAAGAAGCATTTACAAGTCACTGCCTGTGGGATTTCAAAAGTGGAGAGCATACACCAAGTTCCTAGCTGTGCTCAAATACCACTCTTCTATCCCTATATAGGCATTATACCTCCCATGTTTGTGTCATTAGCCAATGTCACTAGAGCAACATAGGTCACTGTGGAAAATATTAGATTAAATAAGATTTCAGAGTAATCCACAGAGAACTTCACAAATAATCTTTCTCTGATAATCATTCCCCTTTCAGGACACTTCTGTCATGAGCTATCTCTTTGGCTAATTCCTTCTGCACTTTGTGTGTACCTTA
Source organism: Gymnogyps californianus (assembly GCF_018139145.2). Taxonomy (NCBI): domain Eukaryota; kingdom Metazoa; phylum Chordata; class Aves; order Accipitriformes; family Cathartidae; genus Gymnogyps; species Gymnogyps californianus. Next base: position 114,835,214 of record NC_059473.1, read on the forward strand.
TGTACCATCTTCTCCAGTCTAGCTCATAATTATCACATTTTTTAATACTGAATGCCTTAGTGAAGTCCAGAAAACAAAATAGATTAGTGACATGACTATGGAAAATTTAGGTGAAATTTTATTCCATTTTACATTTATATACACTTATTTTTCCCTCTTTCAAAAATTACTCTTGGGCCAAAATCTTAGCTCGTACACACCAGTATAAGTCTATAATACATCTTCTTAGGAGTGATTATTAATGACTAAATACTAGGTAAAGAAATAGATGATAATTTCCCTGCACTGTCCTGAATTGTCCATTACTGCATTCCAGCTTGGGCTTCCTTGCCTTTGATTTTCCCCAGCTTGCCACACTGCCAAGTGACCACCATGATTGTGTATATCGTTCACAGAAACCATGGCTTTATAATCTCTGGGGTACATAACCCTTAGCACAAGCTACTTCATCTGGATATGTGCTGACTTAAAGCAGCTAAGAACCTCTCCCTTGTGTTCAGATTTACTGCCCATCTGGAAGACACTGAAGCTAGAGCTTATATAGGACTGGGTTGTAACTTAAGCCACATTAAAGAATAGATCAGAACAGGCATATATAGAATTCCTTTCAAGCTATCTTCGCTATTAAACTGCAAACCGCTCTAATTTCCAGAATGAAGATAAATCTCAAATATACCTACGAAGCCAACTCTGAGAAGGTTGGTGAACAGGCTGAGAGTTACATCAGTGCTTAGTCACTGGGAGCATGTCGTCCTTACAACCAGAAAGTATGAGTGTGGTTATGCATGATTGGCATATCTATGTTGACTTAATTTCAGCTATCTGGATAAAAATCACATTATGAGAGCCTGAATTCAACACGATTTCAGCATGAGCTTTGCAGTCTCACGGAGCCCAGTGCGGCTGTACGCTGGAGGCAATGTGCTCCAGGTTGTACCTCTGAGGTCTGTCCTCTGCATTACTGACGCCAAGGATGAAAGCCAGCGGCAATCCCACCTCTCACTGCAGCGGGGCTGCATCTGGCACACATACAGCCTGGTCAGCACTGCGAGTTGTGAGACGCACACAACGAGGACTGAGTCTTCTGAAAAGCTGCCTACGACACTCAAGCATGTCCTTCCTGAGAAGAAAGAGCTGTTACAAAGCCTTCTACCTCAGCTTCATTCGTGTTTATTTTTGTGGGATAGTAGTAAACACAGCTTGTCAAATTGCCAAACCTTCATCCAGAAAAAAGGGCCACGTAGCTTTTGAAAGAAAACGTTACCAGAAAGTAATAAGGAGAAAACAATTTTGTCTGAAATTTCCCAGAAATAGCCAGCCTGAGGAGGAAACCCACCATGGAGCATTAAACAAAGGATTAGTTTGGAAACTACGTGAGGTCTGATAATAGCTTCTTGTAGTGGAAAGAGTTCGACAACTGTAATAAAGGCAGTTCTGCCCATAATTTACTATTAATAAAAATAAAAAGCAAGACTTTCAATTGGATTAGCTGCATAGTGTATAAAAAAAATACATTCCATAATGATAATTTTTATGACTCTTATAAAAGGTTGTATGCTACTGCCAAAACCTGCCTTTCTTTCCTGCTGCTGCTGCGGTCATGCTAGTGATGTCTGAGTGCAGAATATGGCTAATATTTGCTTGAATCTTGAGATTTTGATAGTGTGTGAAAAGCTGCTGATCTGCCAGTCTGGAAACTTTTGTCCTGAAGGTCACTGGTCCTTGGCTATATCATTCAGATTCCTAAAATGGTCTGATCAAGAAAATTCTATATTATCTCTACTTTATCCCCTGCCCTTTCCATTTTCTTGCAAATTAAATATTCTAAAGGATGTTTATGTACTGACTTGATATTTACTCTGTTAAATAGAATTCACCCCATCAAACAGAATCAGTTTATCTGGATGCAGAGTAAAGGATTCCCGCAAAACTTCCCATCACTCTAGCCATCTACTTGAAAGCAGAAAGTTGCTGCTCTGAGATGTCATTTCCTACATGCTTTCTTCAAGAAGAGCCTGGCTTCTTGACTGGCTTCCTAAGGAATAATGTTTTGTTTACCTAATGAATAAAGCTTGTTCTAGATAGATTGCAATTGTAGTATCAGCTTCTCTGTATTTTATACAACAGGATAATTGACCATTTATTCAATGGATCACCAGAAAATGCTTGACCATAACAATAATTGGAGTGAACACAAAAGAATTCAAAATGTTACAGTCTAACAAATACATTACTTCATCAGAAGGGTAATTTTTGGTCTCAGCTTATACACGTCATGCTCATCCGAACGCTTTCTTAGCATTAAGTTGGCAGTGCTTCATATTTAAAAGTGCTGTGCAGACGTTAACTAATCAATCAGTTTTCTTATTATAATATTTTATCCTGTTCTGCGGTGTCAGGTTTGCCATATTATAAACTGTTATAAATGCCAATCAGAAGATGTGGAGTGCCCTTTTTGATGCTTAATGCAGTTTGTTGTGCTTAAATTATGACTGAATTGAATGCTCTTGCAGCCATGGTTACACTTCTATCATCATGTTTTCAGAAACTGGATTTTTATCTTGAATACAGTTTTGTAACAGCGTTCTGTCGCACTGCAATGAATGAAAAAAGTAAAAACTGATACGTATGTACAGTAAGCCATAAGAAAATGATCATTTACAACACAGAGATAGAATAAGAATAGAATAGAATAGAATATTTCAGTTGGAAGGGACCTACAACCACCATCTAGTCCAACTGCCTGACCAATTCAGAGCTGACCAAAAGTTAAAGCATCTTGTTAAGGGCATTGTCCAAATGCCTCTTAAACACTGACAGGCTTGGGACATCAACCACCTCTCTAGGAAGCCTGTTCCAGTGTTTGACCACCCTCTTGGTAAAGAAATGCTTCCTAATGTCCAGTCTGAACGTCCGCTGATGCAGCTTTTAACATTCCCACTTGTCCTCTCACTGGATCCCAGGGAGAAGAGATCAGCACCTCCCTCTCCACCTCCCCTCCTCAGGAAGCTGTAGAGAGCAATGAGGTCACCCCTCAGCCTCCTTTTCTCCAAACTAGACAAGCCCAAAGTCCTTAGCTGCTCCTCATAGGACATGCCTCCCAGCCCTTTCACCAGCTTTGTTGTCCTCCTCTGGACACATTGGAGTACCTTCACGTCCTTCTTAAATTGTGGGGCCCAGAACTGCACACAGTACTCGAGGTGAGGCTGCACCAACGCTAAATAGAGCGGGATAATCACCTCTTTTGACCAGCTGCTTATAGTGTGTTTGATGCACCCCAGGATGCGGTTTTCCCTCTTGGCTGCCAGAGCACACGGCTGACTCATATTGAGCCTGCTGTCAACCAGCACCCCCAGATCCCTATCTACCTTTTCAGTACTTCCCATACATAGAATAGAAAATGCTGCAAACACCTCCGTTAATTTAACCCCTGTGGCAGTAAATACCTGCTGACACCTTTGTGTCCTGCTTCAAGAGCTGGAAAATGATTTCCACAATTCTGCTCACATAGAAGTTGGTCAAAGGCACAAATATCCAAACAAACTCAGAATTTGGCCTTGTGTGATTTTTCTTAGTGCTTCATAAATAAAATGCCACGTTTTAACCTCAGATATATAGCTTATCTCTTTAGATAGTATAAATGAGTATAATTCTACCAGTTTCCATGAAATTATGATGTACCCTCACTGAGAATCTTGTCTTGGGATTCCAGTAAAATCAGTGGGAAAGCCTGTGCTCAAGGACAGATTTTAATGACTGTCTCGTAAGTGCTGACAAATGGATATCAATGTTCAAATCATCTGAGGGACGAGCAAGCCAAAATGCTTTCTTTCTGGCTCAGTTTAGGAAGTGAAACAAGAGCATTATCCAGCTTGGCAGTTTAAAGGCAGTGACAGTCATGGTCAATGGCTTTGATTCCAGCCTCGCTTCTAAACCTGCTGGACTCCATGTGTGGGCTATGTGCTGGTGGTGACCCGGACAGTGGGATGCACACATTGGATCATACAGGAGATGTAAAAGTACTATAAGAGTTCTCTCTCCATTATTATTAATTGCTTTTACAATTTTTACTGTCAGAACAGCTCTGATGATAAAAAATGCAAGAAACCAGGCAGAACAATGAAAGCAAACAGAAAAAAGCAATACTTGACTTTCATTCACTAGCCTTCCGCACTGCCCTTTAAGGACATTACTCTAAACTACTTGAGCTTGTGAATATATCAGCTTAGCTACACACCATGCCGTATTCTTGAGACTATTTAATCTTGCTTTGGTAACACATTATAATTGTTATAATCTTCCTGTATTCTGTTACTCATTTACTTACTTGTTAATAATATATTATACTCCAGATGTTAGGAATGCGACTATCTTACAGAAGTTTCTAGTAAGCATTGCTTTCTGTGCTGCTCCTTTCAGTTAATATAAGCATGGTATAAAGAATTGTACATAACTTCATAGTTATGACAAACCTTAGGTAGCCAGCTAACTAGATAGGTAAATCTGAAATTTAGCTGTGGTCCAGGCCCCTAGCTGGTTTGAATGGAGATAGCACTGGAACAACTCCATCTTAAATCCATGGAATAATCTGTCTCCAGGCATGTGGATTGCTGCCAAAACACATTTTCTGTTGGCAAAGTCAACACTTATTGTCCAGTGATCCCAAAGAGAGTGGATTTTTAAAATATTTTTTCATAAGTTTTCTCAAAATTGCCTCAGCAAAAGAATGTTTGGTGGCCACTCCAGGACCTGTTATAAAAGTATGTTTCAAGAATAATGAAAATAATAAAGGGGTCATGTTCAACATTTTTGAGGAAGTACATTTCTATATGTTTAAAACATCATCTTATAGAGTTATGGCATGATGACATAGCATACTGTTATGAGAGTATCTATAGTATTGTTATACAATCTTCTGAAAATTTAAGAAAGTTCAAATATTGGGCAGTTGTCTGTTTGTTTGTTTGTTTGGTTTTTTGTTTGCCATGTACAGATCCTGTAGAGAAAGTATGGTGTCAACACCAGAAGTGCTTGTGTTAGATTTGATTGGAGTTGTTCCCAGGCAGTGTTGAACTTTGGAAATCTGGGCGGATTTGGGCTGTAACAGTTGCTTACTGTTCCATGTATACATGCAATTCAATGAAGCTATGCTCAGAAACTACCCAGACCATGACTGTCCTCTACTGAGGACATTCTTCAAGAAGGAAATCTTAAAGGCGCAGGGGCAGGCCGTCCCCATGAGCTGAAAGATGAGCCAGTGGGGAAGAAGACCGTCCTGGCTGAACAGAGAGCTTTGGCTGGAACTCCAGAAAAAAAGGAGAGTTTATGACCTTTGGAAGAAGGGGCAGGCAACTCAGGAGGACTACAAGGATGTCGTGAGGTTATGCAGGGAGAAAATCAGAAGGGCCAAAGCCCAACTAGAACTTAATCTGGCTACTGCCATGAAAGACAATAAAAAATGTTTCTATAAATACATTAGCAACAAAAGGAGGGCTAAGGAGAATCTCCATCCTTTATTGCATGGAGGGGGAAACACAGTGACTAAATGAGGAAAAGGCTGAGGTACTTAATGCCTTCTTTGCCTCAGTCTTTAATAGTAAGACCAGTTGTTCTCTGAGTACCCAGCCCCCTGAGCTGGAAGACAGGGATGGGGAGCAGAATGAAGCCCCCATAATCCAAGGGGAAATGGTTAGCGACCTGCTACACCACTTAGACACACATAAGTCTACGGGGCCAGATGGGATCCACCCAAGGGTACTGAGGGAGCTGGTGGAAGTGCTCACCAAGCCACTTTCCATCATTTATCAGCAGTCCTGGCTAACCGGGGAGGTCCCGGTTGACTGGAGGTTAGCAAATGTGACACCCATCTACAAGAAGGGCCAGAAGGAGAATCCGGGGAACTACAGGCCTGTCAGTCTGACCTCGGTACCGGGGAAGGTTATGGAGCAGATCATCTTGAGTGCCATCATGCGGCACATACAGGACAACCAGGTGATCAGGCCCAGTCAGCATGGGTTTATGAAAGGCAGGTCTTGCTTGATTAACCTGATCTCCTTCTATGACAAGGTGACCCGCTTAGTGGATGAGGGAAAGGCTGTGGATGTTGTTAACCTGGACTTTAGTAAAGCCTTTGACACTATTTCCCACAGCACTCTCCTGGAGAAATTGGCTCCTCATGGCTTGGACGGGTGTACTCTTCGCTGGGTAAAAAACTGACTGGATGGCTGGGCCCAAAGAGTGGTGGCGAATGGAGTCAAATCCAGTTGGTGGCCGGTCACAAATGGTGTTCCCCAGGGCTCAGTAGTGGGGCCAGTTCTCTTTAATATCTTTATCAATGATCTGGACGAGGGTATCGAGTGCACCCTCAGTAATTTTGCAGATGACACCAAGTTGGGCGGGAGTGTTGATCTGCTTGAGGGTAGAAAGGGTCTACAGAGGGATCTGGACAGGCTGGATTGATGGACTGAGGCCAATTGTGTGAGGTTCAACAAGGCTAAGTGCTGGGTCCTGCACTTGAGTCACAACAACCCCATGCAGCGTTCCAGCCTTGAGGAAGAGTGTCTGGAAAGCTGTCTGGCAGAAAAGGACCTGGGGGTGTTGGTCGACAGCCGGCTGAATATGAGCCAGCAGTGTGCCCAGGTGGCCAAGAAGGCCAAGAGCATCCTGGCTTATATCAGAAATAGTGTGGCCAGCAGGACTAGGGCAGTGATCATCCCCCTGTACTCGGCACTGGTGAGGCTGCACCTTGAATACTGTGTTCAGTTTTGGGCCCCTCACTACAAGAAAGACATTGAGGTGCTGGAGCATGTCCAAAGGAGGGCAACAAAGCTGGTGAAGGGTCTAGAGCATGAAGAGTCTTATGAGGAGCAGCTGAGGGAATGGGGGTTGTTTAGCCTGGAGAAAAGGATGCTTAGGGGAGACCTTGTCACTCTCTACAACTACCTGAAAGGAGGTTGTAGTGAGGTGGGTGTTGGTCTCTTCTCCCAAGTAACAAGCAATAGGACAAGAGGAAATGGCCTCAAGTTGCGCCAGGGGAGGTTTAGATTGGATATTAGGAAAAATTTCTTCACTGAAAAGGTTGTCAAGCACTGGAACAGGCTGCCCAGGGAAGTGGTTGAGTCACCATCCCTGGAAGTATTTGAAAGATGTGTAGACATGGCACTTAGGGACATGGTTTAGTGGTGGACTTGGCAGTGTTAGGTTAACGGTTGGACTCAATGATCTTAAAGGTCTTTTCCAACCTAAATGATTCTATGATTCGATGAGAAGTCAACCTCAAAGTGCCCAAGGACCTACTTTACTTGGCAGAAAGGCAGTACTGATCTTAGAAGAAGAGGCAATGATTGGGCACCAGTACTTGACCCTGTATCACCCATCAGATGGGTAAAAAGCAGAAATAAATGCAAGTAAAGTCAATGGGTTTACACTAGTAGGTAATACATTTTGGAAGAGAATCAAGTCTTGACTGCAGATATATCTGGAGAGACAGTATGTGTTGTATATAGTTTTACCAGTATAATTCTGCTGCTTTCTCTCTTGCTTCTCTGTCAAGTATATCCTTGGCATCTGGCTCCAGTTTTACAATAGGCAATCCACTGTTTTTTCCTCCCTGGTTTGTGTGTGTCTATGTGACCTCATTTCAGTGAGTTGAAAGAAATGTAGATCAGTTCATAGGCTAAAGCAGAATTGATATTTCTCAACCATAGTTCTCTTGCAATCTGACATATAAACATCCTCTCAAGAGAGTTTCCCAGGAGGGGGGTGGGAGGCTGAAGCCATGTAAAGTGCTTACTGCATCTGAGAGAAACACATCTGGTGAGGCCGTAGAGTGCATTAGCTCACCAAGGTGATGAAGTGAAGTTTGAAATGACATTTAAGTGCCATGAGGGACGGCTGCAAAGGAGAGCTACTGACTGGGTAAGGCTTTTTTTTTCAACACACTAAAAAGCTTTTGTTATTCTTGCTAACCTGCTGCTACCCCAATGGGAAAAGGTTTATTAATATCTAAGGAAAAAAAAAAGAGATGGATCCTCTACTTTTTAACATTTTTCGCTGTAGCAATATGATGTAAATGTGCTCATGCCTTCAAGATGGTGCTGGGTTTTCCTGATGGAAACATGTCACCACCACAACCCCAGTGCCTCGATGGAAGCAAATCACACCCTTGATGTGCCCAGTTTAGAGAAATATTGAATTGTAATAATATGAATAGTCCCATCATCAAAAGGAGAACTCTGACACCTTTCCTCTCTCTGGCTTGATTTATTTTCCTCTTTTAAAGAATTTTTTCTTTATATATTTTACAAAATAAAAGAAATAAAAAACAATAAGATATATAACAAAATAAATATTTTCTTTATACAAAAAGAATAATGATACTTGTCCCATTTGCAAAGACTTTTGAGACAGACCAAAAAGAATAAAAGCTACACAATATTCATATATACTATTTAAAGGACAAGTAATAATCATATTAAACATTTCTGTAGGTTTGGCAGAATCAAGGACTGAGTACCTTCCCCTGACTCACACTCCCCCAGTGACAGCTGATAAGAGGAGAGAAACTGGGTTAATTCTTTCAATCCTTTCTTCATTAGTCCATGACTCCATGACAGCTTAGATTAGCCTAATATGTGGTCCCATTGGACTTCATACAATTTGCTACATTACTTAATTCGGTGAAGAAATGTTTTGCATGCATCACATCATAGAAATATTTCTGTCGACAGAGCCAACTGCATTACAGATTCAGTGATCTGAACCTAAAGAGATGTCATAGTGTGCTACACTTTTAAATAATTTACAGTTTAGAACATTTGCTGCCGACACACAAAATAGACACAGAAACCTACTACGGACCTTTTTCCCCTTCTACAGTATATTTTGAAGTACTGATTATTTTGCTAAGAACTAGTATGTTATCACTTTTAAAAGGTTATTGTATTACTTTTGGAAATTCACACTGAATGAAATTTTGGTTCTTCGAAATGAATGCCAAAAATCATACCAATTTCACAAGTCCAGGATTTTGTTATGGTTTTATATAAGTAATCACATATTAACATAATTAGTATAAATGTGTTAGATGTTCTATATAGAACTCAAACTGGTCTCGTACAAACTTCAGAACTGTTTTTAACAAATATTGCAGGGAAACCTTCACTATGCTTGTGTTTTCCAATAACATTTATTTTGTATTTTCCAGTAAAATTCAGCATCAACTCTGCAGCATCATTAGTTATGTTTCTAGCTTGCCTAAGCTGAGTAAATGCAATTTTATAGCAAATACTAAAGATACAAACAGTGCACTGACTTCTCCTGGGAGGATATACTAAAATGAATTTGCAAAATAAATTATGAGAAGTAGTGAGATGGAAATAAACAACAGAAACTGATTTTATATAAATCCTCAGAGCATTGGATATGTACGCTTCTTTCCTAGAACAGAATTCCTAGCAACTCGTCTCTGAAAATTTCAAAGAGTGAGAGTTTTCTTAGGGATGGTGTTCCATATATAATACTGAACTTAAAAACAAAGGTGGAATTCCTACAAATACTCCCCTTGGACAGGTCTGTAAATTATGTTATGCAGTTCTGCCATTACTGTGCAATCAAGTCCTTAGCAAGGGCTTTAGTACTTGGCCCTTTATAATTTAATGTCCCTACTCTCAATAGGGCTGTAAAGGTAATTGTTTAGGAGCATCCCAAGTGGCTTTATAATAAATAATAAATAATAAATAATTTTTAACAATATTAATTTGTGGCACATGTCAAGGAAAATATTCCTGTAAAGTTGGAAAATGTGCTCATTCTTGTAAATACCATTATAAGATGGGCTACTTTATGTTTTTGAGGTGAGAAGCAGTTGTTACAAGAAAATTTGACACTTGCTTTGAACACAAAAAATCTACAGAAACACATTTAGTTAGACTCACCCAGACAGTGTCAGAAGGTATTAGATTCAAAGGTAAGAGTGAATCTGTAAAAGTGGAGGAACATTTTCATTGTGGGAAAACACAGTTCCAACTCAACAGCAATTTATATCATAGTGTTATGTGCTACTGCTGTTTATCAGTAGGACCATGTAGGTAGAAAAGATGCCAGGTGAGTGGAAAAGCTGGAGACTGAATCAATTTAGAACTACTAAGAGAAGGGAAAACCACTGCATGTTTATGACAAGTTGTTGAGATAGCTCTGATGATAATCAACTTAATTTTACATGAAGAAAACCCCAAAGTGCAATTTGATGATGCAGTGATGTATGTTTGCATAGCTGTGTATTTTGGAAGCCATGGGTAAATTTCAGGATTTGGACAAAGACCTGGAAATGAATTCTAATATTGTACTTAAAAGAAAAGAAACCAATTGCTGAACAGACAATCAGGAAAGGATCACAGGATCATGCAGGCTGGAATGGACCTCCAGAGGTGTTTGGTCCAATCTCCTGCTCACAGCAGGGGCAGCTACGGGGTCAGACCAGGTTGTGCAGGGTTTGAAAACCTCCAAGGATGGAGCCTGCACAGCCTCTCTGGGCAGCCTGCTCCACTGCTTGACCATCCTCCAGGGAATTATATCCTTACTGAAAATTTTGGTTTATTAAATTGATACTATGTTACTGAGGCAGCAGTCACCTGTTTCATGGGTGAATACCAGACCCATGAGTGTAGAAATGGAGCTGGAGAAGTTCTCAGTTTTTTTCAGAACAGGGACGACGTAATACGGCATAAACAGAAATCCATTTTTTTGGATGGGGGGAAGGGAAGAGCATTACAAATCCGTGGATGAAATCAGCTGATAAATTTAAACTGAAAAGGAATGGTAGTAACCATTTAAAAAGCTTCAATTCTTTTGAGGAAACTGCTTGGCCTAATTTCAGGCAGAACAATCCATTAGAAATCCTCAGAGATAGGGAGCGCCAAGCCAACCACTTCAGGAAGATATTTAAACAAGGCCCTGTGCCAGCAAGTGACTCAGTAAGCCACAGGTTTTGTGTGTGGGGTTTTTTTTCTCTCAAAATGTTAAGTCACAGACAAAGTGCAGAAAGCTGTAGCAGAGATGGAAGGAACTGGGAAATATCTTCATTACAGCTGAGTGAGGATTTTTCTGTGGGAAGATCTTACACTTTTCTGCAAAATTTAACACTTTAATTTTGTCTCAAGAAAATTGAAGCAAAAACTTATATTTCAAATTATATCATAATGTGGTTTGCTTTTGTTTTCTGGGTTTTTTTTTATGTGGCAGAGATCAAGACTTTCATTTCCGAGTTCACCTTTGCTCCCTTCACCTCTTGTGGCACTCTGTGAGAGCTGTGATGCACGACAGAGCCAGGCTTCCCACCTTACCTGCATTTCCCACACTGGTCACCCAGGTGATTGATCCAAGGACACACTAGTCAGATGACAGGCAGAAGCACAAAAAACGAGGATACAGGTTTAAACATATATCTACCCTTTTTGCTCATGAACACTGCTGAGCGAGGTAGACCTACTTTAGGCACCCACTCTGTGACAGACGGAGGTTTGTAATGCTCTAAGCCACTGTTCCTCCTCTGCGTTGCACCTGAGACACAACAAAGATACCCAAAAGACACAGAAGTGTGGCAAAAATCATCCATGTCTGTTCAACCAACCTGTTTCCTCCACTGTAGCTTCCTTTATAATTGTGGGCTGCATTTTGTCATGTTTGTACTGTGAAGGAGAGATTTCAGTGGAAGATGTTAGAGGTCTGTCAGTAGCAAGCAACTGCGAGATCACAACCACATTGATAAGAGGGTGAGCTGATGACATCTTTACCAGCAGATGCCACAGACTTCATGCCTCTGAGGCCCAAGGTCCTTTGGGCGAAGAGTAGAGAAGATCAGATTGTACAGTCAGTATGACCTGGAGATCTGCCCATGTCCGACCTGCTGAGGGGACTGCTGGAAATTCATGCAACCTGCAGTCAGGTGTAAGAAGGAGGCGCGGATTTTCTATGAAAGCTTTCTGCCAAGTGCTGATGTCTCTGGGGTTATTTAGGTCTACAGAACCATTAGTTTCTGCCTTTCAGAGTTCAATAAATAATCAAAAGATCCACCTAAAATGCAGATATTTCAGAGGAAAAAATAAGAAGGGAGGGGTGGGGGGGAGGTGTTTTTAAGATTTGGTTTTATCTCTCATTATCCTACTCTGACTTGACTAGTAATAAATTAAATTAATTTTTTCCCCAAGTCAAGTCTGGTTTTGCCTGTGATGGTAATTGCTGAGTGATCTCCCTGTCCTTATCTCGACCCATGAGCATTTTGTTATATTTTCTCTCCCCTGTCCAGCTTAGGAGGGGAGTGATAGAGCAGCTTTGGCGGGCACCTGGCGTCTAGCCAGGGTCAACCCACCACATATAGGTATTACAGTATTTAGGGAAAAATGAAGATGGACTCAAAACTTTAAAAACATCATAACTTTTAAAACTTCACAACTTTTAAAACATGTAGTGTCCTGGTTTTGCCTAGGACAGAGTTAATTTTCTTCCTAGTAGCTGGTATAGTGCTGTGTTTTGGATTTAGTAGGAAAATAATGTTGATAACACACTGATGTTTTTAGTTGTTGCTAAGTAGTGTTTATACTAAGTCAAGGATTTCTCAGCTTCTCGTGCCCAGCCAGCAAGAAGGCTGGAGGGGCACAAGAAGCTGGGAGGGGACACAGCCAGGACAGCTGACCCAAACTGGCCAAAGAGCTATTCCATACCATATGACATCATGCCCAGTATATAAACTGGGGGAGCTGGCTGGGAGGAGGGGTCGCGGCTCAGGAACTAACTGGGCATCGGTCAACGAGTGGTGAGCAATTGCATTGTGCACCACTTGCTTTGTATAGTTTAATTCTTTTAGTATTACTATTGTCATATTATTATTATCATTATCATTGTTTTTCATTCCTTTCTGTCCTATTAAACTGTCTTTATCTCAACTCATGAGGGTTTTTTTTTCCCTGATTCTCTCCCCCCTCCCAGGGGTGGGGGGGAGTGAGCGAGCGGCTGCGTGGTGCTTAGCTGCTGGCCGGGGTTAAACCACGACATGTAGGTAGCAGAACTGCATGCTGGTGGCCCATGAGCGTGGAGGGCAGGAAAATGACCCAAAGTTCTTCCTACTCCATGCAGGTAGTCAGTGAGGCACTCAGCCAACAACACTAACCCTAACTGAGAAAAATTCAGGTCTTCTAGGAAAAAGACTGGTCTTGAGTTTTCACCTCAGAAATAACTTGGCTCCCGCTGCTCCTTACACAGTTCTACTTTGCACTGACTTTTACCCAAGCTGCATTACAAGATGCTAATCCTTCTCAAAGGCATTCACAGAAACCAATCAGGGATAAGAATGCAAATGCAAAAATCGCAAGGATATGTAACAATTTACTTGATATTAGTTGTTCTTCAAAGAGAATGTCTTTAGCCTGGGAGAGAGGTGATTTTGCTTTAATTATATTTGCAATGATTAAAAAGAAGAAAGTCCAAACCAGTGATATATACCACGACAACTTGATACTGTCAAAGGGCCAGTTTCAAAAAGCTGAAAACAATTATGAACCAGATCAGGCAGGAGGCAGAATTTAATTAAAAACATATGAATAATGATCAGAAATTGTTTAAGAACACTTTAATAGGTATTCAGAAATCCACACTCTCACATCTGTGAAAAGCCACAGTGGTTGAAACCACAAATTGACCTTGATAGGAAGTGAAAGCAGCTCCACACACATGTATGCAAAAGTTCTCTCACACGTGTATGCACATATGAGCAAACTGAGTGTGTACAGAATGTAAAAAAGAAGATATGATTAATAACAGTAATTAATTTTATATTTGTATTCTAGAATTCTAGAACTGATAAGAGGCGCACAGGTAGAATTCTTGACCATCAAACATAAGGAAATTAAGGCCTGAAAGTTTGCATATTTTTTTTATTTTATATGCAGTTTCTCTTTTGTGTTGTTGGGCAGAACGATTAAAAAGACAAGGAAGTGGAAAGGCAACTATATTTTGTTTTTCACGCATTTTCCAATTGGAAACTTCAGAAGATGGTAAAGAGCAGCTGCTTGTGTTAGAATTTTTTATGTCAGCAAGTACTGATAATTTGTCTACAGCAAGCTGAAGCACTGGAAAAGGAGCCCTTAGGATCCTCGGTGGTAGTTTTCATTGACTCTAAGATAACTGAAGAAGTTCTGGAGACTAAAAGCAAACTAATATTTTGTTAACATTTCAGCTAACTTGCATGAGTAACAAGGAGTCCATTAGCCTGACATCAACCCTGGGGTAAAATAGAGTGGCTGATGATTATTTGTTTAGTACAGAATTAGAAGAAAATGAGCAGAGAGAAACAAAAAAGCCTAAATCCTATCTGAGGAGCTAAAAATCAAACCCGAGTTTGAATGTTTGATTGTTACAAGCAAGACTGCTGCTATAATGCACTTCAACAAAGTATTGAATTTGGAACTGGTCAACATTTCAATTAAGAAGTTACGGTGATTAACAGAATCAGCAACTTGTCATCAAATGAGTGGGTTAAAACCTGGTTAGTTTAGACACAGGGAGGTATAGCAGAACAAGTATGTTTCAATGGGTCATGCAGGGATCAGATTTGCTCCTATGCTATATAACACCTTTGTCAATGATCTGAAAGAACGCACAAAAATCTTTACTAGGAAAGACAGCAGATGATTTTCATCAAATATTGATGGACTCACAACTTATATGGAAGACATATAACAGCATTGCAGTTCTTCACATAAAGGGGTGTAAACAGACAAAATATGTATCCATCAGCCACATTGGTTAGTTTTTTAAACGTGAGCTCCTACCTCAGTCAGAAGTTCTCAGATGATTTTTATTTGGGGTTGAATCTCTGTTCAGGAGAAGCAAGCATCAGAGTAAGTGGACAAATGAAAAGCTTTGACAGAGAAGCAATGAAGAGCATCTACAAATGTGCCTCCCATCTGCTTATCAGGCTCGTCATCATCACAAAACTGGAACAGCTCCAGTAATCCTGTATTTACTGTATGAACCGGTTTAGATCAGCCACTGAGGAACTCTATCGCAGCTGAAAGGTCCTATTCTTAAAAATAGGACATGCCTTAAGAATTTTACTTGCTATTGAGACCAAAGCTGCATTAAATCTGTGGAAAGTGATCTCATCTCCAAATCAATATTAATGTACAAGACAGCAAGACTCTTAACTATGTTTTATAGGACCAGCCATTGTGTGTTACATTAATAATCATTATTATATTGTTATGTTTTCTTCTAGTTGATGTAGCTAAAAATCCCATGCAGGCCTATAAGCAACCCCCTGTAAATGTACAAAAAGAAAAAAATTATCACTATTCACTGGTAAGATAAAAATTGGCAGCACATAAGGGATGGTTCTCATTTCCGTACACCTCTGAAAGTAGCAGGAAGGTCATGATCAGTAGAAGTATGTCAGGAATTCATAAAGATCAAAAGACAACCATACCTCTGTCAAATATTTTTTCAATGTCGCATCTGATTTTAGAATAGATACATGCAGTGTTCTAACGTGGGATATCAGCAGACAGAGTTTTTAGCTGGTAATAACTCCTGTGTGCACACACATATTCCTTCTTCAGAAGAAGTACTTTAAAAGGCACTAAAGCAAATCAAGGGCTTTGAGATGTTTTGTGTCAGCTGCATGCCATTTTATCTTGCAACAAGGGACCGGGTGAGCCACTCGAGCTGTTTTTGATCTTCCACAATTCTGCTTGTAATGTCTCCAGATAATTTGGTACTAGGAAAATGTCACATCAGACACAGAGACATGGAGCACACACTTTGACAACGTTCTAACCATAGGGGGATTGACTATGTAACTACTTATATGGTCCTAATCACCAGACTATCGAGCACCTCAGGTATTTAATGTTGTTGATTCCCACAGCCTGCCTATGAGGTAGGGAAGTTTTATTAGCATGTGCTCACTCAGAGCATTGTGTTATTTGATAAAACCAAATACTTGCTCAAGGTCACACAGGAATTCTACAAGAAAGCCACAGATTTGCTCCAGACACTAATTGCACAAAGATCTCCCTAGGAGGGATAATCTAGAATAGCACAAAATGAACTGTATCTAATCATTTAACAAAGTTTCCAATTTTAGGTAGAAATTCTGTTTTTCTAAGTTAAAATGACACAACATGCAACAGAGCATAGAGCAGACATCACATTTCTTACTTAGCTCTGTGTAAATATATGCCAAATTCATTAAAGAACTCTATAAATTTAATCCAAACTTTTTCCTAGCAGCGTCTTCAAATCATGCCTTACCATTTCAGCTTACCAAAATGGCTTCAAGGGAATGGGGTGAATAAGCAGGAGGGATTCAGCTGTAGCTGTTTCCATGCTGCCAGGACCCTGTAGCTCGTTTCAGGTCTGGAGTTGGCTCAGAGCTTCCTCATGTGTCCTCGCTACCTGGCCAGCGGTGGCTTTTCCTGTTCCATCTCTTTGCCAGGCAGGATGGGCAAGCAGGAGAGAAAACAAAGGGATTTCTGTGATGACTAAGCCTGCAACAAAGATTTTTAAAAATTAGCATATCTACTATTGGACTAACTAATGCAGTTTGGGTTTAGAAGCTCCTCTTTGAATTTCGAATGTGTTACACAAGGTCTTTACCTGTTGGCTTGTCTCTCATGGTAAATATTTTTCTAATATGCTTGACTATATCTGATATTTATGCAGCTCATGTAGATTGGCCTTAGAGAGGCTACAGGTTTGGTTGACTTTCTAACAGCCTTTCAGTGGTCTTTTCTGGGCTCATTTCTGCATCCCTTATGAGTTGGTAACATCTCATGATTTTGCTCTTCTCACGTTTGTATTTTGAAAAGACTGCCTCAGGCTTCAAGGCAATAACTCATGGTTTGACTTACTTTACAATATATGCTAAGAACCTTGGTTGTTGCACCCAAAAGTTATGCTAAAATGCATAAAATTAGTATAGTACTGGTGTGGGCTGTAAAAAGAGTGAGTGTCACCTTTTCCTAGTTCAAGAGTAACCCAAACATAGATAATTAGTGGACAAAATTTTCTTGCAGACACAGGCCCCAACTACAGAAACAGAACTTTACACATTTGATGGCTCATGATACCAGATATTTACTTCACCTATCTTTGAACATAGCCTGATGATTTCTGTAGTGCTGGTTTACGGTTAACTTGTTCAAACATTCTCCACTTTATTAGTCGTTTGTAGTCCTCTTTTTTTTGTTCGTCTCTGTATAGTTTCTTTCCTGCTGCATACTGCAATGTGGCTCCAGCACCTTATATGAAGTTGAGACTGTCTTAGTTTAGGTAATATATGAAGCAAAATCAAATTACAAACAAACCACACATGATTTCTGAGAGTTTAGGCTAATAGTTTTCTAGCTCTAATTAAAGTTAAGTAAGAAGCCTTAATTCATGTTTTTGTCTAACTAATCAGATTTAGTTCACAATCTTCTGGCTTTTTATTTGCAGTCCTTGTCATAGGAAAATCAAAATTTCTCATTAGTTAGGACAGTAGTATGATAGTAGTAATGAATTACGATGTTCCCATTGCAAATAAATTCTAGGCAGACGTGGGAAGAGACAATTTTAAAATTAGAGATAACTTAGAAATGCGGGTTTTTTTGCTTCAAAAGTAATAGTTTTCCTTTTTATCTCTATAGTTTCTTATTTCTAAGGTATTTTTATTTCATTCACATTCTTTTCCTTTGTACTGTAGTAAAAAGTGCCTGTTTTTTCCCTACATTGAAATACTGTTGTTAAATATATTATACTGCTTAGATCCTCAGAGGCTTCCTGGCTTTTGCCGTACTGACGTATGCAGGCTCGCAACACTACAAATAAAAGGAATTGCAAATAAAAGGGGAAGTTTTTGAAAGTTCTATATTTTACAATTACCTGGCTGCATTTTCAGTATCAAAACTACCTCCAGAGTATCTTACTTTCCAGAAAAGTCATAACACACTGCTTCATGTTGAGTTTGTTCTTAAAACGAAGCTCATTTGCATTTTGCACCACAGGGAGTTACTTGTAAACTTCCACACAGCAAGGTGCGAACAGACTAGAGATAACAAACCATGAATTATACAAAGATGTAATTCAATTCATAGAATCACCCCAAAGCTTAAGTGCTTATCAGGTACTTATATTTGCACAAAACTTCTTTGATTATAAAAAATAGGCTATGCAATACATTTGTTTTATCAACACCTTTTAACTTAAGAGATGGGTTGATATAGCATGAGAACTAGTCTTTGCCTGTGAAGGTGTGTTAAGGAAGAGAGGTAGGAGCTAGCCATATTCAGTGAAACTTCAAAGTGCTGATCTCCTCTCTCTGGTGACCAGTGATAGGACATGAGGAAATGGAATGAAGCTGTGCCAGGGGAAGTTCAGATTGGACATTAGGAAAAGGTTCTTCACTGGGAGGGTGGTCAATCACTGGAACAGGCTCCCCAGGGAAGTGGTCATGGCACCAAGCCTGTCAGAGTTCAAGGAGTCTTAGTCATACAGTTTAGTTTTAGGTAGTTCTGTGAGGAGCAGGGAGTTGGACTTGATGATCCTTATGGCTCCCTTCCAACTTGAGATATTCTATGATTCTATGAAAGAAGGCTTCATTCTGAATTTGATTCACAGGGCTGGGAGAGTTTTTCTAAAATCCAGTTCAGCCAGCTCCTTCAGCAAAAACTACGCCTTTTCTAGTTCATCTAGCTTTTATCTATTTCAGGTTTTCCAACTTGTTTTTGTTAAATCGCAGTATTTTCCAGTGAAAAATAAGTTGTTTGTGTTGCACATTTGGCAGATCCATCAGAAACAGAAAAAAAGTCTTCCAGAAATTCACAAACTCCAACATAAAAAAATATCAGAACCTGTTTAGACTTGTAATCTTATCCTACCAAGTTAATAATATGATCATAGAATAGTTTCAGGTGGAAGGGCACTCAGAAGATCGTATAGTCTGACCTCCTTCTCAGAGTCAGAAGATGTTGCTCAGGGTTCTAGTCAGTCACATGTAAAAAACCCTAAAGATGGGGATTCCACAGTGTCTCTGGGTAATCTGTACCAGTACTTAACCAAGATCCATCCGAACCTGAGACAGCCCTGCCCTCCAGCACATCAGCTGTTACCACTCAGTTTGATGCCATCTACAAACTTGAATCCAGTCCATTATTCAGGTTTTTGAAGAAGGTGTTAAAGAGCAATTGACTCCAGAATCAGCTTATAGGGAACATTACTCACAGCTGGCCATCAGTTAGGCTTTGAACCATTAAATACTACCCCCCAAGCTGGTAGTCCAACCAGTTTTTCACACACCTGAAGTTGCCCTTCCAGTAAATACTGCAGAAGTTAAAGTCCACCATGCTATCTGGGCCTGTGATCATAAGACTCCTTCCAATTGCTTAAAGAAAATTTATCCATCCATCCATCCATCTATTTTTGACTGGGTGGTCAGCAGCAGACACTTACCAACGTGGGGGTGCCCACTATGCCCCTCTTTTTGGCAGTTCCTTTGATTTTGACCCATAAGTTCTTGACAGGCTTATTGACTGGTCCACAGACTCCTTTGCATGGAGGTTTTGCATAAACTCTCCTTCCCTGTTCCCCTATTTCAAGAGCTTGTATTTATCCAGCAGCACTCCAGTGTGATGTGACTGATAGGAAAGAATAATAAAACTATTCAGCAGGTTTAAATGTGTTCATTTCTTGAATAATCCATTATTTTAAAAGTGGTTATTTCATTAAGAAGTTTTTAACATAAAGTGATCGTTTTAGTGGTAGAATGAATTCAGAGTATAGAACACGGAGAACTGCTCGGAAGTCAGGTGGACAAGGTATCAGAATAAAATACAGACATACATCTTCTTATAATTTTCTTATCAGACTTAAGACTTATTCTGTCAGGTTGTATCTGAGGTAATTAAAGCAGTTTTTAGAAGTGGTGTGGCAGTAACCAAAAATAGAAGTCTCAATTTAAACTGCAGACACTTGTGTTGCCCCAAAGGAAATCAAAGCCAAAAAACACAGTCAGTTCTAGGAATTCAGAGGTAACATCATACAAAAGGTTTCAACAGCAGAAACCTTATTTGGCTTGCTCCACATGTCTTTGGGGTTTTAGGGGTAGTTCTTAGTGTTCACAAATTCATTACTCACAGTTAGGCAATCCTGAAGTCTGTCTTCTGGTTTTAATAGTATATCAACTGAGAACACTTTTTCACCTTCTCTACATGGCCATTAACCTGATGCTTGGAAAGCATTGGAAGAGCATGACTGGAAAACTTTGGCTTTGTTCTGTGGTTAATGGTCAAATGCTACCTCTCACTGACAGACGAGCAGGTCTTATAAAAACCTTAAGGGAATGATTCTTTGAAGGATAGATAGTTATTGGAGAAAATTGGTTTATTCCATTAAATAAAATTAAGGAAGAGAAAGGGTAATATAACTGTTGATTCAACAGAATGATAAACGCAGCAATTGGAGGAAAAAGTGAAACTATTTAAACTAAAGGGCAGTGCTGTCACAAGAAAAAATGAATATAAACTGGCCAAGAGGCAAGAAGTACTTTAAAACCATCAAAGCAGAGTGGTCCAACACATCCTTCCGATAGGAAGAGCAGAGACAAAAATCCTGAGTTTCAAGAATGCAATTTGATCCTTTATATAAAAGATTAAAAGACCAAGTTACCTCCTGTAACCTAGGAAATGACAATAATTTCTGCTAGAAAGTTTTAGGTAGCAATGTGTTGTTACAATGAAATCCAGAATAGCTACCAGTATTTCTTAATCACTAACAAACTTGTACAAAATATAGACAATAAAATTAAAATGACATAAATAAAATTAAATTAACACAGCCCTGCCAAATTGTTTAACACAAATGAAACCAGTGTAAAGATGTTATTTGTGGAAGGTGGCTTGAGGATAACCAGAGGCTCTGAATATGGCCTTCTACTCCATCTCAGGACTTTTGATAAACATATGTTGATTTTTGACTGAAAACCTGGAGTTCAAAAATCACTTAAGGATCAACTATTCAAAAATATTATATGGAACATTAGCTCATTTTTGTCCATTTATTTGTTCGTATCAATTTCTCTAACAGACAAAAATATTCGTATGGGATTTCTGGGTTTGTTTGGGGTTTTTTTCTGCTGGAAAATAGCATTACAAATTATAGGAAGAATAACCAGTTCTGAGAAGAAAGCAGACAAACAGAAATATTTTAAAAATACAGAGAAGTCAAAATATTTTCTTCCATAAACCTGGTATTAGCCTATGAATGTGTAAACATTACAAAAGGGTGCTAAATGTACAAAATAGGAAGAAAAGCTTCATAGGCTGTGCTGGTTTAAACCACAACATAGGCTCACCAGTGGTCCATTGCTGCCAATTTTTTAGAAAGCCTATGAATCAGTCATTTTCCTTCTCTTCACAGTCTTGACAACTTCCATGCCCTTCCATTATGGCTGTAATTTCTTGCTGTAACTGAAATGCAATCCATAAGTGAGAGGAGATGACTACCCATTATCATATCTTTCTTCAGATGGAGGTGAGTTTACTGCAGTTTGAAGTAAAATTAAACAGGTAGTAGACTTCTTGCATTTTCCCATTATGTTCAGCTTTCTGGAGCTTGAGAAAATCTTAGAAAAGTGGCTGAGAAGAAGTTTCTAGTACAAATAAAAAAAAAAGATTTAATTGTTAAGGACTATGAACATATGGGCCAATGTGAGGTTTTAAGATCCAGCTGCTTATGACTAAAGCAAACTGCGTCTATGTTACACGGTAATGTGATTCCAATGAGCTTGCTGCTGAAAACAAAACACGGTCAGGGGTTACAAGAAACTCCAGCTACAAGGAAGCATTGTAATCTAATTACACACTTTCTGTGTGCTTCCCACATTGTGTCTGCTGCTAATCAGTGACTTTCAGACAAAAGGTGTTGGTAAGTATACGTAGCAGCCAGCCAGTACATCCACTGCTGGCTTTGGATCATTTTTTACTGCTGTACTTCCACTGTCACAAAGCTGTTACTGAAGCCTTTAGGCACTAACAGGGTGGAGAAGAAGGGTAGAGCTTTCTCTAAGCTCGAAAGTAACTTGTGCCTATTGGTGTTATAGGCTTGAAAATAATACAATTTGCTGACAAAAGGAAATACGCCAGTTCTGTATGGCAGACAGAGATTCAGTTGAGCTCTGTGCATTCGATCCACAGAAAATGCGAATCTGTTACAGAACATACTTTCTAGCTGAAATAGTAGCAGCTAATTCATCCATCTCTCAGGGTCCCTTGGGCAAACCAAGCTGGCATCCAACATATTTAAGAAAAGTGAAAAAAGAATTGAAACACAGACATTAATAATTAATACAGACAGTGAGGAAAGACTAACAGTGGGAAATGGAAAACCATTTCCTTTTAAATACAGATGAGGGATAACTATTGTGCTGTTAATGAAAGGTCTTAGATACATGGAACAGTATCTACCTATTTGCTTAAGAACTCAAATTACCTTAAGGTATTTGTGTTATTTTAGTAACAACTCTTAAATTCACAGTAACACAAGACTGAAAGGGACCTCTTGGATCATGCCCTATTACCTGAGGCAAATATGGTGGGTAATCCTTTCATGAAGTGATCACAGTCCTCTTAAAAACTAATTTTGTTGTTGTTATTTTGATTTGGGGGAGTTGCCTCTACAACTGCTACTGGATAGCTGTTCCAGAACCTCACTCCTTTGATGCAGTAGTGAAGTTTTCAGCATAATTTATTTCTATCCAGTTTATATCCATCTGTTCCTGTGCCAACACTCTTAGCTTAAAATCCCTCTTTCCTCCTCCTGGTACTCACTTTATTGACGTGTTTAGAGAAGCAACAATCTTATACCTTTTTCCCAGATCAGCCAGAGCAAGGTGTTCTAATTTTACATCTTGGTAGCTCTTCTTTATGTCTTTTTCCTTTTGAATTTATCTCTTTTGCACCTGAGGAACTAGAACCGTACCCCATGCTCCAGACACCGCTGCCTTCTGCTGCCTTGTACAATAGCTTTTTATGAAATCCTCTTACCAGGCTTGCAATTCCATAGGGATCTTCCTGCAGAATTCTGAAATGGGGTTCCAGCTGCTTGGATTTTCCAACTTCAGCAGTTCACGGCTCTGAATTTTGGTTTCCTTTTCACAGTGTCAATTTTCATTCTTACTCATTTGCTCCTAGTAGTCCCTTTTCCTTTGATTCCATAATGAGTATTATAATCAGAGGTGAAGAATTTGCTTCATTTTGGGACAGATGGACATAATCTTTTTCTGCTTACTGCATTCAAAAAAATCTTTCTTTCTAGGGTACACAAAGTGGTCCATCTTCAACTGGAGGGTGAACTGCAGTCCAGGGAACTGCATAGCCAGCTGGTGGCAGTACTCACCTGACAAGAACTTCAAACCCACTCAAGTTGAAGAGGACATGGATGCCAAATGTCCCACTTCTGTAGCAAATACATTGACCTTTAGACTACTGAGCAAAAGGCCACATCCTGACATTTCTCCAAATGAAGGCATTCTAGGAGTGTTTTCAGGTTCCAAATCTTAGGTTCAGAGATATCCTCGGAGTCAAGGAAGGGAAGTGAGTACCTGTAAGAGGCAGAATTCAGATATACCCTTCCCTTTGGCAATTTCTGTTGGCTGGTTGATGTGTTCTGGCACCCAACACACAGGCTGTTGTGAGCCCCCGTGTGAAGCTTTGCCTTCCCTAACTTATCTGTACAGAATGAAAGTGACCACGTTATCCCTGGGAGTTCAGAGCTGGGCACATAGGTCATATTGAATGCTTCAATCTTTGTAGTAAAAATGATGGAATATAGCTGCTCAGAATAAGGCTCAATGCCTCTTGCTACCAACTTTCAGTGGCATTTCCCTATTTTTTCCCATTCTTGCATGGCAAACAAGATTTACAAGTCCTGCTTATTCTGCAGCATGTTCTGTTCTGATTGATAATAGCAGACATAAAAAAATGTATGCCAGGCTGCCTATTTCATTCTTCCTTTGCTCTCACAAATACCATACTTTGTGCATAATTTCCAGTTGACTCACCATGAAACAATGTGGAAATAGGAATGTTGCCAATTTTAATGTTATTTGCACATGACATAAAATTTTTATGTTAGTTTTGATTTTATTAATAAAATATTCAATGCAGTTCCTCTTAGATGATACACTGGCAGCAGACTTGATACACAGTGGAGTTTACTTCAGTACAGTCAGAAATAATAACCTTTCCTTAAGAGAAGAAAGTGTTTTATGACCTTCCTGCCCACTTACCTTATTTTTGCTCTTTATGCTAAATCATGAAACTTCTAAAGTGTCCATTTACATGTTATTGACATGAGCTAAAGAAAAAAATGTTGTTTCCAAGCACAAAAATCCTAATTGCCACATTTCAATAAAAGCTATCACGACTGTTGTGAGAATCCCAGGATAAAGACACTGTGCTGCATAGTCTGAGGCATGGCAGCTTGCTATAAATTACAAGTGAGCCAGATACTCAGCTGGTATAAACTGCCAGGGCTCCAATGGTAGAGAGAGGATAACTTACATCAGCTGAGGATCCGGGGTTTGATTGTTATATGGCAAAGGCAGTGCCTATTTGACATGCAAGTATAAGCTATCAGATTTGTCCTAAGGGAGGTTCATGCACTTCCTTTGTTTTCCACTGCCAAATTCCATTGACATTCTAATTCGGGTCCCTGAGATAATTTATAACATAAATACTGCTGAAGATTAAGGGGGCTTTGATTCTGTTTTATATGTATAGCTCCTTCTTGGAGATAATTTAATTTCTAAAGCAGTAATAATAACATCTCCAATAATGATGCTTTCAGGGAATATAGCCCATGATAAACTGTCACCAAATGAGGATGACATTAGATCACCCTTCCAGATTATACAGTGTTCATTTAAGACTGGAGGAAACTGAGATGTGTGCAAATGAAACTATATTCTGCAATATTTGATTTATATATCTAAAGCAACATCTCCAAAAATATATTCAGAGGAAAACCTGTTTTTCCAAAATCTAAACTGTTGTCCCCAGAATTGATCATAAAAACTGTAAAGTTTTCGTCATGTTTATGTTTACATTCTATTTATATACCTTTATATTGAAGTGGTGCTTGGAAGCTCTTGCAGAAAGAAGCTCTCTGCTGTAATATAGATGCAAAGGCACAAAGTAAAACAAACTCTCTCATGAAGAGCTTACTGCTTAAATTGCTGAGGAAGAAAAAGAGACCTTCACTATGGAAACAGGGTATAGACATATTAAATGACTTGCTCCAGGTCATTCCTGAATAACAGTTCAATGCCTTAAGCATGAGGCCATTCTTTTGTCAGGTATTTGTAAAATGAAGGTGTATCTTTCTTCTGCTTTTTCTGCTTTTTTTCCCTTTGAAGCAATCTACACAAAACCAGAAAAGTAGAATATTTTCAGAAGCACCTGTGTTAGGTGTTCCAGAATGAGTCAGGCTTGACAGGAATCGATTTGCAAAAAATGGTGCTAAAGTGGCTTTCAAGCTCTTTTCAACCAACATCTCCTCTTGGAGAACAATAATGTCTTTGTCTAGTTGTTGCCCAAATCCAGAGGTAGATAAACGCTAACAGCACTTCAATTTGCAACAACAACAAAAAAATCCGACTTCCTTGGAATTGCACTTTATATATACTTACAAATGCTGCAACACATGAGGTCTGAGTATCTGACTCAGGGCTGGCACCTGTGTCTTTTCAGAGGCTAGAAACAAAATATTCTTTAGTTTAAGTTCTCTGAAATGCTGAGTGTGAAGACATTCTCAGAGCATACTAAGATGCAGACTCAGAAAAAGCAGTGGCGGCCAACCCTTTCATTTCCACTAGGAAAAGAAGTACCAGCTTTTTCACTCCAGGTTCGGTGCCCTTCTCAGAATGTTTGAATCTATGCATCTCGCCCTTGACTACAGCATTACAGGTAAATGACTGGTCTTTTCTTTTAAGGAAGTACCCCAATTTCCTCCCATGAGAAACCTTTCTTTTGGTGGTTATGCTACTCTGGTAGTGGGAGAATACAGGTTTGAACTCTTCTCTCTAAGGAAGGGATAGAAACTGGGGTTTCTTGGTAGGTGGGGGTGGCCCAGTCTCTAAAATACTATATTGCGCAGGGCTAGTGTACTGTATTTTGAAAGGAAAAGCACTAATCACTTACATGAAATAAAAATCCTTACTGTATCTTTTGGAGTAACTTTCTGCACTTTTTGGCTCCTGAGTGGATGGATGCATCTAACCTCACAGCAGAGAGGAAGCCTGTATCCTTAGCTAATGCTAAATGGCAGCATGAAGGCTTTGTGTAGCCCCTTTTTAAATCTGTGTCTTTTAAGATTGCCTTTTTTTAGGTGTCTTGCTGTACAGGGACATTAATGGTGTAAAATAAAGTGTCTTAAATTCCATTTTGGGAGCTGGGATCCCCAAAAAAGAGCAGTGCAGTCTTTTACTGAATTGCATGGCAAGGGCTGTTCTGTACTGCTGACTTCTTACACATGGGTCAGGTTTCATGCAAGGGGACTTTTGGTGGCCAGCTGAGTCATTTTATGCTTCGTTCAAATGAACGAATATTTTCTCTTTTTGCAAAACAGGTGTGAAGTCTATAAAGTGCTGGGGGAACAGCTGGTAAAACACACAGGCCAAGTGCAGATATTGTGGTAGGTTTCCTCTAAGGAAAATGGCCAGTCAGCACTGCTTGTAGTTGCTTGCTCTCTCCAGGAATGTGTCGGTAAGCTCCAGTGAGGTCTGCAGCGAGTAAGTGCGCAGCTACACACCATCCTGCACTAAAAGGTCTCCTGCCAAATTGCAGAGGAGACAGGCAGCCTTTTGTGTTAGTACCCAAAACCAGGCAAGGCACTTTCTCACTCACTATAGCAACTGTCACTGCGAGAATGATGACAGTGGGAACTAAACCGCCACAAGTGAAACTGAATCAGCTCCTCTGGAAGGAGAGCAGCATTCCTAGCATACTTCCAGGCCAGCGAGGAAAAAGATTCTTTATCTTGATCTTTCTCCCTTTGGCTACAGAACTAGCTGCACTGGTAAGCTAAGTCCTCTCCTTGTCCACACGTCATTTTGACAGCTTGATGCTCTCTACTCCCTCTTCTTCCTCTCCACTAACCATTTAGGAAAGCTTACTCTAGTTTGAAAGAATTCTGAAAAAACCATACACAATAAATACTTTAAAATTCATGAGAATCCATGCCTGTCTCAGTGCAGAGACCATACGGAAAGGTGGCTCCTCACCAGTACTCCCAGAAACAGACCTTTGAATGCCTGAAGGATGCTTTCCTTTTTGAATACAATTTTGTTGATTGTGTGGCAGCAGTGAAAGGGTTGAACTAAGGAGAGGGTATGTCTTCCTTCCATCCTTCCTTCTGTCCTTCCTCCCTCCCTCCCTTCAGTCCTGCTCCAAGCTCTAAGGTCCAAATCATTGAAAGTTCTTACATAACCAAAGATGATTTGAAAATTTCATTCACTGCCTGCTTCTTCTTCAGATATATGTCTAAAATGTATTAAGTGCAATGGTAGTTACTTAAATAAAAAGCTCTTAAAAATGTACACCTGCTCACAGACATGGAATACCCCTTTGGCTAGTTCAGGTCAGCTGCCCCGGCTCTGCTCCCTCCCAGCTTCTGGCACACCTGCTTGCTGGCAGAGCATGGGAAACTGAAAAGTCCTTGGCTTAAGATAAGCACTACTTAGCAACAACTAAAACATCGGAGTGTTATGAACATCATTCTCACAATAAATCCAAAACCCAGCACTGTACCAGCTACTAAGAAGAGAGTTAACTCTGCCCCAGCCGAAACCCGGACACAAACCTTGTGGAGAAATGACTTGGTCTGTCAGGTTTTCAAAATTAGTTTCACAGCATAGTCCTTGGGTCTCATTTTGATACACAATAAAATCCCTGTGCAATACCCTGAAAGTACAAGGACATCTGAAGGGAGAACCTCAACTAGGTTGAAACCCATACGAAAATATCCTTGCTGTCTTCCTGTGCACAGAAACCTAGTGTAGGCGAGGCTCAGATCCAGCGTGAGCCCGACAGCACTGAGTGAAGAAGAAAACCTTTTGTTTCCCTCATCTTCAGGTGACGTGGAAGGGGGGGGGGGGGGGGGGAGAAAGAGTCAGTTATGCCTAATTTATATCTCTCATTCTTTAGAATTAACGGCAACCAGCAGATTCAGCTGGACTGATAAGCAGGTAGAAGGGATGATGTGTCTTTTTAAGCAAAGGGTATAAAGACCTAGAGGTCTGAAGACTCTGAAGCCACGTTTAGGAGAACAGGGTGGGCAGCTGCGAGATGGATAGCTAAGATGGGCATGGAGAATGGCTCTTGAATTACCAGGGTTATCCACTCTGACACATACACTAGGGATTCAAGGAGGTACTGATAGGATGGGCATCAAACGGAGTCCTCGTCAACTATTTTGAGGTTTCTTAACTACATAAATAAACTTGAGCTCCCCATAGTTTTTTGTTTCTGTTCTTTCTTTTCAGTCTATTTCTTCTTTCCAATATATGCAAGTGTGGTCCTATGCAGGGAAGAACCACTTAGGAAAAGAAAAGGTTATTTTTTTTTTTTCATTTCCCATAATGGGGTATGAGTATTCTTGAGATGGGACTGTGAAAGTAAACACAGTGCTGGGTGCTGACAGTACCAGCTAGCAGAAGGGTTACATCTCTTGGCTTTAGTTTTGCATAGACAGGAAAAAGAGATGGCAGCTGGTACACAAAATGCCTGTGATGTGGAAGCTGTTCATTCCATTTCCATGGATGTATGCCCTTTTCGCTGTGTATCTCTCTCAAGCATCAGTAATAGAATCTCCTGTATATATCCTTAGATAGTAGCAATATGCGTATATATAGGATCCAAACAATAACCAGAGCAAAGATTAAGTGGCAATCCTGGTTTGAAACTCTATTCCTTACTTCTCGCATTACCTCATTTTTTGCCTTTATCTTTCACCTATGGCAACCTTTACTGAACATAATTGTCCTTGACTGATTAACACTATATGCAACCACCTCCTATCACATAATGATCTCTATCTCTACCTCTATCTCTCTCTCTCCTTAAATTCATCACAACATCAGATAATTGAATGTAGAAAGCTGAGATCCTCCAGCTTTTCCACTGAAAGGTTTTCCACCGCATACTCCTTGTAATGCTTGCCAGGGCTGATGTTGGTAGAATAGGCTGTGAATTATGCTTGGCTGGGAGATAATAGGAGATTTAATTATGTTAGAATGATTCTGGAAATAACCTTATTTGTGTAGCAAAGAAGGTAAAGAGACACTCAAAAGAACACAACTATAAATTACCACATTAGCAATAGCTTTTGAATCACTGATAATTACCTCTGCATGTTTTCAGCCCTTTTAGTTAGTAAGCTGGAGTTAAAATTAAACTATTTTTGCAAAGGTTTAATTTAACTCCAGCTTTTGACCTTAATGTTTGGGCAATTGGTCCTTAGAGGCTTTCCTTTTGGTTCAGGATATGATGATCTTGCAGACAAATGAGCCTGTAAGTAAGGTAAACTACCTTATAAACTTGCTATCCATTAGTTATTCTGTGGTAAATTACTTCCTACATACTCTTCCTTACAGTCAGTGCAAAGAAGCCTATGTCTTGATGAAAGTACCATAATCTGCATCATATTTCCTTCGAGTAAGACTGCAAATGGACAGCTAATATAAAGAAAAAAGTGTCTTGTAAATCCACTGTTGTGGTCTTGTATTAGTTTGTTTGTGGATCCAATGCTTTCTATTGACCTCCCAGGGTTTTAAGTAAATGCTTAACTTGCCTCATCTTATTGTGTATGAAATAAGGAAAATAAATTCAACTGTTTTTCAGTAAATGATGAGAAATTCTTCCTGCAGATGGAAAGCTTGGGTCCATCTTACCTCAAAATTATCAGCTTTTTCAGCGCCATCTTGTCAGAACTGTGGTCATCTGTCCCTTCCCTCCCACCTCAACGCATGAACTAGATCCCTCAATTTACATAGAAATGGTGCACGAGTGGAGCACACTGTGTAAAAAAATTTCAGCTCTTGAACATGATTTTGCCTTTAGTATAAAATAGCCTGAATGTGATTACTTCCTTGGACAGAAGCTTAAAGGTTGAAGGAGAAACAGGATGAAATGTTTGTGTTTTCAGTCAGAGGAATTTTTTGGAGAGAATTATCTGAAAATGCTAGACTTGTAAATAGGTTTTTTCAAGTTATTGTTATTTTAAATCAATAATTAAGTATTATTAATGTTAATAGATTTTTCCAACACTAAAGTAATATTAGCTTTGAAAAAGATGGTCATTCTGCTTTAACATTTTTTGGACTTTTTTTCCTGCTCAGGAGAATCTTAACAAAATAATTATTCTATATTTAACATGGTTTTATTATGCTGACTACCTTCAATTAGATTTAAAATCTATTTTCTCTTCTTTGACAGTTCCAACTCAAAACTCCTAGGAATTTTTCAGTTCACAACATTTTTTAGTTTCTGTTTCAGTTTGAAGTAAATACTGGTGGCAAATATAACCTTCTCCTCTCCCCCAAAAGAGTTCTAATTAAATTTAAATATGTATGTTTATTTTATACTGGAACAAAAGAGCAATGAACTAGCAGCCTTCTCTACAAGAATATCTGTTCCCTAGTTGCCTGACCTTTGTGCCTGAGAGAAGAGTGCACCACTAGCAAGTTCCTTAGCATGAAGCAGCAGTTGAGTAGGGAGGCAGTGAAGAAAATGACCACCCAACTAGAGGCAGATGATAGTGCACAAATTCAAAGAACTATAAAAGCAAAATAGAAATAATTTTTTAATACTCAGAAAGTCTTCTAATCTCTTGGTGGTCTTGATTTTTATCTCAGTTACACCAAGGAATGAATTAACTCAAATTAGTCCATCTCTTATACAATAATGTGGATCCAAATTTGTGCCACAATATGTTAACTACTCTTAATGAGTTACGGTAATTAATAAGTTACATTAATTCACTATGTTG
Organism: Gymnogyps californianus; assembly: GCF_018139145.2. Classification (NCBI taxonomy): domain Eukaryota; kingdom Metazoa; phylum Chordata; class Aves; order Accipitriformes; family Cathartidae; genus Gymnogyps; species Gymnogyps californianus. Next base: position 114,866,288 of record NC_059473.1, read on the forward strand.
CTGTTAAAGCAATGGTATAGTGGTCACAATTCCTTTAGCTTTTTGTGTTGCAGTTAAATATTGTTTATCTTGTAGGAGGCAATGGTCATAAATTAGATACATAATGATATAGTAATGTTAACATTTAACTGTTGTCATCTCGTCCTGGTTTCGGCTGGGACAGAGTATCCGGGAGGGGCAGATCGCTCTGCCATCGGTCAGCGGGTGGTGAGCAATTGCATTGTGCATCACTGGGTCTTTTTCTTCCCCCCCCGCCTCCTTTTTTTGTTATATTCCTTTTCATTACTATTATTATTATTATATTTCATTATTACTATTGTTAGTATTATATTTTACTTCAGTTATTAAACTGTTCTTATCTCAACCCACGAGTTTTACTTTTTTTTCCTTTCCTCCTCCTCACCCCACTGGGAGGGGGAGGGGGAAGCGGCTGCGTGGTGCTGAGTTGCTGACTGGGGTTAAACCATGACACACCTTTAGAAAAAAGAAGTGATTAATAATTTTCCCCACAGAGTCCAACAGCACTCTACGTTTGGCTAGGGAAGGAAAGGCAAATGTAACTTAACATATACATGTTCAAAACACTGCGAGAAAAGTTAATGGAAAGATTCTTAATGACTTTTCTGATATTTGGATCAGGGCCTAAATGAACTCTCGTTTTCCCAGTGTATTATATCTATATCATGTCTCTTCTAGATTGCCTTTTCTTGTCCTTTGTACTGCTGAAGGCATTTCATGATATAACAACTAATGACACAATGCTGTTTGCTGCTATTCTGCTTTCATGAATCAGTTAAAAGATGGCAAAGCAAAAGTTACTGGAAACTTGCTTTCACACAGGCTTTGTTTGGTGGAGGTTTTTCATGTCACAGAGGTTTCTGCTTACATCAGACTTAAAATCTGTGTCTGCAAGCCTGTGTGTATGCCATAGCACAAAGCACATAAGTCAGTAGAGCAGCAGTTGTTCAGCACTGGTCTTTGCGAAGCGTGCAGGGGGCTTTCCTTGCAGTTTTCATGGGAACACTCAAAGCCTTGTACAGCTGCTTCACACAGTCACTGCATGCGTTAAAATCTAGGAAAAGGAGAGAAAGAGATGTTATTCTTTACTGCTGTTCTGAGAAAGCGATATATTGGCACCACGCTGCATTTTTATTATATTTCATCACAGGTTGCTTGATACTATGTCATTAGGCATTTATTTCCTTAGTGCAAAAGTACATTGGAAAAATGGGCAACAGAATCCCAGAATGGGGTTCCTTTGTGTTAGGTGTAATGTAAACAAAGTAAGACTATTCGTGCCCCAGCAAGCTTGCAGTTTAAAAGATAAAAGAAGAAAAAAAAGATTGTCTAAAGCCTCTCAAGACTGATAAGTGGCAGAATTGTTTCCTAAATGCTGCCACATGATATTGAATTTGTTTCCTCACCTTCACTTCAGATTTAAAAAGAAAATTCACACCTTGAAAATTTCTCAAAAAGTTGAAAGCATTGCTGTGCTATTTATCTTGCAGAAAGGAAAATAAAGGTGAACTAATTCATTTCACCCTGCCAAAATATCTGATGCTGAGTTATAGGCTGCAAAATCATACAGAAAGTTCAGTGTTATATGGAAGTATTATACATTTATAGTATAAATGAGTTATTCAGCTTACAATGGGTTCATCTGTTAAAGGGAAGCCAAACAGACATTTCATGTTGGGCAAGCTGTGAAAAAATTCAAAGCACCATCAACACAAAAACTTGGAAAATGATATGTAAAATGTGAACAAAATATAAAAAAAGATAGGATTATAGAAAATGGAGTTTAAAGGAATTTTAAGGGGTCATCTACCAGATCTCTCTCTGCTGAAATCAGAAGGAATGGTAGCCATATCACACTTTGTCCAATATGTTCTCTAAACTTCCAATAATTTATGTTTTGTGGGCTCCCTAGACCATGTAATGCTTAATTAGCCTTACCATTAGAAAATATTTTTCCTTGTATCCAGTTTAACTCCCTTGCTGGCAATTTAAGTTCATTACTTCTTGCTATAGCTACTTGGACATAGAAAAGAGTTTATTCCCTTCCTCTCTGCAACAGCTTTCTATGTAACTGAAGACTATTAGAAGAAAAAATGGTCACACATCTTTTTTTTTTTTTTTTTTTTGTAATGGACAGCCTTTATTTTGTTAACGTTTCTCATGAAAAAAAGATGGTTCCATCATTCCATCAAATCTAAGCACTAAGCCTGCTGATTAACTCCTTAACTGAAGGAATGAATGTGGAATAAAAGCAGATCTTTTAATGAAATAGGAAATTAAAAAAAAAACCCAACCAAGCAAAAAAACAAAACCAAAACCACCACAGTAACAAAATGTTCTTTGCATGTATCCTAGAAGTGATGGAATCCTGTACCTGAAATAAACAGCCTGGATGTAGTTTCCTATTCTAGACTTTACAACTTAAAATGTGAAATTGTCTTCAGCTTCTGTTTTGGCATCTATAAAACAGATAAACAACATATAAGAAAGAACAACATAGAAAGTTCCATTAAGGCAATAGCACAATTAATTTCATTCAGCAGAGTTTTTCTAAAAGGGCGTACTAAAAGCTGAGTGTGTTCTGCATGTAGGACTCCAGGAACGCAGTCTTGAACTACCTCCTTTTGTAAGGATCCACACTTTCAAGGTGGAGGCATTAATGGAGATTCTTTGAAAGTATTCATACAAATTCAGAAGTCCATAGTTAGAGGACTGAAGTTTTTAGGGTCTGCTGGTGAGTTGTAATGGGTCTTCAAAGCATGTGCTGAAACTGGAATGAGAAGTGGACTCCTTGTGAGCTTGGGACAAAGACAGAAAGAAGTATTAAATTCCTTGATAAAAGAGAAGTATTAAAGTAGAAAATTCCTTGATAAAATGATGATGGAAATCCCCTCAAATCCTACATTAAAAATAGTTGTTGAAGACTGAAGAATATGGCCAGAGTGAGGCAAAGAACTACAAACTGAAGATCTATCATGAATGCTCAGTCCTCTATGGGGACTTGTGAATGTTTGCATTTGAGCTGTCTTTGCTGAATTCTGCTTCATTTCCCCAAGCCAATGTTGTGTATACTAGCATAAAGGTACAGAACTTGAAAAACCAATGTATTCTTAATTTTTCTACAAATTTTGTATGGAATGAGTCCTAGTGCCACTAAAATGGAAAAAGATAGATTAAAATGTATTTCAATGTAGGATATACAACTTTTTGGTAGCTACAGATTATTTTATCCTATGTATTTATTGTAGGCTAAGGATGGGATATACCTGGATATACCTGGATACGTCTGGATAATCTATTGACTCAGCAGATGACATAACAGGTGATCTAAACATAACTTAGTACATTTACTTGTTCAAGTGGCTAATAGCAACAGTTTGAAAACAAGTCAAAATCTTCACTAAAAGACTTAGTTTGCTCATTTGAACAGGAAAATTATTTGGTATAGATTTGAAAAAATAATAGTAAATATCTCCTATGACTGGAATGTTGGAATGGAAGGATACAGGCTCTTTAGGAAGGACAGGCAGGGGAGACAAGGAGGGGATGTCGCCCTCTATGTCAAGGACCAGCTGGAGTGCATGGAGCTCTGCCTGGGGGTGGATGAGGAGCCGACCGAGAGCTTATGGGTCAGGATTAAAGGGAGGGCAGGGGTAGATGACATTATAGTGGGGGTCTGCTACAGGCCACCCAACCAGGAAGACCGAGCAGATGAAGCCCTCTATAGACAGATAGGTAGGAGCAGCCTCACATTCACAAGCCCTGGTCCTCATGGGGGACTTCAACCACCCTGATACCTGTTGGAGGGACACCACAGCAGGGCATAAGCAATCCAGGAGGTTCCTGGAATGAGTTGATGACTACTTCCTTCTCCAAGTGACAGAAGAGCCAACGAAGAGAGGTGCTATGCTGGACCTTGTTCTCACCAACAAGGAGAGGCTGGTGGGGAATGTGAAGCTCAAGGGCAGCCTTGCCTGCAGTGACCATGAAATGGTGGAGTTCAAGATCCTTAGGGCAGCGAGGAGGGCGCACAGCAAGCTTACTACCCTGGACTTCAGGAGAACAGACTTTGGCCTCTTGAGGGATCTGCTTGGTAGAGTACCATGGGATAAAGCCCTGGAGGGAAGAGGGACCCAAGAAAGCTGGTTAATATTCAAGGATCACCTCCTCCAAGCTCAGGAGTGATGCATCCCAACAAAGAGGAAGGCAGGCAGAAACTCCAGGAGGCCTGCATGGAAGAACAAGGAGCTCCTGGACAAACTCAAACACAAAAAGGAAGCCTGCAGAGGGTGGAAGCAAGGACAGGTAGCCTGGGAGGAATACAGAGAAATTGTCCAAGCAGTCAGGGATCAGGTCAGGAAAGCTAAAGCCTGATAGAATTAAATCTGGCCAGGGACCTCAAGGGCAATAAAAGCTTCTATAGGTACATTGGTGATAGAAGGAGGACTAGGGAAAATGTGAGATGATGCATCCACATGCATCTGCAGGTCCTGAGGGAAGTGGCTAAGCCAGTATCCATATGTGAGAAGTCGTGGCAGTCTGGGGAAGTTCCCACTGACTGGAAAAGGGGAAACATAACCCCCATTTTTAAAAAGGCAAAAAAGGAAGACCCAGGGAACTACAGGCCAGTCAGTCTCACCTCTGTGCCCAGCAAGATCATGGAGCAGATCCTCCTGAAACTATGCTAAGGCACACAGAAAATGAGGTGATTGGTGACAGCCAACATGGCTTCACTAACGGCAAATTGTGCCTGACAAATTTGGTGGCCTTCTACGACGAGATTACAGCACTGGTGGATAAGGGAAGAGCAACAGACATCATCTACCTGGACTTGCGCAAAGCATTTGACACTGTCCCGCATGCCATCCTTGTCTCTAAAGTGGAGAGACATAGATTTGGCGGATGGACCACTTGGTGCATAAGGAATTGGCTGGATGGTCATACTCAAAGAGTTGTGGTCAACGGCTCGATGTCCAAGTGGAGAGCAGTGACGAGTGGTGTTCCTCAGGGATTGGTATTGGGACCAGCCCTGTTTAACATCTTTGTCGGTGACACGGACAGTGGGATTGAGTGGATGGCACGTCTCACCTACAAGGAGGGGGGAGTGACTCAGATTCGCAAATCCCCTCGTTGTGGATTAAGGTGAAATAACACTCAAGGTCCGTACATAAACACCAACTTTAATAGAACAAATATTCTGTGAATGTTGGCCCTCTTACAACTATACCCACCTAAGCTATGCGGCTTAATGAAAAACCAAGGTAAGCCTTGCATTACTTAACAATTTGGGGGGCGGCAGGGGAGAGAGAGAGAGAGATTGATCACCAGTCTTGGATCCAACATCGGACCTGCCAAAGGGGGTGTTCGGCGTACAGAGTGCCCAACGTGGAGCTCAGACATGCCCCTATTTATTGGCCCCAGTCCCTGGACTTCTGGAACCTTCTCTTGCCCCAGTTCCAGGAGTGGTTGAGACGTCAGTCAGTCACCAGGCCTCTTCCTGGGCTTCCTCCTCCTCCCACTTCTGGAACCACCCCTCGGGGCACTGCCTGGGCTCACAGTACAGTTACTTGGGTCTCATCCCTTACAGTGCACCCTCAGCAAATTTGCTGACGACACCAAGCTGTGTGGTGCGGTTGACAAGCTGGAGGGAAGGGATGCCATCCAGAGGGACCTTGACAGGCCTGAGAGATGGGCCTGTGCAAACCTCATGAAGTTCAACAACACCAAGTGCAAGGCCCTGCACATGGGTCAGGGCAATCCCAAGAACAACTACAGGCTGGGTGGAGAATGGATTGCGAGCAGCCCTGAGGAGAAGGACTTGGGCGTGTTAGTTGATGAGAAGCTCAACATGACCCGGCAATGTGCATTTGCAGCCCAGAAAGCTAACTGTATCCTGGGCTGCATCAAAAGAAGTGTGACCAGCAGGTTGAGGGAAGTGATTCTCCCCCTCTACTCCACTCTTGTGAGATCCCACCTGGAGTACTGCATTCAGCTCTGGGGCCCCCAACATAAGAAGGACATGGATCTGTTGGAGTGAGTCCAGAGGAGGGCCACGAAGATGATCAGAGGGCTGGAGCACCTCTCCTGTGAAGACAGGCTGAGAGAGTTGAGGTTGTTCAGCCTGGAGAAGAGAAGGCTCTGGGGAGAGCTTACAGCAGCCTTCCAGTACCTAAAGGGGGCCTACAAGAAAGCTGGAGAGGGACTTTTTACAAGGGCATGTAGTGATAGGACAAGGGGTAATGGCTTTAAACTGAAAGAGGGTAGATTTAGATGAGATGTAAGGAAGAAATTCTTCACTGTGAGGGTAGTGAGGCACTGGAACAGGTTGTCCAGAGAAGGTCTGGATGTCCCGTCCCTGGAAGTATTCAAGGTGAGGTTGGATGGGGCTTTGAGCAAGCTGGTCTAGCGGAAGGTGTCCCTGCCCATGGCAGGGGGGTTGGAACTAGCTGATCTTTAAGGTCCCTTCCAACCCAAATCATTCTATGATTCTATGATTAATTGACAGTAAGACTTAATGTACTTTTTAGAGAAGGAATTTCTCATTTACTTATAACGGGCCATCAGTAGCATCAGCATGGAAGCAGAGCACATTATTTTAAAAGAATCTTACATATCTTACATGGGATCTAAGAAAAAAATCCAAAAACCTTTGAAAGTTCTCATAGTTAAAAATATGAAGATACGCAAAACAACATGGTAATCACTGCAGGAAAAATTAAAGCATACTATATTATCTAAATAGATCAACATATAATCAGTAAACTAATGTATTTCAAGATTCAGCCACAACTAAAATGATACATTTTAGTATGAAAAACAGTAGCTTTGTGCAGTCAGTATTCCATTAGCTTTTTTTTCAATTGAGAGTGCTACAAGGAAAATGAAATATTTTTTCTCTGCAGCATCTGATGCCTGAAAACACAAACATACTAAAATATTTTTGATAACTTTTTAGTCCTATATTGCTGTAAGGGGCATAATCCAGCATTGCTTGGCTATTCCCCAGAAAGCTATGAAATTGCATCAGGATTGCGTTAGAAAGGAAAGTAAACTACAATCAATGGTTTGAATTAGCAACTGTGTCATCATTTGCTCTGGCATCAGTGACACTGAATAATGCCAACACTCTGCATTTGCCTGCCTGAGGTACTTGATTTCCACAGCTAAAGGTGGCTGGAGCCCTGCAGTTCTGCCAGCCCCAGCTTGAACAACACTGGCACGGGTGACTGGCTGGAGTGGAAATTTGGTCTTAGACAGGGTCACTCAAAATGCAATGGAGATATACTATGGATTTCGCAGTTCTACGGCAACCATCCCAGGGGTTGTCCTGGATGTCTCAAAATATATATTTGGGGATGTAAAAGGTTCTGGAGGGGAGGAATTCCTTGGGATGAGGAGAGTCAGTTGCTTATGATCCTGGCAGACCTGGGATCCCTGGGAGAATTCAGATGCTGCACTTCCCCTGCAGTCATAAGCTCTGGACAAGTAGTTCTGTTGAGTGAAGTATTTGGCATCATGGATATCAGTGTGACTCTCTAACAATGGGAAGCTTTTAAAATAGAAAAAAAACCCCCTGACATCAAAACCCTGACATCTATTTGGACAGTACTTTACTGGTGTCACAGGGATGCATATTTTGAGAAAGAAAAAAAATTGTTGTTTATTTTTTTAATCAGAATATTACAAACTATCACAATGTAAGAAATTATAAGCTTCAAACAGCTCTACTAGTATGTTATCAAGTAGTGATAATACTGTGACTGACTCTATTCCAGATAGGAAGTGAGAAGCACATTGAAAAATCTTTCTTGGCTCCAGAAACAAGCTTACTTTTTCTTTTGATTTTCCTAGCAATAAAACAATCTTGGACTTAATGTTTATCTTAATAACCATGAAGAAAAGAAAAAAAAAAAGAACACACACACACAAAAAACCAAAATAAATTAAAAAAAAAAAAACAACGTTAAGCTGAATGGTCTTTGTGAATTACATCAAGACTTAAAATTTCTGTTCCAATTCTGGAAGTCTGTGGTATCCTGCCCTAGGCTCTGGCTTTCTCTGGCAGCCTCAGTACCCCATTGATGGATGGATGGTGAGTCAGGCACAGCTCCCCATCACCACCCAGCCCAGAAATCTGCTTGCTGGATCAGCCCAGCCATATGCAACTCTCCTGATTCTTCTTCTGTTCTCCCAGAGCTGATGTGGGGCAAGCATCAGCAGGGATGAAAAAAGCAACTACCAGCTGAGATCGGCATAACAAAGCTTCTCTTGGCTTGGCAAGGTGTAGACTAATTTTTGGCTTTCCAGGCAGAGCTGCTGACTGCAGATCACAAAGGTCCCAGGCTAAATCTTGGGTGTGTTAATAAGCAGAACACAAACATAGTAAATCTAGCCAAGGAAGGGGGACACTGCTAATTGCTTAAATTCACTCTTTGTGTGGCTACCAACTGGCTGATATAAGTGTAGTGGACGCAACACAGACTCATTCTGCTTTAACACCAGTTCTTCCATTCACTATTTTCTTTTCCACATCCCTTTATTCTCTTTCCTCTTTTGCCCATGGTTTAATGTCTGTTTTCTGCTTCCTGCCAACAAAGTGATAACAAGTGCTGTAAAAAATTGTATATCTTATGTATTATTGACTGGCTTTGAGGTGTTTTTTTTTTCCTGTACCAAACACATAATGTACTCTGGAAGCTCTGTAGTTTAACTTTATTTTGTATTCTGGTCAGCTGCACAGTATATGTTAGACGCCCAGGCTTAATTTCTCTGGTTACAGACTCTTTTATATATCCTGATTTGCGATAGTTTTTGTGCATGAGTCAACCCCTACTGAACTCCATTAGAAAACACAGAACCTTAGTGATTACCAGGGAACAGCTGGCTCTGTTTCTGTTTGTCTGTCAGGTATAGTATGTGTTTCATTGATGTATTGAAGTGCAAGAGATTTCATCAAAGGTTAAGTACCACATTCTCATACATAAGACTTCAAAAATTGACACAATGGGTCATATTAAAAGACCATCTAGCCATCTCATCTCTGGCAGATGTAAGAAAAAAGGAGTAGAAGGAAGCTCTTTTTACCTAAAATTTCTTACCAGACACTTCTGAGTGGAAAATTGGATTGTTTTTAATAACTACTTCTGTTAATATTAAATTTTTAATATTTTAAACATTTGGTCTCCACAACCACCTTTCTACGGTAATGCATCCCACAGTTTGCTCATGTACTATTGATAAAGTATTTCTTTTTGACTTATTGTTTCTGTTTAGTTATGCTGCAGTTCCCCTTCACCAGTTTTCATATTCTTCAAATGCTTAGTAATTGTGTGTTTGTGTTCACCTTTTTCATATTGTTTGTGATTTTGTACATCTTTCTCATGCTCCCTACCACCTCTGTCCCAAGCTGAAGAACCCTAGCATTTAATTTCTTCTCACTCTCAGATTGCACTGCCACTCTGAGAGTAAAGTCATTGTCACTAAAATGAATATCAATCAGTTTTTCACCAAATAATCTCATTATACATGGGCAAAAAGGTTCTGCAAGCTTTGGAATTCCATGAGTAGATACAAGAATACGGTTGTTTGTTTTTCCCAAGATACTGTTGGTTTCTCTCCCTTGATTTACCTAACTTATCCAGCTCCCAATGGCCTCTCTCATTTCACATTCTATGACATAGCACTTACCCCAAAATACACCTAATCATGTGAAGTAAAGTGAAATTGTAGACAAATATATTTCATTTTAACTGCGAATGGGTAATCATGAAAGTGTTAGTTCCTATAGAGATTTGTTCGTAATCCAGTTGCAATTCAATATTTTTCCAACTGTCTGAAAGAAAGTGTTCTATTCAATTATTGCTGATAATTCAGAAATTGATAATGAAAAACCACTATATACCACACCATCTAGATTCCTTGATAAGGTGAGTGCAGTCAAGCATGTTTCCTGACACAATACAGGCAAGTGGAAAATTCATGTTCAAAGAGCAAAGAATGGTGCCATTACCACAAAATGTGAAATTGTGTCTTTGGGAACAGTGATTCTGAAAAGGCTTTACAAATCACTTAAATAACCAAATCAATATGAACATCCGATGCAATAATATAGCTAAGAAAGTCACCTTAGTCCTTGCCCTGAGAAATTATTCAAGACTTGGAAAAATATCTTTGTTGGCAAGAGATTTAAGGAGTTTGGTCTATTTACTTTATAGAATAGTAAGCTAACAAACAAAATGGTGATTGCATATAATCACTAATCATGTAATCATAAGGAAAAGAGATACTGAAGACTCTGTACTTGTGCAGACAGAGACATAAAAAGATCAAAAACTGGAAATAATCTTTTCACCAGCAGGAGAGCAATTGAGACAATTCCCCAGTGTCTCTGGGGGAGTACAGAGAAGAGTAATCCATCTCTTTAAGATTTCCTATCTAAATCACATCTTTTAGAAAAAGACCACAATCCTTGAAAAAAGGCTAAAGTCCTCATTTAGAAAAGAGTGGAAGTGGTTCTTTATCCTATATTGAGAAAAATACTGGACTGAGTCATTGAAATGGTTCCTCTAAATTATATAAAAATTATTGTACTGATCCCCCTTAAATTTACACTTCTACCTTCTACTTAATATCAGTAATAGTATTAATAACTATGACTCCATCTCCACTGCCATCACCTTTTATGTAATTAAACATAGAGTTCAAATCCCACATTTCTCACTTCAGAAGGTATTTTTCCCTATGGGATAACAGTTGGCTAGATTTGGTATTTTAAAGTCATTCTGCTGAGTTTGTTTTTCTTGCTTCCTAATTCTCAATTTCAAAGGTCTTCCTTCTTCACCGTATTTCACCCAGAAAAAAAGATTTTTCAATCTGGAGAGTATGGACACCTCATATTTAAGCTAATCCCACAGCTAATCCCACCAGCAATCCCTGACACATGCATTTCTGGGTTTCCACAGTTGTTTCACACCTTCCCTCTTTTCCCTTTGCCCCCCACTCAGACTTATCAAAAGAAGTTCAGGAGAGCATCAAGGATCCATGAACATCAGCACATTGCTTTTCCACTGATGTGCTGAGCCAGCTCAAATATTTCTTAATTGAGACTAAAACAGAATGTGTGAAACTTCTAGTGGAATTCCTCACACTGGGATTCAAACCACAATTGAGCACCATATGCTCAATGAGAATGCTTATTTTTCCTCTTGCACTTTGAATTAAAAGTATAACCACACAAATGGGGTAGTAAGAAAAATCTAAAAAGCAACTCCAAAATTATGTTCATAATAACCCCAAAAGGCACCCAAGAAAGGACCCATTTCCCAGAACTGATATTTAAATGAAAAGGTTCTCATCAAATTGAAATAGAGTTAAACCTCAACCAATTATATTTAAATGTAATGAAAAATAAATACAGCTGAGCTATTAAGATAGCTGGAATAGCTAAAGATCTGTCAGCACTTCCATTATAAACTCAGTTTGTTCAGGGGATTATAAGTGCTGTAAAAATGTGTTCCAGGCTGAAACTTGGCAGACAAAGATTGTAGATTTAGAGGCTGGGATTTCTTTTTTCTTTTTTTTTTCCTTTTTTTTTTTTAAATAGATTCAAAAAAAGGATTGGCCACTTTTAAGTTATAGGATTGGTAGGCTCTGGAATTTTCCAACAGTATTTTTGGCGTTCCCATAATTCAAAAAAGGACTGATTTTAAAAATAAGATGATGTAAGCTATTATTAGTCCATGATGTGAACTAACCATATGCTGCTTTTGGGATTTGTACAGGGGTTTATTTTTAAAAGGCAAGTGGGTTCAAACACAGGTCACTAGACTAATATAGTTTGTTTGACTCATAGGGTGGGATTTTTCAAGCGCCCTCAGCAGTCGCCTACCTCAGCTCCCAAGAGCTGACATCAACGGTGTCAAAAGCTGAGGACTTAGTATACCCCCACTCATCAGCTGGGATAATGACAATAAACTCGGATACCCACTTATTCTTTTATTATTCATCTCTCACGCCTTCTCTTTGTGATGGACTGGAGTTTCATCAAAAATTCTCAGTATGGGATAGCACAGATTTATTGATATAATTTCTTCCCTACCTCCTTCTCTCTGGTGGCTTATAGATGTGGGGAAACCAACTGAGCATCAAAGACCTTTCCCTCCCAGCAGTGTCTCCTTAATCAGTTTCTGCAAGGAGGACAGGATTATCTGGGGTGCAGCACACACTTCTGGCCTTGAAGAAGGAAGCAAGTGAGCTCTGGCCATCCACTTCACCCTGCAGACCACAGCATGACAGCAACACTACACATGGTGCGGATGCAAAATTAGAAAAGAGATGAGTTGTGAATGCAAAGTACTTGTGGCAGTTGTCTAGGAACATGACTAGTCAGAGAGAATCAAGGATACTTCTTTGTAAGTATGTGTGAACAAGCACCACTGCAAAAGTATCCCTGATATCAAGGAACATTAACTTTCACATTTCATCTTCTTTCTGTCCATGGAGGAGAGTGGGTGTGTATGCCCAGAGGGAGTGGGTAATGGACGCTGCTGCTATCATCACAAATATGAGTCAGGGTCTTCAAAGGGCTGAAGAACTCTGTTCTGACATTTAGAAATCCCAAGCCCCACAGGGTCCTTCCAGCACTTTCCCAAGCTCAGCCGTATCTACAGAGCTGTTCCATTTTTGTTGATGTTGAGAACATACTATTTTTTACAAACATGCTTCAAAAAAGATTCTGTTTCTCTGCTCCCAGAAGAATTAGCAAGGCAATGGTTTCAGACACAGTACCCTGATGCAGGAAATCAGCATTTACATTCGGGCTTGAACGGCGCAGATCAAGGATTTGAGCCACCAGTTTTAGAAGAGTAACCAAACTAGGAAGCTATTGATTATTCCAGAATAGAGCTTTTTCTTTCTCACTTCCTTTAGTGTGGTTGTTGGTATGTGGAATGATTTCTGTGTGAAGTTTCTGAGGGATCAGAAGCGATTTTGTTTCTTGATTATCTGAAACAGAAAGAGGATGCTGAAACCTGAAAATGTATCTTAAAATTGAATTGAATAATTACTTTCTGACTAGCACTTGTTAATTTCCATGCGACATGAAATCATATCCTTATTTCTCTATTTATTTACATAATGAAGTATGCTAACAAAAAATACTTCTGATGTGAGTTTTTGTTTTTCAACTTGCTCCTTTATAAATAACTTATTTCAATCAATGTTAAGGTTTTTTGAGATGCGGGTTATAAAAAACATTTACACAGCACAATTCATAGCATTTGGGGTGAGAAACCATATTTATTCGTATTTCATATTGCTAATAACTCAACAGCTCTAAAATACTAATCTAATCTTTGTCGTACTCACAAGCTATGTAGGTTTTCAGGATCAGACTTGGCAAGGAGGTTGCCCTCATTAAGGAGAATTACAAAATACCGGCAGTGGGTCAGTGTGACTGCTCCTAGTTCACTACATAAGTGAAAAGAAAACAGAGACTGGAAACAAATAGAAAGCACAAGTGAAAGCATACCACAATAAAGTCTTTTCAGCCAAGTAATATTTCAATACTTCTACTGTCACTGAACAGTGTATGCTACATATATTAGGATTTCTTCTGAAGTGTTTAGTTACTGAATACTGTATACCATGATAGACTTTTATTTTTTTCCCTGCTGGGGATGAAGGGAGTCATGGGTCAGATTAACCTGGTATGACCCAGTGCCTGATTGAAAGACCACCACAGATTTTACTTCAAACGCCTCCAGCGCAAGCCTTCAGAGGGGCATAAGTTCAGAGGAGTAAGATTTGCTTTGTCATGCTGAGCGTCCTCCAAAGGCAAGGATTTGCCATGTTTTAGCATACCACAAGGGAGAGCACTTCTGCACTGGGCCTGAGATTTGCCTTACCTTGAACTTCTCGAAACCTGCATGGAGGTCATATCCCCATTCTCCACCCAACCTCCCTGTCTCTAGCCTGGCCTGGTGGACTGTGCTCCCAAAAGCTTTGCAGATGGATGGGAGCTCTGTGCCCCAGTCTTCTAAGGGGTTGTGAAAGGAAAAAAGATCTTGTTGATCATCTAGTTTATCATCATCCCGCAAGTCCCATGAAATAACCTCAGATGCTACCAAGTCGACAGTCTTTGTTACAAGCCATAACCCCTTTTCCGTGGAAGACATGCTGGTAGAAGAGAGGGATTATCTAAACCTGAACTCCTGGAAGCTGTAAATGAAACATTGCCTTGATTTTCTATGTGAAAAAGAAGTCTTTAAAAGTGCAATTGTGTCCCTCACCATGAAATCAAGGCTGTTTCAGAAAAAAAAATCAAATTGTCATGCAGTGGCCTCATCAATTCAGTCGTCAAAAATAATATGAAAAAAATTATTTTGACTCCTTTCAATAAGACCTTTAATTTGTTTTCATCATGTTTTATTAAATGGTGACAATGGTAATGAAAAAATGGATTTCATTCACCTCTCTGCCAAGCACTGACATAGCACGCAGAAAGAGCCATGGTTGCCCTCCTGCTGCGTAGGCATCAGTGAACAAGCTGCAGTGTTTCCAATTGCTGGGGACTTATGGTTTGCTAGGGATCAGGCAACTGGGAGAGAGAAGAGAGGACAGGCAGCCTTTTCCTTCCCCGCAATGCAGAGGACAGGAAAAGGATTTGATCAGGAAATTTCTGATGTAATCAGAGCAGAACTGCTCAGAGCACAGGATCTCAAGCTCCCCTCTTGGCTTGTCTGGGAACCCTCATCCTCTGCAGGGACCACAGGTTGTATCAAAGTAGTGAGGGGGATGGAGGACAAGTGGAACAAGGGAGGAAGAGTTAAATTAAATCTGTGCCTTCTCCATATCAGAATTCCTTCCCAAGGCTGATTCTGGAGAAGATACATTAAAGGCTGTTGAATACCCAAGCTTCAGTCAGAGGATCAAACATAATTTTAAATCTCTCTTCACACTTCTGTTTCGATTTCACTAGGTCCTTTTAGCTGAACTCCAAAGGCCAGATGATGAGCTGGGCTAAGGGAAGGAAGCTCTGAGTCAATAGCGGCTCACAATTTCCTTTTCAACTGTCCAAACATACCCATACCCTCCTCTCCCTGAAACCTCCTGGCTTCTCTTGTGACTCCTAACTCCATACTCCATTATCTTTTAAGGAAAATGAGATTAATTCGGATCCTTCCTCAATGTGGTTATAAAAGTGGAAATTCCTTAAACCACTCACTCAGAGCAGATCCTTTTAAGGTTTTGCTTTTGCTGTGTGAAAGCAAGCTGAGGAATTTCCAATATCGGAACACTCCACCCCTGGGCTGCATCACTTCAAAACCAAATGTTCAACTATTTGCAGCTCTATTGTTAGATTGCTTTGTTATGTGATACACTCCCTGACTGCATACTCTGTGACACTGGGAATCATAAAACCCCCATTTTGGAAATGAACTCTGGTATGTACATAACCCACATACCAGGGAGCAGGGCTTGGTGGCACTCAGAGCACTGCCTGTGTTACGAGGTGTTAGTGAAAGTTTTGGTCTCTTCAGCCCCTTTTATTGGTTCTGCAGTGGATTCCTTACTTACAGATGTTTTCAAAAGCAGCAGTTCCAAGGAGAATCTACTTATTGCCAAAAGTTTACAGCTGAATTTCTTGGCATTCGCAAGCCATGATTTCATCAGAACATGAAATAAGTCAGAGCTGCTGTTGAAAGACACCGTTTTATAATCCAGCATTGTAAATTTAAGACTTTTATTTGCTGCAGAGTTTGGTTTCCATTTGTTCAACTCTCTGCTAGGTGTATTGCTTGGGAACAGATATAGAAGTTTTACAAGCCCTTTGTGCAATTTAAAACCCCTGTATAGAATACCATAGTGCGCTGCCCATTCACATCATTAAAGACTTTTACAAGAGTATCATGTTCACACTTATATGTACTTTACTCCAGCGACCCTCCCAGTGCCATGTTTGAATTATTATAAATGGGTCCATGCAGAATGCTGCCTCAATAGCTGAAGTAGGGAGGCTTTGTTTAAAATTCAAATAATAGCTGAATCGTGTCTGTTTGTTCCTGATCAACACTCTGCATACAAAAAACGTTGCACTTTCTTAAAAGGCAGCAAATGTGGACAAATATTAGCTTTTGGAACTAAAGGGGAAGTTATTCATTCACTCAGCAGTGCTTTGCAAGCTATCAATCTTCCAGGTATTTCTATTAGCTTTAATCATCGAGGTTGTTTGTTTGGAGCAATTTCTAAGAGAATAAAGGTACCTTTGGCTCTTATCTCCTGTCATCAAAGCATCCATTAGGAAATCCAAGCCCTGTAGGCAAGCTCAAGGGATTACTCAAAGAGGTTTTCTTGAAACAATCAAGAATTCGGTGCCCTCTCTTCAGTGCACAGGAGTTCAGTTGGAAACCATAGTCTGAAAGAGAGGTTTATCTGGGGCTTAATACAATTTGAACAGGATTTTGTTCAAGGCAAACCTACAGATAAAAGCACCTTAAGTATGTTGAAACAAAGATGAGCCCGCATTCCTTGTGGTGCTGTTTCTAAGTCCAATGGTCTGTCAACAAAGTGGGGGGAAAAGCTCTAAAAGTCTTACAATTATCACAATAGTCAGTAGATTGGGCCACTGAGAAGCTAATTAATAGCTTTTTAATAAAGGAATGCTGATTAAGTGTGAAGCAGTCAACAGCTGGTTCAGTGTTGGGGGTGGGAAGGCTTGCCAAGTAAACAGGAAGCTTGAGGATGGGGAAAATGTAAAGATTGGGAACTTGTTAAGTAAAAAAAAAAGAAAAAGAATTTAAACTGAAAAAATTTCTGAAATGCATATAAACCTGAATTTCCACAGAATTTGAGTATTTGCATTCTTCAGGTGCAGGAATTTAATTCAGCTCACTGCTAATGGGAAGAGTGGAGAAGAGATGTGGTCAAAATGCTAATGCAGCTTTACATTTAGGATCCCTGGGCTTAGGAGACAGTCCAGTGCAGTACAGCTAAGATTTGGGTGACCTGAGTTCAACTCCTGCTTCTTCCACTTAAATGCCTTGCCCTCTTTGGTTTTCCTTCCCTGGGAAGGGAAATGATGAATGCTTTGAGATCAACTGACAAAAAGCTTAACATGAAATTTAGATATTGTTGTACTACTGCTGTTCCCAACAGTCCCAACTGCGAGTTGGAACTTTGTCTTTGGTTCTGTAGGAACAGAGAGCACAAAGCCTGGCTCTGCCTTGAAGAGCTTACTATAACTAAATGGGCCCGCCTGAGTCACAAATGAGCAAGTAGGAAATTTTTAAAGAGAAGCATTGTGTTTCAGCTTCTTAAAGTAACAGATACAGTTATGCTTTTCTTTAGACTGGAAGCTTTTCAGAGCACACAACCAGGGAATGAACATGTCTATGAGGGTGTCAATCTATAAAGGGAATGAAGTAGACAATATGTATTTGAAATTTCAAAACTGTTTTGACAAAATAACTGTTAAAGAAGCTTAAAGCTAATTAGAAAACTCATTTGCCATGAGGGTGGAGTTCTTTTCAGGACTGAAAGTGAATTAAAGGATAGGAAGCAAGGCATAAGGCTTAATGGTTACTTTTCAGGATGGAGAAGAGTGAACAGTATGGTCCGTCAGAGATCAGTTCTAGAACCTGTTTTATTCAACTTCTTCATCAATGACCTGAAAATGGGAGTGAATAGCAACATCTCCAAGTCTGAAGATGAAATTAAGATCTTTTGGATAGTTGAATATCATGCCAACGACAAGAAACAACAGGAGGATCTGCAAGTGTGTTTGGCTGCAGTTAAAAATAGCCAGCAAGACATCAGATATCATTGGAAGGACACCACTCAGATGCCATCATTTTGTGTATATATAAAACCTTTGGTGCACCTACCTCAGTGCTGTACGTGGTTTTGTGATGTCAAGAAGGACATAGTGGAATTAGAAAGAGTACAGAGAAGAGTAAGTAGGTGATGGAAGAGTTGTCTTACAAGAAAATATTAGAAAAGTTGGAACACTTTTGTTTCAAGAGTAAAAGGCTGGAAGGGATACAATAAACTTCTGTAAAATCCTGATGGCATGTAGAACTGTTATCTGGAAAGTATTTCTTTATGCAATAGCTAATTAAACTTCTGAAACTTATGGGCATAGGAGGTTGTGGGAGAGTTTTAGCAGGTTCAAAGTAGATTAGATAAATTCATAAACAGATTCATAAACCAATGCTGACAGGACCAAGCAGAGATGTGTCTTCTCCATTCTTTACAAACAAATTTTGATGGGGGATGGATTACAGAGTGTGACCAGGCTCATGTGCTCTCCCAAAACAGCATGTCATATTGCCACTGTCAAAAGCAGAATACTCAGTTAGAAGGACTGCTGACCTGATCCATTAAGGCATTTCTTATATTCTGACATTTTTTTCCAGTGTTGGACACTTAGCCTAATGAAACTAATAGAGACTAAATATGCCACATACACAATATTACCTCCCCAGAAATGGACACTCTGACTTTTAAGACTTGTAATGTAATACTGCTTCATTTCCAAGAGCAGCACATCAGTGCATAAATGGGAATTACAGGCGTGTGTTGAACCAACATCAGGTTAGGAAGAAAGTGAATTTCTCAGGGAAGAAAACAATCATAATATTAACTTTTACATAAGCCTGATAATTTGTCAGGTTGCTATTCAAAATATAGATTCAATAAAAACACTGCACATGGTTCCAAAATCCTTCCTTCATCCTAACAAATTTAAATGTCTGTGGAATTGTGAAATGTAATTAGCTTTCATTGACTCAAAGTCCATCTGTTGTCAGGGATATTTTTACATGATCCCATAAAAGAAGTCTATTATAGGCTATACAGTCCCTCTATAGAACTGAATATGGAAGAGTTACAGAGAGCAGCTCTCCATTTTTTCAGGCAGTTTATGCTGGTTCTGTCTAGGCTCCATCCCAATTTTCACCTGATTCACAATATCTGTCTGACATGAAACTTCAGTCTGCATTGAATCTCTGTATGTCAACCCACTCCAAAAGCCTTGCAGAGGATATCGCAGCATCTTTCAGCCCAAGTCTGGTTGCCATCAGCAAATCTTTCCTGCTTCTTTCAATGTACAGTATGCAAAAATGTAAAATGATTCAGGAGAAAACTCCTCTTTTAATATTTACCAGGAAAAGATCTGATCCTGCAGATATTCCCAGGCTGACAGAAAGCTAAGCTTTTAATGTGCAGCAGCATGTGACAGTCCTCAGGAAAGGTAGGAATTTTGAGATTGACATCAAAGGCAGAAGACTAACAAGGGACTTTTAAAGTATTTCCTGTACTGAGACTAAACTAAACCCTCCCACCAGGACTGGCTCTGTGCAGAGGCAAGGCAGGCAGTCATTTAAGGAAGTGGGTTATCGACAGTGGCAAAACAGCTACAGTCCCATTTCCAGCTTTTCCTGTGCCAGAACCTGAAAAGCCAAACTTAGCTGCTACTGTCCCAAAGGGAGAAGTCAGAGCCGCATCCACTGCTGTGAGGGCAGTGGACCTTCCTAGTAGCGACAGTAAATGCCTCTATCTCCCATCCTTTAGGGACAGTAAGCATGTATTTCCAGATTCCTTCAACTCATACAGTAATGAAAAATCTTGAGTCTTCTTGTCCCATGACATTTTAAATGCTCTGAGAATGTAGTCAAGGGCAGAGCCCTTCTACTTTTTCTTGCTCCTCTGGTTTATATTTTCTCCTTAAAACTGTTTTTCTTTGTATTTCTATTACTTATTATTTCAGGTTTATTTCACTGTCTCTTGTTCTAGTTACTATTAAACTGGCCGTATGTATTTTAGAAGATAACTTCTTTGGCTTCTTCATAGATTCTTTACATTACAATACCTTTCAAGTCAATTGAGCTACCATGAAGACGCACTCTCTAAGCCATTGTGACTAAAGTTAAAGGCTTGGAATTTAAGTTATGCTTTTGGTTTTGTTCACTAATTCTATTTCAGTTCCTTCAATTAAAGGCATCAGACTTCTTGGAGTGGTGACATGGATGTGATTAACCTGAGATGCAAATCTCCAGTGAAACTTGAAGCTCCTTAGCCTGAAAATTAGCTACAAATCTTCACAAAATTGGCCTTTGTTACCAGATATTTGTGCTAAAACTGTGCAAGTAAATGTTTACTGTATCTCGTAATTATTGAGATTTCAGAAACTTCTGAACTTTGCATCTGGATGACATTTTACTTTTTGATTAAAAACTTGAAAGAAATGGATACAGTTTGTCCTAAGGTTGTCTCAGATTCACCTCAGATTCAATTCCCTTACTTATTTGCTGTGTATTTATTTGTGAGAGGGTTCTTACTTAACCTTAGACACTGAAAGAAGAATAAATGAACTTCCAGAGTAAGACATCTTCCTCTGCCTATATAAGCTTTGTATTTTGTGCTAGAAGCACCTCTCCCCATTGACTTTAGTGGAAGTGCAAAATGAGTCATATCCTGACTCTGGTCTTTCAAGGTGCAGGATTTCCAGATCTTGCCCTTTTAACTTGCTACAGTCACTTGGAAGAGATAAAACCTAGATAAGCCAATTCAGAACCTCCGACCTAGCTTTCTCTTCTGAATAATATTCTGACAGTATGTGTCTGGCTTTTAGAGAGACTGATTACTTTACTTAAGCATCTAAAAAGCAATGCTGAATGTAAGAACTGTGACTATCCTTTCTTTGTGTGCCCAGCTGAGTTGTGCATACTTAGGCATCTCAGTCCCATTTTAAATGTCTGGTGTGTTTCATCTGGTTTCCAGGCCCTCTCCCAGATGGACATGAGTTCTCATATGTCCTGTATCATACTGGCTGGCTGCACCATCAGGGCATCTCAGACACTAGGGCATCTCAGGTAGCAGTACATACCCATGAACGGAGAAATTAATTGAACATTTCTCCCCTGTCAATCAGATTCTGTCAATTGCATTTCAGCTAGACATCCTGGCATGGAACTGAAAATCTCTCACAGCAGAAGACATTTCAGTTTCTAATAACAGGCATCTTCTAGTAAAGAAAACTGGTGTTTTTTTTTTTCTTTTAAAATACTTGACCAGTGATACAGATATTATTTCAAACAACAATTTCTAAAAACATTTTGCAATGATAAAAAGATTATTTTTTAGTATTTAAAAAAGCTAATGCTTGGGATTCTGGCCAACATTTTTTTTTCTTTCTCTCAACTAGTTTTCTCATCTGTCTGCCTGTTTGATTGAAATTTGCCTTGGTCTCTAAGAAAGAAAGAACACTGGGGCCTCCTACAGTTTACTTTTTGATTGTAGCTTGTGTTCAAGTATCACACAGAAACCACAGCCACGACAAAGGTGCACATCAGTGAAGATGCTTTACTAATACATATAAACAGATAGTAGTATTTGCAAAGGTAGGATTTATCTGTCCAAATTTTGATAGATACAATCTGAATTGCTGCTTGTGACTTGATTAGTGGAAAGAAAAAGGCACTTTTAGGATGCAATTTATCTTAGTCTAACCTAAATGTCTAAAACTGTCCAGATGAATGGCATCCTAAGTCTCTACATTTTTCCGTTGACTATGAAGGAAGTCTAGACAGCTTGTTCAGATGTAAATGTCTATACTGCAGATGTCTGAAGTTAAGTGAAAGGAATCCAGGGAGTTTACCATCCAAAACCAAGAATGTGGATATCATATGGGGAAGGTCTGAACCATACAAATATTAAAGAACATGCCTAGCATCACAGATGACACCTGAATAGCCATGCCAAGAATGGAATACATATTTCTTGAATTCCAGGTCAATACTTTAACCACAGATCATCTTTTGTATGAAATGTTATGAGTAGGTATATAAAAATTTTCACACCTTAAAATAATGCTTCCAGCTAGTACAGAAAGATTTTGGCTAACCTCCCAGCCATACCTTCCATTCCCACCTACCCACAATATCCCTACATAAGCGTTCAAAGGAATATTTAGCTTTTTACTCATTTAAAGAAATGACTAAAGATCCAAATAATAGAGTCCACCCAGGGAAAACAGCATGGTATAGGATACAAGAGCTACACTTTTTTAGAAAAAATTGCAATTTTATAGGAGAAGAGAAAAGAGTACAGAGAGTGAGAGAATTGCATCCCTTCCTCTTCACATTTTTTTTTAACTAAAGCCATAATCCCAGGAAAAATATCTGAACAGATGTTTTCCCTTGAAAACATTCCAGAAAATGAAAGCACACATGGCATACTGATCTGCTACTTCCTTCAACACATTCTCGTTCAGAGATAACAAATGTACCATGTGATGTTGCCATAGTAGCTACTTGTATTTTACCACTGAGTGAAGCAGAGGAAAAAGTTAATATATCTACCCGTACTCCGGGCACTGGACTGGCTGCAGTGGTAGATTGTGCCTCTGGCATTTGATGTCTTTTTTCTTCTCTAACATTGCTCTGTGTGTTGTATTTTAGAGCATGTGTGCTGAAGTATAGTATGCAGCAAGCAGCCATTTAGATCAGGTATCTTGTATGTCCAGATTCTCTGATCCACTAGGGTCACAGAGCACTGCTGAGCGGGAACGGCACCTTCAGGCCAGCGAGACTACCAAGGGAGAAGTCCCTCTGTTCAGGGTGGTCATCTGGCATGGGGAGCACCATTCTCCCCTGAGTAGCTAATCCTCCCCCAGGCCCCCTCCACAATTTGTAGACCAGGAGCAAGGACTGTGTTCAGCACATGTCAGGGCCCTTGGCATATATTTGGGCAGCTTCAGGCTTTGCCCTGGGCTTGGCTTCCTTTAAGTTAGGAACTGCAACTTTCTATAGCCTCCTTGTCATATACTCTATCTGCATGTTTTTCAAACAAACTAGAAACTACATCTCAATGAGCTTTCCATTAATTTATGCAGTGGAGCTGGTCAATGTTATGGCTTTTTATAAAGGAATGCTAGAAAGTAGGGGACAAATATCAAGCAGAAAAAAACCCCAAACATCACTACTAATAATGCTGGAAAAGTACTCATCTGAGGCAATATCATTAGCAAACAATCTTATCTCATCTACTCGAGAAACTGGTGTGATCAGCAGAAAATAATAGAAATGTTCGTAGAATCCAGTGGCAAAACTTGAAATACTGAAAAAGAACTGACAGCAAATATTATAGGACAAGAAAGACATTGTTAAACTGGAAACATGACCAAAACAGAAGTATTTAAGGGTACGTGTTGCTCAGGAAAGCTATAACTAAAGCAAGAATTGGTAGATCAACATATCCACATTCTTACATTGACTTTAAAGTAGCCTAATGAAATATGAATATAACCACATACACTGAGAAGACAGTAAAGACTGCCTGTGTCAGCATCATTCCTGGAGAGAGCTGTAGCACAAGTTCTGTGCCTCTGAACCTAATGATGAACTTGAATAATGTATAAAGTCATTAAATACTATTTGGAATTGTAGCATGAATGACTTCTCTTTCCAAGTACAGAGAGGAAGACAAATGGTGCTAATAATGATAGGACCCAACTGTTTCTGAGCCTTTTCCTTTACAGAAAAAACAATCAAAAAAATACAAAGACAACAGTAAGATTATTTTAGCCTTACTTTTTGAAAGTTCATGATCTTCAGAGATATTCACAAAAAATTATTAGAGATTAGCCAGTCCTGGTCTAATTCATTTAAATTAAATGGAAAGATACTCATGGGTATGGTTATAACTAGGGTTCTCAATTTCAAAAGGACAAATTCAGTTATCTAGTTAACGAAGTCAGCTGTACTAATGAGCATATAGACTTCACTGTAGTGTAAGCTTGGGAATTCTCTCTATTAAAGGTACAAAATCTACAAAGACCTCCTATCCCAGGTATAGAAGACTAACTTCTGAGCTTTTAAACCTGGACTTTACCAAATCACAGAAGATATTTAAGAATAAGCAGAGATTCTACAAGAAATGCAAAAATAAAACAAAAGAAACAAAGCAAAACAAAATAAAATAAAATAAAATGACTGCTTTTTAAAGAAAAGAATGGATGGTTGCACTCAAAGACTTGCAGTCAATAGCTCGATATCCAAGTGGGGACCAGTGATGAGTGGTGTTCCTCAGGGGTCGGTATTGGGACCGACCCTGTTTAACATCTTTGTCAGCAACATGGACAGTGGGATTGAGAGCACCCTCAGCAAGTTTGCCAACAACACCAAGCTGTGTGGTGAGGTCGACATGCTGGAGGGAAGGGATGCCATCCAGAGGGACCTTGACAGGCTTGAGAGGTGGGCCCATGTGAACCTCCTGAAGTTCAACAAGGCCAAGTGCAAGGCCCTGCACATGGGTTGGGACAATCCCAAACACAAGTACAGGCTGGGTGGAGAATGGACTGCGAGCAGCCCTGAGGAGAAGGACTTGGGCGTGTTGGTTGACGAGAAGCTCAACATGACCCGGCAATGTGCATTTGCAGCCCAGAAAGCCAACTGTACCCTGGGCTGCAGCAAAAGAAGTGTGACCAGCAGGTTGAGGGAGGTGATTCTCCCCCTCTACTCCACTCTTGTGAGATCCCACCTGGAGTACTGCATTCAGCTCTGGGGCCCCCAACATAAGAAGGACATGGATCTGTTGGAGTGAGTCCAGAGGAGGGCCACGAAGATGATCAGAGGGCTGGAGTACCTCTCCTGTGAAGACAGGCTGAGAGAGTTGAGGTTGTTCAGCCTGGAGAAGAGAAGGCTCTGGGGAGACCTCATAGCAGCCTTCCAGTACCTATCCAATACCAGATACCAGTATCACCATGTAGTGATAGGACAAGGGGTAATGGCTTTAAACTGAAAGAGGGTAGATGTAGATGAGATGTAAGGAAGAAATTCTTCACTGTGAGGGTAGCAAGGCACTGGAACAGGTTGCCCGGAGAAGCTGTGGCTGCCCCATCCCTGGAAGTATTCAAGGCAAGGTTGGATGGGGCTTTGAGCAAGCTGGTCTAGTGGAAGGTGTCCCTGCCCATGGCAGGGGGGTTGGAACTAGCTGATCTTTAAGGTCCTTTCCAACCCAAACCATTCTAGATTCATTCTATGAATATTTTGAAGTCAAGGCATGAAAAAGCATAATGACAACTGTCAGGAATCAAACCCAATTAAAAACTGCCGTTAAAAAAGAAGAAAATAAATAAGAGAACACAATTTTAAAAATGTTTTTTTTAGGCAGTGAATATTGGTTAAAAGATAGAGATACTTCAAGGCGTGGCTGAAAAACAAAATGAATGTTACCTCTTAATTTTTAACATTCACAGTTCTACTGAATATGGAATCAGAGGTCTGATGGTCTAACATGAATGAAAGTATAGAAATTGGCATGGAAATAGAAATTCTAATATTGATTTAAAAGCAGGAATCAAGGAGCTTAATACAACAATGTGTGAAAAACTTCCAGAATTCTGAAGTTGCTGATCTGGTAGCAAGTATTTTTAATATTTTTTTTAATTCATTGAGAGTAGTACTGGATAACTCGAGAACAGCAAGTTAGCATTTAATATTTAAGTAGAGGAAAGTTGTGTACCCAGCTACAAGATCAAACACGAACATGCTTTGGATAGGTTTGTAGTTAAAGATAAATGGAAAAAACATATCAAGTGCAACATAGATTTGCTAAGGTTTGCCTATGCCATACTGTTCTGATAGCTTTTTGTGCTGAAACAGTGGATTAAAGAAATGTACATTTCTACTCCTGTAAGCAATTTTTTGAAGTATCATGTAGGAGATTAAAGTAAAGAAGATGATAAGGGATTATAAAATAGGACATGAATTGTTTAAAAGAAAGAGATGGCAATGGGTGGTGTTGAAAGAAGAAGCATTGAAGGGTTCAGTGCCCAAGAAATAGGTGAATTAATGATTAGTACCAGGGAGGATGAATAGCAGAATGGTGTCAAGGACCAGAGTAATAGACTAAATTCAATAGTCCAGGCTGCAACTTACCTTAGGGACTAATAAAAAGCATCTCTGTTATAAGCCAGATATTCATCAACTAGAAATGGCTGAGGAGAAAGACTCAGACATACATTTATTAACAAAAGGTTTACATCATCAACAAGCTGTTCCTGTGAAAAACGTAGATGATATCCTAAGTTAAATCAGCTAGGATAGGTAAGTACTTGTGCTGTTTTACAAAATGATACAGTAAATTCTTCCTCATTTGGTGATGTTTGCTATGTTATTCTGTCAAAATGAAGGTTGAAAGGCTGCAAGAAAATAACAATGTTTTCCATAAATATATTGAGTAATTCAATATCAGGTTGGGAAGAACAGTGTGGCATGAGGACAACTAGATATAAATGATTAAAAATTAATTCACCTAGAAATAAGTGAGATTCTAGAGCAGTTTTCCAATGGCAGTAATGGGAACAAAAAGCTGAACTACATATAATACTGAATTGGTTTAGGAAAAAGGTTATTCCTAAAATGCTTGCCTGCAGCAACATGAAAATAAGCTCAGTGGTCCCAGTCCCAGAATTCCCCTTGTATGTGTCACTGTTTCTGATTTTGTAATGAACTTTTTTTTTAATCTTAAAATGCTCACATCTTCACAGAAACATATCTGTCTCATTGGGAAGATTTCTTTGAAGCCAGTGATATCATTCAAAAAGCCATAGGGAGAAAGTCATACCTGAAGCGAACTCTCATAATTCCAAGGGGAATGCAAAATTCTAGGGAATATGCAATTATAACAAACGTAAAAACATGACATACTTTGCAGAACAACATTCATCTTTTCTGACCAGTCATAATAATTATGATTTTGTAATCAACAATGTGTCTTAGTATTACTGAAATAGAATATAAATTTATAAATGGTTTTAATGTCTTTACCCAAATGAATTAAGCAACTTACTTAAGCACATGGGAAAAAAGCCATGGTTCCATGATTTCCAGAGAAGTGCTTTCAGAGGACCATGTCTTTTCTCTATTTTACTGAAACATGAGCCAAACTAAAAATGATACTGACAAAAAAAATCACATTTCCATACAGGAACAAGACTAGGCAAAACAAAACATATTACACTGAGACTTCATAGACATAGTTGCCAAAAGAAATATGTACTGTCCTTTTCCCTAAGAGCTGGGTGCTCCACTGGAATATGCAATATTCACTGAATAGGAGCAGGCTGTGTCAGGTTCACCTGAATACTAAGGCAGAGTTTAGGGGAGAATAGGGAAGGGAGAGGAAAGATCTTGCCTGAGTATAGGTGCAGCTACATTAGTGTTTTAGCTTGGACCAGGAACATGCTTTTGAAGAGAGCCTCCTCATCCTCCCCATTATTGTGCTTTGGTTTGCATTACCGAGTGGTCTCAGAGTGTGCAAACTGTACTCCTTTTGGATGAAACTAAACTGGAAGATGTAGTGCAGGAGAACATGCAATGCACTTCAACAGCTAATGAGTATTTAAGCCGCACAGTCAGACTAGAACTAGTCCAAAGTAAAGGCCCTGAAATACATTCACTGTTGGCATCAGGTCCTTGGTACTGTTTTCCTCCACAGATACACATCTATTAGGTTTGGTCATACCACTTGCTCACTGTAGACCTATTCTGTGCCTCTAGCAAAGCATTTCCCACCCACCCCCCTCCACCCCACCCCCCACCCGACATGGGGAAATGTAATCACTGTACAGCATAAAACTGCCCAAATTATGTTCAAAAAGAAACTACAATCCACATGCAAATGCTTTCAAGATGGGGATCACACAAAACAATGCAAACCTGTGGGCTAGGTTACAGGGAAAAGATGCAAGAAGATGGGAGACAGTTCAGACAGCAGGAACAGACTGGGAGAAATGAAAAAATGTAAGAAGCACTAAAGCAAATGACATAGGTGGGAAATAGAATAGGTAAAAGGCTTGCGAGTGGAAATATTAACCATGTATTCTACTTTCCCATGTAATTAAAAGGATATGAGGTCTGTGTTGAAACTTGTTCCATTTCTTGTTCTTCCATAAAAAAACTTTTTTTTTTCAAATGAGGCAGCTACCAGGAAATCCTAGGCATCCTCCTTTTCCCTTGCATAAAGTGGGATCTGGAAAGCCTGGACTGAATCTGGTGAGAGCTAGCTCTTCTTCCAGTCTCCCCACATGAACATGTAGGCTTGCTAATCTAGAGTAACACTTCCTCGTGTTCCTGTTCATAGGGCAGGCTCTTTAGGGATATTTTTTCCTTTCTTAATATGCAAGTTCAACCAAGATGATCAAAGAGTTATCCCACCTCCAAGTGACCAGTCAGCAGTCAGCTGCTGCAAGTGACAGATGTAGACAGCATCAAAGAGCCTCAGACATGAAGGAACAAGATCTTGTATGCCAGTAGCTTCTAAAATGGTAATTAGTGGCTTAATAAGAGGAGAAATCAATGAAAGTCAGCTGGAAAATAGTGATAGAAAGATGTGGACCTGCATGTTTTAGGAGATGGTGGAAGACAGAAGGACAGGAACACATCAGTTCTCTTTCACATGTTTGACTTCCGGATAATGGAACAGTCACAACAGTTTATAATTCCTCCCAGCATATATGTGAGCAACTACATATATGAAATTATGGCCTTTATCTCTGTTCTGCTCCAATAAGATGAATAGTGTCTTCCAGCTATATCTGGTCAGAATAGCGGTTCAAATTGTAGGCCCATGAGATAACCATAAACAATTACTTTTTATATTCTCATTCTCTTTCTATTATAAAGTCAAGGAAATTCTACAACAAAAGCTGTTAACAGGGACCTAATGACAGTTGGCAATTACTTGTGACCTTTCATAACATCTAGTTTAGTAAAACCTCGGTTTCTAAATCCAGGAGATAAAAAGTTAAGATACTTCACCCTCTTGAAGTGATATATAATGCCCCAGTACAGCCATAATATAGATACTTTACCCTGTCTTTGTTCTACTGCGAGATGTGTACAGCTTCCCTCCAGTCAAAAGCTTTGCTTACTTCACAGAAGTTCAGTGTGTTCAAGAAATTCAAGAAAGGCTTCTATTAGGTATGCAATTAACTTCACAAACTAGTCCTTAAACCCATAGGCATAAACATCTCCAACTTATCTGCTGACGGTTGTCACAGCAAGAAGTCCTCAGCAATCTGCCAGAGACCCTACACAGTGGCTCAGTGATGTGCTCTGAAACTTTCAAGTTATTTGTGCCTCTCCTTTAACCACATGGTACCTGCATATCAGCCAAACTATGGAGATCACCTTCCTCCACCTTCTTCCCTTCCATGGCTCATCTCAGTTGCCTCATATCTCAATCACAACTAACCTTTCCATGCACGGTAGCCTTGCAGCAGGTACAGCCAGTGCCACCTGACGACTCCCAGCAGCACTTACCAGATGAAGGAAGGCAAAGAATTAACAAAAGTCATGTGGCTGCTGTGAAAAAGAGGACTAAAAGCTTTCCAGTAATTGACATCCAAGCAACTCTTGGCATATTTTCAGTAATTAGTTCTCAAAGTTGTTCACATCTCAGTTTTTTAGAAATGTGAGTTCTACTGAACAAGTCATTCTGGAAGACCAACCTGTACTATAAATGGTTTTGTAACTTAGTTAGAATGAGGAAAAAACCATAATTTGCTTTTTAGTTCATCTCATAGGTTGCTGAGAATTGCTAGTTGCAGTATACTTCACAGCTCTTTAAAGTGAAATGAATTAGTATTTTAAATGGCCACATGAAATCATACAGAGGTATTGGCAGACAAGATTAATAGTTCCTACTGTCTTTCCCACCTCCTTCGCGTTTTATTAATTTCTATTTCTGATAAACTACAAAATATATCTAGTAGATATGAAATATTCTTGGTGAAATAAAAAGAAGACTAACCCATGGTGTCAATATTGTTATTCTGTAGAATAACTACATTCACATAAATGTTAAACAATTCAATAATGTGTCAGGCAGTACTTATAAATGTGCACAAAAATAATAATCCAGATGAGAGCTGTTACATTACAAGATGATTACGCTTTTTTAACATACTTTATAATTAAATAGACCCTTCTTCATTCAGTTTAATAGCCAGGAATAGTATCTCATTAGCAGTGCTTTCAATTTAACCCTTGTAAGTCAGAAAATATTGTCCTATAATTAGTTCAGGGTATTTAAACCCTCCCAGCAAAACAGCAAATGCATATGGGTGTCTAGATGTTAAATGAAATTACAGTAATGTACAATGTGAGCCTCTTGTTGTACAGGGTTGGGGTTTTTTCAGTTGGTTTTTTTTTTTTCCTTTTTTTTTTCCCCCCAATCAACTAGGGTTATTATGAGAGAAATAAATAACTTTTATAACTTCACTGCCTATAGCAGCTATTATTTCATGCACTCTTTCTTGAGATCATTATCCAGCTCATTTCCAAGGAGTCTTGAGGGCAGCCAGCTGAACTCCAGGAGTAAAGCTTGCCCTTATTTCTCCATACAGTACACATGTAGCACAGAAAAGTGATTTGTGAAAATGTGCCAAGGGCTGCATTGATGTCATTCATTGGAAAAAGTTTAATTCTTCTCTCAATGTGAATCCCTCAACTCTTGTTAAAGTTAGTCAGAGGTATAGAATGACAAATGCTCACACATAAAGGATAGCAATAAAATATCTTAGTTCACCTAAGTTAATGCTTAAGAGTTACATGCTGCCCATATTAATAGCCCACGTGAACCAGACAGGGCTTCAATACACAAGTGAGGCTAAAGGTTGTGGATTCCCGATACAGAAGGAAGCCCTGGGCTTTCAACTCTGCTCAGATCTTGTCCTCTCTCTGCGGGCTTATAGAAGCAGCTCCCACCATGGGGCCCTCTGCCCCACGATGCAGAGTGGCCCAGATGCAGGAGGAGAAGTGGCAAACACAGCTCCCCTTACCCCAGCGCTTACCCATCACCTGCTGGGTAAGGGAGCAGGAGGTGCAGCTCTGAATGCTTCAGGCTGAGGAGGTAAATGTTTTAACCATTAGATTAGTTTGGAAAGAGTCGGATGAACTGATTGCCTGTTTTTAAGAAAGTGAGCCAGTCATTTCTATGGAAATGTATGAAGCTGGTGCCTGGAATCTGGAAACAGCTTTTGGCTCTGAATCCTCG
The DNA here is from genome assembly GCF_018139145.2 of Gymnogyps californianus. Classification (NCBI taxonomy): domain Eukaryota; kingdom Metazoa; phylum Chordata; class Aves; order Accipitriformes; family Cathartidae; genus Gymnogyps; species Gymnogyps californianus. The sequence goes on from NC_059473.1 coordinate 114,897,365, forward strand.
TTTCACATAAGTACCTACCACAGAGCTGCCAGTGGGCAAGGTGGGGAGAAGAGGTGAATAAACAGAGCTTTTTCCTCTCAGGCATTTTCTGTTTGCTAGCTGAGACTCCACTCCATTCTGTGTGCTAGGCATGGTGAATCCTACTTTTAGGCATCCAGATCTCCCTCTTCAATATCTAGGGAACTTAGATGCTTTATGCAGTAATTTCAACACCACTGGAGTAGAGGTTTCCCAAGTTTTCAAAAACACAGTGCTTTGTGTTACAATGGCTAAGTCCAGGCCTGAGTAATTCATTATTTATTGCACAGAAAGCTACAATTCTGTACATCTGTAAGAGGTTATACAATATATATTAGCACTCCTTCACTGCAAATTTAGTCATACTGAAGTCAGCTTCACTCCACATTGCAGTGGCATTGGTTTGCAAGAACACTGTTTTGTCTTTCTACTGGTCCCCTTCACACCAACGTGCAATACCTGGTTTGACTGCTGCTGTCATCAGTGGTTGATCTGGCTTTTGTATCTGTCCTCCTGGGAACCAAAGCGTACTCTACTTTCTGCCGAAGAGACTTTCAAAGGTGTTATTCTGCCACAAGACAATCAAGGTCAACAAAAGGGCTTTCAGGATGAGATGGGAGCTCTGATATTGTCATGCCATAACAAGGGACAACAGTGTACATGTGCATGGATGGAAGTTGGGGTGCCAGGACTAGTGCCTATTTTAGCCATATTGTAGTCAGACCAAGATATGACTACTCCTTGGCCAACATTTTGCAACTCCTGGCTTACTGAGATCTTCGTTCTTCAAAAATCCCAGTGGCATGAAAGGAAGAAGTTTTAAAATGAGGCTCCGTTCCATATAAGCCTGGAACAAACTGCTTTTACCTAATTATCAGTAAAATCATGTGGCCTTTGCTCAACATTGATTTAGTAAGAAGGAATGCCAAATAAGGACTTCAGAAGCAGTACTTAAAGTGAAGCTGTCTGAAGTGGATATATTTCTAAAACCATGCTATGTACCTATTACGCTTTCTGTTTATTCTACTCCTTTTACTTTCCTCTGGGTACTACAGATGCTTTGTGAAACTTCCAAACTACAAATCAAATCCATCTGTACAAAACAATAAATAATAATTTTGCAAAACAGCTTTATTTCATGTTAACCTCGACACCGAATGCCAGCAGCACCAATTAGCTCTTGCTATGCTATCTACTGTATAAGGCCTAAAGATTTGAACACAGTCTTTCATCTGTTAGCATTCAGGAGACTGATAAAAATTTACTCTGCTTTTAAACAAGCTGTACGTGACTGAAATTTACCTCATCCTGGGGTGTGCTATAAATAATGTCAATCTGAAGAGGCTGTGAATTCTTTCACAGCTTTGTTTCAGAGCTATTCATATCCATGGTTATCAATGACTGTACCACAAAATTTCTGTCAGCTTAGAATTTCAGTCACAGCCAGGAAGTTTGATGGATGGTTGCCCACTCTTCCCTAGTGAAATATAATTATCAAGGCATAAAAATCATTTAATCGCAATGCTGGAATGTTTAAGCATAACAGTAATTAGTTCTTCTGTAATGCTTTCCATCCACAGATGTAAGTATTTTACAACAGAAATTATCACTTCCATTTTATAGTTGAAGTAAACTGAGGCAGAGAAGGAACAGAACAGAGCGCTTTTTACACTGTGGGTTAGAAAGAAAGCTTTGAAGAAAAAACTACTTTTCTCACTGCCAATCCAGAGTTGCCCTTGCTCACGCTAGTTAGAACGAGGTCAGTCAGAGAAGCTGTAAGAAAACACTGTTGGCCAGACTGTCCTTTCAACTGGAATAGCCTCCACTGAAAATAGTATTACTACTACTACTTAAAAAACCCAAACCAAGAAAAACCAACACTTTAGCGTGCACTCATTGAAAAGTTTGATACTTTTTTCTGAAGAAATCAAAGTGTTCAAAGCTGACTGGCAAACAGTGCACTCCAGCCAGGAATAACAGAATAGGACTCTGGCTCTTTTTTTGTTGTTTTTTGGAAGCAGGGCCATGATTAAGAGCAATGGCTGGGGGCATTCATATTGTGCCACTTGAACTGGAATTCTTGTACCAGTGCAAGATGAACTAAAGCAAAAGCATTTGCCAAGAATGTTTTCGTTAATCAAGAACAAAAGCTGGAGGCTTGTGGCCAGCTCACTATCCAGTGGCTTTACTCCCATCACCCGCCAGGCAGCTCACAGGACACCCAAGTCTTTGGATTCTGGGGAGAGCTTGGTTATAAGGGCACTACCAGGAGTGGAGTCAGACTAAATTTGATTCAACATAGGAAAACTTGCCTGTTCAGACATGGACAGGATTGAAGGAATATTAGCTTTTTCTTGATTTCTTGGGTAGTGGTACATGGCCATTCTTAGCTGATGGAGCAATTAGTCGGGTTAATTTTCCTATTGTGTTTGATACCAAAAGAGATGTGTAGATTTAGCCCCCAACAGAGAGCATGAAGACAGCCACCAGGAGGAAAAGACAGTTTAATAATACATATGTGGCCAGACACCTGTGCTGAAGACGAGCCCGGGTACAGGCTGGTTAAATAGTAAACATTTACTCTAAGCTATTATGAGTTCTTCATTTTGAGTTACTAACGACCTCACAACTGAGAGCTGAGAGCTCTCAAATGCAGCTTTTCAGCACTTGCACTTGTGTGGTTTTGCAATGCTTCACATCTCCCAGGGTTATCCCACCATTGCTTCATCATATATGTGATGAAAATTACACTCTTGTCTTTCCTGGTAAAATCTTTCCTTTTTCCTTGCAGAGTAGATAAAATATTTCCCACACCTAACTACTAAACAATATCTTGCTCTGTTTTTTCCAACCTCATATTCAAACAATGGACTGACTAATTTCTAGTGCCTCAGTAGCATTTCACCAACATTGTCCTGTCATTCTAGGAAAGAAAAGAAACGAGAAGAAATCATGAAAGTGTGAAATGTTGTTCTCCCACATAGAGCAGTCTGAGAGACATTAAAAAGAGCGCTCGCTCATGATGGAAGGACGGATAACCTATTAATAATTTTCTGTCACTGGTGAATTCAAAATTCCTTCATCTGATGTAGCATGAAGGTCTTAAGATGGTTTAAGACTAGCGGTTTTTTTTGTTTTAAAGTATCCATGCGAATTGCTTTGCCAAGAAGAAATCCTTAAAACAGCTTTAGAGTCTTGTGCCACCACAGGATGTGTTGGAGTCTTTTTTTTATTCCCTTATGGGACCCGAGCCACAATCCCTGTATATTTGAAGTGATAACTATGCAAAACTTAAAAAAAGAAATGAAAAAGCCCTTTCGAGTAAATAAAGCACAAATGGTTTGAAAGGCAGAGCACTACTTTCTCTGGATGAATCTGTAACTGAGTACCCACCTAGAATCATATGATGCTGCTCTTCTCAGCAAAAAATGTGCATGTTATTTTTAACATATCTAGAAATGCACACACTCATTCTCCTTTCTATGGGTTAAAGTTGGTGGTAACTGAATGAGCACAGACTACTGCCATACAGATGTGCTTTTCAAAGCAAAATTGTACATGTAGGTGTCATTACACAAGGAAAGCTCAGGTGAATGATAATCATTATGACATGGACTAGATGGTTAGGTAGAGCCCTGTTTTGGGAATTAGAGCCTAGCCACAATAACCAGTGTTTAATCAGATGTTGATTGGGAAAAAAATAATAAACACCTGCAACTTTTTAGGTCACATTTTAAAGTGAGATTCTATGGGAGCAAATATCTGCTAATTATGTCAAGGATTTGATTTTTAATGGGAACTTCTTGAGCCATTTAGAGAACTTGTGAATATTTAAAAGCAAAAAACTTCACAAAAATCTTAACCAGGAAAATGTTTCCCTGTTGCTTTTCACTAGTTCCTGATCTTGAAGCAATATCTCATACCCTTGTCTTTACCTTAGTGACTGCAAAATCAGTTTAAGAGATTTTAACTCTGGAGCAATTGCTCACATTTCCTTCTTTTAATCTCAATTCATGTGCTTGTATTTGGTATTTAGGTGGTTAAATTACTAGAAAAATATAATTTCACTGATTCCTCCCTAGAGGTCCAGACACACCAAGATTTTGAAATGCTAAAAAAATGGGCATTTAAAGTACCCTGATGTGAATGATGATTAAAAAGGGACCAGAGGGAAACAGTAAAGGGGTGAGTCACCACTAAGAAGCCTACCTCTTCTTTCTAAGAAGTTGTCTTGCCAAATAAAAGAACATAATTTTCTTTGTTGGACTATGAAAAAATTGCTTTCCAGCTTACTCCAGCTTTATCCTGTTTACAAAAATCTCAAAAAATGAGATCATCTGAAAACTATGAAGCCACCTTACCAGAAAAAAAATCCATGTTTTATGTATAAGTGCTCACGAGTCATGCCATACTACACATTCCCACCTATGGTAAAACATAGAAAGAATGAATGAGGAAGAACCCAATATCTGAAAGATATCTTCCTTTACTTTGGGGTGAAGCCATTTACCTGAAGCCAAACTGATACTTCTGTAAAGGACCAGCAAGGACTTAACAGCCCCAGTGTAACACAGGTATAAAAAATAAGAGTTCAGTTATTGTTATTTGGCCCAGAACTGACCCAGTGCTGTGTCAGACCACTGCTGTAGAGACCCCGACTCTTGTCCTCTTCTATCTACAGCAGTGGGCAGAGCCTGCCATGGGTAAAATGAAAGATGGGTCACCAAAGAGCTATCGCTCTCAGGATTAGAAGTTAGAGTATGGTGCCGGATTTCCTGTAGGTGAGCGAAATACCAGATACGATATAAATGGGATTTCTGAGGCACACCCCCCCACCCTGATAGACAAGGACAAGCAGATATACATCCCGTCTACCAGTACAACAGAAAGAGAGCGAAGTGGAAAGCTTCTTCCTTAGCAAATGAATGTTGAAGGCTGATACTTGGAGAACATTTAAGACAGACATTTAGGCATGCAAGGTGAGTAAAGAACCTTTGAGAGAAATTAAGGCCCAGAAAAGAGTCCAGCATTTTCATGAAAAAGGCCTTGGTTTCGCAAGTAATAGAGTGCAATATTTGGTCTCAGAAGTGCATTAAAATAAAGTCCAGAATGGAGAACCTGTATTTTCAAACAAACAGACAGCAACAAAAAAAGAACAAACAAAAATTTTGCAAAGCCTAAAATAAAAACAGAGCAATCTGCACACTTTGGAATAAAACTTGGCCCTTAGCATCTGCTAGTGGTGGAATAAATTCTTCATCTCCAAACATTGTGAACGGTCAAAAGTTCACTTTACATATTGGTTAGTGTGTTTCTTTAATAAGAGGGCTGCATATCCAAGATAACAGAAGTACCATGTGTTGCGGCAGATACTACAGTAAGGACTATTCTTACTGAACAGCAGAGAAGATAATCACATAGACCTTATGTAAATAAGCAGAACATACATTACAGCTACAGTAAATCTAAGCAGCTTTCAATTTGCTTTTTCCTTTGCTGCCTAATTTTTCAAGTCTTTTGCTTAACCATGCATTTTTCCCTCTCCTGCTTGACTACTTCCTGCCTTCTTTGGTTTAACTCTGTGTTTCTGCATAGGAAACTGGTCTTATATACAATCTATATAAGCATCTCTACGGTATTCAACCTCATTTAGAAAACAGTTCTGTAGTACTGCAGAAATTATAATCAAATTCATCAAGTTGACAAGGCAAGCACAATACATACACATCTAAAAAGCCTCCCTATGGCATATTTATTTTTATCTGCCACAAGTGGTATATGTGTATGCATATCTGTGTGAAAGAGGAATTGTTTTTATGTGCTTATGACTGCATGCTTGTGTGTGCTAAAATATATAGCTGCATCTATTTTACATATGCACATTAGTATCTGGGGATATACAGAGCTAATCACATCTAGAAATGTCATTTACTTAGCATTGCTGACGAATACTAGAAAACACCTTGAACAGTTTGCATGTATGTATCCTGAAGTAGATCGCATTCACTAATGCCAGCCCAACTTACAACAGCTGAAAATTGGCTGATGATTGTAAGAGACAATGTGATTGAAGATACCAGCTAAGAGACAGGAGGCCTGAGTCCCATCCTTTGGTCTTCTACTAACCTCCTCGGGTTATTAGCAAATGACTTCACTGGCTCTCCACTTCTATAAAATATCCTCCTTTACAAACTGCGATTTAAACTCTACATGCGAATAGTGACATAAAAGCGGAATATTTATTATAATTATCCAGGTGACCAAATATCCCATGTGGACATCCTGGTAATCAGGCAGTATCTGAAAATTAGAGTCATAAAGCAAGCACAGAACAAGCCTTAACTCTCCTGACAAAGATTAGCTTCCTGAAGCATTTATTTAATTCCCATCACACTCTGTGAGAAATACATGGAACATCTGTACTTTGAGAATCAGATCCTGACTTTACCAAAGTCCAAAAGATAAAAAAAAGCTATTGGGGGAACAGAACAGTCACTGTTCGGCCATGTTCCCACTGCAAAACCACTGGTTTCAGCCAGTTCCAGCTGATTTCAGTGCTGCCTTTTATACTGTGTTCACAAAGGTGCTATTTGTGATGTTGACATTTGTTCGTTGGGTGCCATCATGTTCCTTTGGGCACTAGATAAAGACAAGTGACTCCCACTGTACAGATCACTGAACAAACATTTCCAGCATTCAAATTTTAAAGCTGTAATTTTGATTTGATTTGAGGTAATTATTTACCATAGTTACTGTTACTCTTCAGTGTATTCAGGAGCTGAGAATTAGACCTCTGGGGTCTGTAATCCTATTTATGACACTGGGCTCATTAAATCAGCAGTAAGGGTGATGTCAAAATCAGCAAATTAGAAGCAAAACCCCTCGCTATTGCAAATCTGCACAGCACCAGCAACTTCGAGGCAGATAGACACCTGCTGAGGCACTGGTTTGGCAGCTTCGGAGGAAGTCTGCATTACTGGAGCAAGGAAAAAAAGATGTTTTCTTCCTGACGTTCACAAAGAAAGCTTATTTTTTAATTCCCTTTCTCTCGTATCTGTCTCAGGCAGGAGAATACTCCTATGACTTTGGGTGAGGAATTTGCCAGTGTATGGAACGCTAAATAGGACCTTTTTTTAAAACAGCGAAAGAGAAACTGAAGTAATATGTGAGATATGAGCAGTAATATTGTTGAATGAGACATATTCAGTGTTGCCTATGAGGCCTAAGCAGACCAACACAACTCTGAGATATTCTTGTTCTTTCTTGCTTGAAAGCTACATTTGTGTGTGTTTATGGAAAATGCAGTTTGTGTGACTACAATGAATATGCATGATGTATATACATGAATAAATACACAATATAGAAAAAACCCTCTAAATTTCTGTACTAGTAAGGTTTCATGTCATTATAAATCCTGGGAAACAAGAGATACATATTATAATAACACAGACTAGGGCATCAGCTTAAATATGAAAAATACAAAGAACCATTCAAAATATGATGGTCATTTAAGTATCTGCCCAAGAAATGACTTTTCTCTCTTCACTTGGCTCTCTAGTCTTTTGTAGTTACTTACTGATGGATATCTTGTTTCCCTGTGTCTGTGTGGGAGGATGAGCGAAATGAAATGCAGTGTTTTAGCCCAGGAAAAAAAGAAAGGTATTTAACTGCAGAGCTGAGAATGTCCAAAGATGTGTGTATAGCATAGCAAGGTTGGACAACTCTGTATCGAAATGTAGATCTCAACAACAGGCAGGGATATGCATATGCAAAATATGCACATGGATGCAGAAAAACAGCCCTGGTGCCTGCTTTGTCACTCATGGACACAGGCCAGGTCTCTTGGTGTCTGTGCTAAAGCTGGGGTCAGGGTTTGTGCAAAGCTAGCTATTGCTGCAGAAGTAGGACCACTTCAGGAGAAAGTCTTTATATGGGCTGTTTCTGTACCTTCTGCAACGAGCCCCGTTCTCCTCCTTTCTTTCTCCATCCTAGCCCCATCCCTCTTCCTACTCCCTGCCATGACAGCCCAAGCCTTGTCTCGACCAGGTGGGGATGGTAATATTCAGTTTTGCCTTTACTCCTTTGAACTGTTTCCAAGGAGATTGAATTCCACTCTTTCTTGCTACATCTTTATCTCTTCAAGGCACAAAAGCAGAAATCACTTTCTTTGTGTGGATATTCTTCCAGGCACAGACAGTAGCTAGACAAAGTCTTTGAAGAAGAGCCCTTTAGTGAGGTAACTCTGAAGCTGCAGAATGAAGGAAAGGGGACACAAGCTTGCATGTAGTCTGCAGGTTTCATGGGTGATGCACAATTCAGGTTGGCACAGCCTCTTACTCCAGGGTGCTCAGCATCTGACACCAGGGTTTTCTGGCTTTTCTCTCAGCTAGCAGAAAAAGGACTGGTGGAAAAGCTCCTTCTTTCCCTCTCATGGTCTCAGTAAGCAGAGGCAATACTAAGCATTTCTGCTGTTTCAGCACACAGTTTGCAGTTGCAACAAAAATTTGGGAAGGCCATGTACAGGCTAGAGAATTCCCATCCAAATTTTCCTTCTCACCCCCATCAGTGCCTATTACCAGATGACCCAAACGAGCACCTAAACATTTACACATTGCCAAACAAAACAACATGGTGTATACGCACAAATTTCTCTCCATAACCACTCTTGTGTGATGATACTGAAGAGGGAATCTTTAAAATATTATGCTATTAACTTCAATTAACCTTTGAAACCTGATTATTCCAAATCAAACACAATACCATTTGGCCACACAAGGGGCACCCAAGGAGAGGTGACAAATACTACAAAGAAGATAAAAGATAATTTAACAAGAAGCAAGTTGTAAAGGGTGACAAAGTGTTATTTCCATAATAAGCTTATCTGAGCCAGGGTAAGTTCCTGAACAGGGTGTGGATTTGGCAGTAGTAAAGAAACAGGCCACACAAAGAATGTCTGTTGAGCTAATGAATGCCACTGAAGTGGTTGACTTTCATTTCTCTGGTTTGGATCCTTGCCACCTTTACTCTAATGTCAGACTTTGTTTAATTGGCAAATATGTCTTCAAAGGATTGCAGAGCCCTCCATGCTGCTCCACGGGCTGTTAATATTTAATTGTGATTTGTTAAAGGCATACTAGCAGTTGATAAAACTATGTGTCTGGGTGCTTTATTGCAGTGCAAACCAGCAGCAGGACTTTATATGTTCCTTTTTTGGGGGAAGGAGGATATTGTCTTAGAGAAGGGGAGAGAAAAACATAAATTTGTTAGTTTTCCATCATAAAGTTTCTTGCAAATAATCACAGGCCTTGTTGCAAATGTATTTTGGAGGTATGAAATTCATAAAGTTATTTTCTTATCTATCTTTACTTCACTACAAAGGAAAGCAATTAATTCAATGGGAAATTACTGGTATTTAAACAAGACAGAATTAGCTTTTGCCTTTTGCACTTTCAAATGTGTTAACAAATTTTGGACTTGGAGGAAAAGGAAGTTATTTAATTTGGGCCTTTTTGATGATCAATTTGAGAATACAGCACCAAGAGTCTTCTTGGAATTTGTCCATGTGTATTACATTTGACTGAAGTTTCATTTCCACTGAGCTTGCAGAAAGTAAAGCATCTAGCACATGAATCAAACCAGTAAATCTGAAGGACTATGTTGCATGAAGGACTTAAAATCATAAGAAAGTGCCCACACAATTTCTAAATATCACTATTTGTGGCAATGGAATGACCAAAAAAAGTCAGTGTAATAGTCTTTATTCAAACAAAATTTACATTCAAGCACGTGATATAAATAGCAATGTGGAAATTAAAGGTAAAGAGAATACCTAGTAAAATGTTTTCAGTCTTGGCCCAAGTGCATTCAACAAAAATCACCCATCCACGCCCATTTCTTTACTGTGAAAATCCTTAGTTCTTTTTAATTAAATAACTGCTCTATTACAGTAGCTTTTTATCTTCCTAAGAAATGTGAGTCAGCCAATTAAAAAAACCATCAAAGAGGTTACTTAACACCTGTAAGCAATAATTTACACTGATGCCAACCCTTTGAAAGTGAAGGGGCACATTACCTTCTTGACATATGTGAGTAATTTCCCTTGAGTTCATTTCTGTTATTGCCCTGTAGAAACTAAGGTTTACTCACAGAGAGTAAATACGCAAAAGTCTTTTTTAGAATCTGTTTTAAAATACGTCTGGTCAAAATGTGGGACAATATTTCTGCAGCTACTTTGGCCTTTTCCTTTCCACAACATCTGAAACATTGATAACCTTGGAAATCTTAAAAAGTTCTTTTATCAATAAAGACCAAGCCATAATCTGATATTAGTTATACCACTGAAACCTCAGAGATGTCACATGTCTTCATGTATTGAACTGTTTTCTTGCTCTTTTTCTTCTTGCAAATTTCTGAGGATGAGGGAAGCTAATCATCCCATATTATTTCTTGTTTAGCTGATGAACTGCTGGTCTGTTTTGAACTGTTTGACAATTTCTCTCCAAGAAAACAGGGAGCAGCAGTCCTATTCAGGAATCGTATGCAGCTGCTCCAATAGCCTGCGCAGCTGCTACAGCTAGGCAGAGGTGCTGGGGCTGCAACCGCACACGTAATCATCCAGCACAGAGCCAGTAGCTACCATTGCTATTTGCAAGGAAATAACAAAACTAGGATCCAGAGCCTGAGGCTCAGGTGACTGTCTTATCCTAAGCCATGCAAACCCGTTTGGTTCTATGCTACTGGTTTTGTACACTGGAGGTAAAATAAGGCACTTCTGGTTTTGCTAATAATTTTGTTCATAGTGCTTAACGTGGGGACTTTGAAGCAGAATTGTCATACCAGCTCAGATGCAAAGTCCATCTAAACCAGAGCCACAGTTTGAAAACTCTGTAGTGAGCATTAGTCTGCCCTTTTCATTAATTCTCAGACTAGTCCTTTTTCCAAATCTTGAGACATTAAGTAGTTTTTTTCAAAACTGTTATCATCATTTGTTCTAAGTTTATCTCCTTATTATTCGTCTGTGTGTCAGATCACCTACAAAAGCCTTGGTCACTGTGATCTTCTGTGGCAGCAATTTCCACAGAATCATTTTGCATTCTGCAGAAAGCATTTCTTCTGCATCAGATGGACATTTGACACTCTTCATCTCACTGAATGTCACCTTGCCTTGTCTCCCTAACAGGGAGAATGAGATAGGAATGACAACTTTTATGAGATAGGTAAATCAGTACTAAACATGATATACTGGATGAAATGTAAACATACCACACAATAACACAAAAAATCAAAAGCAAGTATTCCTAAATATCAAGAAACATTCGTTTTACATACTATCTTTTTCTTAGTCTGCTTTCCCTTTAAACGTTTGCACAGGCACGCTTCTCTGGGCAAATGCAGAAGTTACTCAGGATTCTTTCCGTCACAGTTTGCTCAAGGCTTTTGCAAAACATCCCAAGATACCCATCCCCCTGAAGTCAATAGGAGTATTTGAAGTACAGAGTACTATGATTAAAGATGGTAGAGTTTGCCTCCGAATTCAATGTTATTTTTGAACAAATCAGCTGAATTCATCTCCTCTTGTCCATTATGGAAGTGCTACATTGTGTTATGGTGCACATTTTCTCCTTCACTATGTTTAGTATCACTTCTGTTTGAGCCAGTTCACCAAAACGCATGGGGTTATGAGGTTGAGAAGGAGGAAGAGAAACAGAGAGATGACACAAATGAACAAAAAAAAAAAACAAACAGAGAGAAAAAAGAAGGTAAAAACCACTTATATTTTACCTCTTTTCCTTTTGGAAAGGTCTGCTAGATAAACTGAAAGCAGTAACATATTCCAATTGAGTTTAGTAAGTTTTTTTGACATTGCCTTGCATGACATTCTTCTAAGCCAAAGAAGGAAATATTACATTGAACAAATGACTCTATGATAAATGCACAACTGATTGAAAAAAACATACTCAAAGAGAAGTTGTCAACATTTCTCTCACAAATTGGCAACACATTTCTGCAGCACCCTCTTCTGTTCCTTACTTTCATTAAATACATGAATGACAGTACAGAGACTACCCATGCCATTTGTAAGTCACACAGAGCTGAAAGCACATTGGAGGCTGCGGTTGCTGTTCAAACCGATCCTGACAAATTGGAGAAATGGTCCAAAAGCAACAGGATGAAATGGAAAAAAAAAGGGCAACAGTTGAGAGAGGAAATTGAACACACAAACAGAAAATCAGGAATAACTAGCTAGGCAGCATGCTAGAAAAAAGAGAAGGTTGAGCAAGGGAGGTTAGAGTGGATCACAAACTAAATCCAGGTGAAAAATGTGATGCTATTAACAAGTAACAGGCTGTGGCAAGTAACACAGAGGAGGTAATTATTCTTTATCCTGCACACAGAAGGCCTCAGCTGGAGTCCATTTTTGACTACCCTGCTATAAAAACAAGGTAGACCAACTGGACAGAGTCAAAACCAGCAGAAGAGAGATAAAAAGACACTTAGGGAAAACATAGAAAATAGACTTACTCTAGAAAGGAGAAGACTGATGAGAGGGAAACCCCATTGTATTCTCCTCAAGCACCACAAGAACCATCTATCAAAGAGTTTGCATTCTGTGGCTGTGTAAGAATACGTGACCAAGAGCATTTCATGTAAGTCTGTACCTAACTGGTGGTGGAGTTATAAGGAACCTGTGTAAACAAAGGGCAGGCAAAGCATTAACACAATGGGGTGCCACTTGTAGTCTTGATATCTGGGTCATTTAAAGCTTACTATCCAAAACAGATGTGGTTGCATCCTACATTCAGGTTCAGCTCACAACCAAACCCATTGCTGATACTAGAAAGGCATTTCTATCCCCTTCGATTTCAACAGATTTTCTCTTTTTCTGATTCTCTCATCTGTTTCTTGTAGTTCTTCAGATTTAAGAGAATAGTCAACATTTCCCCTGTGAAGCTTTACTCAAAGCTGCCTGCATTCACTGAAAACAAAGAGAGTTAACACAACAGGGATCACTTTCTAAATTTAAAATTCAGTCTATATTTGAGAAACAAAGCACTCCCTAAAGTTTTTGCAGTGGTTATCAAAAAGGCATAGCCCTCTCTGAACAAATTGAATGTCATTTCCAGCCATCATTACATACTTCTTAAGTCCTAGAAGGACCACAAAATGTATTGTATATCTCATTTTGAACTTTGTATAAATAAGTACAGACAATGTGTACCCCCAAAATATCCTGTAACTAGTGAGGTAATGCTGTGCTGAATTTAATTTTAAGAATGTTCTAACTTATGTTGAGAGCATTTTACGTTCATTTTGGCAGTGTTTGATTTCTGAATGTCACTAATGCCATGTTTAGAGTGGATCTTTATTAATTAAGCAGAAACTGAGCCCAATCTGCTCCCCAAAGGAATGATACTTTCTAAGCTAGCCTCGTTTCCTAGCTCATGTCTTTTATACCACCAACATCCACATTTTTGTTTTGGTTTTGTGTCAAGGTTAACCACCCTGAGTATGATGATTTCCACAGGGAAATCCCACCTTCATTCCTTTGTCCTCAGTTACCAGAAGCAGCTAAAATTTCTAAATCCTTCTCAGTCCATAGTGCCAGTTGCAAAAGATCTCAACCGCAAAAGTCCAGTGAACTACAGAAAGGTCATAGGAGGATTATTAGTGATTTTGCATTCTCGTTGAGAAGCGGAGAGATGCCAACATAAACTGAAGCGGGGTTTGGCTTTTACCCATGCCCATTAGCCATGAAAACAAACATGAATTCCACAGAGCACAGGGAGATTGTGTGGGGATAATAAGGGAGTTGGGGGTTAAAACAGGTGTAGGACTGATATGATGGCATGGTCCTAAAACCCTGCAGTCACTACCTCAGGGCTGCTGGCAGCTTTGATCATCTCTGTTCAATCCTGGGTTAAAATTAGAATTTTTAAAAAAAAATATTCTGTCTTCCACTCTTCTTTGCTGAAAATAAGAACTCTTTCTTCCATTCTTCTCCATGTGAGGATACGTACCCTGCAGTAATTCTTCCTGTCTCCACATGAGATTGGTATTTCTGGCAAACCCTTCATAATTCCTGTATGTTGCTGTAACTGTCTACTCTGTACTTTATTCCTGTTTACTCCTTTACTGGTCCCTTTGCTCTGAGATTTAATTTATAAAGGCAGTGACCTGAATTAACCCAGTAATTTCTCTGAAATTTGGGAGTGTAGAAGAGATCATGGTGAATGTAGGATTTAAGATGGACCAGGTAATTATAATTTAAGTAGTAAAAGAAGGATTTTTGGAGAATACTTTTTTCCTGGTATAATGTATATATTTTATCTGAGACTGAATGCTCGATTCAGAACAAATTAAAAAAAAAAATCTACATTAGAAAAATTAGGAAAACAGAAAAAAGAAAGATGGTGCAAGTCTGTTTCAATCTCATCAATTTCATCATTTATTTCATCAAGTCCAGACCATGGTCTCTGATAACAGGGCCTATCCACAGCTGATTCACAGAATAATATAATGTCCAGATAACAAGAATGAGGACAGAGCCAAGAAAAATGCATGTGAGACCACAGTGCATTTGAAAGGTTGACTATTGTATATGGTTCATAGAAATTAGAGGATGAAATAAAATAAAATTTCTCATTTTTCGAACTACTTGACCTCATAGTGGTATCTTGCCTTTAAAAAGTTTTCTTAACACAACTCACTATCCAAGTTTAACATTGTCCTCAGATAAATATGAAAAGCATGCTCACACTGCACAATAAACATGATTTGATGCTACTTTTTTCATTTTAAGTTTGTTTGTTTTACCACCAGGAAGGCTGAGGCTTACCTAGCCTTTTTAATTCAAGAACAGTATGTTAAGGGCCACTGCTTTTCAGACAGCCTAGGAAGTGTACGAAGGCTGCTTGTGTGATAGCCTATTCCAGACCATCACACTGTAACCTGAAACCCCGGAGTCTGATCTTTCAGTGTCTCTCAAAGGTGCTGGTCCACAGAAAAAAAGCTGCCAGAATGATTCTGTCAGCATAAAACATTAGACAGTGAAAAATGTCATAGGCGTTTTCATACAGGAACCTCAGCCTGTCTAGCACTTCAGCAAAAACACTCAGCCAAAATTTGGAGATGTATTTAGTAAGACATAAATGTAAAGAAAATCAGAACAAGACCCAAAGTACTTAAAAATATAACCTAAATTTATGAAATTCATTTTTACTGTGAGACTATTAGATGCAATTGCTTGTTCTGCCAAGCAACGGCTCTCGGTGGGAAGGGAAAGATAAATTCTCTTACTCACTTTTGAGCTGTCAATACACCTTTCACTGCCTTGGAAGGTGAAGGGAAGGGAGAGGATAAAAGCAGCAGAGCAAGGGGACAAGACTCAGTGGTGGAGAGCTGTACAACCATGCAAAAGAGTGAGTGGCTTTTCTTACTTGCAGATCGTATGAAGCCAACTGCTAGTCAGACTTGGGTCAGCTATCAAGCCTGGTCTTGGTGGCTGGCTAGAGCAGGAGCATCAGGTGCTTCAGCACACTGTTTAGGAAAGCCAAAAAGCCTCAGGGATTTGGTAGGAATGGTGTCCCTGAATAACTTCCTATTCATCATTGCGAAAGGAATATCCTCCTCTTTCCACTTGTGGTCTGAAACACATCTCTTCCCTAAGAAAATCTTGTCTTCCCCCTGGCAGGTGTCATGTTGTGGTGTGGGCAGCAGGGTTGGCCGGGACAACCTGGTGCCCCATGTGTTCTGAACAGTGAGTGAGGGCATGGGAACAGGCTGGCTTAGCTGAGAAAGCTGCTGGTCTGCAACACATCTTGCAGGAGTTGTGTTGGTGGACTTGGGCACCAGAAGCCTGTGGCTGGTAGGTGCATACCCAAAGTGGGGAATATCCCATCTGCTTGGAGATGTGCGTCAGAGGTGTGCCTACAAGTGGGAGGTTCCCCACTGGAGTTTCAGAAGGGTGCCACCATGACAGTCCTCAAGACAGCACTAGTGCTAGACCAAGTGGGCAGTTGGGGACTGGGCCTCATGGACTTTATTGTGGGCACGGTATAAAGGACAGAGTGGATCACACACCAAAAGCCTCACCCCTGGCTGCCACTTCCCACGAGCCTGGGAATGCTTGAGTGCCACTTAGTGTGTGTGAAAGAGGGGAATCCTTCAAATAGGGACTAAATCTCTTGAAACAAGTGAAGTAACAGCATTATAAAAATCCCTACTGCAGCAAAATGACTTTGGCAGACCCTTACACAGCTTCAGTGTAACTCATTAAGCTTGTGTTTCAATGTAGTATTTGTTTGACTGTAATTTTTCTCAGATGCAGACCTTCTTATGCTTAAATTGTAAGAGCATAGGCACTTACTATTTGGGAGGTTATTGAACTAATTCTCCAATAGTCAAAACAAGGAACAACTGTGACTTGGAGTTAAGAGACTCAAAAAGCTCTTCTTTCTGCAAAATCAGCAGCCTGTCAGCTGCAAAGAATTACAAGCATTTTCAAGGATTTCTGCAGAAAAGAAAACATTAATAAAACGATTAACAGATTTTTTTTCCCCCTCTTAATATGTTTAACACTCAGCACCTTTGCTTACCTTTCAGCTTAATGTCACTAGTTCATTTATTTTTATAAAGACTGCTACAGGATATCTTGGTATAAAAATAGTTTACAGTGAGGCCTGTTTGGGAAGATCTCAATAGACTGGGTAGCTGACTGATATGGAAGTTAACTACAAGCAAAACAGTGTTTCTTACCTGCTGGAGAAGAGGCCAAGCTTTTACCCTACCAAAGGCCACATTGGGAATTTGTCAGAAATCTAAGGTTTGTGTTTAATTTGCATCCAGCTGAACAGCTTGTACCTCCCTTGCAGCAGTGGGGCTGGGACGACCTGTTCTTGGCAGTGCTCCTCCATCCTGATCTAAGGGGCCAGGTATGCTGCTGAGCCCAGAATATTGTGTTCTGTTCAGATGTCCACTGAGATCAAAACAGAGCATCAAACACCTCAGTGGCAGGATTTTCTTCTTCGCAATTTCTGACTTCAGGTTGCAGTTCACTATAACCGAGCCCTTTTCTTTCAGCTGAACCGGTAGACTGATCTATGTAAAAAAATCTGCAGTTTAAGATATGCTCCAGTTTTAGGCTCTCTTCAATGACATGATATAAATTGTATATGAAGGACAGCTACAAAACCATTGAAAAATTTAGATACACTCAGAACTTGTGAGGGTCATCTATGCTTTTAAGGATTAGAAATGACATAGATGAGTGAAGGGTATGTTGAGCTGTGTAACTGTTAAATGGTTGAAAAGATCTTTACTACTTTGGTAACTGGTGTTACTATTTGGGCTCATCTTTTTTACATGAAACATGGGAAAAAAGTTAGCATGTCTCTAATTATATTTTGAAGCCTTACTAAGAGATTGAAACAGCTTTAGTGTTCAATTAATGCGGTAGCCAAAACATTGAATTATATTTTATTAGATTTTAGTGCTATTATGAAGCATAGGAAAGAATACAAGCCTTACTAATTTACTAGCATCTGCTCTAAAAATGCCAAAATCTTAAAAATTTAAGAGAGCTTTCTGAAAACATTCATTCCACTGTAGAGTGAAATTACTGCCTAAAGGTAAAGTGATGTAAGAGTTATTGCAAGAAAAAACACATGTGATACATTACTCACATAGGCCTTGATTCAGCAAAGCACTGAAATTTATCTTTAATATGTGAATACCCTACTGACTTCAATAGGACTATTTATATGCTTAAAATTAGGACATTGCTTAAGTACATTGCTGATTTGAAGCAACAGAAATCAACTCAGACTTAAGGGCATGACATCATAACTTAAAGGTTACATGTTACAGTAATTCAGAGTGGGATTCACCTGAATAAATGTAAACATTTACACTGTAAGCATTGACATCTGAGCTAATTGTTTAGAGTACGAAAAGTACCTATTTCCTCCCCATTTATGATAAAAGGAGCTTGGGGAGGTTATTAGCTTAGATATAGACATTTCCCACTACAGATGTCCAAAGTTAGATGAGATGAATTTCATTCTTGTCTCTCTTCTTTTCTGTGTTATCCTGATTTCTTTATGATCTGATATAAACTAAGCATTTGTCTCTTTTAAGCTAAAAACACACACGGAAGCGCCTGCCTGTCTGAGGTTAGATCAAAATATATTCTCATAAAGCAAGAGCCTTAATATTATGCTAACAAGAATCTACAGAAAACCATGTGTTTGTTTTCAGAGTGTTAATGATCTTCAATTGGCAGGAAGCACCTGATTTCCCAGGAGCTGGATGATATAAACCAGTAGGAAAAGAACTGCAGAAACAAAACTGCTATGTTGAGAACAGATTTTTTTATTGCTTCATCTTGGTTTCTCTGGCCTTTATTTGTTACAAAGTTATGTTCCGCCCCTTGCTTATGAATTCAACTTTTAATTATGCTGATTATATCTAGGTCCAATTTGAGACCTGATTCAGTGCTGTGAACTGGCTTCAGTGGAATTTAAAGCAAGCTTCTGTGGTTTGGCTGTTGAGTGTTTCCACAGAGAAATCCAATGCTTACCATAATGCCTAAAAGAATTTGGAAAATCATGATTTCTTAGTAAAGTGCTCAATCTGCATGATGAAAGTCTTATCTTACAATCTCTCAGAATCATTTCTTAGTTTCTATATTAGCAAATCCTGCCATTACCTGTCCACAGACACCAGAAAAATGCCCCCAACTCTGCAAGAACTATTTAAAACCAGCAGACTTAAACCTGCGCATACCAGAATGCAACATCCTTCAGCTAATACATCAAAAATCATCTGTGAAACTACAGCTATGCATCCAAATAAGCTCACAAAGACAGTCAGTGAAGGACTATGGAAGAAAACCTTTTCAAAATAATTTGTCTTTCTTCAACCTCTTAATACTGAAAACATCTACAAAAGATGGCTTTTGGCATTAATGTTTGTGATGTCTCTAAAAATTACGGATGAAAAAAGAGATGTTATTTTCATGACATATACAAACATTTTTATGTTCCCTGCATTGTAGTTCTGCAGGAGCTAACTCTTATGTCACCATCTGTAAGTCACAGAACTGACAGCTTTTATCACTTTCTTTCTGCTAATATTCCTCTCCGATAATAACTGCCCTTTTCTCTCCAACTGGCTAATTGACTACCACAGTTAAGTTTAAAATAGAGTTGTTGTTATTCTCAGCATGTATTTAACTTACTTCTATTTGAGCGCTAAAAAAGAGCTTGCTCGAAGCCCTCGTTTTTCCCCTCTGTAACAACAGTTCAATTAATTTTCTCTGCAAACGTATTTTCTCTTACACCCTAATACCACTGTGGATATAATAATACAATTTTTACTCTTGACTCATTCAGTGTCGGGCACTGTCAGTCTAAACTCTGTTTGCCAAGCAAGAACATTCAGAGGAAATTAATTAGAGGTGTACAGTATTTTCAAAGCTGAGTAATGAAATTGCAAGTATCTGACCCCTTAGTTTCTCATCCGTGTGGACTTCTCAAATTTTTAGTCACAGCCATGCACGAACTCAACGTATCCAGTGAAAATAAAATTTGGTCTAAGCTTTGCCTGACTTCAAGTAAAAAGCTAGTAACATTTCTAAGTTTTTCAGAATTTTATACCAATTCAGAGAACAATATTAAAGGTTGGAGTTAAGGGATGAGTTAATAAAAAATTATAATGAATCATCAAAATTTAATAATGATGGGATTCGTTTGTTTTTTCATGTCCTGCCAGTCCTTCCTGAGTACCTGTTTCTGATTCAGATGATGACTATGAAGTTAAAATGTAAGCAAAATAACAGTAAATTTGAAGACTATTAATAAAAAAATAGGTTAAATTTATTTCATGATTTTATTATGTTTCAAAAATTTCTAAGATTTATGATTGCATTGCTATAATATTGATTCAAATTTAAAACATCCCTATTTTGAGGGCTTTTAATTCATCGAGGGCTTCATAATTCATTCCTCCAGGAGCCTCTGTAAAGTTTGGTTCCAGATCTAGATGTAAATGAAACATAAGTTCTCAGGATGTAATCCTTCAGATCTTGGTTTTATTTTGGGCTAATTTCAGTAAACATCTTTCCTTCAGACAGCTATGTTCATCTTTCTTGCATTTCAAACTTCACAGCATAAACAAAGAAATAAATAATTTCCCCGATAAACAAAGTGGCAGGAATGGTGAAAGACCAGTTTATTGTAGGAAGATGTAAGCTAGTGAAGTATTATAGTTTAGAGATGCCTTGGACATAGTTAACAGCTTTAGTTATATTACTAATAACTATTAATAACTATTATATTACTATAAACTATTACTAATAGTTAATAATGATGATGATTTGATTAATTAGGTTACCTCCCTCTCTTTTTATGAAACAGCAGAGAGAAAGTTACTGTTCTGGCCTTCTTGGAGCAGGGAACTACTTCTCAGCCTCTCGTATTTCCGGTGAATGTCCCACCACCAGCCTATTGAGCAGCAGCTGTGTAATTCTCTTGTTGGGAGTTGATTGAGCTTGTAAAAATACCATTGTTTGAGCAAGAAAAACATTGAATATGTATCCTTTCATTAGGACTTTCACCTGGAATATAGCAGATCTGTGTTCATGTTTCATGTCATACATGTTTGTATGTATGGAAGCCTGTTTTCCTGTGCCTCAGGACTATGGGACATCGGCCAGGCTCTTGATCTCTGCAGTTTTCATCTAATTGTAATAAAGCCTGAAATCTCTTTTTGACACAGTGAAGCTTTCCAAAAGTAATTCCTTCCAAACCTTCCCTTTTCTATAAAAAGTTAGGTTTTGAACATTAATCTTTTCCAATGAAAATCCATGTAGTCAAAAATTCCTGATCAGTTCTACTGCAGTTAAGTTTTTTCCCTCCACTTCTCATAAAAAGCACTTCCTGGAGAATTATAAAATATAGCTAACCAGTTTTTAATCTAATCTGGCTTGGCTTCCAGTATCTAAATAGTACAAAGTTTGCCATTGTGTGTTTCTGAAAGAATTATGAACTGCAGTTTTCCCTAACTAAGTGAAAGGATGTCTTCCTTAATTTAGATTTCCCTGGCATGTCCAGCAAACAATGATTCATGAAAACCCTATTTTAAATTCTTCTTTACAGAAAGCTTTTTCTTTGCTCTGTACACAGGGAGAAAATTGACCACAAGCTTGTCTCCTGCAGAAGTGGTTTCCTCATCACATAACTCTTCCAGCAGAGGAAAATGCCTTTTTTATCCTAGTAAGAGGTAGGTTAACCAGAGAGGAAAGTGTGTCCAAAACTGATTAAAAAAAAAGAAAAAAGAAAAAAAGACAGCTTCTGAAATGATCAGGAAACAACCATGCACATAATACGTTTAGTAATTTGGTGAGAACTGTTGTAGATTTTGCATCGTCTTAATATGAGCCAGCTTCTTGGCTACCATAAGCTGGGTATCAGGAAGGATATCAGAAGTGTTAAAAAAGATTTTTAACACTTGATAATCTTGCCCACCTATTTAAAAGTAATTTCTAGTTTCAGAAAAAAAAAAAAGGTTTTACAGAGAAGGGTCTAAAATAATTCGTCGTATATCACACCATTCATGTCAATGAACATAATTACAAAAAATGAGGCATGTTGACTGCACCTATCCAGTCATTATTTTATGTTAGAGTTCTTCTAAGACTGCTGCAGCATAAAATGTTAATCTAAAACAGTGCATCAAGAGGTATGAAAAAAGTAGAAATCACAAGCGCAATGTAGATTTTTAAGTGGTGTCCCCTTATGTACCTTGTGATGTTTGGACTAGATGACCTTTAAAGGTCCCTTCCAACCCAAACCATTCTATGTAGACTCCTCCAGGTGTGAAAAGGTATCTTCTGTTTACCTTTCTGTTCATAACATTTCTTTACAGACGGTTTCAAAAAGTCAGATATGTGGCACTTGGATAGTGAGTTTTGGTGAATTCAGGCACCCAGAAACCTAGCTCAAGCCTAATCTAAAAAGAATCTTAACCATTTAAAAATTCTTGTTCCCAAAATTGATTTATTTTGGAGATCTGTGAATTTTTTTAGGTTGTCTATGAAACAACTATAGCTTTCTATCTATATTCATAAGAATTATATATGCATACACCAATGCAATGCAGTTTTTATAAGCAGACTTTGCCTTCAAATTCATTCTCATACATTCATTTGAATCCAAAGGGAGCTGCAAAGAAAAATTTGACCCCCTCATTTGAATTATTTCCTGGTGATTTGGATGAGCTTCCAAAGAGAGGTCATAAACATGAAGTAACACCCACAGTGTATGTGAATTAGTTCTGCAATATTCGCTGTTTTGTTTGCTGACCTTAACGCCGCATTTTCATCCCATAGTTCAAAACTTATTTTAAAACTGTAGTGTCAGGAGCTGGATTTCCTGATTTCAAGGTGCACAGCCGATTTAGAGGATGTTAATTCCACATACATTTCCACCTTCTTTCTTGTTTATGCCTTTTCTTTTCTTCACGTCCAGTTTATGGTGTTCACATCCCCTACTCCAGCTTTCATTTGGAGATGACTGCAAAATCTCTTTGCCTACTAGGCTCCTCAGCATTTGAAAGCACTTTTTTGGTGTATTTGGGAACACAATTAAAATGCATAATTTGCTGGGGTGTATTAATGCTGAAATCAGTCAAGGCCTCAGATTAGCCATAGAGATTGACACAGAGGCCTTGGCATATAAAATCTATGTCCTATAAATTTGCATAAGTCTAAAGCTACTGTATGCTACAACAGGAGCAATGTCAGGTTTGCATCAGAAAGTATTCACCTAGCCATATCACGGGGTTTTCAGCTATTGGTTGAAGAATAAATCTGAACAGGGGAAAAAGAAAAAAAGGCTTTTCAAAACCAAACAAATATTTCAAGTTTTTATGCAAACAAATATGGTCATGTGACTCAAAACTAAACATTGCATTTAATTTTAGGGTTATTTAGCCCAACTGTTCAACTTGAGTTCTCTCTAATTTAGGTCACTTTTTCTAAGGAGTAATCCTTAATATTATTTTTTAAATCCCTCTTACCTCTCCCTGTTGTTTCGATGATTATTCCCTGAATTTTACTCTGATTCTTAAGTAGGTTTGATACTCCTTAAACTAAATTTTGGGGTGAAATTTGTATTTTTTTAATTTTCTGTGATGAAGTTCTGGATTTAACTGACTCCTGAAGCTAAACCTATCCTGTGAGTAGTTTCCCTAAGTGTAACAGTCTGTTATCTTTCACTAGTGCCAGCTTTCACTAAAGAAACAGCAGGACATTTCAATTATATATATAAAGTGTCCAATTTTCCTCTTGTTTACAACAGCTTTTTATTGAATTTTGTGAAATTCTACTTTCTACATGGAAAAATCATATTGTTTAATATAACAGTTACTATGCATGGATACTAATGTTCCTACAAATTTTGATATTGCTGTTGTACAGATTCAGATTCAGCTATAGAGGAGCACATTATAATATGTTCACTGTTTACAATTTAAAAAAATGAACCTTAATGCCTTGTCTAAGCAGCTTAAGAAATACTAGTAATCTTTACACCCAACCACTCATGATCTACAGTCAACAACTCTTATCTCTGGAAGAAAAATCTCATTCTCCTCAAGGATGAGGATAAATCCTAGGCATCTGGTTTAGTTGGCGCCAAAGTTAAGAAGAGATATTGGAAAGATTATCAGCCTATAATTAGGGATTTATAATTACCTAATTAAAAGCCAAATCCTCTCAGGCCCAGCCCAAGAGTTTCCATTCAAACAACTAACAAACAGCTCCAAGTAACGTGCACTAATTGGAGGGTCCAGCTGATGAAGGCTGTAATCTGGAGAGCGGCCTGGTTTCTTCTGGTCAGCCTTAATGAGGTTCTACCCAGTGTGAGGTTACTTTGCCCATTGCTTCAGTGTCATTGCAGCTATTAAGAGTGACAGAATAGTCCTTGTCTTACTGTACTCCTCTTGGAGGTCTAAATCACTTGATATTGTACCTGCTAAATTGGACAGGTTACATTTGAGATGGGGTAAGAGAGAGATCTATAGGTCATTCTAAGTTTACAGAGTTTGAATTCCAGTAGTGTTGAGTGGATTACACCAATCAAATTTAGGTTTAGGACTGTAGAGAAAGCCATCTGTTGTTTGTATTTTGAATCTGAATGCATTAAATCTAGGGCAAATCAATCATCTGCCTAAAACATTGACTTTCTAGCTAAGAATGAATAGCTTCCTCTGCGAAAAGGAGGCTTTCTGGTGAGAGGAAAATCCAGCTATTGATTTATGTGGCAAAATGTCAACTGATTAATCCTGTCAGAGAACTTTAATTACATACATGCTCATTTGCTATCCTTGTCCCAGGGCTACTACTGTGTATAGTATTGGCTGGCATTTGGACTTGCTGGCGTCAGCACTGCACAGCCAGTTTGCAACATGCCATGTCATCACTTACAGAAATACTGCAATTGTGCCAAAAAGCTATTTAAGCCTAAATAAATTGATTTCTACTAAAGTTTAAAATTAAAAAAATTAAAAATGAATAATTATAGTTGTACTTTGTGGTCTTTAAAAGCATTTTATTACACAAACCCACAAATAAATGCAGATAGTGCAACACACAGACATTTCAAGGTCTATATTAGAAAATCTAATCATGGTTCTCAGTGAAAGTTCTCTGGATGAAATGTAGATTTGCCGGAGTGATAGCTAAGGTAGCTGAAATCTGTCCATACAGTTTGAGACAGAGCTGCAAAGTTGTACACCTCTCTCCTTTCAAAATGCAACCCCCTCAGAGCCAAAAACCAAACAGTTGTTAAATACAGAAATCAGGTCAGACGAGACCCATACAAAAGTAAAGCATTTTCTCTCAAAAAGAAGAGGTGCCCTTTCCATCTCTACTTTCCAGAAGAGTTTGACCAATTGCATGTAGGAATTTCACTGGATTTTCAAATGCCTCAAAAGAAACTCAAATATTGACAACTGAAGTCTGATCACCTCACTGTCTCACACTGCTTTTTAATATCCCATCTACTTGTCCTCCTCCTTGACTTTTATAAATAAGTTTAAATAGTGTCTTTCTCTACTCATTCAAACAATGATGAGGGACGAGTTTGCAAATCTCAACATCACATCAGATAGAGCTTAAAAGGTATTATTTGCTGAAATGCTGATCGTAGAAGTGCTTCTTTCAACTGAAGTTTTGATCAAGAATCAGTTAATATGTATATCAGTTGCTATTAAGGCTTATATTCTGACAGACTTATCTGGGGATGTCCTAGGTGGAGTAAGCTTTTCATAGCAGCAAGCATACGGCTAGTGTGTTTTTGCCCTACTCTGGATCAGAGGGAGGAAAGCAGTTCATTCTCAGTGGACGCCAAGTCTTTTTTGTTCCTCTCTTGACCTTGCCAGTAAAGGCAATCTAAAATATTGAAAGACCAGGTTGTCAATAAATGAATGTAGAGGTGAAGCCAGAGGCATAAACGTGGAAAAGTTGCTTCAAAAGGGGAAAAAAAAATAGACTTTGCATTTTAAAGCAGAGAAGATGGAAAGCTTTTGCTTTGAAAGGTGAGCACTGAAAATCCAGGGGTAGATTTGACTCTTGGAGGTGATGCAGAATCATTTAGTAGCAAGCCAAATAGACATTGTTCAGACTAACCCATTCATGTGTCCGTGGTGTTTGAGCATGTTCAAACAAAGGGACCTGGAAAACACTTCATAGACAGAGAAACTGAAAGGGCTGCAGTAGTTCAGGTCATAAAGAAGGCAAATAAATTAGAGGGGGAATAATAAAATAACATGAAAATGAAGAAAGGCATTACAAAAACTTTATTAATGTTTCAGATTCCCTGCCTTTTCCCCAAAGAGTGGTTGCCTCTTCCTTGCCCATGCCTTACAGACGTTGTCCCAGTTCTCTCAATCTGCTCATTCACTCACTGTCCTTCTTGGTCCCCTGTCATGTATCCAGCCTCTTCACATCCTGGCTTTGGGATGCACCTGCATTTGTCAAATAGTTATCTTCCAGGTCTGGCAACTGCTTCCAGATCTGGTCCCCCATTTATCTACATTGGTTATGTGCCAACTCATTTCTCCTGTCTTTTGTTGAAATGACCCAACCAGCTTTCTCCAAGAGGAAACCTAGCTACAAGTGATAGAGCAGTGCACAGCAAAGCATGTTCCAGCCAGATAATATGAACATTAATTATGCAAAGTTTAGCTTCCTCTGTCTGGGACAATCCTATCTCTGCAGGCCTTGCCCTCCCAAGTGCCTCCCAGTGCCATGTCTTAGCATATGCATCACACATTCTCACAGGGATGCTATAAATACATCATTCTGGCAAACTCTCACACTATTTCATGCTCTCACCCAAAAGTAATTACTAGGACTTAAAGTCACCTGGAGTCCAGAGAAGATCCAGGCCAAATCTTATGCATAGTGAGTACATAGTCTTCAGGCCAAGTCTAAGAACGTGAATGCAAGCCACCTTGCTTCTTAGGCTTGAAGGCCACAGATAGCCTACTGGGCCAAAAGTCTTCGCAGTGCATAGGCGGAAGTACAGTAACTGAAGTTCTGTAGTGCATTGCCCAGTTTAATCTGAAAGGAATCTACGGTCTGTGTTGTACCGTGTGAACCAGAACACAGTAGCAGGGACCACCAGGAGATTTCTTTCAAAAGTACGCTCTTGATCCAGTGCTAAACTGGTTGCCAGTGCTAATATCCAAACTAAAATACTCAGATGCATCCTTTTCCTCCCACAACAACCTTCAGCCCCAGGCCTCTTGCTTAGCCATTAGCAGAATCCTCCAAAACAGTCATCATTCCTAGCCCTGTGTAGCTACCTCTGCCTCTTGTTATCCTAGCACCTAGTCCTGGCTCCCCATCTGATCTGCTTCTCTCTTCCCTCAGCCACTGATACCCAGTCACATTCTCCAGTCTCCATCTTCCATCTTTATATTGAGTTCATCTACCTCCTTCTTCCAGTTTTTGTCCAAAGTATCACATGATACCCTACAATCATTGCTAACGCTCACATCTGACCCAGCTCAGGGACCCCAAAACGCATGATTATGAGTATTGGAGAGGAAGGGCTGCCAGAATGTTGAACAAGGCCAAGATAATACATTTGCCTGGCCAAAGTTTGGACCATGTTAGGTGAAATTTTCCAGAAAGAGAAGAGTGGTTGTATAAAGAGAGCTAACATGGGGCATCCCACACCAAATGAAGATTGGTCAAACGATAAAGAAAAGCAGGGTCTAAAAGACAATTATGTCAGACAACTTTATCAATTAGGGATGTCACTGAAGTCCTGCTGTATATTAAGAACGGTTTGAGGAAGTAAGATTGAAGGACTTTGTTCTCAGTAATAGCAAACAGAAACAAGGATGCATTTTTTGAAATTAAGCATAACACTCAAATCAATTATGGGAATTGTTTTCAGAAAATACTATTCAGATGTAGTGTGGTGGGTTCATCTTGGTGCTGCCAGATGCCCACCAAGCCGCCCCATCACTCCTCTCCTCAACAGGACAGGAGGAGAAAATACAATGGAAAAGCTTGTGGGTCACGATAAGGACAGGCAGATCATTTAGCAATTACCACCATGGGCAAAACAGACTCGACTTAGGGAAATTAATGTAATTTATTGCCAATTAATAACAGAATAGGACAGTAAGAGATAAGAACAAAACTAAAAACACCTTCTCCCCACCCCTCCCTTTTTCCCAGGCTCAACTTCCCAACTCTTCTACCTCCTCCCCCAGAGCGGAACAGGGGGATGGGGAATGGGGGTTGCGGTCAGTCCATAATGCTTCATCTCTGCCACTCCTTCCTCCTCATGCTCTTCCCCATCATGGGGTTCCTCCCACAGGTACGATCCTTCACGACCTTCTCCAACATGAGTTCTTCCCATGGGCTGCAGTTCTTCAAGAACTGCTGCAGCATGGCTCCTTTCCACAGGGTACAGTCCTTCAGGAACAGAGAACTCCAGTGTGGATCCCCCATGGGCCACAGGTCGTGCCAGATAACCTGCTCCAGCGTGGGCTCCTCTCCATGGACTGCAGCTCCTACCAGGAGCCTACTTCAGCATGGGGTCCTCTATGGGCTGCAGTGTGCATATCTGCTCTAGCATGGTCCTCCATGGGCTGTGGAAGGACAACCTGCTTCACCATGGTCTTCTCCAAGGGCTGCAGGGGAATTTCTGCATCTGGAGCACCTCCTTCCTCTCCTTCTTCACTGACCTTGGTGTCTGCAGAGTTGTTTCTCTCACATTCTCTCACTCCTCTCACAACTGCTGTGCAGTTTTTTTTACTCTTTCTTAAATATGTTAGCACAGAGGTGCTACCAAAATCACTGATGGGTTCAGCTTTGGGCAGCAGTGGGTCCATCTTGGACCTGGCTGGAACTGGTTCTGTCTAACATGGGAGTAGCTTCTGGCATCTTCTGTGAGAAGACACCACTGCAGTCACCTCCCCGCTACCAAAACCTTAGCACATAAACCCAATACAAATAGTATAGGTTGATACGTGAAAAAAACAAAATTAATCCAGCTGGCCGACCAGCATCAGATGTTCGCAAAAAAAGCCTGACAATTGTAAAACAGTTTTAATATTTTCACAGCTAATTTCAAAATTTCCAATTTTAATGGGAAAAAAGCTTTTTTTTGTTTTGTAAATTGTTGCTAGTATATGTAAAAATAATTTTTAACACCATTATTGTATAAATTGACTAGTCTACAAATGAACTATGAGGATTCTTCCTACACAGCTCAGATTTTTTTTCTTGATTCTTAGGAGTGATAATCAGTTAACAGAGATTAGAATTCAGTTTGAGATTATTTCTTTTCCCACTAAATATAATGATTCTTCAGTTCTTCATATTCTTTTAAATTTTGTTTAAATGTTCTGTTTTATTTTTCCATTATGTCTTGATCGTTGGATTTTAGTTAATTTCCTTTTAGTTTAATAATAATTACTTTTTTTAATGATCTCTCATTTCTATTTGCTTTTCTAGTTCAGGTAGTTCTAATAACTGACAATGCTGTAATGCATGCAATATATCTGTATTGAGTAATTGCAAAATCTCTAACTTAATTACAGTTGTAGAAATAGTCCAAAGAAATGTTCCATTTTGCAAACATCCAAATAAAGAATTAATCAGATAAATCTGTATGAAAATACAGTTTCATTTGAATTACTGATTGATCTTACTGGATCTAGAACCTAACATTAATAAAAACATGATGTATACGGAAACAGAACTTTTGAACTATTCTGTTATGAAAACTTTACTTGAAAACATTACCTCACAAAAATTCTGACAATGGGGAAAAGGGCAGACCCTCCATGCATGAAAGTATTTGTTGTTGTGTTCATACTAGTGACTGATAATTAAATTGGGTTTGCAACAGATGGGAGGAATGTAAGTCAGTTTGTGGCAGAAGGCAGACATGCTAGCTAATGAGAAATCACAAAAGTATACTGCAAACAGTTGACTGAGGTGGGTAACTGAGCTGCGTCTGTTATACAAACTGTATTTCAGTTAAAGCTATGAATATTTTAACAGGAGAATTAACAGTACCTTTCAGTTATTCAGGCATAATTGTATGTATAACTATTACGCACATTTCTAATGTCCTCCAATATATCTCAAAGGGACCAAAGGAATCTGCTCATGAAAAGTGATTAGAAAGAAAAAAAATCATACTCTGGCCAGGTAGTAACTAACAAAGGAATGTGATATCTGGTCTGCAAGAACTAACTGAAAAATAAGTATATATAAATAAACTTCATAATGTTTTTGCCAGAACGTGAACTGATGATGGAATTAGTCGCTGATATTTGAACAATTTCTATCAGTACTATATTTAACTGTAAAAAGTAGTGTGTGTTCTGTGGAAACAATGAGCCCATTTCTTGAAATGCTGATTAAATTATATGTGTTGGAACAATGGTAGACAGTTCTACAGTTCACAAATAACCTTATAATGTAAATATCAAAGAAATGCAGAGCTATTTCTGTATCTACATGGAGATAAAACTGGAGCAACTCAAGAGGGTGATAGCAAGAAAAACTCCTTGACAATGAGATGTATTTGGTGAATTCCCTGATTATGTGGCAATTGCCCTACTTTCATAACAAGTCGTTGTGGAAGGATACATGGAAGAAGTCTGAGAATGAAAGTTAAAGTACTTGAAAGTCAGAGCCATCTCCAGCTCAAGACTGGGACACATCAGTCTGCAGCCTGATTTATTGTAGGCACTAATGGTATGTTAGCCTCTTACCACTCCTGCTAGATTAAATATATTTGTTCAAGATAAATACTTCATGCACCACTCAAAATAATGGCTCTGATTAGACTGTTTGATATTCAGAAATCGCAGAGGTGGTCATCGCACATCTTCTGGTGATGGTTGCCGGGCCTATTGAAAGCACAAAACATAGTCACCCTGTGGATCACTGGTCACTGTGCTGCGTTTTGGTAAGTTGAGCTTGTTGGGCTCAAATGTACAACAGATGTTGCAAGTGCCCAACAAGGTGGGCTCATCACATCTATGCCAGACGTCCTCTGTACAGTCTGTCTGAGGCTGTCTCCAAATGATGTCCCTCATCACGTTACAATTTTACAACTGTTTTCAGATCCCATTTTTGAATCAGGTTTGCTTCTGATCTATACTTCAGCTGTAAAGAAACCTTTTAAAAACTAGAGATTGAGAAGGTCTACTAGATCCACATCTTTCTAATTGTGTTTTCATGGTGTGAAGCCCTCTGGGCAATTCTTCTATTGATTCTTCTGTTTTATCATAAGATCTGAATAAAAAGAAAATATCCACATAGAGAATGATGGTATGATCACTCTTAGCTCTCACCTGGGGCTTGGCATGGATTTAACTGATAGTCCTTCATTTTTGCTGTTTTCTATATGTGCACGTGGGGTGTTCATTGAAGTGTCTCATATGTATCCTTTTGAATTACTACAATAACACAATTCCACAATCACACAGTTCTGCATGATTCTAACAAAATATAAAAAGAGTTGGGAAAATCAGTTTTCCCAAATGAAAAGCACAGTGATTGTGATAAGTGTGGTACAATTTAAGTTGGAAAATTCAAAAGAGAACAAAGACGAAGACAGCTGCATTTTGGTATTCGGGTTGTTCAAAGAGAGGACAAGAATATAGAATGAGTGACAGTAGAAAACATTTTGATTCTGCACCTCCAATTTCCTAAGGAGATTTGCTGCTAAAACTACCTAAACTTTACTATCACTCACAGAGGAAAAACATACATATTTTAAAGATAACATATTATTCAATTGCTTTATCAGACATATTCATCAGCTATGTGGATGTGAAACGTCTTTTTCCATATGAGTTTTCTCTTGGCAAAGAGCAATCTATGAACTTGCCAATGTAAATTTAACTGCAGGGTTCTAAGAAAATTAGTAATAACTAGGAGAATTTTAAACTATTTAGGTTAACAAAGGTCTCCTATGCCTAGATCTAATACAACTTGAAATAACAGTTGGCTTTATATTTATGAGACAGACTGTAGACAAAGGGACCATTGCTTACCAATACCATAAAGAAAAATATATAAGCATTTGATTATAAACTTCAATGAGATGTTGTTTAAAATACGAGTTGAGTGGAGGCAGAATCATACATGAATCATCTGGTGTGGCTGATTTCCTCCACTCCATTTTATTTAAGCAGCTTTACTGTGCCATTGAGATGGGAAAATACCAGGAATGTGTATAAATTCCAGACACAGACTCATGTCTCTCAAAATCTCTGGAACTATTGGCCCATTATCCAAGCCATTATGTTTCAAGCTTGTCTTCACAGAACCTTTTTTAATACATAACTGGTTTAACAATACAGGATTTAAAGGCAGCATTGTTAAACCAGCTGACCAAAGTTCTACTGATCAGCTTTACTGCTTTCCACATTACTGTGGGGCTGTCATCTGATTTGTGCGGGGAAGGTGGCCAGCAGCGGTTGTGTATATGGCACTCTGTGTATGGCACAGAGACTCCCATCATCCCCACTCACTCATGCATGAGTCCAGCTCTGGGAACGTCTGTCCTTCCTAAAGTGCAAGACAGTTTATACAAGGCAATGAAGGATGTGAAAGAGAGAGTCACCATCTGAAAGTCCTTCATTTACTGAAGTCTTATAAATAAGTACATATAGCATTACTCTCAGTCCTCCTTCAGATGAGTTAAAAACATTTTTTCAGACACGTATTTTTCCAATTAGTCTTTTTGAATGTTTTTAATGTTTGTATTTAAATAATATAAGAAACAGGAGATGTTGTGTATATTACAATAACAGACTCAGAACAGAACAGCAGACTCTGAAGCAGAGATTTTTTTGATGCTTCACCCAAACAATATTAATACATACAACATTTTGGATGTTTTATAAAGACCAAATGGTTAGTATTAAAGAATCTTAAAAAAA
Source organism: Gymnogyps californianus (assembly GCF_018139145.2). NCBI lineage: Eukaryota > Metazoa > Chordata > Aves > Accipitriformes > Cathartidae > Gymnogyps > Gymnogyps californianus. Next base: position 114,929,873 of record NC_059473.1, read on the forward strand.
AAACCAGCTAAGGAATCTGTCTAGACTTTGTCTGATCCCCATCTCAAGTGTGTGCCTTGGCCTTGCTGAAACTTGATTGCTCTTCCCACCCATCCTTGGTTTCCATGCAAAGAAAACACAGGTATGCCGCTCCAGACAGGTTTGGATGACCTGAGCATCATATGGATGAACAGAGGACCAGGATGAGGGGGTAAGGGTGCAACATAAATTCTAACAAGGTGCTGCAAAGATTTGTAAGCTGCTTTTCTTGGTAAGGGGGATTTTACTTGCTTGGGTTGGGGTTCATTCTTTTTTTAGTATAAAGACTTGTAGTAGTTACATTCCCTCAGAAATGTCTATCTGCCCCTCTTGTGCTGAGTTCCACTTTCTTTAGCTGTGGGCTGGTGGAAAAGGGCCGTTCTAAAGAACTGCTTTTTATGCCTTTATCTAATAACAGGAATGCAATAAAGCAGATGAGAGTGAGCCCTCTACATCACAAAGCATGTTCTTCATTCTGGGTGAATAAGTGAAAAAAGGTGCTATACCAGTTTTTCTTTCTTTCTGGGGATATTCTGGGAAACAAGTTCATAGCACACTTACCAGCTTTGACCCTTCAAGCAGTATGGACCCCTAGAGGGTGTCAAAAGCCAGGGAGTGCATTGCCTTCCAGGGTAGCAGGTGTTGGGAAGTTTTGGGTGAAGCAGGTTAGCATCTTGGTCCCCATCACAATTATAGTCTTCAAGGCCCTTATGTACATTCAATGAATTCAATGGGCCTCCATCTGAGATGAGAGCTATCTGTCTCTTGAAGATCAGAGGACTGGTAAGACTCTAGGTCTAAATATAATTATCTTCTTTTACACCCTAGTCCACATTTTTTCCAAGAGATATACAAACAAAATATATGCCTTTATGCTCCCAGGTAGCACTATCAGGAAAAGAGCTTTCAGATATACCCAGGCAGGATAATTTTGATTACTCTGTCAAGAAAAGTGTTTTTGTCAGGTCAGCTCTGTGTTTCTTTGTGAAGAATAAAAGGCTTGAGAAAAGACATATAAGAAAGAAATGGGGACATATCTCTTTTGAAGTACAAAAGCAGTTTGTTTTGAAAGTTATGTTTGAGGCTGTTATTATGGTTGCTTGTGTACCTCCACAAATGAAGCTAGAGTGCAGAGGAGTCAGCATTAAAAATTGTTTTCAGAGCCCATTGTACTGAAGTGTTTCATTGTAGAAGAAAATGAAAGGAATCTGCTCTACCTAAAGCAGCAACGTATAATTTTTTTTTTTTAATTGCAGAATCAGATCATAAGTTTTTAACGTAAAACACTGCAATAATTAATCCAATTTGAAGGCAATGTGTTGCTATAAAAATTAAGTATATTCACAGCTATGCAAATGCTTTTTTTAAAATCAGACCCTAGGACCAGTCTGCTGGCAAATAATGTTCTGTGTTGCAGGTAGTGCTCTAACAGTTTGTAATCTTCCTCCTAGACTTGACTGTAGCACTGTTCAACACCACTTTGAAATAACAATACTAGCAGTACAGCAAAGCCAGCATGTTAACCATTCAAGCATCCCTTTTGTTCAAATTCTGTACCTTGTAATTATATTTTACTTTTTATCAGCTTTTATCACAATTGCTGTACTTTTCAAATGTGGAATGTTCTATTTTTAAGTACCCTTTTTTTCAATCTGTTTCTTCCATTATGATGAATTTCCCCTATATATTTAGTTTTTCTGCATTGTTTGCTCCCTTCTCCCTGCTTTCCCACCGTGAAATATTTTTATGTTCCTCTGCATTTAATGCCTTTGGATAGTTAGTTTACAACAATTGTAAAACTCCAAGTGGTGCTTTCTGAGAATATCATCTCTATTAATGAGGTAGAAAACAGCAGTACTTTGGAAGGGCTGCTTTCAGTATGGTGCAGTATTAGATAAAGACATTTCCACTGATATAACTTGAAGGATTTAAGTTTACTTTAAAAGTGGGAAGTGCAAAATTAAGCAAGACCTCTTTTTGTGTGAAGGAGGAAAAAGTAAAGGCAAAGCGAGCCCACTGGTAGCATCCTGAGAGGAAAGCACACATAAAACTGGCACATTAAAGTCTTCCCAGCCAGCGCAACTGCTTTGGTAGAACATTTGTAAGAAGTGTGTCAGTGCAAGAGACAGAGTTCCCTCGGAGTTGACCCAAAGTGGGAAATAAATTCCCACGGGAACGAAGAGTTACAACAAACCTCACCACCTCCTGCTGCAAAAGCAATCTGCACATCTTTGACCTTACCTTGACTAGTATAAGTATATAGGGTGTATTCTAAATACTCCATTGGTCATCACACATGATTATTGCCTGGGAAGGAGAGGAATAAACAAATATATAAATGTTAGTCATGTCCTACTGCACCCTGGCAGGGACTTAGATGCAGCAGGGGTGAGTCTGATTACTGAATGTACAGTAGAAAAGGGGTTGTGACTGCTTCGTTTTTACAAGCTTAATCACAAATAACATGTTTCCCATACAGTACGAAATGGTCTGGCCAAATTCTTTATTAGCTTACAGCACTTTGACATGAAGGTAGTTCCTTTGATGTCAGGAGAATTGTTATGATTTTAGACGGGCTTGACCAAAATGAGAGTCAGTCCCTGGTTTTTACAAATACAGAAATAGAATAATGATGCTATTTATTCATTTATTTTTAGTAAATGCCATTATCCTGAGGGCTGTGTGAAACTGAATTAATTCCATAAAGAAAGAGCTGCCATAAGGAGTCATGAAATGCCTTTGTGAAACTGGTAGCTGAAAACCAGCTTGCTGCATGTGAGACTCTAGGCATGAATAAGGATGCAGTTTGGGGTTTAACAAAGGTTTGAATCTAAGTGCCCTTCGTTGTTTGATATAGTTGTGTGAATGTGTGTGCCAGCGTGTGCCCTCATGAGGGGGAAGAGAGGAAGAAATCCAAGCAGCAAAATATTATAGCAGGACACTGAGAAAATAAGATGGAAGTCAAAATTTCAGCCAGGTCTTGTAGTATGATCCTGAAGAAAAAATAAGAATAGTGCTTTGGGGAGTGCTTTGGTAATGTGAACAAAGAAAACTCCTGACTCCATCCTCCATTTCTCCCTCAAATCCTCCCTGCAAGAACAAAAATATTAGCTAACTGCCTTAACCAAAAATCAAGTGCAATGCTATAAATGTGGTCTATGTGATGGCTACTGTATTTCCCTTATCAAAAATCAGAAAGGAGAATACGAATCTGTTCAAAACTCATTGCTGAACACTAGGTTATTCACATTCTTGTTCTGACTGGAAACATTTGCAAAAGAATATTTAAGACAGGAACAACCCTATTCCATTAATAAAAATGCTGGCAAGATATGAAAAGGCCTAAAGATTACGTGACTGCTCTGGTTAGGTCAGCTAAACAAGCACTGGTTTAAGCAATTGCTTTGTATATAGAGAAACTCTCCTGAAAGAACAAGCATTAGCCCATTAAAAAATTAAATATGCTACACCTAAGTGAATGCTCATAAGGTCTATAGCATTGCAAATAAAGACAAGCTGTATGGGTCCAATAGTTCCTCTAGAGATGCATGTTAAATATACATTACCCTAAAATTCACAGATCATTCAAGCATAGTTAAACTTATGAAGTTGAGGCTACAGATTTTGAAGTTAATCTTTTAGTGAACAAGTCCAATAGGTGCATAGTTCCCCATACGACTGATATTCTTACGAACTCTCTGGGTAGAGCACTAACTCACTGGCATTGCTGGTAGTGTTAAAGTTCCTGCATGGTTTCCATTATAGACTCCTTTTCATCCAAGCACAATTTTCAACTCGACCATCAAAATTCACTACAGAGCTGCAATCAGCCAAGAATAAGTTACTCATTTTGTATGTCTGTGTTTCTTAAACTGTCTTTTATTTTTAGAAAGAAATAGAATAGTTTTCTGAACTGGGTGTTTTCCCTCAACAGTAATAGTGAAATCTACCCTCAAGCTAAGGGTGTGTATCTGAGTCTCACTTCAGCTCCACTTGGAAACAGATCCTACAAACTATTATTCAAGACAGAGATTTTCCAAATGTGAGTAATGTCAATGAGGTGGATAGGTTTACTGATGCAGATAAATTTGCGTTTTCAGGGTCAGGCCATTGGCTTGAGCCATTTGTATTGTCTTGCATTTTAGTACCAAAATAAAACCAGCTATCCTCATTTATCTGAGGAAAAAACTCCTGAAAATGAAACAGTATGAAATTTCCATTTTTGTTTTTTTGAAATTTTCCATTGTTATCTAACTAATTTGTCAGATTTGGGGTTTTTTTCGTTATTTTTCAACCTGAGAGAAAATTTTTCTCAGCTCTTCTGTCAATTGAGGAGGAGAGGATGAACTGATGTGAGGCTGGACACCTGAAATTATTTTAGAGGACTTTTTTTTCTGTTTTATTAAGAAAATGGAATTAAACAAAACAACTGCTCATTCAGACCCTGCCTTTCACAGGAGAGTACATGCAGTCAATGAATAATCATGTGCTTTAATCCATCACACTCACACAAGGTTCAAGCAGTGTTCAGCCCACTGAAAAGCACCATCAGCAGCAAGACACTGCAAATGTACACTCAGTTCTCTTGCCCCTCTTCATTTCAGTGCTCATGCCTCTTTTCCCTCCTGTCATGTCTAGAAAAGGCACAACTGAACCCTGGAAAGAAAATACTCTTTACATGTTATGTAAATGAAATATTTTGATGGTTTGGGTGCAGTCACAGATTTGTATCAGATTATTTTTCTTCTGAATTCATTTTTTCATCTCTCATCATAATAACCAATATTTTAAACCTCAGTTAATTGGCTACCTTGTTTGCCGGCCTGGAAAGGGTCTGTTGGGGGGAAGCGGGAATGTATAGAGGCATTCAGTTAGGACGTTAGGCTCCATATGCTTCCTCTACAGTCAGGGGAGAGCAATAAACACCTCAGGAAGGCAATTCAAAGCATCAAAGTTAAAGTAGACCCTTTAGTCAGCTGAATCACTCTCTAGACCTACAGGCTTTATGGACCGTATCTTCACTGACTAGAGGAAGAGTTTAAACACTTAGCTCATATATAGGCACACATATATACACCCATAAGCATAAGTGTCTCAGTGAACCTCCTGCTGAATGAGTGAGGTTAAGAGGCATACCTCTCTTAGATCCCCCAAAACTCTCAGTGTATTGACATTAGGAATGATTTTTCTCAGTTTTAGGAAAAAAAAAAATTACATTCTGTCAATTCTGTAATCTACTGCATTTATTGTAATCCTTCGTTACATATAGATTGTGGATTTAGGGCTCAAACAAAGCTTTCGAAGCAAAAACTTTTAAAATGTGGGGAGAGAGATCAGTATATGAGCTCATTTTCTCTTGACTACAAACCTGACTGAGGGGCAAAGATGCCCTTGTTCGTTAATCTGCAGTGTAAATGAGTGAAAAGTTTTATGTGACGCAGGAAAAGTTTTTATCGGGAGAGATTAACCTTTCTTCTCCTTTATTTCTCATCTAATACATCACAAGACACTTTCTTTGGAAAGCAATTTTTCTTGTTATTGCTCAAAATCTGCTTGTCAACATTTCTCAGGCATAATCCCTTTGGTTTCTCTGTGGAAGACGACAATGCAACTCACTATCGTATACTCGGTGCTTAAACGATAGGGCTGTGAACTGACTGGAAATCCTCAAGGCTTGTATATAGGCACATGGAGTGAAGCCTTTCTGCCATGTATTTAAACATGGATAACCTCCAGCCCAGATGCCATATAACCAATATTAGAGCAACCTGGTGTTTGAAATATTAAGTCTTGCTGAGAGCTATGGTATGTTAGAATGAGCACAGCATGGCACAAACATGGCTATATGATTTCTGCAGGGGATATTAACTCAAATGCAGCATTTCACTAATGCAGCTACTTGGCTTCCCAACAGGAGCTTGCCCTCAGATTAATAAATAGGTATAATCTGTATGTGTCACTGGTTTCACCAGAGAGTCTGCCCATGCAGACTACAAGATAAACTCCGCTGTGGATGAAGACTCTTTAGTGAACATTAAATGTGCTCAAAAGATTCATTTTTTCTACCTATAATTTATTTGAAATATAAAATTACACTACTATGTGCTTGATGTACAAAGAACTTTAAAGAGAATTTTTAATGATCTTCAGGAGCTTTCCGAACTTGTCCACAATCCTTCAGATCTGAGATAAAAGACAGTCTGTACCTGCTGGCTCCACTAATAAATGATCTTCCATGTTGTAAACTCAGATTGTTTTGAGGCATTCCACCTTTACACAGAAAATTTTAAATCTCATACTTAATGATGTTGGCCTCATTTTCAGTGTCAGATTCTTAGCTAGTATCAGCTGATGCTGGATTCATTAGCTTCTTTGAATGGCTTAAATTTACACCAGCTGAGGATCTGGCTCCTATTCTTGAAAATCCAAGCCAACAAAAAAGGACTTTCCTCTCTGCTTCTTATAGGGCTTTCCAGTATTACAGCTACTAATCCCAGATGTAGCTTGTGCTGCTGACAGATGTCCTCAATAATTATATTATTGGGTCTTCTGCTTACTATGTTTAGCATGATACTGACATATGGCAATGCTGCGATGATACTGGGGCACTGAGCCAATGTTGTCATTTCCTATTTACAAAGTAATATGTTTGGGAACCAACATGAATTCAAATAGGAAGGAGCTTTCTGATGAGGGCCCCGCAGTCAGCGCTGGTTAGTGGGAGGCATAATATGTAAATGGAGAGATTAAGTGCTTTATTTTAATTAATCAACTACTTAATTAAAGGGGCAGGGCTGACAGCTGCATAATGACAGTTGGATCTTTGGAGGTTGAAACATTTTCTTCCTCTTTTCAGGCTCTCAACCTTCATGTCACCTTTCATTTCTTTCACTCCTTTTCCCACCCTCATGTCCTGCTGCTTCTTTCTCTGCAATACTTACAAAATTAGTCTCTTCCTCATCATCCCTGCTGCCCAGACATATTGCCTGTTTGGCATAAGTTCTCTTCTAGACTACCACGACCTCCCTTCTTCCCTTATTTTCCACATAATTTCCTATACAGCTGCAGACATTTTCTGCCTGTCCTCCCACTGCCTCAGTGGCTTTCGTGCTCTTTCACTGCTCTGTTCCCCAGTGCCAGAATTTTCCACAGGGATGATTCAGATATATCCTTTTCTGTTTGATGCTCAAGGATTTTGTGTCTCCTCTCAATTCACTTCCATAATGGACTTTCTACAGTGCCTCCTTTGACCTTCCTGGTTAGCAAAACAAATAAGCCTTGAAGCTTGTTTCAGTTTGGAGGAGATATGAGTGCTAAAATCAGGTGTTTTGCCGATCTCTTTTATTTACAAAGACTATGCAAAGCCCTGTTTAACTGAACTTAGGAGGAAGCAAACAAGAGGAGACCTTCCTGTTAGAACAGTTTCATGCCTCTTTCAGCCAGTACTTTACCCCCAAAAATCATTCTTGATAAGCTCTGTTTGTTTGTTTGTTTTGAGGGTCAGGCTCTCAACACTTGTTTGGAGAGTGACTAGCGTTTCTTTCCTCAGTGTTGTTTTTTCCACCTCAGTGCCCTGTGCACACATACATCTCTCCTGAGGTGTCATTCCCCCAAATCTTTTGTCAACGTGAACATCACAAGGGCATTGGTTTTGATGCATGTACTTTGCAGGAGGTTTTCTACAGATTTGGCCATCTGGTTGAAAAGTGTTTAACTTCATATTATCTATGGTAGCCCCCCCCCCCGCTACCAAAACCTTGCCACGCAAACCCAATACACAGATCTTATAGGCTGGTTTTAAGTGAGGTTCAACTGAGACCATAATTCTGAAAGAAAATGGTCAAAGGCAAAGACTCAAGTAAGATATGTCTTAGAGAAGGACCCCAGATGATAGAGTTACCCATTACAACGGGTTGGTCACTCACAACTACTAGGAGTATAGACACTTTTGCGGAACAGGATATTCTTGCCTAGTATCACATATGCTGTTTTATTTCCAACTCAGGTTTAAAGACAGAGACAATACAGAAGGTTGTAGACCTCAATTCTGATATTATCATGAGAAAGCAACACAGAACTTCACACCAGCTGTTTATAAAGATGGAGCTGCTCAGACTGAGACAGGTGCATGGTTTGATTCAGAAGTTCTGCAGCCCACAAGCCACTTGCAACCTGTGTTTTCTCTGCAAAGCAACAGATTCATTCAACCACTTTTGACAGAATAAACTAACTATGAAGACTGTAGCCAATACAGATCTTTTCCGGTTGTGCTGGTCCCTGTATGAATAACTGGGCACTTAGGGCCTGAAGTTGTCAGCCAATTAGAAGATGGAGCAGTCTGTCTTGCTGAGTTATTGACTAAGGTCCCTGGCTTTAGTCCAGAAAATCCTACATACCAGACTCCAGCTGCTTCTCTTGAATCCTGTCTATTCCAGCAGCAGATCTGCTCCAAGAGTACCATACCTAGATCGAAGAGTCTGTGTCTCATCCATTTATTTTTCAGGCTGATCAACCATACCAGTTGAAGCTAGACAATTAGAAGTCTAACAGTCTACCCTGGAGAGCACAGGTAGGATAGATCCTTCAGTAACAACCACAGAGCAGGAGACGATTGCCCTTGTGCCATCCAGATTTGGGTCCAGACAGATTGGGCAAGCCTAGCTGTATTACTGGGATTAGGACTGGTTGGTGCTTTTGTGGCTAGCAAGAGAGAGGACACCTAAATCAAGAGACAAATTTACAGACCTGAAGATGTGAAAAGAGATGCTTTCTATCTGTTGTGGTTTAACCCCAGCCAGCAACAGCTCACTCGCTCGCTCACTCCCCCCTGGTGGGATGGAGGAGAGAGTTGGGAGAGTAAAAGTGAGAAAACTCATGGGCTGAGATAAAAACAGTTTAATAGGTAAAGCAAAAGCCGCGAGCACAAGTAAACCAAAACAAGGAATTCATTCACTACTTCCCATCGGCAGGCAGGTGTTCAGCCATCTCCAGGAAAGGAGGGTTCCATCATGCCTAATGGTTACTTGGGAAGACAAATACCGTCACTCCGAACATCCCCCCCTTCCTTCTTCTTCCCCCAGCTTTATATGCTGAGCATGACATCATATGGCATGACATATCCCTTTGGTCAGTTGGGGTCAGCTGTCCCAGCTGTGTCCCCTCCCAACTTCTTGTGCACCCCCAGCCTACTCGCTGGTGGGGTGATGTGAGAAGCAGAAAAGGCCTTGGTTCTGTGTAAGCACTGCTCAGCAATAAAGAAAACATCCCTGTATTATCAACACTGTTTTCAGCACAAATCCAAACCATAGCCCCATACTAGCTACTATGAAGAAAATTAACGCTATCCCAGCCAAAACCAGCACACTGTCACATCCACAGTCAAAAATACAGTGAGTAAAGGACTTGGCACAGGAAGGAGAGATGGAGGGGCAATGAGAAACACCACATGAGTTGGGCTGCAACAAGCAGCTGCGTCAGACTGAACTGTGGCAAATCTGAGGACCGAGTGTTGCTCACAGAACCGGGGGCATGTAGAGAGCAAACCAACATGTGTGAATGAAATATGGCTCATTTCAGCAAAGATTCACCACTGTCAGTCTACTGAATTGCCAGTCCTCCCAAAGATTAACAGTTCTCTTCTGGAGTTCATACACTTGTGAAGAAACGTACCCCTTGAATACTCTGTGTGTGTGTTCAGGCTGAGAACACAGCTGAAAAATGGTGCTTTGACTCCATTGTTCAAAATGAAACAACTTTGGAATCAAAACAGTCTCAAAACTTTGGCAGTGAAAGTCAGGTGTTCCCTTCCCACTCAAACATGAATTCTGCAATGATGGAGATCTTTACCTTATTTGAAATTTTATATTATGGCAGGTACTTCCAGCTGCATCTGTTGAACACACAATACTGATTTCAATACAATGTACTGATCTACATTGCCATAGACACTACTCTTGTGACCACAATGTCCTACCAGCTATTGTCCGTCGATTAAAGGTTGAGGATTTAAGTGAATCAAAAACAATAATTGGATGAAACATTGAGGTGAAAGTCATAGTCTGAGATGCATTCAATGTTAGGTAGAAAATCAAGAATATCTCAATGACTACTTTGATGTCAGCTCACTTTTCCTTAAGCTCATTGTGGAGAAACCACATACTATGAATAAGAAACTTTGTTAGCTTGTTATTTGTGAAAGCGCATTACAAACCGAACTGTGAAGAAATTTTTGGTTTGGGACCTTCTTTTCTCCTTGCTCAAGAGAGCAGTGAAGATCTTTCTGATCATAGTTCCCTATATTGTGATCCTTAGCAAGGCATTTATACCATTTTCAGGACTTCCTTCCAGCTTCTTGAAATATATCTCCAGTGGATCCATTTCATCAGGGAAGCCAAAGTAACTACAACCTTTGAAACTATCAGGTTAAAGTGAAATGCCCAGAGGAAAATCGTGCAGCTGTGTCTGTCTTTTTTCTTCTGTAACATTAGAAGGATGGCAAACATTGAGGGGCCTTCCTGGCTCCCTCCATGCCCTTCATTCTTATGCCCTCTTACTTTGTGGATCTAAAGTCCACAGTGTCTTTAAAGTTCCTTTTTGACAGAGAGAGCATGTTGCCTGGTGAGACTTCCCCTCTCTGATGGAGGCAAACTCCCCTCTGCAGGCTGCACAAGGACAAATTGCTTGGGAAGAGCTAGAATCCCCTTCTCCAATGGTGTAACTCCCTTGACTTCAGTGACAGCAAAGAATTTGGCTACAGGATCATTTTGTATAATGTAGTGGTTAAAATCCCTGTTGCAGTTATTATCACATGAAGAAATCAGTTAAAAGCACTTTGATTCTTTGGCAAAGTCCTGAGCCCTCTGGATCTGATATTTCCAGAGCTTAGTATGTGGGCTGGTTACCACGCAACTGGAATTTTTGTTTGTTTTGGAAATACAAGATTTCTTTTTTCAGTGCATGGATTGGATGAAATTGCCAAGTGCAATAACGAAAATCTGAAACAATAAACAAAAAAATTATCCCTGCACATGATTTCCTTTTATGAGCTTGAAATTACTGATCTATTTCTCTGTATCTAACTGTTAAAGGATGTGCATGTTTTTAAAAAAAGGAAGCTATTCAAAGCAAAAAAAAACCCCAACCCCAAAATAAAACAACAACCCCGCATCATAAAATGAAATATAGAAAATGAAAAGAAAGGTGAAATAAAGGTATAACATGAAAAATATCTGTGGACACTACTGCCCTAGGAGAATCTCCCTACTTTCACCTCCTCTCCAGAAAGCATGAATTAATGGAATAAGTTTCCTATTATTCTAACATCTTAAGTATCTTTGCTTTCAGAAACTGGTATATTCAGAAAAAGTCCAATGTTACTGTCTAACAACACATTGATAATGAGCTGTTACTTCTTCACCTAGTATATATTAAGGCAATCACTGAAATGTTAACACACCATATGCATGAAATAAGTATGGTAGGTAATACGTCTTGATGACCTCTGTGTAGAACCCCATTCAAAGAAAGACATATGTTGCAACAGACAGTAATGTGTCACCTAAAATCTAGACTCCTTGGAGTAGGGGTGGAAAACACATCAGCCACTCACAGATGGGAGAGAAGGGTGCTGACAGCAGCCGGCTTGTTCTTCCAGCTGGAGACAGAAATATATCTGAAAATGTGCATCTCTCTCTGTCTTGAGCTTTGACATCCAGTGTATATGTATAGTTGATGTTTGCTCCTCAGTTAAGCCAGAATGCAGACCCTTGCTATCTCTGTTAATTTGTGAGCGGCTACAAAATCAAGTGTTTTGCTGCCGATAACTGGAACAGAAGAAAGCCCTTCTTAGCTTAAGGGAACCAAACTCAGATCTCCTCTACTCTAAGAGGATAACCATAAGCTTATAGGTACGTTCACCACTCCTCAAGCAGTTCACATGGTAACCACAGTCCAGCTAACAAGTGTGGGACCAAAAATACAGAAAGTAAGACAAGGTGTAATAGCATTTTCTGTTCTGCTGCTGTGGATTGCTTCTGCATTTCAATTTAAACAGACAAACACACATAAAAGGAAATGATGTACAGAGCAGAACCATTTCTGCTCTCTCCCAACAGTGTTTAAATCACTGGACTACAAAATTATGCTTTCTCTTACCTGTTCTTTCTCTGGTCTCATGACTTGTACATCCTTTGTTGCAGAGTTGCCCATTTTCAAGACTAAGGGGAAAAAATAGAGTTGCAGTTTTCAGCATGAAATTTTAAATTATACATATTCTATTCCCTGTGCAAAATCGTTAACGAATAAACTGCTCTGGCACCTCTTTTTATTGTGTTTCACAGTGGAAGTCGTTGTGACATATTTTATTCTGAACTCCATGCTCTCAGAATGTGTTAAGTCTGATGTAAGGGGTACAACATACTTAAGAGACTTCCAATGTATAAACAGATTCAGGGCTTTAGATTAGACTGCTGTCCTGAATTTAGAGGTATATATTCTATTTCAGAAACATAAATTGTATTTTGGAGCTTTCCCTAGAAACTAATTTTCAAACTGTAACTTATAGGTATGAAACTACATGTTATTTATGGCCTTAAATATACTATCCTGGTTTTGGCAGAACTGAGGATCTTCTTTCCTCCTGGGTGTCATTAGAATTTTCTGTCACATTGCACCTCAGAAAAATACATTTTTTTCATTTAGTTCTTAATTGAAAATTTAGGGGTTTTAATGATTGGAATACAAAATGGACATTTTGGCCTCAAAGCCCCTAGTGCCCAAATGCTTAGCTAGTGTCAATGATGATTTACACCAGCTGACACTCTGGCTCCAGATAGCCAGCTCATTGCTTTGGGAACTTAAAGTGACCATTTAGGCATTTAACCTTAGACATACAACTTTGTAATTCAGGTCTTAACTGCTCGGTACTCATCTCCACAAGAGAAACACCTCCCTTAGGAAGATTTCACATGTTATCAGGTCTGTTTTTCATTTAATCAACAAGTAGCATAGCAACTGCCTTGTCTCTTATTAGCTGTGAGAGCCTAAGCAGATACTTCAAAACCCCTCTTGAAATTATAATGAAAAACAATTTCTAGCTGAGAACAGTAGAATCATTTGCTTTATGTTCCCACAGCACCAGACAAGACAGAAGAGCACAATGAAGCTGAAGAGTAACATGTTGACAGAGAGAGAGGCTGAAGGCTATAAAGACATGTAAAACAATAAACATTGTATGTCATGCCATCAAAATATTTCAAAGGGCAAAGCAGTTCAGGAAAACAGTCTGCTTTTGCAGCCTTACAGTTTGTTTTTTTCAGATTCTATTTATTACAGTAAAATCATACTGGATGCCTCTTAACTTTCCATTGTAGGGAATGGCCAGCAATCAAGCTGTATTGTTACCCCAAAGGCTACCAGAAATGGTTATTTAAATATTGAAAAGTATTTTTGCAACAGAGCCTTTGTCACTGCAGGTGTTTGAGTTCTTTCTCTTGGTTTACACATTCATATTTTATGCATCCTGCAAGAATTGCTTTTTTTCTGGATGTGCTCAAAAATTTCATATTTCCTTCTCCTTATTCCTGTCTACGTTTATTGTGGCATTGCAGAAACCTGGAGGGAAAAAAAACTGTCTAAAGCCAAGCTAGTGAGTCCCTCTCTTTAAAGCTGAGTCTCTACTCTAAATGCAGGGAGGAGCGGAGAAGAAGGTCCCAAACATGCAATCCAACTTCTTGCTCTGCTGCCCTGGATACGTGGCTTGGCCTGTTGTGTCATTACTCACAGATAAAGCAGGTTTATGCTCAGTCCTCTAACTAGGACTCACTGGGTACCAGACCAGGCCATGGCAGGTGACTGCAGCACTTAAGGCAGCAAATGCTGTCATAACTTCAGGAGAAGCTGGGGTGACAGAAAAGAAGACCTGGAGACACTAATGCAGCCCCCAGAAGGCTGAAGAAAGCATCATCCAGGATCCATTTACTGAGCACATCAATGCTGCAGGTTACTACTGAATGAAGCCCTAAAGATGTATCAGTAGCTAACCTACATTCATGAGACATCTGCTGCAGCACCCTCCACTCACTGAGGAAACTGGTGTTTAGTCCTTCCTGTGCCAACAGAACTGGCATATTCTACCTTTCGTATATTCCTGGCATATTCTGCCTTTCAGCATTATTCATTCATGAGTCTACACTCCACTTTTCTCCTGAGCTCTTCACTTCTTCAAATAGCTGGGAAACTTTCTGCGTTATTCTCAAAATTTTATTTTTCAGTGACTCAGGCAATGCAGGAAAAAAGAGCTTCCACACGTTTTTACGTAAGTAATAAAGATTTACATACTATGTGTAGAAATAAGCAAGACTATATGCCTTTTCTCTCAGTCTTTGAGCACACAATGCATGAACTGATGCTCCACCTCTATTTACTGGCTAATTACTCCTCCCACGAGGAACTAATGTGCTTAGCTACATCACAAACTGATGTAATTATACAGCTGCAGACTGAGGCAACCCCTTTACATGGGCTGCACATTCCCCAAGTGGATATGCCACCTTGTTCAGATTTAGAATGAGACTGCATTTCCCAGATAAACAGATCTAAACAGGCCATCAATTAATCAGCAAGTATATTTAATAATTACTAACACTCATTTTAGTACCCTTGATGATGTAAGTCTGGAAAGTTTATTCATTTTTCATCTCTTGGACCCCAAATTTATGTGGGCCTCATTATTTATTTATTTAATGACTGCTACTTTCTAAATTCTTAACTTTAGCACTTTCCAAACCCCGCCAAAAATTTCTTTTTTTCCCCTCCCAGGTCCTACGACTTTCGATGCGTTATTTCATTATTTCTATATTCCACTCATGAAATTCTATACAAAACCTCATTAGCACATTTCTTTCTTCCTTCTCTATTTCACATGCTCAGTTGCTGAAGCATTCATTTCTGGGCTGATAACTGGGCAAGCTGTTCCCAGGTCTGGAGCCAATCTGTAGGTCAGCCAGTTGGAGCAGTGACAGAAACACTGAACTGTGTATCGTCCCCCAGAGGCCAGCAGCTCTCCTCTCGAAATGTGTTAATTCTGTTCTCATGTTCTGCTGGCCAGTGGCCTTTTACTTGATGTCCACTCCTTCATCTTCTGAGCTGGTAGTTATCTTTTGGTTTCACAATGGTTACATCTGAGTACCAAAGCCCTAAGCCTGCACCAAAAATGCAAATGTTCTATGACAAGATCTTACTACAGTGCTTAAATAAATATTAAGTGAATCAACAGCATAAGTTTTAGTAAAGTTTAAACATTCAGGACTGTTGAAGTCTGCAGATGTAAGAAAACTCACAGCTGAAGCCTCTTCTCTTTTTACTTGAGCATTACACCAAAGGGAACTCATAAGTTCAAAGACTTCTATAAAGTTGAGTGTGATGCAGACGGAGGAATAGAGGAAAAGCTGTCATTCTGCAGTTTCAACACCTTTGGCTTTTAATGGTTCAAGCTAAAAATTCAGGGTTAATTCTTGCCTCAGGCAAGAAAGACAGCAGCATAGCATACAGTGTTGTATTCAGCACAGTATGGCTACAATTCAAGGCAAGTAAGAAGTGCTGGTATAGAGGTGTTTAGATGAGGATAGTCAGTGTAGACATAATATGCTGATATTGTGCACTCATGTAACTGAATCTGTATGTGAGTTTTTGCCAGAATAACTCCTCAGAAAGTTACAGCTATATAAACTTGTGCTTATAGTAAAACATGAGTAGTGTTCCAACAGAATTATTAAGGACTATATTTTAGGTAACCTCTGTGAAGAGGAGCAGAGCGGTAAATTCAATCCACACTGCAGAGGACTGAGAAATACATTTACTGAACACGTCCTGAGTCAGCTTAAATGCTTCCCTTCAGGGCCTGTCATCGATGAGCCAACATAGTTTCCTTAAAGCAAAGATTAATTTAATCTCCACATAAGTTACACAGTATAACAAGAGAAAGGGTTAACATAACATAAGTCTACAAGAATGCTTCTATCTTCTACATGAGGTCTTCTGCATATTCCTCTCTTTTGATACATTAGACTCGAGGTTTTGCTTTACTTGAGCAAATGCAATGCATGTCTCCCTTCAGAGAGACTATTTAAATTCCTCTCCTCCATCTTTATCAATTTAATCTCCTCCACCTGTGTTTATTATCCTGAGGAAGACAGTCTGGTGAGCCCACAAAGGAGCAGAAGTAATCCACCACAGTTGCTGGGGAGTGGCTATTTCGGCTGCTGTCCATCCTCCTGATCATCCAGCTATGGAATTTCAATAGTAAACACATAACCTTCTTAACATTTCTCATCAAGCAGTGTCCATAGATTATTACAAACTGCTTCCAGCCTGTCACCACAGAGTTGTTTATTGAGCGCCGTTAGTGGGGCTGGCACTGCAAAGCAAACAATAGGAGACGTGGACGTTATCCCAAAGGAGAATGCTTGTGATGTCCATTAGAGAAAGCACTACGGAGACACAAGCTGCTGCTGTACCGCCTTCGGTCTCGGGAGAAAATGGCAACGTCATCTGTGTGACCTGAGTTTGAAAAATGATTTGCATGCTGTATGTTAACTGTTAAAGCTAGATTCTCACCTTGTGTATAAATAGCTGTTAATGGAAGGACGAGTGATCCGGCGTTCCCGTGGCAATTCCCACACATCTCACACTGTTTGTGCTGCATCTGTTGGTTTCTGCCACCTCCTGTCTTTCACTTGAGGCTTGTCTTTTAAGATCTTTAAAACTGGGTCAGGCACGATCTTTTCATTGAGTGTTTGCATCACGCACAGCATAAGAGTGTCTGTGAAGCACCGTGATGTCTGCACCGCTTGCTGGAGCAGTTCACGATCAAGCCTGGGCCTGAGCCAACCATGCCTATAGGAGACGTGTGGCTAGAGCTCCTACGTAAGACAGGGCCCCTGCCCGGAGACCTGCTCTGCTTGCTCGGGACAAGAGCCAGACCATCAGGGAGTTTGGGCTCCAGTGCAGACTAACCTGACGAGAGACTTCAGGTGAGGTTTCACAGCAGCTTTGATCTGATCTACCCTTGTGCTCATGGGCTAATCCTGCTCTCTCCCTACCCTGACTTCTTCTTCCCACCTAATCCCTCGTGCCAGTGCAAGTGCCTTTATGATACAACCTACATTCCTTGTTTCAAAATTTCTTCTCACTTACCATAAATATAAGATGTAAAAAAGTAATTTCAATTTCTTAGTCTTTGCAAATTCAAACCCATGGAGCCAAATACATTATTCTTGACTGACACCACTATGGTTGATAGCGAGTGGAAGCAGAAAGGGCCTATGGTATTACTATTTTTAGGTCAAGTCTTGCTTATTTAAATTGATCTAATGTGGTCAAATTCTACATTTCTTTAGCTTGTGCAATTTCAGGGTCTTTGGTTGGGGTTTGTAAGATATAATTTGAGTAGACTGTGTAAATCATTGTCTTACACAAGTAACAGTTCAGATAGTTCCCAAAGCAGCTCTGTCAGAACTCTTTTAATTCTTACATTATTTTGTCTAGAAAGATGCAGGATATCTCTTCCAATATTTCTTGTATTCAAATCATTAATGGGAGAGCATTAGTCTACATCCCCAAATAATTCATAATGGAAAATGAACACTGCCTGCGGCATGCTCCCCTAGTTAGCCCAACTTACAGCAATATTCCCTAAATGAAATTGTACTGAAGATGGATATAGTACAAGCACACACCAACTAAAAAATACTGAAAAAGGTGGGATTTTTGAGGTCATCTTACCAAGAAAATATTTCAATATCACTCTTTAATTGCAAACTACTGTGGTTTTCCAAATCAATAACCTTTAATTTAGAGATCCTTAAGTATAGTATCGTCAGATAGGATAAGTGATTCTACAGGAACTGGAGTCCGGAAGGTTTATTGTTTCAGCAGTGGGCAGAAGGAGGGTTATAGGCAGGTTAGGGTACTGACTACAGAATCCTCCTATAAATCTGAATTTAAAAGAGCATATTCCCGAATAAGGACCCTTGTCTATGGTGAGAAGTTCATTCACTTGTAGTTGATCTCATTGTTCTTCTGCTCTTGAAATACAACCTGTTCAGTGCTTCAACACTAGTCGGGCTGAATCAGGGTCAGGACGCTCTTTAATCCTTGACCCAAACTAGCTTACAAACACACGGATTTAGCTGCAGTGCCTTCTGGTTTTGTAGTCTGCAGTCTCTGAGAAAACAGTACATTTGGGGAATTTTAAGGATTCTTCTGGAAGGGTCACACATTCACAGGTTGTATGAGAAGCTGCTATTATTTCTCTGAGATGCTTGGGTTAGGGGGGAGTTCAGTTGGATTAGAAGCCATTCACATTGTTGCAGCAAGGACATTTTTGATACCTTTTATACCTGTGAGCTTAACATTACTGGCATTGCATTTTTCTCTTAATCAGCTTTCAGTGGAGCTGATCTTGACTTAAGATAGGGGATGACCTCTCAAGGTCATACCCTTTCTGTCATCTGAAAAGCATTAACCATGGGCCATTCTAGGACTTTTTTTTTTTCAACTGGCAGGCTTCTTGCCTGAGAGCAGAGTTTCAGATTTGACTTGTTAGTACTTTATATTACAAACTTTCTTTTGCTTTGCAAATTCTTCTGTACATGTTATATTCTTCTGCTCGTGAGCATGAGATTTCAACTTCTTCCAGTCTAAAATCAGTGTCAGCAAGCTGATTGTTCTGAGCAGCAAAAAAAATTTGCTACCAGGTCACTGTTCTTAAAAGCAATAATGAGAAAGTTATACAGTGTTTTTCACCTAGATCTCATGGAAATTGCCACCCCCTTTCACAAAATTACATGCTTCCAAAGGCATAGACATGACTAAAGCTGGCCATTCCCTTGATAATTTCTTCCAGTGATGTGCATGTACTAACTGTAATACATTTTAACTCAAATGTGCAGTCTTCAACTTCCAGACATTGGTTCTTGTTACTTCCTTCCTCCTAGATTGAAGGGTTATTTAATACCCATTACGTTCTCCCTGTGAAAGTACTGTGATTGTGATCAAGGGCAAAACTGCACCATGCTGGCAGAGGCATCCAAGGCATCCGAGCTGTCTCAGTTTATACTAACCAGCAGAGGAAGAAGTGCGGAGAAGTGCAGTACAGAGACACCAGAGCTGATTGCATGCTGAAGAGCCTGAATCCAGAGAACAGCATAGCTGCATTTGCAGGCAGGCTACAATTAGAGCTAATTATCAGCACTTTTACCATGCTGAGACCTCACATTAGGTTGCTCCTTCACTTTGATCCCTAGGTCTTTTTCAGAGTCCTGTTTATTAAAAGATCCAGATCATCTTGTCTCATTGCCTTATCCTTATTTACTGTTTTACCAAGCTGGTTTTTTTTTTTTTCTGTTTTAATTACAAATGTTATCATAAGTGATTTATTATTTACTTTCAAAAATAATCAGTGAAGTCGTTGAATGGTATCAGGTCTGCTACTGATCCCCATGAAACTCCATTATAAGTATGTTCAGCTGTTGATAATTTCCTGGAGACAATCTCTTTTTAAGATCTATCACTTAACCAGTTCTTAATTCATAAAACATTTGCTTTATTAATAGTATATGATGCCAATGTTTAAATCAGAACATCGTGTGCTGCTAAATTCAAATATTTTACAAAAATCAGATTACTCAAACAAGCTTGCAATTTCATCAAAGAATAAAGTGAGATTTCTTTGACATGATCTGCTTTTCATAAAACCGTGTTGTCTGGAATTAATTTTATTTCTATCCTTTAATTATTTCTCAGCTGATTCTCTTCCCAGCTTTTCTGTTATATTTTCTGGAACAGATGTCAGACTAATTGACCTACACTTACTCCAGTCATCTTGTCAGACTTTTTGGAATATTGGCACATCGTAAGTTCACTTTCAGTCTTTTGGAATTTTCCTGGTATTCCAGAATTTGTTAAAAATGAGGATTAAAGATTTCCTGGAGCAATTTGTGAGCAAACCATCTGTGTCCACTGAATTAAAAGCATTTACTTCTACTTAAAGTTGCTTTATATTTCCCTCAGACCATGACAAGCCAGAAAGAAATTTGCTGTTCTTACATAGAAGTACATCATCTGTATTTTGTTTCTAAGAATCCAGCTATTTTATGAATTTTAACTATTCTATGTCTTCTAATAAGAATTTGATGATTTTTTTCCAACATCAGGAAAATTCTATGTTAAGACATACTTTTCTTCCCATATACATTAAAAAACTACATTTTATCATGCTAACATTTTCCCTCAATATTTTTAGCTTCTCACATCCTCTTTTCAGTATTTTTTTTAACCTCCAAGTTACACGCATAGGTATTTCTACATATTGTATAGCATTGTGGGTTTTTTTCCCTAACTGTTGCCTTCCTTCTTAATGTAACCAGGCTTTTTTTATAAACAATTTGGAGACTTGGATGTGAATCATTGGAAGGTTTAGGTATGTAGCAAATATATGTTAAAGCAAAACCCATTATCAGTCTGAATTTCCTGTCCAATCCCTCCTCTCCATCAGGTTCTCCAAAATGTTTTTGCCTTAGTAAATTGAACCTTTTTGAAGAGACTTTGAAGTAATTAATAAATACAAAATTATTAATATTTGAGATATACTTTCTGTTTTCTTGCCTTAAATATAGACAAATTGCAATCAATGGTCTTTAAGCAGCACGTTTCCAGTCCAACACCACTCTTATCTTTATCAATCACTTAACCCATCCTGTTACACTGCTGTGGAAGCTTGAAAGCATGGAAAGAAGCTCCTCTTGTTCCTGAAGAAATTTATCAGCAAAGCTGACTTTTATGATCACAGCAGTCTCTGTCCTGAAGAATAAAATGAAGTTGTCCCCACTTCAGTGGAATTGTCCCTCTTTGTTTCTCTACTAACTGTTCTAAAAATGAAATCTCTTTGCAGACATGTTTGCTATGACTGACTACACAGCAAAAAAAGGGCCAATTTGGAAAAGGTATAGCAACTTCACATGTAAAGAACCATTGAACGAGTGTCACCAGAGAAAGAAAAACCTGATTCCTCATCGGAAACACCAGCCTGCATGCAAAGGCAGGCTTTCCACTGAGCATGCTTCAGGTTTCAGCCGAAGCCAATTAGTAGGGTAATTTGCAAAATATTACAGTGGTTCATAAGACGTTTAAATGAACTCATTAAATCCTATCTGAGCATGTCATAAGCTTTGCAACACTCCTGCAAGACAGAATTTCTTCTGCTTTTACTGTAGTTTTTAGCTAATGGGAAACCAAGGTTCAAGTGAATTGTTCACGATCATACACAAAATGTGCAGCAGAGCAGGGATTTGAATGCTGTTCTCCAAAAGCTTAGAGACATTAACTCGTGGACTGAGCTCCCTTTCTGTAAAAACTACAGCTGTTCTTTGACTGAACAAGGAATTTACTTCCTGTGCAGTCAATTCACCCCCCAGCAGCTCTCAGATTTACTTTCTTCCAGTTCTGTTATACAGCTTATTTGCTTCTAAATCTGAACAGCAGATAGAGAAATGGGCAGCTCTGGAATGAAGCTTGTGACAAAATGAATTATAATAATGCCAGATAGCCCACTAAACCGTTATCAGTCTACAATGACAATAAACTTACAATAATCTATATTCCCATCTTCATCTTCCATTGTTCTAGTTAGGTTGTTTGTTTAAGCCTCTTAACCTAATTACTGAAATACATTGTTCTCATTAGTGCCATTTGTTACCAAAAAAGAAAAAAAAAGGGTTTTCCTGCCAGAGTTGGAAAACTCCTGAAGTATGCGGTTGGCTCCAGCGCTTCTCTCATTCTTGCAAGCTTAGGCCAGCACAGAACATCTTTGTTTTGCAGTTGTCAAGGCTCTAAGCAGTTGTTGGGGTCTCTGCACACTGCACATTTGCCATCACTTATGGACAATATAAAATATATTGACAGCAACATGGGTATAATTCCCAGATGAGATTACTAAAGGTAATTTTTCAGGAAATGGAAGTGCTGTGAATTGATGCTAGCATAAAGATTTACAGGAAGAGAACACAAACGAACAGACTTTCCTGTGGCAAATACCATTCTTATCTTTTGATAAACTTATAACTAGATGCTGCCAAAGGAGTTTGCAGGAATTAGAGTTTGCATTCCTGGCCATCTCATT
Organism: Gymnogyps californianus; assembly: GCF_018139145.2. Lineage (NCBI taxonomy): Eukaryota > Metazoa > Chordata > Aves > Accipitriformes > Cathartidae > Gymnogyps > Gymnogyps californianus. Next base: position 114,952,068 of record NC_059473.1, read on the forward strand.
CCAGTTCATTGGCCAGACTCCTTTTCCCACAGTGCATCTATATTCATGACTGCCTTTTTGTACAAAATTAAGTTCATCCGAGAAGCTCATCCTCTACTTAATTGAAAATATGGGAAAAGTGAGGATCTGTGTTAGCATTTCTTCAGTACCATCCTCAGGCTCTAGTGTTTGACTTTTCAGTAGCAAGCCAACTTTTATTACAGAATGTGGACATGGTCAGATAAAATTTCAGTTGGAAGTGCAATTTTTATTTGCATAACAGGTGCACTGAAAATATGTGGTGTAAACCCTTGGAAATGAGATTGGCGTGCATGTCGGTTTTTGTGTGTGACATGACTGAAAAAATGTACTTGTACTCGTATACACTTTGAGAACTTCCTTGTAAAAAAATCTGATTTTTCAGGATTACATCAAAGTTTTCTAAACTTGCTGAATTTCAAGAGCTTTAAGACACGTGCATTTAGGCACCCAAACCATATGTGAAAATCTTTTTCTAAAATACAGAGTTGCTATGTCCCCTGCGTTAGTATAAACAAATGACAGGGCATCTCTATTTAACAAGTCCGTATTCTTGAAGTTATTTTTCAGAAGCCACATTTTGTCCTTTTAGCTTTGTCCATATATTAATAAACACATTGCATCTTATACACAAGCAGAAATAGCTACTTAAAATAAATTATCTAACATGAAATCATGTCATGGTTGATTCAAAGTTTATTTTAATGAGGTTTAAGGAATCAGTTTGGGTAGGAAGTAATTTTTTAAGTAAAAACTTTACCTTAAGCCAATAGGGTGGCAAGGGAAGGGGAAGAGGAGGGAAAAGAGATATAGAAGTTTGTTGCAATTTCTGTTTCATTTTGCACTTCTGCCCATTATCAGTGAACAAGCAGGGCACGGGATTGAGAGTCAGAAAACCACATTTAATCCCCAGTCCTGCCAACTTGGTGTTGTCTGCCCAGATGCAAGTTATTTCAGCTTCAGCTCTTTCTTCCCCTGTTATTTGTCCATCTAAGTTATGGACACTACTCTCTTCAGCAGTGTTTGACACAGAATTAGTGCCGAGCCCCACTCAATAGCATCATGACATCCAGTGGGTCATGTACATGCTATTTAATGTTCACTATGTAAAATTACACCTTGATCCTGCCTGAAAAAGGAAAGGTACTTGTACCAGTTATTCCACACTGATAGACTGTACCTAAAATACCATTTCTCAGGAGATGTCCAGCATCAAAGCATCTAGCAATGTAAATATGGCCTAAAAATAGGCAGCAAATTACCCTTTTTAACTTTCCTCTTCTTCCTCCCTTCCCTCTGCCTCCACCTTGAGCTTAGTAGCAGAAACAGGCTCTTACTTTCTATTCCTCAAACCTTCTCTTCTTCAGATCACAGGTCATAAAAACACATTTCTTTCCTGAATGTTTTTTTCTTCTGCTACAGTGAGTAACCTGACCAGTTCTAACAGGGACATTCCTTCCTGACACCATGATGAATCACAAATCACTTAGATGATACAAATGAGACTGAGTCAATTTAGAGGGGAGAATCCAAAGAATCTAATAGTTTATTTCATTTTGTAAACAAGGCCAGCCCTTTTAGCATTTAAATAAAATATATTAGAAAAATCAATTAGTAACCAGTTTCAATTAGGTATACCTGTAGAATGTGCTTTTATTTCCTTTGTGGGAAAAAAACGCATTGAGTACATTGCCACTGAAGTATGTTGCTGAACTATTGTTATTTCAAGGAGTTAAAGCTGAGAGATATGGAGGTAGATTTCTTCAATATTATGGACTGAAATTCTAACTTCAGTGGATCAAGGGGATGGTGGCATTTATTTCAACGGCACTGAGATTTCACTTTCTGTAGCAAACTCAGCAATTCTCTTTGCTCACAAAGTGCTTGGATCAGGCCCCTAGGACCTTGCAAAGACCAAAGCATTTTCCTCTTCAGAAGCTTTTCAGAAAGCCCTAGAAATAAAAGCTACCTTTTGATTTGGATGTGTCTGTAGGGTGGATTCCACCAGGGCAGGAAGGTCACCCCTTCTTCCTTCCTGGAGCTCAGGGGGAATGCGAAAAAGAGGATCCCCTGAGCACATGCAAGTCTCCTTCAGTAATGAACCACATGCTTGTTGCTAAGTAAGCACAATAATATTATATCCATGTGCAGCTTTTTATATCTGAATTAACTGAATAGTATTAACATATTATTTGATTAATTTTGCAGTATATATATAAAATTTCAATTTCTTGGGCTAGACTTCCTGAGTTCCAGTATTTTATATTGAACAGTTATTTGTTGCAACACAGAAACGATGTCTGCACCAGTAAATTAAATGTGGGCCATATTGTTCTCTGTCACTGAGGTCAAAGGACACAGTAAATCCTGCACTGAGAACATTGCACTCAGTGTGAATGCCCAAATGGAGGACATTCACCCAAAGTGCCTACTGGAAATGGTATTTGCCCCATGATAGCTTCTGAACCATTTCTGAGACATTTGGGATAGGGAGGTTGGGCCCAGCTAAAGACATGCCAAGGATCCTCCTAACAATTTAACAGCACAGATGATGAGTTTCCAGTCCCCGGGGATGTTCAGTGGAGCTATTCAATGTACAGTAATATATGACACAGTTGAACAGCTGCAGGATGAGGACTCAGAGCACATCCCCAGTGAGGCCATCCAGCAACAACTGTGCCTATGTTCTCTGCCATCACCTGCAGGATTTGAAGGTGCTAGCACACGTGGAGGAGGATAACAGAGTACCTATGATAGATGCGCCACTAAAGGCAGTCAAATGACTAATTTAAGTGGTTCTATGATTGAATAAGGAGTTGACAGCTGATCTCTGACTGTAGGATGGGATGCGGTGTATTTAGCACTCAGCACTAATTCCATAGTTGAACCAAGCAGGTGCAAATCCTCTGCAGTTCTCTCTTCCGAGCTAATTCTCTGACCCTTGGATTAATAAGACTTGGTGGAAATTAGACGAGCTTAGAGCATCAACACAAACTGAAAATGCATTCTGGTCTCAAATCATGTGAATCAGCATCTTATCTACAACATTTCCTGCCTTTTACGAGTGCCGGTATTTAGCTTACCACAGTGACTTCAGAGTGTCAGTATATTTCACAACTCAATTAGTCATTCCCAAGTGAAGTATTGTAATTGATTCTTTTTTGGTCTCCACTGATGATAAAAGTAATGGATGTTTTTGTCAAGCAAATGGACTTCCTCTAAATATCTGCTTCTCCATGTCACTGCCTCTGAAGTAAATGGTGAGGTGTATTTCTATAAATAGACAAGTAGCTGGCAAGAGGAGAAAAAAAGGAGAAGGGGAAAAAAGAGTGGAGAACCATATATTTCCTGACATTGCAACTTTCATAATGGTTTAACTATATCACAAATGTACCTTCTTTAACCACTCTTATCTTAGGGGGCATTGCAGGAAGTAGAGAATAATTTGGATGTTAACAGATACTGCTTAAAATACAAAAGGAAAATGAATCAAATGCCCCTGTACAGTGTCCGTGGTTTCAGTTTGGGAGAACTGATGTTCTCAGAACAGGCTGAAGTAGCATCTCAGTACTAAGAGCTGTGGCTTACAGCAAGAATTGATATACCATTTTCCAGCAGCTGGTCTGCACTTGAAAAACAGAGCAAGCAAAGCCTGAGAAAAGCAATCAATCATCAGCTGCATTTGTCACAACTCTATGAAGTCCTCAGTTATGGATATCGCTAACTGAATACAGTTTCCCTGCATGCAGTGAGGGGCAACAGGCCAAGAGCAGGGGTAGAGTTACCTTGAAAAACACCCTGAATGCCAGGTTTTAGGGCCTTCCTCTTCATAATGCTTCCTTTTGCCACCTAGAAAAGACTCGCTGATCTAAGAAACATCCTGGATCACATTAAAATCCCATCATATCCAAACTCTCTGGGAAGAATTTTTTCCTCATGGAAACCAAAACTGCTGATTCCTTGGCTTTTTGCCAGCGCTGCGATGTAACAGAACAGAAATGCCTGGCATTTTGCCAAGACTATGCACATGATTTTGGGAGGTACACAAGTAGCCATCGGAGGTAGAAAAATATTATTGTTTATCTGTCAGTAGTGGTCCTTTCCTTCTTGACATTCACATGAAGATGTAAAAGAAGAAATTCTGGTGTTCTGAGATTTTCAGAAAATTAAAAGATAATAGGTATCTCCCTGGATAGCTCACGAAGGATTCCTGGTGGGCTACTGTGGTTCCATCTTTCCATTTAGATGATTTTATGAAAGAAGAGCATGCATCACACACGATGGAATGTGTTCCACTATATTCACCAATCCTGTCAGATCTATAAATTAAATCAAGGACTTCTAGAATTGTGCCTAGAAGACAAATCTTTCAGAAAAGTCTGATGATGCTTTCCCTAGATTGTGTTAAAGCCCTCCATGCTGTTGCCCTTGGGTGACGTATAAAAATGTGACTGAGGCCTTTGCATATCCCAAGGCATATTTTCAAAAGCAAAAGGATATTAATCTGCAGCCAGACTTGTTTGGGGATAGGCAGTCTTCTGAAATTTCTCAGCAATCTCAGTATGTTATAGCTTTTCTCCTATAGCCTGCCTCAAAATCTAGAGTGGTACTGTCATGCACTTGTAATATACTGCAGAATTTTGCATTAAAGATGGATAAAGTCCATAATTTTTGTAATAATTAGGAAAGTAATCTGAATCAAAAAGCCTTATATGTTAATATAAAATAGGATTTATTATAATTAGAGATGTAAAGGATTGATTAGATCCCATAAGGGTAAGATATAATTTTGAAAACACATTAACTGTTGTGTTTCCATTTCCTTGTAACTTCTGTAAAGTCCCTGAGCATTTGGTGGATTTTAAGAACCTACTAGTTAAAGTAGCACATCTGATTTGAGCCTAAGGATGACAGCTTAAAGATTTCCTTTCTTCCACAGGTAAAGAGCACTACAAATTAAATGTGAAGGGCCAGCTAACATCTCTATGAGGCCATGGTGATCATGTGGGACTGTACCTTGTTGCCCACTCTTGGCAAAGAGAACGCGGAGTTCCCATCCGGGATGGAAATGGGATGACTTCGCTGGCATCTTGCCCGTTTGAGTTGGTGTTAGAACAGCCCTTAATTGACAAAACAGAGACTTTCTTTTTAGAAATTTTTTTCCTCTCTAATATGCTAAGCTTCGCAAGACTTCTTGTGTGTCAGCATTTCTTCCCCTGCTGGTAAAGGAGATTGGCATAAAGAAAGTATGGAAACTTGCTTGGCTCTTCTCAAGAGCACAACTGCCTCCCTAGCATTTTCTATTTAGTGAAAATAAAATAAGGTTATTTTAAGTCCACATCCTTAGCTGGTCTTTCGTTAACATGATCTTATTGATTTTGATGTTTATTTCAAATGAGGATTGGGCTGTCATGAAAAATCACTTAACTTCCAAATCTCTTTTCTCAGTTGGATATTATGTTCTGTTTTATGTTATGTTCATGATAGGTTATAGTCCATATATTTTGAATAAGATTTTGTAACACATTTTCAACCTTGTTCAAGTTTAGATATCTAATCTAATCTACTTATCTAGACCCCTCCTGTATCGGTAAAACATATAGGCACTGCTAAAGTGCCTATAAAATGTCCTAAAAAATAGCTGGCATCAATGTCTCTCTTCAGAGATGCCTGCCTTTCTCTGTAGAGGGTGATCCTCTAGGCAATTCACAAAGACAGGAAAATCCGGGATTTACAGAGACAGGAAAAACACTTTAATGATAAAAGGAGGTTGTACCAAGCTTGTTCAGACAACTGGAATTAGTTTAGGGATAAAACGTGTTTGTTCCAAAACCAACTCACTGGCTCCATTAGCCAACATTGGGAAACTGGAGGTGGTCTGTTTGGAAAAAGATGACAAATAAAGGAGTTGTAGACATTTTTTCCCCCTCATAAATGTAAGAGGGCTCTCTGTGAAACCTTCACTGACCCACAGCTACATTGTGATAGCTCAAAGTACTCAGAGATTGGAAAGGGAGTAGATGTGGAGGAATTGCACAGCACAGCACTAGCACTGAAATGGCACAAGCCGAGTTCACCAAGCAGCAGTCAGGGACCTCATACATCTGTTCCTCAGAGCTCAGCAGGCCAGCCGCGATGGAGAGAGATTAGCTCAAATGAAATGGAAGATGAAAAGTCTGGTGAAATTGCCACAAATGAAGTAAAGAGTGGTTCCTGGAGAGACAAGCAGCTCCATCTGCAGCAGAGCTAATGAAGCTTGGGTTTTTTCATGGATTTGTGTCTTGTGGTTGGATTCTCTGGTGTGAGTACCAATTAAAACTTTTCCTGTGGTTGGGGCAGCCATAATAGTTGTCTTCTGTGTGAATTCTCCAGTGGGTGGAGAGCATGCTGCAACCTTGTGATCAGAGAAGGTCTGACTCCATTAGACTACTGATGACATCTCTCCTGCTCAGCCACCTATTCCTACAAAATTGGATATTTAATTCCTGCTAACTTCTGTTATACGGGGTTGAAACTAGTTAAGTGATTCAAAATTATTGGGATGTAGAGGGACATGATGGCAGACCTATGTGCACAGATACCTGCATATGCACAAATGGAGTGTAATCTCATATTGCTCACTGCAGGGAGCATCATATGCTGCAAATATATGTATATGGACCTATGATATTATCTCCTGGGTAATGTTGGCTTGTGTTTTAAATAATAAAAGCTGAAATATGCCTTCTGTCAAGGTGATGATGTTTACTAAGATGACAGTGAGTACAGAAGTGTTCCTGAAGACACATGCCTTTCGGCTTAACAAGGGTCAGTACAGGCTAGTGGGTAGATCACTGTGTGGGACAAAGGAGACATGAAATCTAACTTTATGCTTTATTTGGAAAAGCAACTTCAGCTACAGCTCCTGTTTGTAAGAGGAAAATAGTGATCCTTTCTGTCCGCATTGTTATCCTCTTCATTAATTTCACATCACATTTTCATGGACTTACCCCTTAAGCTGAGGAATGTTCACCTTTTATGATGATGATGGCGATGACTGTTGATTGTTGGGTATCCCACTTGTGTGACCAGGGAGCAGCTATTTCAAGTGACAGCACTTTCATTTTTGGGAAGCAGAAGTCACCTTCAAGAGAAAGTCCACATCTCTAATGTAAAGGTCTGCAAAATTTGAATGAATTTTCTTGACACTCAGTTCTTCTTGGCACTGGAACAAGTGGACCAGTTCTCTGAGCTACTTACTTAACTCCTATTTTTAGTAAACTCCAAGAGTGACAATAAAGTAGGAAAGATGGTCTTATATTTGGCACTATCCTGGCTTCATTTCTGGCTTGGTCGCAGCCTTTCTGTGTGACTTGAAATCTTGTACCATTTTTCACCCTGTAAAATTCTTCACTGTCTAACAGGGTCATTGTAAACTACTACTCCTTTCTCTCCTTTTAAGTATAAAGGTACTAAAGCATAAAAGTCTGTATACATCCATATAAACATTAAGTTAAGATTAATACAGTTCCAGAGCTACTTAGTAACTCACAGAGATAAGATAAACAACTGAATTTAGAAAAAAGGCTTTTTATAGACTACAGAAAACTATTTGCAGAATTCTTATTTTGTTCCAGAATTTTAACAAAACCAAAAAACCCCAAACTTCTTTTTTTTCCCAAAATCTTCCCCCAGCTAGAGTTTTAAACACTAAACAGAACACTTTTGTTAGGGCAATTATTCCACATTGTGTCCAATGATTATATTAATTATAATGCATTGCTCCAGAACCATTGGCCCAGACTCATTGCTGTGGATTTTGGTGTAATAGGACTCTCAGAATAAGACCATTTCTATGATCCAGTCAAAATGGTGATCCCATCTGCTTGCTGTCAGAGCTGGAACATAGACTAAACCCAACTCTTCCCAGATGTCAGCAGAGAATTGCCATATATTTGTGGATCTTATTCCTGAGAAATGTTATGCCAAGAACACCCCCACCTGGTCAAGGAAAGAAATGGAGTCAGAGAAAGATTACCACATCTGAAACATATTGTATAAAAAACTACTATTCTGTGCTTATTTTTGGAAAAATGCTGTCCATGAATGTCAGCATGAATGAAATTCTAAAGGTTACAGAGGGAGAAAATAAAGTTATAAATGACAATTTTTAACATTTTGGTATTGTTCATTGAAAATTTGTCACACAATCCGTATATTTCAGATTGTAGTGTAAATACTCAAGCTAGCTTGCCTGGCGTCAGCAGTCAGGCTTCTACAACATCAGCCTAAGTACAAATTAGTTTCATTTGTTGTTACTGAGGAACACCAGTTTTCTTAAATAATAATCCCAGCGCTAGATACGGAATTCCTGTGCTCATAGGAACTATACCATACTGCACACATTTATTATTGAATTGTTTACATATGGCTGTTTATGTTGCCATTTTTTAATTCACACTTAAATCTTATTTTCCAGAATCTAACAAAAAGCACAATATCCATAAACTGTTTCAATCTTCATTGAAATACCCTTTGAGATTTTCAGTGTTACTTCGGTGATGCTTGCACTGTAGCTTGGTCAGATCCCATTGGGAATTTAAAGCCAACAGACTGTTATAGAATTAAAAGAATTGAAAAAGTAATGGAAATGAAGCATATCACCAGACTTACAATCTCATGAAGGATTCATATAATAATTTTTCTACCACTCCTTTCAAAAGAACTTTTAAGTTACAGCTGGGTAAAGCAATGGAGTTTCTACCCTGTCTCCTGAGAAATAAGCCCAGGCACATTCATTGAAAGAATGTTGTGAATTTTAGCACACAGGGGTTTTTTTATTTGTTTCTTTTTTTTAGCAAGAAGATTTGTACAGTGTTGAACACTCACGGAGTGGCCACCTACATGCAGCCGTGCACAAAACACATCAACACAAACATTTTTCCTGCAGTCACTCTCAACTTTCCAAAAAGAGCAGAAAAGAAAATCAAGAAGGCCTATTTTATTTACTGTAGACAATCAACTTATAATCATCCCTAATTAGGCTTCTAACAAGATGTTTGGTTCCAGTCCAGACGTTCTTAATTAGTCTATATAGCCATCGATTTCAAGGGAAGTTTTATCTGAGTCAGGATTTTGAATGAGGTCATGAGGAGTGAGCCCCGAGGAAGCAAACGGAGCCTCACCCTTGTGCAGGTGTGTGGGTAAAGTTGCAAGGAGCTTCTCCAGTCTGTAATCTTTTTGGTCCCCTGTAGGGAAAAGGCTGTATTTTTAGTGTGGTACTAATTCCTGTGGTACAGGAATTTAGAAGCATCCAGACAGGGTTAAATTCAGAAAAGGAAAAGATCCCAGGAAAAACAAGAAAAAAATGTAGGGAAAAGGAATTCACAGTAAAGTTCAGGAACAGCAAAGCTTTAGAAATACAAAATGAGGGTTTGAACTTGACACTGGGTTTCTATGAAAAAAAAAAAAGAAGCTTGTGGCAGGAGACTGGGAGGAAAATGTGAGCAGGATGTGAAGAGCAGTGCCGGCGAGGAGCTGCGGCTGGACGGAGAATCAGAGGTCAAACCAGCTGCCTGGGAGGGGGCTTTGGGAGGTCTCTGACCAAACCTCCTGCTCGGGCACAAAAAAGAAACTTGGCCTGAGAACTGGTGGGTCTGTAAAAGTGCAGACAATGAAATGAGAAAAACGAATGACTTCACAGAGAGAATGGGGTGACATGTCGCGCTGCTGTAGGAAGATGAGGACTGAGATGCTGTAAAAGGCACAATCACCCCCTGCAAAATTTAAAGCCTCATGGCATGTGGGTAATTGGATTACTTAGTAAATCACCTCTGTAACATCAACAAAATCATATATATTTCTTGAGACTGATGTATTAGTTTTCTGAAACAGCTGAAGAATTTTGGACAAAATTTTCTATGCACATGCATAGAATTCCACATGAAGCAGACGGCTGGCTTAAAAATAATAGCCCAGAAAATGGGAAAAATTCTAAACAACTGAAAATGGATTCCTGTATGCAGCAATGCCTTTAACCTTAATAAGATACAGGTCCCCCTCCAAGACTTTAAAATATGAATTGAAAGATTCCATAGACTGTGTGCATGAAACAGTAGGTAGATGATGAAGTCCAGTAAATGTAATTGTAGCAATCAATAGGTATGTATTGGCTTTGTAATTACTTTCCTATTAAAGCTAAATTAGCTAAGGTATATTTCAGGCATTTGTTATCATTTAAAGGATTGCCGATAATTCTTATCTTATTGAAAAAAAGATTACTCCTTATTGGAAAGGCCATAAAGCAAACCTGAAAATCTTTATCATCCATGGAGTTTGTCTCACAGCCCATGGTGTCATCAATAAAACATCTCACGGACTGCTCACTGCTGCTGCGCAGAACTGAGGACTATTAAAAGTGGTAGGTATTGATCATTTTCTGTCCTGACACACCCTAACACATGTTTTAATGTTGGTATTGCTCTTGGATCATGTCTCACTCCTTTAGGACATGTCAGTTCAGCACCCAGCTGACCTATCCAGCATTCCTGGCATACCTTCAGTCAAGCCCCATGAGCTGATATCCATAAAAAGCCACTTTAGCTGACAGAAAGGGTACAATACACTGGTTTTAAATGCCTACTTTTTAAAATCTGCTTCGTAAAACTTATTTTTGCCTGGGCCACCCAGCTCTGTTGTTCTTTTATGCTGCAAGAAGCAGGTTGCATCTTCCCCTCCAGCCGTTACCAAACAGTCTGAGGGGGGAGAAGGCAGCAGTTAAATCTCTCACAAACCAAATGTTAACTCTCAAAAACCACCTGTGGGGGGAAGAGTCTGCCTTTGCACGTGTCCCTCTTATGTATTCTGTGCATGCTACAGTTTCTCTCCTATGCGTCCCAGGCAGTTTTCTCAAGATTATGTGATTTACATTCTGCATAGGTCTATGTGGATCCATACCTCTCAGCAGGAGTGATTTTTATAGATTTACTGTACCAGCCAGAGGCCAGGGTAGGATTTGAATTTTTTTCTTAGATGTGATTCACAACAGAGTCTCAAGGGCAGAACATCCCCCAGCTGCTACAGGCTTCAGCTCCTGGGAAAATCATACCTGTCCAAGGTGGAAGGTCCTTCCCAAGGCACAATCCCTGCCTAAGACTTTTTAAAGGAGCTAAAGAAAACTGAGGGCTCTGACACATGATCAAGTTATTGAATATTAATGAGTTACCATGCATCAGCTGAACCACAGCATACTTAATCGTAGCCCATTGCTACCGCCGAGGATAACATAAAAGTATTACCTCTTTCACTGAGGTCTGGTGTGACTCATTTTATCTACGTTTGCTACAAACTAAAAGCACACACAGAGAGCCAGCTACTGCCACTCAGCTGACGTGGTAAGTCGTGAAACTACGGTCACAGGGGATACAGGGGAATCAGTAGTCAGGTTCATCAAAGTTGCTCATGCACTTCTGAAATGCCATGTCAAATGTCAGTACAGTAGAAAAAGCACTAGCAAATATCTCCTGACTGAAAAAAGACATCCTTCAACTGTCAGGAGAACAGCCGCAGTGATATGCTGAGCACTACTTTGACTTGGCCTATACAGTGGCTCTGTTCCTAAACTCTCCCTCCACCCTAGGGGCTTGTATCTCACCCCAAAAGACCTTGTTTCTCACCAGAACTCCTTTGCATGGCCACCATGCTCTTGACAAAAGGATGAAGAGATGGTTTGCAGACCAGTGCAGCCCCATCTGAGTAAGATATCTCAGTCTGGTCTCTCCTATTCAGTATGCAGCAGAGCTTAGCTTTTAAATAGTATTTTTTTAAGTTTATGCACACAAACAAGCGTTGTAGGCTATTGAGAAAAGTGGCCTTTCTGGATTTTGGAGGTTGTTTTGTTTTCCTGGGGTTTTTTTTGCTACTGCAGAAAATGGCGCATGGGGTCTATCTGCAAGAAATGTTTTGCTTTTAGATAATACCAGTCAGTTGGGGGCGGGGCTTAAGAATTCTAGTAGGCAATTAGTATTTTGGGTGATCTCAGGGGGCAGAAGCCACTGAACACTCTTAAAATGGTATTGCTAAGGAAATCAGGTAAATATACTATGCTACAATGGTCATTGAAAGTTTATGAACACAAATGCTAGGACAGGAGAAGATTCTATGGGCTACCAGGTCTTGCAGTGTAAGACACGCTGGATTGTTGCTTTCAAAATTCCTTCCCTGAAATATATGCTTCAAGTGTGGCACTTCAACGTGACTTAGAGTTGTTTATATTTGTTCCTGTTTTGATATTGTGCAGCTTATTTAATGCAATCCAGCCTCAGTATTCTAAGGGAATTGAGTATTCTTATGGGCCTGCACCCAAGAGAGATAAAATCTCATCTTGAGCTTAATTCAAACTAGCGGCATGCAAATACAACAGTACAGTGCATGTGTGTCTGTGACGTCTGTGCATCTAGACCTCCTGTGCACCAATCCCCAGAATTTCCTTTGGTAGGGTTAGTTTGCGCTGAGATAACTCGCAGTGTAGAAATCTCTTTGCAAGTCTATTCATCCCTACTTCCTGTAAAAACTGATTTAAAAAAATCATATTTCCTTATTATATATACATTACCAGCATTCTGTCAACCTTATTGATGGTTTCCCATTAAAATGTGAATTTTCCAATAGCTTCTAAATAGACATTCTAAGGTGGGATTTCAAAAACCTTGTCATTAAGTGAATTTTGCACAAATCAAGGTCACTGGAAAAACTCCAGAAAGAGTAGAGTTATAGCAAAGCTAGCAGACTTTCAGAACAACAACAACAAAAAAATCAATCCAAAGAATCACTAACCAAGAACTCCTTTGCCATTGTTGCCGCAAAATGACTTCACTAAGTGAGACAGGACCACTCTGTTTTGACTGGTGAAGAAATAATATTGAGAGGCTAATGTCAATGTGAGAAATACCTTTGCTTCTTTTCATACCATTTAAATTCCCGTTCTGTTACCATACCATACTGACGACATGCAGAAGTAATATCTATTGAAAACATGACTTTATTTTATTTCTGGAACTCTTAGCCCTCTCAGAACTTTATGCCTTTCCATTTAAGATAGTTCAAGACCTCATATGAAGGCATGATTTTTGCAAATAGCCTTCACTTTTTGTACATTGTCATATCAAAGGACTTTTTGCTGCCTCACTTTCTGTCCCCTGCTCACGCGCGTTTCTTGGAGCCGTGGATCCCAGGAGCACAAAGGAGCCCCGCAATGGTTGTGCAATGGTCGCGCCTGACAGGCAGTTTTGAGGACCTGTCTCTAGTGACTGCTTCTAGGCAGAAACACTGACTGTGCCCACAGCACATGGTGTCATGCCCACCACCCTTATATCTCATCAGGAATGTCTACCTCCCTCCATGAACTACATATGGAATAGAAATGCATGGTTTTCCTGAGATCAGAGGGCCTGAAATCCTGTGCTCCTTTTTTTTTTTTTTTTCTCTTTTGCACTAGAAGGTGTCTATACCTAGAAATTAAACCACGCCAAAGCCCATTGCTTGGGCTCCCAGGTCAACCAGCATAAGCTGACCACGTCCACAGTACTAAGCTCTTAGAATCATAGAATCATAGAATAGTTTGGGTTGGAAGGCACCTTTAAAGGTCATCTAGTCCAATCCCCCTGCAATGAGCAGGGACATCTTCAACTAGATCAGGTTACTCAGAGCCCCGTACAACCTGACCTTGAATGTTTCCAGGGATGGGGTATTTACCACCTCTCTGGGTAACTTGTTTCATTGTTTCACCACCCTCATTGTAAAAGATTTCTTCCTCATAGCTAGTCTAATACTATCTTTTAGTTTAAAACCATTACCCCTTGTCCTATCGCTACAGGCCCTACTAAAAAGTTTGTCCCCATCTTTCTTATAAGCCCCCTTTAAGTATTGAAGGGCTGCAATAAGGTCTTCCCAGAGCCTTCTCTTCTCCAGGCTGAAAAACCCCAACTCTCTCAGCCTTTCTTCACAGGAGAGATGTTCCATCCCTATGATCATCTCCATGGCCCTGCTCTGGACCCATTTCAACAGGTCCATGTCTTTCTTGTACTGAGGACTCCAGAGCTGGATGCAGCACTCCAGGTGGGGAGTACCAGGTACCAGAGCGAAGTAGAGGGGCAGAACCACCTCCCTCGACCTGCTGGCCATGCTTTTTTTGATGCAGCCCAGGATACAATTGGCTTTCTGGGCTGCGAGCACCCATTGCTGGGTCATGTCCAGCTTTTCATCCACCAGTACCCCCAAGTCCTTCTCTGCAGGGCTGCTCTCAATCTCTTCCTCCCCCAGCCTGTATTGATACGGGGGGTTGCCCTGACCCACGTGCAGGACCTTGCACTTGGCCTTGCTGAACCTCATGAAGTTCACATGGGCCCACTTCTTGAGCTTGTCCAGGTCCCTCTGGATGGCATCCCTTCCCTCAGGCATGTCAACCACAACACTCAGCTTGGTGTCATCTGCAAACTTGCTGAGGGTGCGCTTGATCCCACCGTCTATGTAATTGATGAAGATATTAAACAGTACTGGTCCCAATATGGACCCCTGAGGGACTCCACTTGTCACCGGTCTTGGTGCTTCCAAAACAGGTTGCCTGTGTTCAAATTGCAACTAGGACAAGATGTTCCTGCAGAATCGAAGATGCCTCTGATGGACTCAGGTCTAACTGAACTTCAGTGTTCAGATACAGCTCCTGACACTTTACTAGTATACACCTAATAGATCATTCTCAAGTTTATTATCCGCTTGACAGGTAACAAAAAACTAGCACATTGGTATTTATCCGTAATGTAGCTATGGTAAAAGTCTTCATCTGCTAAGAAGTAAAGAGACAAGAAAAAGCCCTGAACTAGTTACCAAAACAGAGGTTAGCATTTATGCAACTACAGCTTCTCCATAACACTGAGCTTTGATTCTCCAAGGTTGAGAGACTATTTCTATTTTTTAATTAAGATTCCCAAGATAAAGATAAAGACAAAATTGCCAAGCTTTTTGCGTTAAACATCAGGTAAGGAGGGAAATTTCATGCCCTAGGAAAAAAAGATGCTGTGAGGCAGAGTGGGTTTTTCTTTTTTTAAATAAGCACGATAAAAGTGTTTAGTAAAAGTAATAAATGTAAAGAGGAAAATAATAAACATAAAGAGGGAACCTACATGGGTCATGTAGTGAGGACCTGACATTCATTTCTCAGCTATGCCTGCTCAGAAAGGGACCATTTGCTGTAGGTTTAGAGACTTAAAAGTTGCCCCCTCCTAACCTTGCAGGAAGTTATGTGTAGCTTTTCACAGTCCATAATTTCAATGATCCCACAGGGGGTGGAGGGCGGCGGGCACATGTGAGCGAGTCCCCGGAGCCCTGTCGCTGATGGGAAAAAGATTAGCGCGGCTTGCAAAGACACGGAGCAACATGATAGGGAAGATAACTCAGCAGAGCGTCTACCCCAAAATGATTTTTTACTGAATTGCCGGCGTGTTGGCCTGACAGCCCCCCGGTTCACTGGGATTAACATCAAGGCTCCGGCGCGGGAACGGTTCCAGACTGACCGGCGAGAGAGACAATAGACAAAGCTGGGCTCTTTCATCTCGGGGCTGCTGGAGCAGAGCCCTGACAGGTGATGGATGAGCAGAAACCGACACGACTTCCCCATGTCCTCCCCAACACTGCGCGGTTTATGGCCCGACACACTGCGCCCATTATCCCGCCCCTCGCCCCCAGCTCTCCCCGGCCCTCCTCTCCCCCGGGGCCGCCGCGCCCTCCGCCCGCCCCCCCCCCCCGGGCCCCCGCCGCCCTCTCGCCCGGCCCCGGCCGCTGCCGGTGACGGGGGCCGGAGCCGGGAGGCGCCCGGCGGGGGCTGCGCGCTGCCCTGCGCGGCGCCGCTGCGCGCCCGCGGCCGCCGGTGCTGCAGCACCACCTACGGCCGGGAGCGGAGGGACGCGGCCGCGTAAGGCAGCGCCCGGCGCCGGCTGGACCGCATGGAGGGGACAGGCAGACACCGACGGAGTGCCACAGCCTGAGCGGTGGCGCGGCCGGGCGGGGAGCGGGCAGGCAGCGGGGGTACGCGCCTGGATGGCCCCGCTGTGTGGGTGCTGCACTGCTGCGCGCGTATTGCGTTGCTGCTTCCCGCATTGCTGTGGTGCGGGGCATTGCTCTGTGTGTGTATGTGTGTGTGCGTGACACTGCTGCCTGGGTATCACAGTGCTCTGTGTGTGCGTGACATCGCTGCCTGGGTATCACAGTGCTCTGTGTGTGCGTGACATCGCTGTCTGGGTATCACAGTGCTCTGTGTGTGCGTGACATCGCTGTCTGGGTATCACAGTGCTCTGTGTGTGCGTGACATCGCTGTCTGGGTATCACAGTGCTCTGTGTGTGCGTGACATCGCTGTCTGGGTATCACAGTGCTCCGTGTGTGGGTGGCGAGGGCACCCAAGCCGGCGGACCTTTCAGTGATCCGTGTTCCTGGGTCTTTGCTGCCATCACCCCCATCACGCTTTCAGCCACCGAAGGCACCGAACGCCCTATTCAGTCCTCTATCACTTTAGGTACTCTATGCTTTGTGGTCATAATTGCCATCAGATGTGACCATTGCACAGATGTTATGGAATATATCCCTCAAGGCTCCCGGAGGGAGACATTTAGAGAGGAAGAGGAGCACAAGTGGTGGATTCCTCCTGCTCCATCCTTCACTGGACAGCTGAATTCAGCTCTTCACAAGTCTCAGCTCAGGAGGATTTTAGCCTGTGCATGTAGTGCTTGTCCAAAAAGATAAAAACTATCTAACCTGCTTGGCAGGTCAAGACTTTTCGGTCTAGTTGCTTCTATATGAGGAAATATCCATTAAGCACCCTTACAGCAGCTTGTTTAGCTCTCCAGTGATATAAACATTTAACTCTGTGATTCAATCACTTCCCTCAATATTGTCTGAAGTCTAAGATGCTCTAAAGTATCTAAAGTCCTCTTGGATATGTGCTTCAAACTTATACTTACTAGCTAAGAAAAAAATTAAGCTTTAAAACTTCTGGTAGCCCAGCAGGAGTGCCACTTTGTAAGCTAAAAAAGTTCTCTGATTAGAAAGCAGGAAATTCCCTGCCGTTTAACCTGGATTTTTTAACTCACTTTCTATTATATTTCAGATAATGAGACAAGAAGTATCATGAACGATTAAGTACAAATATTATAAAAGAGATAATAGTGTAATTAATTGGGCTTGGGAGGGCGTAAGGACTGAATGAAGAATGAGTGATCTTTAAAAAGAGCTGAATTTAATGGAGGCTTATGTGTACAAAATTTAGAATATTTATATCTGTCATCGTTAACACAGGTATAGAAATATCACATCCATGGCCTTTGTTATGCATCAGCATAAGGGTGTGCTTTCCCTGCAAATGCAGTTATTGAGCATAGCTAATTGGGGGGGGGGGGTTATGCTTCAGGGATAAATCACAGAGAGGACTAAATGTTTGTCTTCAATGTGCACATACGGTGGAGTCATTGCACCTGTAGATGGTAATTCAGAGACATAAAAAGAAGCTTGGGGAAGCAACGAGAAACCATCTGAGCTTGCTCCTGATAGACCTTGATTGATGTGCCCAGTATTCCCTATGTTACTAGTCAATACACAAAAACTAATACTTCAGCAAAACACAGCAAAACTGATTAATATAGAGGCCTTTGAGTCCGCAGTGTCATACAGCTGACAGTTTTATAAATTCAGACTTCAGGTGAGCAATGAAGAATGCATGCCATTAAGCTGAATAATAATACTATGATGCTGAACGAGAAAGCATTAATATAAATGACAGCTAGATGGACTGGAAAAGCAACAAGATAGAAAGTTGAGGCAAACTGCTGTGGCTTTCAAAGGTAAAAAGGTAAACCTGATTATCAGCTTGTGGATTGTTTTGCTTCTTAAGACTGGTAATTTCCTGACCTCACAAAACACACAGGCCTGTTCTTACTAATTTCATGAAGCACTTCACATTGTCAATGAACAGATTTTATTTAGATTTTGTCAGCACATAAACAGGTCATTTAAAAAGGAGTGCAGTAAAGCCATTTTAGGCAGTGATGCTACTATTTTAAATTACAAAAATTTGGATTTGATACAATGTTAGAGAGACCTTCAAAAAATTCAAGCTCTGGTTGGCATTGGGTACCAAATGTTACACTTCTCATTGAATAATCCAGCTGCAAGCCATATGGATTTATCTAAAAAACAAAACAAAACAAAAAGAACCTCAATTCCTTTATTTCTATAACTTGTAATAGATGACTTCAGATTACCAGTAAGGTTTGTGCCCGTTCTCAAACCATTGCTGGAATTTCCACCATGCTGTTAGATGAACTCAGTTGATGCAAACACTCTCTTCTGCTCAGTTTAAGGCATGAACTGGTGGTATTTATGAAAATTTTTCTGTGATACTTTGCACAAAGTGGGAGTGGTTCTAATCTAATTAATAAATGGTTTAAACATTTTGTATTTTACTGTGATTAGTGAATAGAGATCGTTTTGAGACCCAGGCAAAGTTCTCTATTACCTTACAGGTTCCCTCCCGCACCCCCCTTTAACTTGCTTGCTTTCTGGTGCCGTGATTTCTGCATTCCTGAGACCAGCTTTAATAACGCTGTAGGGGTGGTGGAGCAGAATTGTTTGCAAGCATGTAAGTTTTGCTTTGAAATCACAGGTGATCTTGACATTTCTAGCAGGCGGAACTTCCACTTCTGTAAAGCTGCTGGATTCAGTCCAGAGAATTTGGTTTGGATGAGTGAATAAAGCTGAACAGAAATCCTGGGAATACCTCCCTTCACTATGACTCAGAGAGGCACTGCTGGGCATGGTCAAAATCTTAAATTAAAATTAAAAAGCTGCTTGCTTTGTCATACATGTGTTTCTGATGATTTTAATGAAACTATTCACATAGGGGAATTGTGTAACATTTATCTCATTTTCCGAGGAACACTACCGTATTATGTAAGATCGTGCCACTAATGTTCGGCTATCTGCACTGATAAAAGTTAGCTGTGTCACAATATTTATTTTAAATTGCCCTGATAATATGTTTCCATAAATTACAGTACCTGATCTTTCTATACACAGTCCCTGTCCATATGTTGAAACTTCAACTTGTTCCCTACTGTTCTTACTAATGAAAAACATTGCTATGAGCAATTTTCTATACACATGTATTAATTGTGGATTACTGAGATTGCCTAATGAGATTATAATTCTCTGTTAAATATTTCTGACAGAGAATATACAGTACAGAATTTGGAAAACATCTTTAGCTCATGATGAAACCAACTTCCAGCAGGTTTTGTCAGAAATATTCCCAAGAAAGCCTCCATAGCTCTGCAAGAAATTATCCTGCATAATGCTAATAAAGCAGAATTAGTTTAGGTTGCTGCTGACAGCAAAAAACTTCTCAATTGTTTCACCCTATCAGGCTCCCACACTTGGAAATTATTACAAGCAACTGCTAGGAACAAGAAAATTAACACGGGAAAAAGCAGAGAGAGAATTTTCTTTCCTCCAGTTACTCTTGGCACCTTGGGATGATCATCCTAAACTGGATCCCAACTCTGTTATGTGGGTGAAATCACCTCCAATGGAGCACCCTCTCAACACACAGGTAAAAATTCAGTTCAGTTTTCTATGAATTCTCATTTTTATGGGACTTCTGGATTATGTTTTATTATGCAACAGTGGAACAGTAGGGTTTTAAAAGGGAAGATTATTTTTCTCAAATTATTTTTGAGGTAAGATGCTGCACACCAGTGTGCTTTACTAACTGATGGTCGCAGGCAGGAGTTCAGTTGGTTGGAGGGAAGGTGGGCTTTGCTAGTTTTTGGTTTAGTTTCCTGGGAGGCTTTTTTTCTGCTGCTTCCTGTTTGAGATGCTGCAGCTCTGGTCAGCTTGATACAAATGTTTTCTTAAGGTGAATACTGATGCAAGTTACATCTTCTTGTGATTGCTGGGAAATCAGGGAAGATGCTGAGCCTTTTACCACCATGTTCTGCTCTCTGTGGTAAATAGCGTTACAATAAAGAAGCGTATACTAAAGCTCTGACTAGTGCTAAATAACAATGAATTTGGCCCTTTCCTAGTCATAAAGTCTGTAGTAAACAGAGCCAAAGCATGAAGTAAAAAAAAATATTAACTGATCATCCTTGGGTTATGTCAAATTTAAGAAGTTGTGTGGCCCAAGAGGAAATGGATCTGTAGAGCAAAACTGTTGGTGCTGAGGACATGATGCCTCCTGTATATGTATTTTGGAGGTTTTACTTCAGGCCAGATCTATTCTGGTGTCGTGGACTGAACACTCATTAGCACCTAGAGCTGTGAAGTGAACTTCTGGAGCACATCTCCTGGCTTAGTATCGGGGAAAGGAGTCGCTTCCTGTGCTCCAAGACAGCTCCACCACATGGGCAAGAGAGTTACTTCCAAAACTCCATTCCCCTGATCTAAATTACAAAATCGATGCCGACACACCCAAATATTTATTTAATTATCACCATGGGGCCTGGTGTATATGGATGCAAACTTTGCCATGTCACTCGCCCTCATCTTAGATCCAGCCGTGGGCTGTTGTGTTTGTAAGAAAAGCCACAGCCATCCCGCCCCCACTGCACACACGTCTCATTTGCAAGAGAAGAGGTGGTAAATGCAACTCGCATTTCCTCGACTTAATCTGCAGATTGGATATTAAGGAAGTGGGAAATGTGTGTCTGATGACCTCAGGCTGTGTCTATGCTTGAAAACAAAACACGCCACAGATCAGAGCTTGGCTCACACCCATACACGTAAGCTCTCTTCCCTTCAAAACCAGGGTCTCCTCAGGTAAAAGCCTTGCTTTCTTGTACTGAAGTTGCACATCTCTCTCATCCACTTCCTGCTTTTTTTTGTTTACTCTAACGTTTTTAATTTGAGAATTGAACAAAAAAATCCATCACAGCCATATAAATCCTCTCTCTTCCTTCTCTCTTCAAAAGAGTGGCACCATCATGCTACTACAGCTCTTTGGAATCAGAATGACAAAATTTCCAGAAGCAGAAGAGCCTTGTTTTACACCCTGGCAAAGACTGGTGGAATAGGACATGATGACGAAATGATATTCCTGTTTGGGAACTCAGTGTTGTGTACCCATCCCTTATTTTACCATTCTTACTCTGCAGACCAGACCACAGAGCGTGCGAGCATACCTTAAGTCTGCAGCACCTAACACTTGACCTCAGAGACCAATGCATCTAAAATCCTCCACACTTTGCACAAAACTAATACAACTCAAGCCCATCCTGCAGATTCTGTATACTTTGCAAATTGCTTTGCTTTCCTGGCACTGATGAAGATGCTGCTGATGCCCAGGGGTCCCAGTCATCATTGCTTCTAGTGTTGGCAGTTCTGTAGGTGCTGTGGTCTCTCTATTAGGTAAAAATTGCCTTTTATCCTCAGCTCACACTGAAATCTTCTCTGTCTTCTATTTTTGACATTTTTTTTTTTTGTTTTATAACTGAAAACCAAAAATAGGAGCCTGTATTTCCACACAGACAATGTAGTTAAACAGGGTTCAGGTGTAAACTGCCAGTATTTTGCCTCAGAATGCAGTGCTTGGTAAGGTCACATCCTCTGCTTCTATAAATTAGAGTTGCTCATTAAATAGAGCTATTCTGATTCGTGTCAATTCAGGAGATGGTTTGATGTGATGTGAAGAAAAAGTTCCTAAAAATTAGACATCCATCCTTGAAGACTGCTGAAGGAATATATTCCTCGTATTTGGTACGGACAATTTCTTGATTTAAAATCTCTGCATCTATAAAACTCCTGTCCATGGACACTCTAAAATTGCACATCCAATACTTGTCCGTATCAGGAGCATTAATTCTAGATAGGAGTGAAGGCTTAAGAACTACCTCTTTAGTCTAACATCTGGATGTTCGGGGGAAGTATTTATTTAAAATCCATTGATCTAGTACAGACCCCACAGACTATCAACTTAGGATGAACATGGTTGTATAGACAAATCTGCCTATAAAAATAAAAAAAAACCCCTAAAAATCCAGGTTAATCCAAAATAATTCACTTAAATGAATCTCATAAAGGAAAAACATACTTAGAGTTATCAGTAATTCATTGCCAGAAGGAAGGTATGTATCAAAAGAGGATTTGCAAAGGCCTCTCCTAATGCCCAGTGTTCTTCAATATATTTATAAAAGTCATGGACAACGGGCCAGAGAATACTTTCATTACATTTGTAAATAATACCAATGTGGGAAGGATTGAGAATGCAACAAAGACACTCAGGTACATCTTGCTACTGAAAAATGGTCCCATTTTCCCCAGGCCATTATTTCCCTCAGACACAATCATTCACATAGCAGTTGGAACTAACGTGACCAAAAAACCCCCAAAAGGATTACTTTTCAACTGCATATTGTAGACTGCGAAGCGACATGACACCTGGCTCAGAACGAGGAATAGGGTGGGAATGCGTGACCAGAGCTGGGGGCAGGGAGGGGGAGATGCCCTCTTCAGCCACAGGCATTGTAACGGGACCCTGCAATTGCACCCCCATAATACACTGAAGGCTGGAAATAGAGTTCAAAATAATCTTGACAAATGGGAAATTCACTGAAAATAGGATTAAATAGTATAGGAGCAAAGTACTGTACTTAAGTAATATAAATGGCCATTGTAGGTGGATAACAAGATTGCAGTTCCCCCTTTGAAGTTTATTTTTTTTCCACACTGACTTCTGTGTGCACCATCTTGATCCCGTGCCTCTGTGCTACCTATGTGAATTTTGGGTTGCCTTTCCAGTTTGGTTACGATTAAGTATTAGGGCAAACCAGAGAGAAGGCTGTTCTACAAGTCGGTGAGCCGATACTCAACCTGCTGCCAGTGCTTATTGCAGATAACATCTGTAGTAATTCTTGTGTCCTACAATTGTTTCACCTACAGCCTCCAGTTTCTGCCTTTTCAAACAAGGCAGGAGACAAAACAAACAAAAAATCTGCTCTCACACGCGAAAATCACAACCTAAATAATAGGATTAGAAGGCTTCATGTCTCTCATGTTGTATATCCACAGTTAAACCCAACACTGAGGTCTTTCCTCAGTCTTCAAGTAGACCTTACTCAGGTGGAAACCTTGTGGAAGGGTTCAGTGCACCAGAGATCTCGGCTGCCTTCTCTAGATATCATTCTCTCTTATATTTAGGCTTTCTATTAATTTGCTTTTATAGACAGGCACCCCAAAGCTGTACCTGCACCCTTCTATATTTCAACAGGGTACAAGGCCTATATAGTTTCCTATATTGCCCTTGTTACCTTCCCACTATGAATGGAGCAATATTATGTACATCTAACATGTGAGATTTCTTTTCTTACACTTTTACCAGAGGATAATGATTTCTTTTCCTAGCATTTAGATTAAAGGAAAGCTTGGGTGGTTTGGTTTTTTTTTTTTTAATTACCTTCTGATGTCATTTAAACTAATGGAATTACACTAGAATACAAACAATATGCAAAAGAAGAGACTAGGGCTCCTAAGCCATGTTTACATCGGCATCTGAATGAGGAAACCCTTTTTCTGAGCTGCACACACATCATTCTCCATGGAGCGTGGTTTGTATAAAGCTGTATTGTTCCCTCTTCCAACTCACTCAGAGGGCTTTTTGTATTTCTGCTGCCTTTTTTTCCCCCCAGTCCTATACACAGCCCATTTTTCTCTTTTTATTCTTACTGCTGCTGCGTCCTGCTTCCTTCTTTGGCCTTTTTGCAGCATGTAGCAGAGCTCGGACTCCCACCTCTCAGCACACAGTATCTCTCTCTTAAACCAGCCTGCAGTCCGCAGGAACACACGGTTCCATCAGCCCCGGCCAGCGACCAGGAGCTTCTCTGAACAGATCCTGAGACCCTCGGCTTCTGCAGCAAAGTGAACCGCAGGGTGGGGAAGTCCGTGGCTCAGCATTTAGCCTGTATCAGCAGCAACTCACACCCCTGGTTTTACTCTACAGGCATATAAAAAAACCCCAAAGAAAACACAAAACGTGTAATACTGGATTTAAGTTTGCTTCCAAAACATTGTGCTCAACAGCTTACGCTGAAAAGAGAGAAGGGTCTTTTCTTCCCCAAGTAAGATCAAGGAGTGATGGAACAGAGATAAATAACAGTTCGCAAAATTCAGCTGTTGTTTGGCACCCATGGTTATTAAATCCACCATTGTAACTATTAGATTTTCTTTTGTTCTTTTCTTACTTATTGTGACTATCTGCTGATAATAATTACATAGCAGGAATAAGACAGTGAGAGTAACATTCTACCCATATTCAATTATGCTACACTTCACCTTTCTCAGATTATATGAATTATGATTCATGGCTTTGGCAAACCACTCATAGTTAAAGGGCACTCAAATAAGGAAGAAAAACAAATGTAATCTCTGGCTCCAGAGTACTCATGCAAGCCCTGGTAACCCAGTGATCAAATGATCTAGCCTTACATAATTATCCCTCTTTTATGAACTAGTAAACAAAGGCAAAAAGGTGTCTTTCCTAGTGAGAGCCAGCGCAAGGATATCTTATCCATTAATTTCCACTGAAGCTTTAAAAATATTATTGTTAGAATGTTAGTATTTTGCCTTAATGTTCACAAACTTCAATCAGGATAAATTCTTACATTTGAAATCAATTACAGTGTTTCAGCAGGGGATGACAGATGACATCTAAGTCCCTCATATTTTAGACTGCATGGCAGAATTTGTATTTCATCAGCTGGCTACAGTTTTATATAATATCACTTAATAAAACTGAACATTTTCCTTAACACAAATTAATGTATTTTGGTGTTTGTTTAAAGGAGTAACTACACAAAAGCCATCATGTAATACAAAACAAATGTCTGATGAACCATTGTTTTTCCCCACCTAACATCTCTGTCTTCTTGAACCACAGTTACCTGGAGTAAGATTCAAAGTGCCTACATAAAAAAGCTACATCGCTACTAATAAATTGAACAGGTCTAGTCCCTGGCTGGTGGGCTGATTGGCATGATCTGGCTACAACCATACCCTTATTCTTTCTCTGCCTCCAAAACAGCATTGTCACAACTGACGGAGCGAAGGCTCGAGCTGTAGGTGGACCTTCTTGGGTACTGGGGTATGGGGTGGGACTGAAGGATGCCAGGCACCCAGAGACTCCCGGCGCTCACACCCGTGCCCTGGCCCGATACAGTTGTACAGCTGGAGTGTCTGTGTTCAAGAAAGGGCTTTTATTCACCTTGTAACAGATTTATCTAGACCACATTTCTTCAGCTACCTACAGTGTGGGGTAGTATCAAAAGCCTCATGGAGGCAAATGACTTGATATTGCTGCTTCTCCTCTGCTACTTCTTCCTCTCTATCAAGGAAACTATACTGCTTTGACATGGTCTGACATGGCCTGTTATCTAACTGGGCTCTTATTTGCACACCTCTTCCTGATTTTTAAGGGCAGGCACTTGCCTCACCTCCCCTTTAGAAGTAACCACATAGAACTACAGTCTGTGCTAAGCCAGTTCATCAAATACCTTTTGATGAAGTTCATCAGGCCCAACCTCCTCCAAAATACTGCATTTAGCTAAGGCTGGGGCACTGAAGCATGAGCTCGATATTTAAGGATATTACTTGCAGCATATCTACTACTTGCTATGGGATAATGGTGAAAAATGCTAGCTAACTGACAGATCAGCAAGTAACACTGCAAAGCTTTTCCATTACTAGGGTTGTGTTTTCTCGTATTAGTATTGTCAGTGCTATGTGCCATTGGAAGCATCATTCCTTTCTTTCCTCAGTCCATTTTAGTATCAGAGTGGAGTAATTCCACTAAGTCAGTGCAGCAGTACCTACAGGAGACAATTTCCAAGTATTCCGAAGAGCTGAATTGCTTTGCTATACCTCTTGATTTCATTGCCTAGTTCTAGAGGCTTTTTGTAGATCCTAAACATTTCCAGGTCCTCCTGTCCCTAGTTGTTTGTATTCGCCTCTCACGTTCTGATTTCACTGTTTAAAGGGCAGGGAAAGTTTACTGAATGGAAAGACCTTGGAGTCTACAATATCAAACAGCGGAGTGACCTCAAAGGAAAACATATTTCATTAAAAAGAAAAAAGAGTTTCCTTGCAAATCCAGCTTGTTTTACCCACTCAGATCTGTCTTTTTGCTGCCTCTGTGGTAACACATGTTTTATATGAATCTATATTAAGATGAATTTTAACCTACAAATAACTAGATACAGCTATGCAGTAGGAGGGAATTCCTACAAGATGATGTAAAGTTTTTTAAGCAGTAAAATTAAAAATAGCACATAAAACCTGACCAGTAGATTTGGATCTGAACCAAGGCAACACATTTGGGAAACATTATCAAGTTTATCAGGGGTAACATATCACAGAAAATCTGCTTCTGTTTATACGCCATTTATTATTCATTTTTGACATTTCCCTTTTTTCTTCAACCTTTTTTACCCCTAAGCAAATATATGCTAGACTTAACTGAAATGTGAGATAACAGACTGGTCTTTTAATTTTCTTTCCCTATAAGACAAAAGCAGATCTGACTAGAAGTAAAAAAAAAATTCTATGAAATATAAGTACAGGAAAAAAAAGTTGCCAGAATAGCATTGGTAATAAAGGAGAAACCTGCCTTACAATGAAAACCAGAAAAAAATTAAAATGCCTAATAAGATTAAACTAAGGGCCAAATTCTGTCCTTCCCTATGCTGTCTTCCATTTCATGATGTATAAATAGCACATCACAGACTTCTGCCTCATGCAACATACCATATCTGTGATAAAAAGCTATTTTTTATGTCTAGGACACCTATATTAATAGGGTTATGCCAGCAGAGACTTTTTTGCCCATGGTTGTCAGAATGTTTGCAGGTCAAAACAGTTTATGGTACCCAAGTCTAACTCAGGGAAAAATACAATGAAAGCAAATTCAGTCTTGGTAAATGACCCACTCCCACAACTTTACTCGGACAAATTCTCACTCATATCATCACAATAAACTTTAAATGAGAAAGAGCTATGACTTCTTGCTTTTGATCTGTCTTCGAAATAAAGGTAATCATTAAAAGTCAGTTTAAACCTGGTCCAAAGTCAGCCAAGATTCACGCACTCTTTCTACTGAATGCAGTTCAAGTTGAAGCTCAACTTAAATTTGAATTCTTTTATGTTGGTTGTTTGCCCATCAGTAGTTCGTAATTTCCTTCAATGGATTCAAATGCAAAATATCAACATGTCTTTGAAAGCTGTTATTGAACAGTGATTTGTTCTGATGCTGAGATCTCCAGCTGAGGTGAATGTTTATCATTCTTTGCTTGGATGAGCAAAACTTTTGGAGTGGTTTCAGGAGCAGATCTTTCCTCTGTGTGCTCTAGAATCCACGCTTAGACCCCATCCCATCAGCACTCCCTCCTTTTATCTCAAAGAAAGCAAACACAATAATGGG
The DNA here is from genome assembly GCF_018139145.2 of Gymnogyps californianus. Taxonomy (NCBI): domain Eukaryota; kingdom Metazoa; phylum Chordata; class Aves; order Accipitriformes; family Cathartidae; genus Gymnogyps; species Gymnogyps californianus. Next base: position 114,979,571 of record NC_059473.1, read on the forward strand.
CATAAAGGGGTGAAGACATTTATTTTAAAATGCGAGCAAACCCCCAGAATATAATAATATAATATATATATATATTATTTAGTGTTTATTTATGGTTTAGCTTTATTTTAGTAAATGCTGCAGTTTTGTAAGTAAGTGGAGGCTTTTTTTAGCATCTGTGTGATAAAACAGCTCTGTGATTTCATCAGTTGTTGCATACTGCTGCTGATGTAAATGCTTTCTTTGAGTATCATCTACTGAATATTTCCAACTGAACAATTATTTATGGTAATAAAAGGTAACTGTGAAGATTCTTGTAATTACAACATACAATGAGTTTGCAGATTCACACCCAGACGTTACTAAGGAAATTTTGGGTAACTCTCCACTACTGTGGCAGAGCACAAAACTCATGTTTTGGCTAATGTAAGGTAACATGTCTTAAAACATGGTATTTAGAGGATGTTTATGCAAAGTGGATACAGATGGAAGAGACCAGAGAGAGTAAGTCAAAAGGAGTTACTAGTAACCCAGTAAGGTTGAACTGCTGAACCCTGTTGTGGAAATTAGCATTGCTGGTGATGCTGTCAGGTAGCTGAGTGCTACTAGACAGAAAAGATGATTTATTAGCACACATGAAGAAAAAGTTACAACTTGTAAGAACGAAGAGGTTTTGTTTGGGGTTTATTTTGGTTTGTTTTCAGCTTGGCAATTTGAAGGCTAATGACTTGAGCAGGCTTTGAATCAGATCCTCAAAGATAAACTAAATGAGGATGAAAACCAAGTCATTTATTTTATATTGCTGCTTGTGTTGCCTCTCTTTTGCTGCTGCAGAAATCCCAGCACAGGATAGCACTAGACACTGCTCAGAGTAAAAACTTTCAGATACTGGGAACACTTAGATGTTTCGTTGCCTCTCCTGAGGATCAGTGGAAGAGCTGGCATTTCATCCAAGGTAATAATCCAGGATCTCCACAGTCCACAGTGGAGAGATGGAGGCATTTCTGGGGGTGAGTCAGTCCACCCTAACATATGAGTTGAAGAAAGAATGAGGGTCTTCAGTGGTCTGTCTCTCCATACTGTTTGGAAGACTGCACATAGGAGGACATAATTTGCTGCCTCAGGCAAAGCCCATGGCTGTTGCAAGCTGTGTCCCTTGAAATGTCAAATGAAAATTAAGGTTATAACACCTGCCACCTGTACTTTCACGATGTCTGTGGCAGGCAGCACTCAAAAGTCTATGCTTCAAACAGCATATCAGGTCAAGACGAACAAAGCTGTGGAAGAATCCACCTGCTTCAAATGGAGGCAAAAATATATTTTCTAATTTTGAAAAGAGATGATTAAAAAAATTAAAAAATTAATGCCATTAAAAAGAAGGTGAGAGGATGTCCTTTTAGCAGCTCCAATGCCAGTACTCTGACCATGAATTATTTTTGTTCTGCTTTCAAGATCAGGGAGGTGAATGACCCGTCACTGCAAAGTCTAGAATGCTATCTTTCATTTTTATGCTTCTTGACCCATGAAGTCAATAAAAGATGTCTCAGAGATTCGTCCAGCAGAGGTTTCTAATACGATTGTGATACAATTGAATGAACGCCCCAGGAGAAATGAACTTTCCAAATACACACAAAATCCCAGACTGACTTTCCCCATGAGGCCAAAACCCTGTTATTTCACGGGCCTTTTGTTTTACACAGAAATGGCCCCACTGCTACCTGGTATGAAAATAATCTGAATTAAATTGAAGCCTGTACCTGTCAGAGCTAAAAACCACAAATGTTTGCTTGTTAGTCTTTATCAGCTGATTTTTATTAAGTATGGCATTTCAAATTGGTCTTGGGGTCAGAGAGGACAGATGACTTTTTTTTTTTTTTTTTTTTTTAATTTCAGAAGTATGAAAGAACTGAGGAATCTCAAACTTTCCAATATGAACAGTGATCAGTGGCTTAGGCACCCGTGTCAAACTTTACCAAAATGGTTCTGTCTTTTCTCAGCTCAATTACAGTGTGCCTCTTGATTCAAACTACTTGCATACTCAGGAAATATCTGTAACAGTAAAACCCCAGTTTCCATCTGGAAAATACATATAATAAGGAGGACTACTGATACTTGTTTGAAAAATAATCTTGTCTCAGAAGTAATATTTTTCAACGAAATAATTGAAACTAATTTTCAGATAGCATGCCTTTGAGTACTTTTCCTGACTTCATTTAACCTACACTGGATTGTATTATATAAAAATCTGGCCAATTATATCACGAATGACAAAAATAAAGAAAAAAAAATTGGTCTCATTTGCATATCTCAAAGTAATTACAGTTGTACAACATATAATCAGAATAGTGGGTCTCAATGTGAATGTGAAACCACTGAACAAAAGGAATCTTCATTAGCTTTTTAAGCTTCCAAATTTAATAAAGCAAATGTCACTTTGACAGGCTGTGTAAAACAAATGTGGCATTCACCCTGTAGTTTTAAAACACAGCTGCAAAGAATTGGCTAAGTCAGTGGTTACAAATAATCTTTCATTGTATAAATATCATAGATATTATTATGAATGTATACCTGAGTATGTGTAATTCAAAATTAATCAGAAGAACAAATACGTACATTTCATCTGATACACATAACAAAAATCTCCACAAAATCCTTTAATTAGGTTGGCTAGATAACACAACTTTTCTTTCTCCAAATTAAAAATTTTCATAGAGATGTAATACCTGGTTCAGTCTTACATTGATATATTCAGTATCTCAGTAACTAGGACCATGTATACCTGTTTGGTGAAGTTCATCTAGAGACCTAATTCAAGTCCACTGTAAGGAATCTTGTTTGGGAAGGTTTCTATTAAAGACCCTTTGAGTTCTGATGCTGGATGCTATTTAAGTCTGAGTTTAATAGTTAAAGTGCCTATAATTAATCACAGCCTTGTGTGCAATACAAAAAAAAAAGAAAAAACATGAAATGGATTTAAATTTTTTTTTTCCCCAGCCACCCTAAACTAAATCAAACACAAAAGATCATGGAACTAGCGTATTTCACTGTCAGACATTTCTTTCTTATGAGTTTATAAAGACACAAATAGGAACTGCATAGAAAATTCTTGCGGAAAAGAATTAAAATCATATAAAACAATAGTATTCGATTTAGAAATATATCTGAAATTGTCAAATATTAATACTGTTGAAAAACCAGTATAAGATCACTTTTTTCAATAACCTTCTCAGAAATGTTACCAAATGAGGTTCAGCTCCCATCTCTCTGAATTCACTGAGAAGACTCCATTTACAAGAGGAGAAGGCAGATGGAGGCTGCATACAGGTGAGGTAAGGTGAGCCACCTCGCATTCCCTCACACGCTGCTTTACATTACTTGATAAAGCCAAGCATCAAAGAGCAAAGGTTACAGCCTGAGGTGGGCCCTCAGGCAGCAACTGGAGTGGCAACCGAGGCTCTGCACAGTGCAATGCTGCTGCCACAGAAAGGGAGGTAAGGTTTGTAAGAGCCCTTAAGCTTCCTCCTACCATGGAGGTAGGACTAAATCATGTCTGTAAAGAGACCAGTTTCTTCATTTTGGTTAGAATCCTTTCGTGGTCAAAGCCCTTCAGACGTTCCCTGTCCATCTAACATGATCTGAACTTCAGACATTGCCATGTCACACAACCCACAGGACAGGGTAGTTTTTGCACTGCACGGTGACTGCATCCATGTCAAGTCTTGTGCTTTGTCCTCTTTTAATTATGGAAGATCTAAACCAGTTGAGGTTGATCATCTCCCACTGTCCTCTTCCAACTTTTTTTGTGTGTCTAGAGAAGACAGACAAACTCTTCCACAATTTTCAAGGCAGTAAGAGAGTAGCTGTTTGACACATCACTAAAATCCATGGAAAATTTCTTTAAACCCTAGGATTTCACTGAAGTGGATGCAGAATCAGAATGAGAACAATCATAAGCTGTAATAGCAATTTTGATCCAAGCCACACACAAATATTCCAACCTTTAAGTTCTGTTAGCAATTTTAAAATGTCAAGAGGTATGTCACATTCTTAATACCCAAGTCTACAGATTTAATTGTCAACAGCCCAAATATCCAAGACAAGAGAATTATATTAATTCCAGCTGGACCTCAAATTAAGATCTGTTGAAAAATCATGATATATCTTCCTCTTAAACTAGGGATTAGTGCTTGGTTGATCTACTTTTTAACTATATACTTACTGATTTTCTAGAACACCTACTGCACTGTTCATTTTAGTTTTAATTTCAAAGCAGTCAAGCGCAAGAGATCTCTGCAAGATTATCATGTTACGTCATTGATCTGCACTAGCAGAAGACTCAATTTGCTCAGTAATAAGCAACTTAGGTCAAAGGCCACGACTGAGAAAAGACAAAGAGTATCATTTACACCCATGTCAATCAGAAACAGCTCTATTGAAATCAACTGAGTTACATTTGTCTCAAATTGGTGTTAAAGAGAATTCTGTGTTTGCAGAATTTGGATTATGTGTCAGTCAGGAATTCACCTTTATTAGTCTGTAGCAGGGAGCACTACAGACTACTAAGTTAAAATACTAGATCTGCTATGTTGGCTTTTTAACCAAAATGGGTTTTATTCTCTTATTGGCAAATCAAAATTCATGTCACTGTTTCAGCTCACTGGCTTCCATTGCATTATCTAATCTGCTTCAAGGTATGAATTCATAGATTCTGTAATTTTGCATTAGAGAATTCATCTGAGGTAAGAGAATAGTAATTAGTGTCCTACTTTTTAAAGAAAAAAAAAACTCAACAAAAACCCACCTCTTCCAACTATTTGCAACTATTAGCAAACTAGGATATGCAAGATCAAAGATGGCAGGAGGCCTGCATGGATGAACACGGAGCTCCTGACTAAACTCAAACATAAAGAGGCAGCATGCAGGAAGCGGGAGCAGGGACAAGAGACCCAGGAAGAATATAAAGACACTGTCTGAGCATGCATGGTTGGGGTTAGGAAAGCCAAAGCCCTTCTGAAGTTAAATCTGGTGAAGGATGTGAAGGCCAACAAAAAGGGCTTCTACAGGTATATCAGCAGCAACAGGAAAGCTATGGAAAATGTATGCCTGCTGCTAAATCGGGTACGGGACCTGGTGACAAAGAATGCAGAAAAGGTCAAGGAACTCAGTGCCGCCTTTGCCTCAGTCTTTAATAGTAGGATTTGCCTTCAGGAATCCCTGGTCCCTGACACCAGAGAGAAAGTCTGGAGCAAGGAAGACTTACTCTTGGCGGAGAAGGATCAGGTTAGGGAACGTTTAACAAACTGGACATACGCAAGTCTATGGGACCTGATGGGAGGTACCACAAATGCTGAGCGAGCTGGCCGATGTCACTGAAGGCTTGTTTATCTTGACTTCAGCAGGGCTTTTGACACTGTCTCCCATAACATCCTCATAGACAAACTGATGAAATATGGATGAGATAGACAGTGAGGTGTATTGAGAACTGGCTGAACTGCCAGGCTCAAAGGGGTTGTGATTAGCAGCACAAAATCCATCTAGAGGCCAGTCCCCAGTGGCGTACCAGTGGTTGATACTGGGACCAATACTGTTTAACATCTTCATTAATAACCTAGAGGGTGGGACAGAATGCACCCTCAGGAATTTTGCAGATGATACAAAACTGGGAGGAGTTGTTGATACACCAGATGGTTGTGCTGCCATTCAGAGGGACCTTGACAGTCTGAGAATTGGACAGATAACAATCTGTACTGGTTTTGGCCAAAACCAGATGTGGCATGAAAAAATGATGCAGTATTTCCCAAATGTGCATCCACCTAACTGGCACTGTATTTTTGTAGGAAAGTATTGATTCCATTAAACTTCTCAAGAAGTAAATGGGGGGGGGGGGGAAGAGAGATAATTTCATATGAAGAATTTATGTCCCACTTTGTTCAATTCAGAGTAAATGTAAGAACGTAAGTCATCTTATATACCACTTATGTCTTACTTCCAGTTTAAATTTAGCTGAAATACAACACAGAAAGCAACACAGAGAAGACTTTTTGTTGCTTTCTATTTTAGTTTAGAAAACATTAGATAAGTTAACTGAGTGATGTAGTCTATCACATACCAGTAAATACAATCTCAGTTACTATCCTTTGTGACAGCCACTTAGTAGCAGCAGAAATCTTAGAAGTCATAAATTATGTTTCAAACCCATTCACTTGTTTGCAGCAGCAAATTCTAGTCTTTCAAATTCATAGCACCCTAAAATAATATTTTCTTCCACCACAAAACATGCAAATTTTTTAGAGCTGTTCTAACCCAAAGTAGTCACACTCATTTATGCACATTCTGAAATGCTGTCATTATGAGGCTTAAATATTTATCATACTACAAACATGTATTCTTACATAATGATGAGCCAAAATAAGGAGAAACACTGACAAAATGGAGATCAATAACTTTGACCATTAGTCTATATAGCTCTTCTTCCGAGAGTAATTCATTTGCACTTATCTTAAAATTAAATGAATCATCCTCTGGTGACCTTATTGATTATAAATGCAACCTGAGATGGCCACCATAGCCTAGGATGACTAATGTGAAGATATAAAAGTCATAGAACAGATTCATGCCCTCTACTCTGTAAAGCAGTATCAACAATTTCCCCTGGTGAAGATGACAGACAAGTGCCAAGAATCATCAGAAAAAAACAGGAATTAAGTGATGTGAGGCTATATTGTTGTGGCATACAAGTACAACATTTTAAATGCTTTTTAAATAAACTGTAAACTGGATACATAAAGGTGAGCCTACTATATCTCAGATCCAAAACTTTAAATGAGATATTTCTCAACCTGTTTAGGTTGTCTCTAAATATAGACAGTCCCAATACTTACTGTACCAAACTTTTTATTATTTCAAACAAACTTCTGTACAAAAACATCAAAGCAGGCAAAGAAATTCAGTGACTTCGGCAAACAGCACATGACAACTCACAGAATGCTTTAAGGTTTACATTTTTATTATACAAGCGACAAATAGCTTTCCTCTGGGCTACTTAAAGATAAGACTTCATTGTTTGACAAATAATCGCAGGTAAGCATGTATTAACTTCAGTTACCAAAGCTCAACAGAATGACCTGTCATCCACCTAGATTTACCTAACTGGAAGTGACTATGAACAAAGCAGGATTTTCCCTAATATACATTTTTAAATGTCCCCCCATTAAAAATGGAGCTTGTAAACACTGGATTTACTACTGTGAAAAAGCAGTGTGATCACTGCTTCTAGAAAAAGAAAAAAAACTAGCTTGATTTCTAATTCTGTTCCCGACAACAACATAGTGATCTGCTGCTACAACTGCAGATGTGTGACATGAATGCTGGAGTTGCGGTGCTGCCCAGTATCACGACATGTAAAACGTTGGCACCTATGGGTTCTGATCAGGCTTGAGACACCTCATAGTGGTCGTTCTGCTCAGAAATAAACTCTAAGGCAATCCCTACTCCAAAGAACTTATGATATTGATACTGTTTAAGGACTGAGTTCAATGACTCAATTTGTCACAGCGCAGCCAAGTTTCAGCAGACCAAATGCATCTTCAAAGTCCTAAGGTGATGTTTTTAGAAGTGATATGCATGAAAATTCCAGTGAGAGCACACAAACCCTGATTTATGTACACAGGAATGAGCAAATACAAATCTGAATCTGTGCACAAGCACTGGAGTTTTCACACATACATGCAAGCAAAGTACACAAAATGGAACACATTTTCAGAACGTGACCTCTGCAAGAATATGTACAGCAACTGCAGACCACCGAGAAGACACACTTAACAGAGCACGAGCACTTTGCTGCTTCTGGCAAAGTATTTCTATTCCATTTACTGGAAAAATTACTAGAAAGTAAGAACAAACAACTCAGCAAGGAACTCAACTCCTTGAAGCATCAATCACATCTCAAAAACCAATGAAGAGCAGTCAGCTGATATATATTTCTGTGTTGACTCTGAATCATCTAATGAATAATACTATCAAGGAACTTGATGAAGTGCCTAAGAACAGATCAGCTCTTGAAAATTATTTATATCACCCCTAGTTTGATGAGGCCAATTTGACACTAGGGAAGTTTGCTGCTACAGAAGAGTGTTCTGCTTTATACCGGTTTATATCAGCAAAAAAATGACTGGGTAGAGCTGTCTGAGAGACAAAGTTCATCATCATATATTTACACTGACAAACCCTTTCTAGGTAAGTCAAGGCATTAGTATTTTCTCTTTCCTTTCTAAATCTAATAAAATTATACAGAATTTTCAAAATCTAGCAATGGTCTTAAAACACATTTTCTGTTTTTTTTTTATATTGAATCTGAAAAAGGATATTAATTTCCTCAATTGTTGAAAGGTACAGGTTATACTTAATAAAAAAGGTAAAATGACCTCTTTGCAATATGTTTTTGGATGTCAGCCAGCACATAATCCTTAAAACTAGGTGGATCTCCACTTATTACAGGAAAGACAATGTATTTTATGAGAGTGATGAACATTCAGGTATTCTCCTATTCATACAAGTTTGATGAGATCCTAAAACTAACTGACTGAAAAACTGTGCAACATGTTCTTAAAACATATCCAATGAATTTTACTTTCTCTTACATTAACTTTCTCCTTCTTTAAAGTTCCTTTTCTGTGGTATCTTTGTCATTTCAGTTTATTTGATTTCCATTTTGTCTTCACTACTACTTACTTCTCTGATAGAGAAGGTGTTCAAGGATTAAAATGCACAGATAAACTGTCGCAGCTGAAGTATCTAAGTAAAAAAGTATTTTAAAAGTCAAAAGATAAAGGCTAGCATAAAAACTTAGGCTGCACTATATAAAGTCAGTCAGGTTATGAACAGATTCATATATTTTAGCAATGTGAAGAAAATGGTTATGTAAATACACACAAGTATTAACATCAAACTGTATTAAATTATGTAAACATACACATCTTCTGTGATCAATACAAACATCTACTTGTCTCAGGATACTACTGCAGCATAGCTCGAATTTGTTTTGAAGTAGATTCATCATTCAGGTGTTTTGTAGTGAACCTAGAAATTACAAGTTAAAACAATATTTTATAAAATGAACAGGGATTAGAAAAGTCTACAAACTTCAGTGCCTGTTTTTGAAATCAGTGCAGTTCAATTACACAAAGGAGGAACTTACATGTTCCTCTAGTCACTGATCACTGGAATTTAACTGCTAATAGTCTGGTGCTCTTTGTGTTCTAAATACCCCTTGCAATAAATTATTCCCTGTTAATAGGTGGAGAACTGTGGCTAAAACCTGTTTGCCATCTGTCCATGACATTGTCATAATTTCGGGTCAAAATTATCTCTTTTTTCCCAATTAAAAGCCTCAAAAGAAGTAAAAATCATGGAAAGACATAAGAAATAGGGTAAATACTAAAAGGACTTCGGAATTTAGACCGAATTTTGGCGTAATCTATGAGCCTAATTTTAAGCAGCTTTCTTAAATGTCCTGGGAGGACTGAAGAGCTTTAGTGTGGTTTTTTGCATTTAAGCCCAAACATTCTCCACTGCTTATGTTTATAGGGAGATTGATTATCACATAAGCTCAAAACACACCTGATACCTGTAGGATTTAACTCCACATCAATTATAATTCAAAAGACATGATAAGCAAATATGGAGGTGGTTATGGCTGCAGTTCTCACTCTACCCAAGCATTCAACAGCTACAGAATTCAATACAGCTCTGAAAAACTTGGTACTAAGACTCCCTTCTCAGCTTGTGAGAAGTGTGAGACCACTGTGTCTTGCTTCCCAAGACAGCACCTTAAACACGTAGCTACAGGATTGGGATTTAGGTTGCTGTTGTCTTGAAGTTGTATCATTTAGCAAAATTAAGAAAAAAAAAAATCTTATTAAAAGGGAAAGACAGAAGGGAAGTATCAAGGGTTTGAGAAACAGAAATTCTACTCTTCGCTTCTAAAATGTTCTAGTTGCTGGGGTGTTTTATATAACAAATCTTAGCTTAGATACATTGTTTACCTCTGAATGTATTGTTTACCTTTTAGATGGCTAAGTTTTAGGTGATAAAACGAACCTGAAGTGTCTCTGAAGAAGGACATTATGACTTCCAATATTAAGTCATTACTTATCAAAGTGAAATGGAATTGAAAGAAATGAATGTTACTTAAGAAAACCCCAGGTGATGAAGGTAAACCTGAAAGGACAATTTTCTTAATAGATCAGGCTTCTAAGGTGAAAAGTCTTAAATATAAAGAGATTGGGAGAAAAACAAAGAGGAATTTGTTAACGCTGAATCAAACAATTATTCCACACATACCTGAGAGCATTCAGAAGTCCTTCCACAGTGTCAGGTGGTTGTTCCTTTAAAACTTTTATGCATCCCTTCATCTGGGAACAGAAGCATGCCACTATTGAACAATAATATATGAATTGCACTAGCTGAAAACAAGGAAGAATTTCACCATAGACAGGCAAGTTTTTTTCCTACTGTTAATGCTGCTTTATATGACACAATAAAAGCATTATAGCTTATTAAAAATTATCTTAAGTTAAAAACCTAACTTTTGAGAAAACATCTACTTTAATAAGTGTTTGTAGATAGTAAACTATGTATCAAGTGTATATATTTTAACTTGCACATGATTTCTTCAATTCCAACTTAAAAAAATAACAAGAACAGCTGAAATAAGCAAAAAAAAGAGATTTTGGAAGAGAGTTCCGTATCATTGCTCTTAGCGACTATCAGAAGACATGTTTCAACTTTGACTTTTATTTTTATGCTTGCACACAAGGAAGTAATTTTCAGTATTCAGTTTTTAGTTGTAAACCTAACTGGTGATAACTTAAGATTTGTTTCATAACTAGTGGTTACAAATTTAATCTGAGATAAGAATTCCATGATGTTGATTTTAAACACCACACTGAACAAACGTCTTCATGGAGACTGTAAAAACCAGGCTGAAACTCTGGCTAAACCTAGTCAATAGAGAGAAATAAGAAATTCCTCTAACCTATTCAGAATATACTTACATATGTAATGAATTGTGCTCCAGAAGTACCTATTTCTTCCCATTGCTATGAAGACATCTAATAGCTATCCAGAAATTAGTGTAGATTAATTTAATCTTATTTAAAATGACAGATAAAGACATGGCAGTGTCAAGATTTGAACCTTCTAATTTTCCAAGTCACATTACAGTGCTAAATCTACATGCCAGTATTTTCTTTGCAGCTAAAAAGCAACTCTGCCTTATTATGGAAGCGGATGATGAAACACTTAACTGAAGTCAGGGTCCATGTATATGCCAATAAAAATTATTTGGAAAATGTAGCTCAGCCTCCTGCACAATGACCAGCCTAACAGTCACTGATCGCTGCTCAGTTGGCTCATTTCTACCTGGAAGATAAAACTAGCTTTGGGAATAGCAGATTAGATGAAATTCTCAGGGTAGCAGCACATGTTTTGAAGTGACACAGTCACTTTTCCTGAACTAGAGAAACTCAAGACTATGTTCACGTCACTCAGTACAGGTTTACATGTCCGATCAGATCAAACTCAAAGGGGATAAAAATTCAAACCATTCTTTTCCATTTTTGTTAGAATCAGAATCCCTAAAACAGTCAAAAAAGAGGACGTCCTGTTAGGACGTCTAAGCTAGGAGCCTGTAATTAACAGCTTGAAATACAGTCTCCAGTCTTGAAAGAGTAAGGAAAGGGTAATTTGTTCCACTGTCCCTGAAATTCTCTTGAAATGGCTCCCAAGAAGTGACTAGTTTGAGAAAAGAATTTTCTCACAGTAAAAAACCCTCCTCATCTGAAATATTAGAAGATTTTTTTATTAGAGAAGAATCACTAAACTAATTAGGCGAATTAAGATTTGGGACCATGTACTCATGTTTAAAAACTGAGTCATACATCTCCTGCCTCCCATTTACATCTAGCTAACTTCCTTGTAAGATTACAGGGCGTTAGGATAAATGTGAGAAATAAAGTACACACATTGTATATTTGGTCCTATCAAAATTTTACTTGTGTTGTCTCTGTAGGCAAGAGACTGAATTAGCAGTCAGGAAGTCTGCATTCAATTCCCGGGCTCTATCTGCTGCATGACCTTGAGCAAATCAATTCACCTCTTTGTGACATATCTTTTCCTCTGTTAAACAGAGTCAAAGAGGAGATGTGGTAAAATACTGCTATCTGCAGATGAAAAATGCTAACGAAGACTCAGTGTCATGGAGCACAATAATACATACATATTTTTGCTTTTCTTTTGAAGAAGGCTCTCTTGTAAAGGGAAAGACTTAGCATCTTTTTTTCATGAATTACAGCTTATTTCTGCTGAAAGATGTGGCGCATGACATTTAGGTTTGTAAAAACATGTAGCAAAAATTAAGAGTACTTTTTTGTGTATGCTTGCAATATCTCAGATGAAAAAATAAGGTTGATTTCCCTGTGACTGGTCCTGCCAAAGCTACAACTGAAGACCCATTATCAACATTACAACAGTAACATCTCAGTTCTGCTACTTCAGATCTCAGACAAAGCAGAGACAATGTCGAATATCTGCTTATTTACAACAGAACTACTGCCAAAGATGAACATTTTAGCATAAATAAATTACGTAATTAATAAAAAATTATGACCATAGAACTTATTCCAGGGTAGGTGTAATACAAAATTATTTTAGTGTAACTGTACAGTTGGCAGGAAAGCAGAGTTAACTAAGACAAATGAGTATCTGTGTCTGGAAGAAAACACAAAGAAAAAAAGACTGATCCTTATTTTAATTTTCAAATGATCTATTAAAGTACGCAGGTGAAGATGAATTCTAAATTTTGCCATTCAAAAGTAATTAAGATGATTTATACAAAGTCATAAGCTTGTGCTGGAAAAAAGCTTCAGACTAGTATTCTTAAATCTAGAGTATTAAAGAAAAGTCACTCTTACATCAATCTTTGATGTCTTTGAGAAAGCTCCCACAGGATGAACGTGATCATACAGAATAATAACTCCCACCATTACTCGCATGCAGAACATAAGGGTCTCTTCACTGGTGAATCTACTCCTGTACTCTCTGGAAAACAGAACAAAAGAAATAAACAGTCTTGACTTCTTACTGGACAATTTTGCAAACTAGACTATGAGTGCCTGAAATCTGAACTAAAACTGTATTTTAAGGTTGAAGATGCATCTTAGTAAGATTTTAAAGATCTTTGAATTGCGTAAGTCCTTGTCAATTTAGAAGAATGGTTAGAAAGCAAATAGAGATATGTAAACCCCTTCTAACACCCCTTCACAGTTCAGATCCCCACTTCAGCAAAATGTCTATGATGATGGCTTTACAGAAGATGACTTCCACAGTTCATGAAATATGATGGAGACTGATCGTACCTCTGTTTAATCTTAGAAACACAACATATCAGGACCTCCAAGGAAAGCTACTCTTTTTGCTTAAATTCCTACTTTGAAACAGTTAACATTTAAGTGGGATCTAACTTCAGCAGCTAGTAAGTTCAGGGCTTCACTTATGTGGATCATAGTCATTGCTCTCTCTCTGCCCCCTAAGTCCATAGGCAACTTCAACAACTGAGCATCTAAAATGTGGAGGCCTACTAGATAGGACTGGACTTAACTTATTCCAAAGAGTTTTTCTTTGACTTTTCAATTCCAAAATAAGAATATGGATGGCACAGTTAAGACAGCCCCTATCGGCTCTAATCCCTGAAACTATCATCAGGAAATGAAAAATGAGCTACAGCAGAGAAAAACAGAAATCCCCAAACCCAGAAATTATCACAATTTTTCTAACAAGTATTATTTTGAGTAGGTAATACATAGATTTGTCTACCATCATTTATTGATTTTCAATATAAAACTTGATTTTTTCACTTAAACATATCATTAAAAATACTAAAATCTGTACTATTCTACCTCTCAGTTTACAATAACGTCAACCTTTATTCTTACACAGCATCATAACATGAACAGATTTAAAGGCTACAGACATTTTGATGTGAAAATGCTTGATTATCCCACAATTAGAATTAAATATCAGATAATCTTCTGGTAGATGACTCACAACTTTGTTTCTCTACTTTTGCCAAAAAATGAGCTGACACATAAGGTTACTTTTCAATTACTACTTCTATGATGTCCTGGGACTGAGAGATGAGTCCCACCTCCTACGTACACTTCTCCAGAATTTTCATAAACACAATAACCTCAGGAGTTCTACCCTTTACATGGCACCATGAACAAATGATTCAAAGACAGGAAGACTACCTTGACTCTATCTTGTATGTGTTTCCACTCAGAGAGACCTCTAACCTAAAAAATACTCAACTAAATGCATAGCTAAACAATAGCAACCCCACTATCTACGCTACTAGATAGGAACGCAATTGCACAGTTTCCATACAGCTGAACTTTCTCATATCCAGAATAAGATGGCTGCATCCAAAAAAGATCTATTCATATGATCTTCAAAATAGTCCCTGTGTATCATTTGCGAAAGCACTACTTGGAAGAGCCAAAATCTTGCCCCTAAAGTGTGCCAATAACTGAGCAGCATGGGCAAATGAGACAGTAGTTGGTCTATGGCCCCAGTTAGACAAGACACAGACGCTGAGGCCTATGAGTGCACAAGTTTACACTTGTATTTTAACCTTCTGTTGAAATGCAGGCTGCCCATGTAAGCTCTCCTTAACAAAACTCAATACTGATTCATGAAAAATATCGTAAGGTGGTTAAAATAGGAGGCAAGGCTTTTTAATAGCAGGTCATGCTTTGTATACAAAAGTGGTAACAACTTAAAGGCAAACATACACGAATTTATTTGCAAAAAACTGTATTTATCCCAGGCAGCTACTTAAAACACAATACAAATTCCCTCAAATAAGAAAAACAAGATTTAAGGTAAAACTTACGGTGTTTCCAACATGACTTTACATACACTAGCCATAGTACTTAGACAGTCCGTTGTATTTTCAATTGGTAATGTTTTGTTCTAGAAGGGTTAAAAACAGCCAATGTTCAGTAAACCATCTTGTAAAATTAAAATCAAGAATGTCTGTGTTGGACATTTTCTCCCCCATTACCTACTTCTGATACAAAATGTGTAGTTGCATTACTGAGTGTTTTCAGCATCGGTGTGGCTTCTGCATAAAACAGGGACATCCTATTGGCCATTTCATTATTTACTTCATTCTCAATGTCTAGCTGATGAAAACATGAGAAAAAATAGTCAGTAAAACTCTTTAAAATCTTGCTGCAGCAAGAAAAAGATACAGTACATGCTCATGTCAGCAAGCAGATTGTTGCATGAATAGTTCCACTCTAATCACTTCATCCGGACTGCTGATTAACTCTCAGTGTGAAGGAGAGAACATGACAGCTAGCGAATCAAAAGAAAAAACAGTACCACAAATGGTATAAATGCATACTGATAAATACCTCAGTGCGAACAGCAGATCAGATTTTATTTACTTACATGCATGTTGTTTATTCTATTGCGACTTATTGTCCGCCTGTAATAACTGAAGTCATTCTGAATTGCTGGGTTTCTCATCTTCGAGGAAGACAAATAGGAAATAATCAGTTTCGGTTCAAAATACATGGAAAAAATCAGCATATATTAAAAGACTTTATTAACCTTAAGTTCATCAAAACGAAGAGTAAAATGTAAGATTTCTGCAAACTCTTTTGCTAGAGCCTGTTCCCGTTCCAGGTGTTGAGTTGGAGTATAAGGTGGGCACGTCAAGGACTCCAATAAACTCTGCAGAGCTTTCTCTGAATAAAAATCAGAAGCACAAACTCTATTCAGTCCACATTACGACAAAGTTTTAAGTAAGTATCTAAATACACTTTGAAGGGAAGGAACCCTCCAAACATGCAGAGCCCAAATAGAAATGTTTTTTCTTACTATTCTAAGGTGAGAAACATTAGTCAAAGACACCTGCCTCTTCAAACTCTCTGCCATTTTCTCTCCATTTTGTATCACTGAGCTCTCCTCCCTTTTTATCACCCTTTATCTGGGTTCCCTATCGAAAATTCTAGAGAAAGCATTTTTCCTGCATTCAAATATTCAACTCTTTCTCTTTGATCTTCCCCAAGTAGCCATCAGCTCAGTATAGAGATTATTCTGGCATTCCTGTTACTAAAAGTAAGTTAGGCACTGATAGCAATGTAATTCAGCTCCCGCAGCTATAATTACCAGCAAAACTCAAAAAGTGAAAGACTTAGTAAGGAGGATGTTGTAGAAGAATTCCCTTGCATTGGGAGCTCTCCCACTTCATACATACATTTTTGCACACTGGTTCTCTTCCAGAGTCCTAATTCAAGGAGTAATTACACGATTTTGGGGGTTTGTAGGGATGACAAGGTCAGTGTAAAACATGCCCAACTTTGGATTTTCAGCCTGTGAGAGAGTTTATTGATACCCTTCTCCCCCTGTTATCCCTGTTTTTAAAAAGTCTCAAAATATTACTGGTTTATATTCCTTTTAAAACTTTGAAGGATCCAAATTACAAAAAATAAATTGTATTAGCACAACATGGACCAGTGAAGTGCAGAAGAGTGGCAGGCACCAAAGAAAAACTTTATACAGTTTTATCACGTTCTCTGCTTGTACTCTATTTAGATAATACAGATTTAAGTGACAAACTAACAAACTATGATAATTTTGAAATTAAATTAAGATTAAAAATATGCCTTGATAAATGTAATTGCAGTTAAATGTCTGCTGATATCAAACAGAAAGAATAATAACCCTTTAAAAGTCTCTGGAAAAAGAAACTTCCTATTTCTTTATACAAAAAGTAGCCTAATAAACAGACATACCAAAACAGGGCTCACCTAATCTGAGTGAAAACTCATAAAAGCGCTTCAGCCTTACAACCAGAGGACATACTGAATTCCATGCTTTTTCTTGCAACTGGATATCATTGGGATTTTGTATTGCCTGAAATGAAAATATTACTGTAAAGAACTGTGATATATGAATAACAAGCAAAAGGTGGTTTGGAATTTTTCTACTACATTATTTTAGAAAGTAAGTATTGTAAAACATAGAACTATGAGTAATTACATTGCACAGGAATAGGAAATTAGTAAGTCCAAAACCCACCATGTTTTCCACCTTCCCTCTCCCCCTGTAACATACTGATTTAAAATTATTCATTCCAATGCACCACTGACATAGAGAAATATGTTGTAACATATTCTTTGGGGAGCAAAACTACTGTAGATGCATCAGGTAAGACCTTTTGTATGACTAATGGTTGCAGAAATAGCCTTTTTTTTAAGGTTTTGATGGTTTTGATGCTTCAACATATTCAGGTTCTTAAGTAACCAACAGCTGATGCTAACAGTAACTACGAAGCTGATGCAGGAAAACGTCTGGTCAGCTGAGAAAAATTTTAAGTTACAGTTCAGAATTGTACTTCGGGACCAGCTTCATAGAATAAGATGCCTGTAAAGTGGATGCAAGTTTAAAATTTGCTGTGGTTCATTATTTCACTTACACAGAAGAAAAACTATTTTCAACTTTTTTTGCAGTGTATTTCTAACATCTGAGTATTATTTCTTCCATGTCCTCAACTTTGACTTCTACCATTAAATATATGAAATAAGGTATAGGAAATGCTGTTTCTTAAAGTGAAAATAATTACTAATTACTAATAGTAAACCTACAAGAAGTTCCAACAGCCATCATTTAATGATTTCACATTAGGGTTTTATATTCAATGTTACACATAATCTGTAACATATTTTCTAAATACAATTTTAATGAAGATTTTCATATCATTTCACAGAATGTGCTTGGACACAGAACAGAAGCAAGGAACACACTGAGTTTTGCTTGATTTTGCTTCCAAAGAACTATCATTAACTTTAACAAACATACATCTCTAATTTCTTGTCCAGCCCCTTTGTAAGCCTGAAGGTCTGCAAGCATACTTTCCGAGTCCTGTAAAACTGCACTGATCTGGTTCCATACCTCCCTTTCTCCATCTGTGGGCTGTGCATCTAAGAAACAGAAAAGCAAAATGCACAAAGTCAAAAGGTAGCTGCAATACAAATGGCAAGATTACTCAGTTCTACTTAACGTTATATCCAGCTTGACTATGTGTAACTCTATTGTGATGTGTTTTTTTAAAATATACAATTATACTGCACTGCCATTCTGCTAACATCCAAGTTTTTGCTTTCTATAGCAAGCAGTTTTTGTACGCTCTGGCTCATAATGCCTCTTCTCAAAATGCAGCATTTTAAAGTGAAGCAGTATCATAAAGCAATGTTATTAGAAAATAGGACAATGCATCAGTCCTTTAGTAAAAATGTCCCTCTCTTTCATGAGCCCCACAGCTTGATTACAAAGAATTGTTCACTTTTCTTGCAGCTTGGGGATAAAATCAGGCCTTTCAGTGGATGGAGCAGTGGGATATTACGCCACTTCGACTTTCCCCCAGGCTTCCTTAACCAAGGTAATTTATTTCTCCTTTTGTAAAACACAGATACAGTACTGTTAAAAATAAACATTTTTCTTAGGTATGTCAGAGATCATTCCTGCTACTAAAACAAATCCAGCTCTGTCAGTGATCAGTTTTCAGGGTGGGAGTGACCTGTAGGCCTTTATTGTTCAGAGAAATGACATTTGGAAGTAGATCAATTTTCCCACTCAAATCCCATCTGATGGGATTTTCACAGCAGTGTGACACCAGGGAGTGACGTTAACCCTAGAACATCGACACGTTAGACAAGGTAGAGATCTCTCCCTTCTTTTGCTTTAAAACATAAAGACAACTGGCACTGACTAAAAACTGGATGACCTATATATAGAATTGTAGTCAGTATCTGTAGAAACAATCACATCGTCCCAGCAGATTTCTACAGAGACACAACTTTTTTTTTTTCCTTAAATTTGTATTAGCTTGTAAAGATAGAATTTTTATGGAAGAAAAAAAACACTTTGAAGGTGAATCTTGGGACTTCAGGACTACTTGTTTGAATTAAAAGCAATGAGATACTTTCAGTTTAAAACTCACCGATTAGGAAGAGCTACTGTACACATCTCTACATTAATAGACAAGAAATATTAAAAAATACTTTTTCTATTTAGTCTTCTCACTCTCCTTAAGAAATGAGACAGAGTTTTCCACCCATATATCTGTACGGGCTTCATTTACCCACCCCTCATTAGAAACAAATGAACCGCTTCACCTTGGAGAGTATGGAAAGAGCAGGCATTCTCTCCATGACGTTCCAGGTTAGGATAATTTGTTTAAATGTGTCAAGTTATCTATGGACCTTGCACAAACGAGACACAAATGGCTGAGATTTACATGTCTGTAGCTCTGAAGCAACTAATACTTAAAATCTTTCCTATATTCCCATGTCACGAGTCTCATGAGACTGGGCACATGAAGCAATACTGATTTGAATTCCCTTTTATTCTGGAAGTTTTCCCTAATCTTGTTTAAAAGACAGAACAAATGAAAGTAAAAATAAGCTGGGCTTACTCAGCTGGGTTTTACATCCAAAATATTTCATGTAACTGAAAAATTCCACTATCCTTCAAAAAGTGAGGGAAAGTAGCACCAAAGGGAAAAAGCATCCCAAACAGGAAAATCCCAGCTGGGACACGGCTGTTGAACTGACCTATTAGTCACATTAAGTTTACAGTGTTACTGACTGGTTCTGTCCCCAAGCTGCAAGAAATCTCAGGTACACACTGTAAGGGCTCTGTCACCTTGTGATAAAGGAACAAAACAGTAAATGCTTCTGAGTTTAACGAAGAAAGTGGTAATCTTGCTAAACAGTTACATACCATAGAACACAGAGTAGGGGGAAGGTAGGAGTCACCTATAAATCAGTATCTATATTTTAATAGTTAAATAAAAGTTAATTAAAATAACATTTTTAGTGACTATTAAGACACAAAAGAGAATAAGTAATTTATTAGTACAGTTCATGAGTGTAAAATTTGCATGTTCAAGTCACCTGAAGCATGAGTTGGTTAACAAGGTACTTCTATGTTACTTTTTACAATTTATTTGCTTTAAAAAACATTAGCCCCTAAGAGAAATGTAAACAGTATAGACTGCTCAGCACTTTGGGACTTAAAAATGGCCTTTAGTAACACTCTTTATGGTTAGTCTTTTTGAAATTTTCCCAGTTCATCTTTTGGAAGTTGGGGGAAGGTTGAATATTTGAAACCCATTGAGCTTTCTGTAGTATCCCAGCACCTGGGGAAGTAGGAGAAGGAGGAAGGTAGGTGGGTGGAAGATGGAAAGAAAGGGAAGGGAGAGGAAGAGGGCTGCAAAGGCTACAGAGCAACAGGCTTAGCTGGCATTTGCAGAAGCGGTTTATATTTATGCTGAAAGTGTTTAGCTTAAAAATAAAGGTAGGGAGGATGAGTCAGGCTTTTTTTAAAAAAACCATGCATCTTACTTATGAAATATATGTTATGCAAACAAATGTTCTCATAAGACCATGGCCATGTTTCAAAAGGGATTTTACATGAAGATCTTGCCAAAAATGGTCAGCTAAAATACCTGTAATCGATCACTTTGAAAAAGATTTCATCTTGCTGTCAACAACAATAATAATAATGGCAACAACGACAACTAAAAGGAATACAGAGTTCTTCATGACAGATTTTGCCTTTTAAAATTGGTTTTCTATTCCAACAATACCAAAGCTTGTTTCTGTTTTGAGTAAAAAAAAAAGCCATTCCTGAATCACAATGTGGAATCACTGCTTGGCAGCGCTCACCTCTTATCCCCATTCCACCAGAGAACCAGCACGCGCTTAAGCAATTTGAGCCCATTTATAAATAAAACCATAGCCACTGACTAATCCACATTGAATGCAAGCCCTCTCAATAATAAGTTACCATAATCACCGGACTTCCTGCATTTCAAGTCTGAGTTTTTATAGTACTCGTGATTAGCATTCAGAGTACACTGTCTTTAATAAGACAAAATAGGAAACCCTTTCACCTCCCTTTGCCCAAATGTTTCAATGTGAATCCTAAACCTGACAACTAAATGAATCCTCTACCCAATTAATTCAAGAGTCAGACTAGGCTTGACTCTTCTATATACAGATTCTACCAGCAAATTTTCATTTAGAAAACAAAAATTTTAGCTTTGGAGAGAAACGTAATTCCATTGACTCCATCAGAAATAACCGGGACATGATAATTCATCCATTCCACGAACAAGTGCTCTCCTTCATCTTTACACACGATCTATTCCACGTTTTGGATGGGGCTTCAGACTTCATAAAAAAAAAGGAGGAAAGCTGGACCCACTACAATCCGTTTGTGGATGCATTAAATAGTTCAGGTGCGCGGTGGGGTGCAAAGGTGGAATCACTATTCTTTTCTTAGAAAAATACCTGTCGTTTGTTTCAAAAAAACGCCTAACAGCGCAAGGTATCTACCTCATTCTTCACCAAGAGCGCACTAGAAAAACCATAGAAACTGCTATGTAGGTAAGACATTAGTACTCACAGGACAAAACTAAATATAAAAAGAATAGATATGAAGCCTTTACCAATACAAAATCAAGTATAACAATATCTCAGTAATTAATTTTTATGGAGAGATAACAAGACAGTACTAAACGAAGCGCTTCCAACACACACACCCTTTCTGTATCTGAAATGCAGACCAAAAGAACAGAACTTTATTCCACCCTCAGTCAAACTGATTGCAGGTTAAGAGGATTCCCACTGAAGCTGGTTAGTGCTTGCATTTCAGTGAATATGGAATCATATTTGTCAAAAAAATCACACCCTCCTGGCCTCGACAGCCTAGCAAAAGAATAGCGAGTAAAACAAGATGTCTTACAGGCTCTGCTTTCAGCTTTTCTTGTCCTGCCCACTGCTGAAGGTGGCCAATAATTCTACCGGCCACTGACAGCAAGTTAGAGAGCAGTACATATATTTTACTGTATAATGCTAGAGTCCTGTTTCAGGTTTGTCACCAGGACAATGATTTTTCCCATTGCAATCTGGGACAAAATTAGATGAAAAGCTAGTTTATGTCCTTGGAAAAGACAAAAAGCATTACAACTACAGTGAATAATGCATTTTAGAGGGTATGAGAACCTGCTATACTCCATACATCAAAAAGAACAGTATTAGGTAGAAACAGTACGCTATCCAGTCTACACTGGATTTTTGATTTTCATCCTTTCTAAACTAGCTAGAACAAAGTGAAGCTCCCCAAATTGTTAATACTTGCTACGGCCATGGTGCTGTGCCAGGGATATCAGTGCCAGGCTTCAGCTCCGTGACAGACACGGAGTGAACAGCCTCTCTCCGACTGAGCCGTAGCTTCTTGCTTAGGGCACTCTCTGCAGCGCAGGAGACAAGACTTTAACCTCCCACAGGCTGGATACAGATTACATCTCCAGCCTTGCTGCCTGCGGAGCAAGGGTATTAATTAATATCCTATTACGCAAAAAGTGGGCAGTTGCTCCGCTGCCAGACTTGTTCTAATAACAGACACTTTTAATCATACATGAACAATGATAACTGAAAATTTCATGAATCTTTCTGGGGATGGGGGGCGGAAATAGCGTCCTTGATTCTTGGGGGGCTGAGGAGGATTGAATTAGGATCAGGTAACGAGCCCACCTAGCTAACATTTAGGAAAAAAGGGATTTTTTCCTTTAAATGAAAGGTTAGAGAGTTTGGTCTTATAAAAGGTATTTGTATCTGAGGAGAGGACGGGACTCAAGGTGTCACTTAAGGTCACCTCCTCCCAATAATCTATAAGCTTTAGTCTTTCAGGTTCAGAACAAATTGTTGTTACCTCAACCTTCAAATTATTTCCAAGAATTATTTATTTTGCCTGAAAAAGGCCCTCTATGGGCAGTAATAATTTGATGTTAGATTTTCTGCAAAAAAGAGCACTTGTAAGCTGCTATGGAAAGAGCCTCAAATACCCAGAATTCATTTACCTGTGACTAATTTAAACAAGGTCAACATCTAAAGAACAGAACAGTTCTTGAACTGACAAAATCCATCTCAAGAGAATTCGCCCTATGGGCTCGTGAAATCCTGAAATCCACAGACTCTCAAGACTTGCCATGCACTCACTCCTCCTAACATTATTTTCGAGTTGAGAGCTAAGAAGGAATTAAGGTAAAGTAAGTGGTATATAATCAAATCCAATATGTAGTAGTTTGATTAAGAATACCCTCACCGAGATACAAGTGTAAAACAGCAATATGGTTCACTTTCCGGGAATGAAGAGATTCTTTTTCTTTACGTAAACCTTTCAGTAGACCTTAAAAAAGAGTAATTTGGCTGAATGCATATAGTTTGCACTTCACCTCAAAGAACAGGCTTTTTCACCTGCATAGGAGAACACTATTCTCCATATCACTCGCTGAAGTTACCACAGTTCCCATTTGTCCTTGTTTGCTTTCAAGGCTGGACTGAATGGATCTTCAAATTGCTTCTCCTTGCACAGATCCAGAGTAACTGCCTAACTCTAAAACGATTACTGGAGAGCATGTAGAACTGCTTTTGCTATACAATATTAACTGAAATTAATGCTGGATTCAAGCTTTTTCAAGTATGACCATGGAGTTACGAAACTTGGTTCCCAGTTTGGAATGAAGAATAATGCCAGTAAAAGGTGTCATAAGAATTGCAACTGATTATATAGACAGCTGCAGGGAAGGGGGGAAAAAGAGATGATTTTAATCAATTTTTTTTTTTGTAGCCTAAACTTTTCTAGGGAAAAATTAAAATAGCTATTAAAAAAAAAACAACTGGAACGTGAAATTTTGAAACTTACTTTTTTTTCTTTCATGATTCTTTCCCATTTTCAAATATAGCACAAGGCAGAATTTGAAAAAAACCACAACTCTGAATTAGGTGAGAAAACTTAAGTTTTCTAAGTGTTCCTGTTTCTACCTGCCTATTTTTCAAGACCTCAAGAATTGGACAGAAGAGATGTATTGGAGGGACTAAGGCTAAATATGAAAAAATCAGGTTGGTGGAAAATATGTAAGACAAAAGTGAGCACACAGCTGATGAAAAGCAACTTGTAATTAAGTATATTTTAAAACAAACAAACAAAAACCCATAATGGAATTTTTCAAAAGATGCAATACAAGATTGTCGTCCTCAAATTTTTCATCAAAACAGAATTCTGCCCAGGAAAACAATAATTCACAAGAAAATAAATTAATTTTTGCACAGAACAACTCATCCTTACAACACATTGCCTATAAAATGTGTATTAAGGATAATAAGGGAAAATAATAAAATAAAAACCTACTACGCTGACCTTACTGTGTAGCTTCATGACTGACCTAAGATATCTAACTCTGTACAACTGCTCGCCATCCTCTCCGGCATTTCTGTTCCCATTCACGTGCCACTGCTGGGGCTCTTCCAACCATGCCATTACCCACATCACCCTGACCTGACTGGAAGAGTACTCAGTAGGTGGGGAGAGAGGTAAGGTGGTAGTTTGGTGGGGTTTTTTTGAACAGCTAGTTCTTAGCAAGTTCATTTTCCCACATAGCTATCATTCACGATGGGTGCAATCACGTGTTTGTACATTTCAGTTCTAGCATAAGGATATGAGACTATGTGGCAAAGCATCACCCATGGGATGACCCCTTTGGAGCAGCACAGATTAAATTGACTGTCAAATGAAGTTAACACCTTAACGTTCTTTTCCCACTTTCTTTATATAAACACTTGTATTACTTTTGACCAACATCAGCCCATAAAGCCTCTGATTTTTGAGGCATGGAGACAGATTGTATCTGTTCTACTCCTGCGTACGAGGAAAAAGGCTGTTTCTGTTTTTTAAAGCAATATTTGTGTGGCACATTGTATGCGTAGCAGGAAGAAGTATGTCACACACCCTCCTTTCAGGTGCAATACATACCAAATGAAGAGCAGCAAAAAAAATACCAGATCAGGAGTATCCAAAAACTCTGTAAATGTTTCAGAAGTAGTGCTGACAGATTTGAGATTTCAGCTTACAGCTAATGAAAAAATGCACAAAAACTAGAAAGAAATATGCTGATGCAAATAATGAAATACAGTAAACACATCACCTCAACATACCCCTCATCCTCTGAATGGCCAATTGTAGTGACCACTTTCATCCATGAACTCGAACTGAAAACTCAGGCCGCAGAAAGTCACACGTCCAGCGAGCAGCCAAGCAGGCTCTTATCTATGTCCACTAACTAAGAGTGTCCTTTTACACCATACGATGGCTAATTAAAGGAGACCGAAGCATGTAACTACAGGCGTCTTCAGTCACATCCCTTCGATACAACACAGATTTTGTGCTATAAAAACCTCCAGGACTTTATTTCACAAGTAAAACATTTTAACTTTTCGCTCAGGAGTGTCAAACTCACTGAAATTTGGAGATGACAGTTTTGTTCCTCTCTAGGTAGATGTGCCTGACTAGCGTGCCCATGTGCTTCCACTAACCGCCGGTGACCTCCGGTGGGAGAGGGTGCTTCACCCCATTCAGTTCTTGGCAATGCACTTTTGGAAAAAAACCCAACCTTCGCTGCCAAGGCAATAAAATAGAAATTTTCCCCTCTCGCCACCACCTCGGCTCCAGCAAGGCTTCCCCCTGCCAGACCACCTGTTTCCTGCCAAGTCTGCAGCCTGGGTCAGGAGTACTTTCTTACCATCCAGGACATGATGGGGCTGATTAAACCTGGAAGCTCAGAGCAGCTGAAAAACTTTGTAATAGCTTGGCAAAGGCACAGAGCACTACCGAAGCCTTCGAAAGTTTGATAGAAAAAAATTATGTGGTGGTTTAGAGAAAGGTTTGACATCCCGGGTTTACAATAAAATTCTCAAATGATATAGACAGAAGAGAAAAAGGGATATACGGCTTGCAGTACCACCTTCTAAACCCAAACTAACCAATTAACTTTTTTTCATCATTTAAAACTGATTCTTCATAATGAGGTAAATAAGATCTAGATGAGAAGATTAAGATATGTGCAAAGTTATAGTCATACACTCTAGCTCTCATCCAAGAAAGCATGTTTGAACAATTTCATGAGATTTAAGTACGTGTTTAAATGACTTTTTGAACCAGTGCTTCAGAGTGCATATACATATACAGTCTCATCTCATGTCAGTAACTTTTTTTCAGAAAAGTAATTCAGGAATAAATGATTCAAGAAAACTATTTCAAGGTGATAAAATGTGTGTCTAATCGCCTGAAATTCTCTCTTAAACCATGCTTCAAAACGAAGTTATTTTAAAAACACTGGCTTCTCTCAAAACTTTTTTGTTTTTTCTTTACACTAAAGGTATTGAGAGACAAAACATCACACGCTGTTAGCATTTTTAATAAAAAGCATTTCACGTAAGTAGTGAAGTAAGATTAAACCCATATTTAAGGATTTGATGACCAGTTTTCAAGACAATGTCTAGAAGTACATGCAGGGAAACTGTAACCAGCAAAAGTGAAATAGCTTTGAATCAGATACAGATGTGACAAGGAAATTAGAATGCGAAACACTGTTTTGCAAACTGATAACTGTGCAATTAAGAGAGATGCAATCAAGCACATACACTTTGACCACTTCACTACTTTTTAGAAACTGTAATAATCCCAGTTAAATCATCACTGAACCAGGCAAAACCAGTGCCACCTCTACTGCTTGTATTTTTTCAGCTTTTTATTTCCAATTTATATCTCCGTTCAAGGAAGCAACATAAAGAAATTTTTTTTAAACCCTGATTTGTTAAAGAAAGCTGAGGTCAAGTTCATTCATATGTAAATTTAACAATGGCTCATAAATGTTTTGAAACTAATGCAAGGTAAGGTTTTACTTGCATATCTATCTTTCTGCCCCCTTCTCTGCTCAGAATGAATTTAAGTAATTTTGTACGGTTTTCTAAATCTCAAAAAGCAATATTCAGCTGAAGTGTAATTTGATTTGTTTGCAAATCCCTTTTGAATTGCTTTATGATGCGTAAGCGCATGCGGTTTATTAGGAAATAATAAGCAAAGAAGGCAAGCCAGGCAAGAAGCTTTGCTCACTTTCAAAGTCAAGGAAAAAATTTGGCCCCTGATCAAGCTCTGTGCAAGTGAGAACTTTTAAAAGATTTCCCATTTGGTTCCTGAAAAATAGAAAAGGAAGAGAAAAGGAGTCCTGAGTGAACAAATGATTTTAGAGACAAGGACTTGGACAGATTGGTTGTGCTGGAAAATACACACTGCAAGCAATCAGATTTTAAAAGTTTTTCCTCAGTTCGCTGTTAAGTCAAGGAAAAGATTCTCTCATTGTCTTGTAATTGTTTGAACTTACTTTCAAAATCCAGGAAAAAATGTGGATAGTTTTCAATTTCCCTGGTAAGGACCTTAAGAAGATTACCCATCCCAGCAAACCTAGTAAATGCAACAAAATCGTAAACAGTTATATATACATAAATGTAGAATACTAAAACTAAGGGCTTGACACAGTCTGCATCATATATTAAACATTTTGGCAAGTTCTGGACCATGAGAAACATTTTGACCGTCAATTTGGTGATATTTATGCATGGGGACAGAGAGAGCAAGACCTTGGATAAATATAGAAATAATTCTATTCAACAAATTGGAATTTAAACATCAATATAACATCACAGAGTACAGATATTTATGAGTTTACTTACTTAGCAAGAGAAACAAACTCAGAACTATATCTGTATTTGTAAATCCTCTAAATTGCTGGACTCAAGATTACTGAATACCATTTCAGAGTAAAAAATGAGGTCTTAATCCTTGCTTTGGATTCTTTAGCATAAATCCATGTTATTTCATGAAAATAACTCAATTTAAGGAAAAAAAAATCTAATTGTTTCTAATCAGTAAGGCTTTATAAAATATTACTATAAAAATCTATCAGAAAGAAAAGCTAAAAAGCTTGCTCTTTTTAACTTTTAAAAATGTATGTATGCATTTGGGGTGGGGGGGGGAGAGGTTCAAACTCTTATCTTTTTATCTGTTATTCCTATCTTTTATCATCTTGGAAGCCTTTGCATTTCAAGTTATGAAAAACTCCCAAAGGAAAAGTGACCAATTCTCAAAAGAGCAAGTCTCTCTGGAAGACAAGAAGGAAGGAGATTTGAAGAAAAGTTTTTTACCAGTATAGTACTTAGGAAGATACGTTATTCTAAAACTATGTAGAAGTATAGCTTTCTTGGGCAAACTTAAACTTTTTCTCAGAAGAGAGAAAAACTAAACCATGATAAGCACATATAAGGATAAAGAGGTCTGCCTGAAGGAATGTAATTTTAGATTTAAAACTCAGATTGAAAACTGATTTTTGCCTCAAAGATAAATATTCTCAGTACTCTAAACCACGGCTCTTGGGGCTCACATCTGATGCTCATCTATTTTTCAGCTTAACTCTTTTGCCACTTAAGAAATCAGACAATAAAAAAATTATTCTAAGCATGTACATGGCTGATATTCCATATGAGAAGACAAAGGTTTTTTTCAAATTCTCCCCCAAGCATTACAGAAGAAACAGTATTATCAACCCTAATTTCTATATGCACACAAGGGATATATTTCTATAGTAGGAAAACCTAGGAAAGTATTGTAAGGCTTGGAGATTTCAAAGCAGCCATAGTCATTCCATAAAATGATATAAATTTAACCAATAATCCGTTCAGAGCATGCAGCTTCATCTAAGCCAGGTTTTTGTTAGACAAAATGCCTTTGTTTTGCATTAAATACTTCTTCAAAATTTTCTCTCCAGAACAAATCCAGTGAGCAGACTGTCAAGCCCTTTACAATTAGCAACATCTTGCATATACAATATTGAAACATGAAGAAACATTCTCCATTATTCATAAAGTTACATCCATTTATATGCAGGAAAAAAAAATTACACTTTTACTTTCAGAACAAGATCCACACTGTATGAACTGAGTCTGACTTCCTGATTAGCCTACAAAGGGGAAAAACATGCAAACAGAGCGAAATAGATTTTATACAGCATCAAAACTTGCATCTTCAATAATTTAACATTTTCATCACACGGTATAATACATTTTATCAGCATCAGGTAAGAGGGACAAGATAACGTGCATACATATATTTTCCTTCCCATAACCTTGAAAGAAACAATTTATATTATTATGAAATACTATCACAATCCAAATTACTGACTCATTTTGGATTCTTCACTTTCAACTTACCTCATCGCCTTCAATCTTCAGACAGTATCCAACCATTTCTTCTACTGCCAAAGTTAGCACTGCATCCAGAGACTGGTTTAGTTGATAGCATGCTTCGAACAGCGAGGAAGCCTTTTTGCCAAAAACCTGAGGATATGCTCCCTCATTTGCATTGAGTAGCTTGAGGTCATGTGCCCAAGCTCTGGTTTCTGATCCTTCTTACAGAGGTACAGCACAGGACGGCTCTGGAGATTTCTGAGTATTTTTCCTTAACTTTTACTATATTTCTTAGCTTGTTTTTAACTTTATTCCCCTCTCCTTCAATCCCTATGTAGAAACTGATTCAGCTATTTAGGTCACAAGTATGAAACAAGAACTCTGCCACAAACTTTATACCCATTTTCATGGTCAGCCTACATTTTCCAATGATCTCAAAGGCACTGGTTTGACACCATCTATTTCCAATGTACTTCAACCCAAAAATAGTGATATTCAACATCAGTATCTAGAAGATATGGTTCAGGCAGCTGCTCAACATGCTTTACTTCTTTATGATTTGAAATAATTTCTTTATGGTTTCCTAAAAAACAAAACTAAAAGCAAGATCTAGTTCCAAGAAACTTTCACTTTAAACTGTAACTCATCATTCAACACTAAGGTTTTAAGTCTGTATTAAAAGGCCAACCTTCACCTTAATGGAAGTGCTAATAAACATAATTCCTTGCCCCAAACTGAATTATTTTATTCTGTACAGCTTCCTGCTTCCCAGTACTTGGATCTTCCAAACCGTCTTTCCTCGAAAACTCTAATAATGTATTCCAAATCTCAGACACTGCAAGTCACTTCCAGAATAATTTTTAATGAGATTTCAAAGTAACTAATGACATAAATTCTGAGCAGGTCATTATATATACTGTGGTTGCAACAGAAATGTAAATAAACAGCTGATGCACAGAAGCAAATCAGAAAGGTTTAACTTAAGAGCATAAAATTCCATTTCATTAAACTGGAAAGCATTTTCTTTTACTGTAAAATCAGTTGAAATGTTGAAATGAAACTCAATGCATATATAAAAATATTGCTGTTGCAGCACTCCTAAATGCTTCTGCTGCAGCTTCTCTTCAGTGTCCAAATCCCTTAAAATTACAACTTTTAACAGTATGCCTTAAAAATGATGACATGTTGACATGACAATGATGTTTGCATTTTCATGTTTTCTACTGTTTTCCAAACCATTAAAGCTTATCCTAAGATATTACATAAGCATATAGAAAATACTTTCTAAGCTACTGTTGACAGTTTAAAGCTCGTTACTTGATTTTTGATGCTCACTAGTGGCACACAGACATAAATAAACTGTAAAAACAGTAATGAACAAGAAGGTACATTTAGCAATTTGCGTTTTATATACCATCATCCAGTAGCATATTTAAAAATGTTGAGCTTTGAGCAAAATAACACAGGCTGGTTTTCTAACATGTCTCTTTGTTCCTAAAATTTCATTAATTTCGTTTTGATATTCTAGAGGCATTATCTAGGATGGGAAAATAAATCCCTTCTCCCCCAATAAACCAATCAGTTCATTTTTCAATTGTGATAAATAAAATACTAGCCCCCCAAAACAAATCAAAATGCAACCCTTCAAATCTGCCATGGATTTTATATACATACACTGAAAATATACTGAAATATGTACTTATTATACACAGAAATCCAGTTTTGAAAAGTCAATAAATGTTCACAAACTGGGTATTATCAACTAAATATTGCATGTCCAAAGCTAAGTATCATGTTATTTAACTCTTCTTTAAAATCTTTGTTTATGTACTGTTTTAAGCGATTGCATAATTTTGAAGTGTGGAGTTTTGTATTCTTTTTAAATGATGGCTACAGCGCTATATGAATTGCTAGAGAAGTACTAATTTATTTCTTCTTCCTTTACAGGACTAATTTAATCAGTACCAACTCAAAACCATCAGCAGCACTGTAGCTACATTGAAGATATAACAGACAAAGCATTTAAACCTCGTGTTAGTGAAAAAGGACACATCCACCAGCTCAACCCTTTGCTGCTCATCAGTGCTCCTTTGCCAGATACTATTTCCTAAATCTGCCTGCTTACATAAACATAGTCTAAAAGGCTTTTGTCAAAATAAACTGGATCAGCAAATACCTACTGCTTAAACTCATTTAGATCATCCTAATGAAGTGGGGCTGGGAATGTTCTCATGAGCAGCTCCATTGGGAGTTTCAGGAGAAACAGGGGCTCCCGAGTTCAGGAGTGGCCATGAATGATTAGGAATGATAACTTCTAACGGCGCACCTACATGGGTAGAGACAGGCATCCAGTCCGCAGCCTGAGGGAACTGTACTGTACTAAGCATATTAGCATCATTAAAGCAGTGAAACTGACCTCACTGTGTGAATAATTAACTGTGGTTCCAAAAAAACACTGGCATCTGAACTCAAGATCTCCCAGATCAAAAGCACGATTCCAAATCATTGTGATATTCACTTATAAAGTTTGTTGAGGTGCTTGTAAAGAAATAGCAGAAGTGCAAGACTCAGAAAACAGTTTTATTCTATTAACGAATAAAATAAAAATGAACAAAGATTAAAAATTGCAGAAGTTTCTTAACAATGATCATTTATTTTGTTTTCTGAAGGAAACCCTGTATCACTCACTGTTTTTTGTTTGGGAGAGGAAAGAAGAAATAAGAAGACGATTTTCAATTGCATTTGCCAACTCTACTACCCGTATTTTTGCCTTTTTTCTATGCAATAAAGATATTAAAACCACCTAATCTCTCAAAGTATTTGTGTAGGACTAGCTCCAAGAAAACTGGAGTGCTGCAGTGCTTGGAGTCATACACAGAGTGAAGGTACAAGCAGAGACTGGAGCACTTTCACATGGGTGCCCCACGCACACATCCCCTACTTCTCCCTTTCACCATCTGCACCGGAACGGAGTTCTGCAAGGCTCAGGCAACAGAACAGGCTTTATCATAGGTAAGAAAATGGGAATATTACTGCTGTGAAAAGTGCAGTGCTCGAGTCAGGAACAGTCAAGGAAGCATTCTGATTTACGTTCACAGCAATGCCATAAAATCATTGGAGTTAGGGGTGGGGTTATCTAGATCCCAAACCAGGAATGCCAGCAGCTCTGTCATTCTGTACAGATGTTTGTCTAAACTATTGTTAAAGCTCTTCAAAAAGCTCTTTAAGTTCAATCACGACAGTTCATGTTTTATTATACATGACCAGTCTCACTGCCCTTCTCGGAAATCTCTCCAAGGGGTCCAAATTCCAGTGGGTCACTCAACTCTAGGTACAGTGCTCCAAATGCATCCAAGTATGGTGCCAAATATAATGAAGGAATTGTGTCTTGCAGAAAACTGTGCTTTACACATCCCTCAAATATTATTTGCATAGTTTTATTTTACCCATTGCTTTCCTTTCTGCATTTTGGCAAATCCTTTGTCCTGCTTCTATATAGCACCTTATATTTATCCCCAAACTCCACAGTATGGTTTTTTTTTAATCATCTCTCCAATTTTTTTGTAGTTAATATTTTCATGGATATGGTAGTATCATTATCTTCAGTTGCTTTACTGGTAAATGTTTAAATTTTATAAACTGCAGTTGCATTGATGAAGAGAAATAAACTGATGTTTAATAGTCTCAGTTGTGCAAATAGATGTTAGTTTTGAGAAATGGTATTATTCCCCTATGGACTTTATTTTATAAATAAGCATAAGACTGTATCTTTATACTAAGAAAAAAAAAAAGTAAAAAAACCCCATTAAAATAGTCATACATTTGTGTTTGAGATGGTAATTGCAAAAAAATCCCAAAGATATTTCACAGTGAAGTATCTACAGTATTCTCTAGCAAGGCACAGATAAGGGAAAAACACACCCAAGTTTTTTTCAGAGGGCTAGTTATATTCATTTTCCAGAAAAAATCAAATTATCCCCAATGTTGGCCTCTAAATACTGTATTTATAAGATTTTCATAACATAAGTAACATACTTGCATAACAAGATGCACCAAGAAGCAACCTACACACACAAGCATAGAAAAACCAGTGCCATGCATTCCTTACGCAGGTGAAGCATAAACAGACAAAAAAACCCCCAACAAAACTCAAACCCAAAAAACAGACGTAAAGAAGTGGAAAGTGGAATACGAGAAGAAAGTTGCTCAAGGTGAAAGTAACCCAAGATAAAAGAATCATTCCTGCTTTGAACAATTATTTTATCACAATTCCTAGATAAGCAACACTTCAAGCCAAGAGCTTTTGCTGTTAACTGATATGCAGATTGCAGGACACAATTAAAACCTACAAAAAAAGTGAGGCAAGTCAAAGGGAGTCAATAAATGGTTTGTAATGACAAATACATTTTTCACTAATCATAAAATGTTAAAAGAGCTGGCCAACAATATTAGTACCAGTAGCCCCAAGGATTAAAGAGCTTGGCTCATGGTTTCACTCAAAATCAAAAGGTAAAAAAAAGAAAGGATTACCTCACATGAACTTATAACTTATTCAAGGGGGGGATTTTTCTATATGCCAACCCTCACATCTGAACATACTTTGAACAGAACTCCTATATATTTTCAAAGCGCATAATGTCAGAAGAGTCGTCACGAAAGGATGAAAAACAGGCAACCAAAATATCTGGATTCTAATTCATAGGTCATAATAATAAAAAAAACCCTAAACCCCAACAAAAAATGTAGAATGGAAGCCAATTAAGTAATTAGAATAAAATTATATTTGAAATTAAGAAAACGCTGTTGCACTTTGATCCTTCCACCTGAGTGTACAGTAACTACAGTAACCTAGTTTGAACATGGCATCGCATGCACAGATGCTTATACACAAAACAGGGACACAATTTCCCTGTACACAACAAATGGAGCCTCTATCAATTGACACTGGTAGGTAAGCAAAGCAGGATACTAATATTTACCAAACTGATACACAGGAGAGAGATGCCTTTAACTGAAACAGAACAGGTTTGGCTAGGTCAAGTGTTTCTTCCTTCAAAACAAAACCACTTCATTTTTTTCCAGGTGGAGTTTGACTTAGTTCTTCTGAACTCTTGTAAGAGAAGAGCAGCCACATCGTCCTCTTCTGCTTCAAATTTCCTTGTCCTTGTCTTCTCTCACCCAAATCATAATGAAAAAGGAAATAAACCACCTTAGAACACACTCTATTTTGGAAATCTAAGGATTTGGGCATTTGAAAACGTATCTGGTTTCAACATTTTTGGATATACTGAGTGAAAAATCTATTATTGATCATATACATTCTTAGATACAGAATCAGAAACAAGACTCTCAGATGAAAAATCGGAAACAGAAAAAAATGTTGCTGCTCCTTTCTGCCTGTTAAGGACTGCCAATTATTCAGCCTTCTGACTATGCCATACAGAATATTCTGTACTATGCTCATAGAAAATCCAGTGCAAGTGTCTGAAAAAAACAAGATGAGAACTCTCATATTCTAGTTCTTCGTGCAACTATGGTAAAGACTTTCCTCGAGTGATTTTATTTTCAAGGTATTTCTTGTGCCAGTTGATAATGGGAATGTCTTTGCATGTTAACTTTGTTCTGTATCTATTTTACTACTCTTTTTAATACATAAATGCCAAAACAGCACATCTAATCTCAGTCAAGCCAGACATAAATCCTACAATGACGGGATTTCTTAATGCGTATTTGCTAGTGATCTGCTCTGAATGTGTCAGTATGTAGGAGATAATGCATTTTGCCAGCTAAATTTGTATTTCTGGTTTGGAGGGTAATAATCTCTAAGATATGGATCTGAAGCAGTCTTTACAAGTATTATTTTCTGGAAAAGGGGAGAGAAGCCAAACAGTATCTTAAAATACTAAGCAGACAATTAATTCTGATCAAAGAAACATATTGACATTACCGGAATTAAGACAGCTGTGGCTGACTATATGTATCAATAGCTCAAGATTTGAGGAATTAAAGATGAAATGTGGATCTTTGTACGGATTAGCTGCTATTAGTTTAAAATACTTCCAGTTGTGTAATAGTGGTCTTATCTAATATCTCATTACACAAAATAACAAAACTTGCTGACCAATTTGTGTTACGATGCTGTTGATGGAAATAGCAAGAGTTCCACTAGGGAAAAAAAAAATTATTCAAAAAATCACTGTAAATAGACTGGAGGATAAGATATACTTTTTTGTTTAATTTAAAATTTCAGAAAAATGTAAAAGAAAAACTTCCTATGTGTCTCTGGGTGAGGGTAAAGGAGGAAAGAGCAGGTATCATCCAAAGACAGCAATCTGAGAGACCACCTAATCCCAAGAAGGTTGTAAAGGAGGTTTTGCTGAACTATGGAGGCATCTGATTAACAGAATCGGGCAAGAAGCTTCAGAAGGGTTCATTAACCATGTATCTGTAAAAGCTCCTGGAGTGATAAATGTTCTTTCTAGAACACAGAGAAGTTTGCCACAGGAATGGCTATTTTAGACTTGTTTGATTCTTATGGGGAGAATTAACTGAACATAAGGATGGAAATACAAGAGAAATTAATTAAAAACAGCAGAGGTTACTAAACAAGGAGAAAACAGCAAACTAAAGATCAAGATTTCAAAAAAGCAGTTTCAGTAATCTCAGATATCTGGAAAAACAGGTCTCTTGGAAAGTTGATTTAAGGGATAAGGGAGGGCAGGAAACTCCACAGTTAAGGAAACACACAACAGGTTATTCCAATGGACAAAATAGACAAAATGGAGAGTTAGAAATCAATATGCCTATATAAGCATACAGAAGAATTGAAGGAAGCAAAGAAATATATAAAGGAGGGAGCTTTGACAAATGACTGGAGATGAGAAAAGAGAAAATGCTATTTAGTACCATAAATTTGCTGCAACACTGAAAATCTGAAAAAGTAGCTGTCAGTGGTTTACCGGCAAAAAAGAGGATGGTATTTTTAAACAGTACCTGTTTAAAGATCTGTTTAAAAGAAAATACACTTTTAAAATGTGCACTAAGCTAGAAGGGAATTAAAATATTCTGGAAAATAGGACTGTAATTCAAAATCACTTTGATAAGCTGCAGATACCATCCAGAAGAAATTCAGTAAATACAAATGTAAAATACTCACTCAAGGAAAAAAACCAAATCAATCTCACAAATGCAGATGGACTGGTAAGCAGAAAGACTGAGGAAAAAATATTTAATCGTTATACTGCACTATAAATTAAACATAAAGCAGGTTAGAAAGTTGTTAAACTCCAGAATTTTTCAGATGGTTCTCACAGTCAAGTTAAAGGACGAGAGGACCGAATATTGAACAACAACAGATTTTCTCCAAAACACTAGTCTAATCTGTAATTATGCAGGAGTAACAGAAAAATAGAAATTCCAGTAAAACTCCTCCTTTTTTCTTAATTAGCTTTGTGTCATTTTTTAATTCCTTCTGATATTATTTTATTAACTCCTATTCTTTCACATTGGACACTCAATTCATTAAAACGTACAGGGGCAGATTGGG
The DNA here is from genome assembly GCF_018139145.2 of Gymnogyps californianus. NCBI lineage: Eukaryota > Metazoa > Chordata > Aves > Accipitriformes > Cathartidae > Gymnogyps > Gymnogyps californianus. The sequence goes on from NC_059473.1 coordinate 115,016,309, forward strand.
TCCATGGCATTTTTCTGCAAAATAGCCTGCCTTGAAAATTGCATTTAGTTAATAGGCAAGCACATTAGCCCTCTTAATGATGTAAACATAAAGAGACTCTTAATTTTGCATTGTGCCTAATACTTTAAGAAGCGCATTCCCTAGTAAATCTATTTTAAAATAATGTGTTTTACTTACACAGAATGCCAAACAAGCTTTTGTGCCCCAACACGAGCTGCCAAAAACCACTGCAACTTTTTTTGGTTTATTAACAAGTCTGCTATTTGCCTAAGATGACAAATAAGGAAGGAGTACAGTCAGATGGTGCTGAATCAAAACCATCCTTTTAATTAAAAATTACATTTCTCGTAAGTGTACATGAAAATGCAAATAACATACTGACCCTGACAGGCTCCGCAGTAATTAATTCAAATCACTACTGGAAGCTATTCCTAATTTAGCAATGAAATTTGCACAGTAACTTTTTATTACGACAATAAAATTGATGCACAGTAGTGACTTTATATCCTACTCCTCCTTTGCGATAAAATCTCTTTTTAGCTAACTGACAAATTTGGATGGCGACTAATCCCAAGCCCATTTATGACACAGTTTGCTCCCTTCCCCACGACGAGATGCACCAGCCCAGAGAGGCCCATTATACAAAGAACACAGAGCATTGTTCAACCACGTGAGCGAAGTGAAACATATGCACAAGAGCGGACATTGTACACTTGTTTTGACAACCCTACCACGCTGCCGGGCGGATTTCCTGCGAAGGAGACACGTAAAACTCGCAGAGCAGCCGACAGACATGCGCTCACCCGGGGCGGAGCGGGGGCGAGCAGCCGCCGCCGGCGGGTGGCCCGTGCGTGGGGCGGGGGTGCCCTCTGCTGCCGCGCGGCCGCCCCCGCCGCGGCCACCCGCGTTCGTCCGCCCAGCCCGGCGCAGCGCCGGAGCGTCACAGGACCAGGCAGAGGGTTTGACACGCAGCACGGGAAAATTCACGCTCTCAATAAAAACTGCTTACCTCGTCCGAAACGCTTACTACCTTTACGCCTACGTCAAAGGCCACGACTGGATCTAATCCTTAGTTTACATTTGCACTCAGCCGTCGGCGCTAACTTCCTTCTGCAGGAGATACATACATCGAGCTGAAGTTTTGCAGGGACTACAGCTCCCATACCAGGGGATGACTTTCTCCTCTACTCTTACTTTTCAAACTAATCTAGATAATATTTTAACAACCACATTTCAGAACAAGTACCAATACTAAAAAAAATTATATTGCTTTCCCTTTCCTCCCACTGAAACCCAGAATTTAGTTTAAAAGTAACTCTGACTGCATCTAAAATTATGAAAACTGTCATTTCTACTCGATCGTTAAACAGCGTATGGGCAACCAGGCTTAGCAGGAGTGAAGTCCCAATGCTGGTGAGCGTTCTTAGCAGGGCATCCCAGCCCGGCATCTAACACATCAGCCCCTGGCAGCAGTCCTGTTTTCTCCACATGAATAGAAATACTTTTTTTTTTTTTTTTTTTTTTACACTTATTCAAGAAGTTTCGATTGGCATTATTTCTTTTCAAGTTAAGAAGCAGACTAAAAGTTGAGAAAGAAGACATCTGGTTTTCCTTTTGTAGTCTCTGACTAAAACCCAGATACAGGGGATGAGATATGCCAACATTAAAATGCCAGTTATCTGCAATCAAAAGTGGAGGGAGGTAGCTACATCCAAGATTTTCTTACTGCCTTTGTTGAATACTCCTGTTTGAAAGGCAAATCATGCCTTTTAGAACTAGAAACTATAGAAAAGACACTTTATTAGGTTTAGAGCAAAATTTAATAAGTTTTATTTTTTGCCTAAAAACGATCTAAGAACCTTGTTTCATTTTCAATTGTAACTAACTCTCCACACTTAGAGGTGACATAAGTCACATGGAAAAGAAATACACCCTTGTAAAGGCAACATTCATTAGTTTCTAAGAAAATTTCTAAGAATTTCTAAGAATCTTTCTATTCTAAGAAAATTATAAACAACTATTTAAATAGTCAATTTAAAAATATTTTTAGAACTTTGCTGAAAAACTTAAATTGTGTAAAAACTACACATGCACACACACAAATGCACATAACGTACATAGTTATACATACGTACACAGAGAGTTGCAAATGAGCATGTTTAACCAAGAACTGAGAATTAGGTGCTTGTTACAGGAAAAAAATAGATACATCAAGATTAAAACTGTAACAAAATCAAGATTAAAATAATTTACTTAAGCAAAGCTTTCTGTTTGCTGACTCAAAGCCACCTACTCTAGCTATCCAGAGACACAAGCAGTTGTACAACAGCACAGTGTGCAGAGGTACGGAGAGGAAGAACGCCCGTGTGATTTCAGCACTAACAGAGTCGTAAAACTTGGCTTCCTCTTAGCTCATGACTTAGATGATGCGAGTTCTCTGGAGTATGGGATGAGGCAGAAAAAACCCTCAATTATTCCCAATTTCATGATAAACAAATGGAAGATAGAGGTTTTCTGAAAAATATTGTTACTTAAGCCAACAAAAGTCTTTGTATTGTCTTTCAATCTTCATCATTAATACAACCAGCCTGTAATACAGCACTGAAACATGTCTGGAAATTGAATTATGTCTTCTTCCTTCTCCTCCGAGCCAATCATTATTTTAGTTGCAATTTATTCAACTGACTTACTAATAAAAACAGTGTAACAGAGAACTTCAGAAAAGCCTGAGAGATTAAGTAAAAAAATGCTCAGTGATTGAAGATTATCAGGGTTGATGGGAAGTAATGGAAATTTACTTAGGGAAAAAAAAGTTCAAAGAACACAGTTTAAAGACTGAAAAGGAATGGAAAGACCTAAAGCAATATATGTTTCAACAGTGCAAAAAACCTTTGCCATAGAAAAGCCATTGAACTGCAGAGGATAGTATTCTTTTATTATAGAATGGATTTTTTTTTGATACACTGATATTAGAAAAAATATACATATATACACAATACAAACTATATATATATGTATATATACATTGGTCTCAGGTAGAAAGTTTGAATTTTTATATATTTAAATTTTATATCGAATACACCAAGTTATTAATACTACCATCCAAACTACTTAGTAAAGAAGAGTCTTTATGAAAATAATACATTCAAGAAGTAATAATTGTAAATGACAGTGGTGGAACAGACATTTGGCATCTACCTCACCTTTCTGATCTTCCAAAGCAGAATTATTTGAAGTCTACAAAAGTTCAACTAAAGCAGGCCCCAGCCCAGTTCTATACTCCCCCTTTATGTAAGCCCTCCACACTGTTGTCCAAGAAAAGGCATTAACTACTTTCAGTCAGGTCCTCTTCAATTCAGTTCTTGAAGAATCGACTTGTTCTAGGTCAGATTTTGCCCAGCCACCAATCTTCCAATCATAAGGGCTCAAACGAAGCATTGCCTAAACCACCAAAATTATCACCATACTACCAATTACATTTCATTAACCTAAAGAACCAGTGCAAGAAGGCCAAGACTGTTGTTTAATCTTTCCAATCAAATTAAATATGCAAATAAGATCCTTATTTTCCTATAAGTAGTTTAAAATTCTGTAATAAATGATTCCTACATTTTAATGCACTTCATCCAGAAACTGAATTGGCTATCATAAACTTCCTAAAATGGTGTTGATAAGAAAAGGTTCTTTGAAAACATGCTATGATCAGCATATTCTAGCCAGGAGGAGAACTCCAATATAAATCCAGATAGCTGTCTGCCACCTGATTTGGTTTTGAAAAAAGGCTGCAGTTAAGGCTGTTATCCACTAAGTGGCATTATCAACTCAAACACCTAGATTTGACAAAAAATAATCATCGTACAGTGCATTTTACCTCCTACAAACAAATTGATGGAAAACATTTTCTTTGGATGATTCATTTTATTCAAGTTTGTCATAAATTTAGGCATCGTTCCAAACAGTCAAATGTATTAGTAAACCAGCACTACCAATTTACTTTTCACAGCGAGACATTCGCAAGTATTTAGCAGGATGGTCAGGTTAGAAATAGAACGATCATGATAGACATATTAAACAAAGCAACCAAAATATCGGAGTAATATGAGCTCAAATTAGACACATAAAGGTATAATAAGGTATTTTAAAAGTAGCTGGGGTTTCAGAAGTGCGGTACATCAACAATTCTAGTATTTCCTGTTGTGAAGTGTTGAAAGTACCAAAAGTCACACCACATATTTACTTTAGATAAAACACTTCAAAAAAAAGTAAATCTAATAGATTAGATAAACTGATGCTAGAAGGTATTTAAAAAATTACAATCATTGGGAAAGTAAGAAAAGTACTACATTTCACTAATTATTTAAGGATTAGTTTTCAAAATGTTACTTAAGGATTAATGACTGTAAATATAGTTTTTTGAGAAATGTTTAGTGGAACAAAGCATTTAGGAGCAGTATAAATACAAGAAAAAAGTATTAGAACAGAACTCTCATTTTAAAATAGGGTTTCTTCCCCCCATTCCTATTGTTTGTCTCTGGTCTTTTATCACTGTCAATTTGTTCATACATAAACAGCTACTGAAAATAAAGGGGAAAAAAATCAATATTACTCTATACAAGAGTATAGGAAAATGAAATGAGCAACTACTTTTGTCTCACTGCCTCGTCAAAGCATAAATTTTAAGCTTGTGAAATGTCATATACATGCACTCAAAATTCTGAACATGCTTCAATGCTACAAGGATCAAGACATTCCTTTTTTTTTTTTTAAGTGATTTTTTTTTTTTCCCTCACTGGCCACAGAGGAATTGCATTAGGACATAGTCCTTTTTCCCTACATCCGCCTACGACAAACATTTGCTGCAAGTCAGCGACTCCAAAACCAAATTGTTTACAATTAACTCAAAAAGCCATTAAAAAAATTGTTTCTTTGTTCCAGTTGGAAAGAGAGACAGCCAGATGTGTGGCTTGTTGATCTTGCTCTTTTCTGACCTCTGAGTGTAGGAAGAACTGCAGCTGAGGAAGGAAGTCAGCAAGTTGTGTTAATGAAGGTGAACATTGCAAAAAAAAAAAAAGTTTGCAATTTTTTTCATGAAAGAAAAATCTCTTTGAAAGAATTTTTTATTAAACAAAAAGATAATAGAAAGCCTTACTTTATGCTATTGGTGAAAAATTAGAGCCTTTGTTTCAGGAGAAGTCAATAGAGTCTGTGTCTTTTGCTACTTTTCAAAAACTCTACCCTTAATTTCAAGAACTTCATGAAGTTTCACTGCTGTAAATTAGCAAACACCTCATCATTAACACCTGCCAGGAAACCATCCTCCTTTGAGGGTGCAAAATTCAGGAAAAGCATTTTAATTTTAGGCTCTGAGTCACAGTCTAGCACTACAGATCAAAATCAGGCCTAAAGCTGAATTCCAGATTGAGAGTATGCCCACTTCTTTGGAAGACACATCTGGCCAACAACGCAAGGCAACCAACTAGTTACCACAGTACCTTTCTTCACATTTCTCTCTGAAACACATTTATGCATTACATCTGTAAAACACCTGGCAATGAATTAACTAGTAATCTGTGTTGAAAACGTCATTACATGGTACTCCTCACGACAGTACAGAACACGCCTGTACAAGATATTCTGCAAGCATAAAAAAAGAACAATCTCTCAAAGATTGCACAGTAACAGAGATGAAACATTATCACCTTGTTTCTGAACTTTGAATTATTTTCTAAAAAATGTCTAAAATGCATTCTGAAGTTCTACGACCACACTGCTCCTCACTTTATCAAGGTAGCTGAGAAGTTAGTAAAAGTTATCATGGCCTGAGGTGATACCTAAGGACACATTTGCATGTGAAGTACAAATTCACTCCAGAGATTCAGCTTTAGATATTAATTCTGGCACCTAAGCATCAATCCAGACTCCTTATGCAGTTAGTGAAGCTTCCCAAATGTACTCTAGGCACCCAACTTAATTGTCTGAATTAGGTTAAATGTTTGATGTTGCTCTCCCTGCATTGCTAACTTCATCTTAACAGCTCACTCTAGTTTTGGTAGAAAATGCCTATTTCTTGTCAACCAGTTACTGTTTTAAGAATACACTTACCATCCGAAGACCTGAATAATATCATCATAGTTCATCTTTCAACTTACGTTTACTATCATAGTATTTAATTAAGAAACTTTCCTATGTATTCTTAGAAAACAGGCAATTGAAAATGAAAAATAGTTTACTCTCTTCCCACCCCACGTTCTCCTGCCCCCTAAGGTCATTTAAAAATCAACATTAACAGATCCCCATACACATGCATATGTACGCACAAAACCATTTCTGTAAACAGTTATACAAATATTTAATCTGATAAGAAAATTCAAATTCTAGAGAATTAAAACAGTATTTCATGTCATACTTTTCAAAACAGTTGTAAGGGATATTGGTCATTTTAAAAACAGCCTATGAGATTCAATCTTTCTCTTTGCGCTAAGAGAAATGAACAACCTTATCATGTAAGACTTTCAGCACAGCTCAAACAGCTCACAGCTATAAGCACAAAGAATTGTTTCTGCTGCATTAGTATTTAGAAATTATTATTGGCTTGTCACTGTCATATTAAGATTTGATTTTCAGAACCTTTTCTTTTAGAAAAAAAATTGTTCAGATGCTTCTACAGTCCGTATTTTGTCACAGTCTTCTGAAAGAGTCAATCTTTAAGGTCATAAAAGGCATATTTAAGGGCTACATTTTGAAAAAAATAATTTGTCTTAATATCTGTAAAGGGTCTCTAATAGCAAACAGTTAGGACTTCAAAAATTTATCAGGTAAAGAAAATTACTAAAAATTTTTCCTACCAGTTATAGTTCCTACCAGTTTATTATTTCCTACCAATGGAATTAATAAAAACAGTGAACTACGCTGTAGTAATATTAACTTTCTATGGACTAAATGTAAAAGAATCCCTAATTTAGCAAATCTCTATTTCCTCATCTCACACCTCCTTGTTTCTCATCATTTCCTGTTTCTTCTGACATGTTAGAGTCTTCGTCTCCATTCTTACCATTTTTCCTTTTATTCTTCCTTTTCACTCTACTTGTCCTGCCTCAAAGATCTCCCTTCAGCTCATCTCTGTCCCCCCCACTAGGGTGGTTAAGCCCATGCAAAGCACTCACTTTTGAGATCCTCTCCACTCCAGCTCACAAAGATTGTCCTTCATTTAAAAAGTAGAATGGGCCTTAAATTTTAGTTGAAAAGCTATCTTTATAAAATTTAATAGGTATGTCATACACATAATTCCTATTTTAAATTCCATTCAACTGTAACAAAACAGAAGGCTGAAAGGCCTTTTAAAGGAGAAAGTAAAGTGTAAAACTAAAATACACAAAGCAGCTTCACTGGTTAAGTATACAGTCTTTACAAGTATCACATCATTCATTTACAAGGTAGAGAAGAGTAATTTCGTACACTGCAGAAATTGTCAAAGCTATGATTATAGCCTTTAATCTTAATAAGTCTTTCCTTCCACCCCTCACATCCACCTCCTCTCTTGGACTTGGGTTTCTTTGCCCATCCAGTGAAATGAAACAGCAATATTGCTGTCTTTCAACTATGCCGGTTCCACATTCACCAGAATCCTTTGTGGCCTTAAATTAATGAATCTCTACACCTTCCAAACTCCTCTGCAGGCACCTTTATTTCTTTTGAACAAATATCCAGATGATTAGCAAACATCTTTACTTTGACAGACTGCCACTGAGATCGCTGGGTTCACTTGGGTACTGCAAACCTGCTTTGATAGAAAGCCAGTCAGGCTGCTGCCATGTTGGGCTTGTTTTTACCTGCAACAAATTGAAGTTTTTGTGGTCATTTGCCCACAGCATTGCTTGCTGGATGCCTCTCACGGCACCTGAATTAATGACAGCATTCACTGTTACTGAAGTAGGGTTAGCTTAAAGAGTCCTCTCCGTACTCAACGTTTTCCCTCTCTCCAAGAAGCCACTGGATGAAAGTTACCATCTCGCACGGCCTTACTTCCCACAATAAAGAAAGATATTATTCCCTTTCAGATTTTAAGTGTTACGTGCTGCAACCGCCCAGCTCAACATGGCTGCTTCACGTTTCCCAGCAGTCCAGAAATGGCTGGCAAACAGCAGTGTCTTTGGGTCAGAACCACCAGCACTGGTGTATGCGACTTGTAGCCCTGGAGCCCCGGCGCAGTGCTGACCACAGCTCAGCCGCATATGAAGTGTGACACTGAGATCTCCCTTCTGTTCCCTATAATCTATGTGGTAAACACGAGTAGCCAAATTGGCACGACCTCTAGTATTTCACTAAGAAAAAGAAGGTAATCTTCAGTGACAAATTCTCTTGTAATTACATCTACAGATCAAAATCTTCTAGCTCTTCTCCATCACCCTCTGCCTCCTCCTCAGATATTGAAGTCTGCAGCTGTTCACAACCCCTTCGTAGTCTTCCTCATGTATCAAACCTTTTCTTGGAGCAGAGAGAAGCAAGAAGTTTAAAGCCAATAACACAATCTGTGCTGCATGTACTGGCACTGATTTCCTTGTGTCGACACCAGTACTTGTTTGAGTCCACAGCGAGCTGATGCAGAGGCCTAACTGACAGAAAAGTAATCCTCCAAGAAGACTTTGCAATCCGGTAGATTTTCAGCAGCAAATTCCCTAAATCAGCACATCCTGGACGAGTACAGGTGTTGACGCAAGAGAAGGGACAGACAGAACTGAACTACCACTTTGAATGGCAACAAGCTAATCAAACAACTATGCACCCGATCATGAAATTAAATCCCGTACATAGATAGACCATGCAGAGTTGCTGGTGTGGTTTCTCTCAGGGAATATAAAAAAATTAGGACAACTGAACTGTTGTTATTTAAAATCTCAAATAACACTGGTCTCATTCAACAAAGACGTAAACACTCTGTACAAAAGTCCAGCATATTGCACTCTTTAGCTTTCTCACAATTCATGTACAAAAGAAAGTGGGTACTTAACACAAACACTTGGTTATGTCTTACCTAGAAATACAGTGGTTCCAATTCACATTCAAAAATCCAAAGAGGTGATGCTAAACATTCAATGTCCGTCTGTCACGAAAAACATTCAAGATTATACTTGGGATCACTGTTCTTTGCCCTCTCTCAATTTTCAGACAAAACTTTCTAGTTTAAAAAGGAAATATCCATGGACAACGGAAATTATTCATTTCAAAGTGAAATTTGTAACATCCAAAAATTTTTGAAGTAATACCATTCAAAAATGCTGCTAGGTTGAAATGATCAGGTACTTAAACTAAATTTTATCCCATATAATTCTGCAGAACAGAATCAATTTAATTTGGATTTTATAACGAGCTGTTGCCAAGACTGGTACAGCCAAAGGAAAATAATGTTCACTGGTACTGGTATACATTATATTAAGAATTAAAAGAAATAAAAATGAAATAATGAAAATGCAAATACATTTCCAAAACATTTAGCAATTTCTTATAAAGGCTGTATTTATTTAAAACAATATTTACATTAAAAGAAGTCCGCTTAAAGCTGTTCTAAGTTCAGAAATGAAGTTGCCCATCTTTTGAAACTACTGAAATAAATAATGTAATTTAAATGCCTAACAGTGATCATTTCATTCTGCAAGTGTTGGGGGGGGGGGGGGGGAGGCTGAGAGAAAAACAAGGGCACCAGGTCCTTCATAAGGATCTGTAGGGACAGCTATTCTTATGTTACTTTTTCAACTCTCTAAATAAAATAACTTAGAGATGCAAGTTTGCTCCCAGAACAAAGGTGAAGTCAACTTAAGAAAAAGAAATCCGCTACAGAAAAGCTTGGAAGTGAACTTCCATTTCATCCATAACGTCAACAATGCTAATATAACTCCACAAACACTCTTCCCAAATATTCTGGTTCACTATCCTCACGACTACAGAAAAACAGAGGTCGAGTCATCAGGTCCATAAATCAGATGAATTAAGTTTTGGCCTTGAAAAACACATGGTTGTGTTTCTGCAGCTATATTTATAAATACATGACTAAAAGCTGGTTCTAATCTAATGATGTATTTTTATTCATTTAATTTCAAAATCATAAGAGTGCTTGATCACTGCCTAAAGAGGAATTATCTTTTGAAACTCAGGGTGGTGCGGTGCAGATTTTTTTTTTTCTTCTAAAAATATGTTCCTTACTGCAAATTATAACAATTCATTATAACAGCAGATTAAATTAAATCAGAATGTAACACTAATTTCCCAAGTAGAGCACCCACATAGGGAACTAATTAGGAATAGCTCCTCTGTGTAAACAAACCTTTGTACCAATTAGTAGCTGGTCAAGTCAGGGAACTCCCTTTCTCTAGGGGAAAAAAGTCTATTTTCAGCATTGCTTTATTTTGCTGCTGGCTGCAAATTCTCTCCAGTTCTGTAGCAATGGAGGGTGTTTAGAACTTATATTTCAGCGAGTTTGATGGGAACATGGTCAAGATTTGCGGGGGGGGGGGGGGGGGGAAGGCAGTAGAAGGCCTAAAAAAAAAAAAAAAATAAGAAAAAAAATCACAGAATTAGGACTTCAAAAGGGATGAGAACAAATCCCGTTCTCTGCCTAAGCCAATTCTGTCCCAAGGGTTTACACAGACCAGAACAATAATGCTGAAATGATTCAAAACAAACAGTGGAGTAAATGAAAAAAGTACATGGGAAGAAGAATTCTCAGTTGTTGTTCTATAATAAGAAAAGCAAACAAATAAAAACCTCAATGTAAGAACATTATGGCCAGATAGCATTTTGAAAGCATCAGTTGGGTGCAACAGTAAAACTACATAACAGGATGACATCCAAGGGAGGCTGAGTATTCATTTATCATTTATGATGTTCGAATCTGCTAGACAGCTGTTCTGTGCAAGACAGAAAGTACCGGAGTTGACTCTTACCTTGTTGAAGATGATCCAGAGCCTTCCCGATAATTAGATAGAGGCTGCAATCTGTGGATTTTAAAATTTGTTTAAAAGAATTGTTATTAATGAAACTTTTAATTACTAAATAAAAATCAGAAAAGTTACTTAAATGCCTTCAAAACATACTAATTTCCCTTTTTTTTTTTTAAAGCAATGAGTACTGCTGCAAGGTATCTTCTACTGTGTGTTATGGCCAGAGCAAAAGGTCAATTAATCTCACAGTATAGTGCATCAGGATAGTGCGCTACCGTTACCGTGTTTAGGACGCTTAGTTAACTCCAGAGAGTTATGCAGCTTACGTGGGAAAGAAGCCGGGAAGGAGGCATCAGAGAATGGGCAAAGCAGGAACACCTCAGGACAGGGAAAGGACTGAAAGCACCTCACAGAACCCAGAAAACCACCATTTCCTACGGAGCAGTGATGTAGTAAGAGAAAACTTCTGACCTTCCAGCCCTACTGGGTTGCAAAAACCAGCTCTAGATACCGTCGTTTTCTACAGCATTTACTGGTTGAAGATATATGAAAACATGACCCCTTCCCTCTTGACCCAACAACAACAAAAATGACAAGTCTGAAGGACTCAGGAACGCCAGCACTAATTAAATGAGCATCCTTGAGAAAGTTTCAAAGGGGTATCCCACTTATTGGACCATGTTAACTGCCAAGCTACTAAGCATTTAGGTATTTTCCAAGCTTCATGTAATTAAGGTTAACTGGAAAGAGTGGTTCAGCAACAATGCAGCAAGATTCATGTTAAACAGAAACCAAAGCAGATTTACTACCAAGAATGAGAGAAAGTGAAGGTGGTAGAACAGAATGGATGAAAATGATGAGAAAGGATTACAGGTGGAAAGAAGAGACTGGAAAGAACAGCAACGGAAACACTGCAGGTAAACAAAGAGGACTGTGAAATTTAGGAAAAAGGTGGAATTTAGCTTTGAAAGGGCAAGTCTAGCACAGACTACGCTGACATAACATCAGCTGGCTTTGGAGGAATGTCACAACATGAAAAAAGACCTGATGTCAGTTTGAGAAAGGGGAGGAAAGTATTTGTTAGCTAAATACCTTAAATATATTAATTAATCAATTAAGTATCTCTTACCAAAGCAGATACCTACAGAACTGTATTTATTTGAGCCATGACCTGATCCATTTATTTGATCCACTCCAGAAGGAGTTCATCAATGTGAAAAGTTCAGTTCCTAGTCACTGAAGCAACAGGTAACACAGTTCAATTGAATTCACGACCCATTATCACAAGAAAGAAAACATAAGTAAAAAGACCTTAGTAAGGGAAAAAAAGTACTAAATTTCCACTTCTTTCTGGAAGTATTAAATGGAAATATGACTACAAAGATCATAATTTGAGAGTGAACAACTACTTCATTCCCTTCAAATGCACAGGACCTATCTCATCAAATTCTACAGAAGTATTTGAACAGAAATGTGTTTCAGGAAAATTAATAATTATAGAACAAGACTTACAAGTTTAATTATGGTAAAAAATTGCCGGAAAACCTTAAACTGATTGCAAGTGGGACAGAAAAAAATCCAGGCTAAAACTCTATGGAATAAAAATAAAAGATTGCTGTAAGAAATGGAATAGCGTAAAAGTTGTGAAGTAGATGCAAGAACAGAAGATAAAATACATTTGATAGAAACTTTAGGATTTGTATATTGCAAAACAAGACAACTGGATTGCTTTAAAAAACTGTATGTTCATCAGAGCACATAAGCCTAGTGAGCTAATTAAAAATCTTGAGATCTAACATAGACCAAAAGAAAGGTCAATGAGAATTTTCTTGAATGATATTCGTAATTTCCATATTTTTATGTTAGACCAGTTTGTTCTGTTACATAACTTGGCCTATTTGGAGAAAATTAACAGTGCTGGCAACAATAAGCTCTCATGTAACAGGTGCAAAATACACTCACAAAAAGCTTACAGACTGGCTGGGAAGTAGACTATAGCACAGTTACTTTGGAAGTCAAAACACATTTTTATATAGAAAAACTAAATTTTGGAAACAAAAAACCAGCAACTATCAAGGAGTATCTCCTGTTCAGCTGAATCATGAAATTACAAAAACTTTGCAACTTATACAGAATAGCTATCCTAAGCACAACTTAAGTAGTAGCTAGCACTGAATTAGATTTTTAACAAAATATGCATTACATTCTGGAAGCCTGCTTTTTAACCTTTTTTGAAATTTATCCCAGATATCCAAATTTCTTTTCAGTCTAAAGCAAAAACAAACTAAAACAATCTCAAATAAGATGTAAAAACAAAGTCAGTCAAATTCATAGAGTTAATATGATGAACGGGTATGAAATGGGCATTAAAAAAAGACTACGAACAGAAGCCAGGAAGCACTTCTTGTTCTGCAAGCAATAACTGCGTGGAACAGGCTTCAAGGCAAGCTCATTGAGGTAAGACATTGGACTGAGAGAGATGCTGTCGAGTGGGAAAGCATGTGCTATGGGAGAGAAAGAGGATAAACTACTCTGACTGAAAGAGCTTCAAATTTCCAGTTTTGCATCTTTAAAAAGGAATATTCCTTTAAAAGTGGAGATAAACAGTCCAAGATTGATATCAGAGTCTTCCATAGGAAAGCTGGGGGGAATGAAGAGGGACAACACTTTAATATGTTTATAAAACAACTAAATAGCAGGATACTCCTTACAGCACTCTGACCTAAACACGGGGTGAAGAAACATGTTTATGAGCAACCGCTCTTCTCAGGAGAATTCGCAAGTCGGGAAGAAAGGAAAGTAATCATTTCTTAACCACCAGCATGATAAAAATGGACAAAAATAAACAGACACTCTGGAAACCTTAGCAAAAACCTTAATGCTGCTTTAAGGGAAGGATGTCAACAAGGAAGCAAACCATCACATATTGATGCAGAAGAGAAAATTCTCTTTTACTGTTTTGGTAACATCCAGTAAGTCAATTTATCCCTAGTTAAAATGCATTTATACAATGAAACACAGAAGTCAGTTCAGTACCCTCAGCGTAGTAGTCTGGGGGACCTGCTGGGAGTAAAGCTTATTATTCACCCAGGGATTTGAGCAGTCGTAGTCCACAACCAATTTGACTTAAGGCAAAACACAGCTGCTACTTTGAAAGTTTCCTGCTGTGTAAGAAATAATTAAGGCTGTATGATCAGTATTCAACAAAGCATAAATAACAAAGATGCTAAATTAATTCTACTTGCAAATAAAGAGTTAAGTGAAGTTGCATTACAGAATGGACTACATAATGTTGTAGTTCAAAGGCGAAACAGAAGAGTTAAATAAGATGAAGTGTGTGTCAGAGGCCAGACTCTGAATCCTAACTATGCAACCACAATATTATTTCATGTTTTAGGAGTCCTTTACTCAAAAAGTAGAAAGTATATGTTCCAAAATGAAGTGACAAATCTATATTTTGATTTCAGATATAAAAAATAAAAAAGGAGCAGCAGCAGAACACACTTATCAATGTATGTACTGAAAAAGCACAGGCTCATTAAAGCCTTTACTACCAAGCTGGTACTATTTAAATATTATGCAGAAGGATGCAAGAGATGTCGATGGCAATACAGGTAATTCAGGGCAGTTCATCCTTAGAGCATCCTGACCCAAGCTTCGATTCTCTCCCCACGCAACCCTCAAACCGCACTAGGAATTCCCAGGCCAGGAATGGCACTTGGCCCGTCACTGTCTGCGCGGGGACCGGGAGCAGTTGGACCCCTTCCAGGTGGAGGGATGTGTGGCCAGTTCACCAGGCAGCCTATGCCATCCCAACAGTTATTCCTCATCTCCTGTAGAAGAGAGGTGGTGAGACAGATGGAAGCGCTCCATGGACAACAGTCAACCTGTAAATTGTCCGTTGGACCAGACTCTGTTAAGTCATTAGGATGCTAATAGCTTTAACACTGCTTAAAGAAGGGAAAAAAAACCCACAACCCCACTCCCACCCCACCCTACAGTTTTCGCTAAATATAAAGTTAGACTTGCACCTCCTTGACAGAAGGCAATCAGACAATTAGAAGAGGGCTGAAACATCTGCTTGAGACAGGGATTCTCCAGGGAAAACCTAAAGATCATGTCAACTCAGGTTTGTGCTAGCAGGTTGTTACAGCTCCTTTAGTTAACAGAAGGCAAAGCTTAGGACAGGGATAAATTTTATACTCCTGCCAGGATATACATCCTCTGGTTGAGCACACTGTAGATGCCATCTGCTTACATTTAATTTATTCATTTTGATTTAAAATGCCAGGCTATAATTCTTCTTTTTTTTTTTTTGAACTAGCACTTTCAAGATGGCCAATTACACCTGTGTATTCCCTGGGGCTTTTCTTACAAAAACAATATGAAACTCAATTATTCTATGATTTTAAATTGCTCTGGATTATTTTTCCAGCTTTCCAGGCACAGCTTCTCACTTTCCAGTTTGATAGAATTTTTTCTCCTACCCTTCTAAGCACACAAAGATAATCCTGTCATTGCCTTCCGAAAGAAGCTGCTGAATCCCAGCTTCCTGGAAAGCAGGATCTGTGGCCACATATATGTCAGAAAATAAAACAGACCAGGGCACATAGCCACGCTCTGGGCTTGGAACCAGCGAGCATGGTACAGCTCATGGCTGTACAACTAAAATACTATCCCTCCAAAACAGCCTGGTCAGATCCAAACAGCCTTTTGGAAATGGTCCATCATCTCTCCTAATCCCAGAACTATTGTTGGGCATTATCTGGGAGAGTGTTAGCTGGCACAGGACAAAACTGTGTCACTAACAGTACTAAAAATGTAACAATACTGTTGCATGCCATATCCATTCCTTATTTAGTTCCTACTATAAACATGCATCATGATTATAGTACCCAGTTGCTTCTGGAGAACATCATTTTTAGAAGTTAATTCCATAAGTAGCCAATGCATTTCAGAATTAACAGGTCACCTTTTCCAGGCATTATAGCTTCTGGCTTTAATATCACATCCTCACCTAGGTGGTTGTTGCTTTCAATCCGAGAGAACAGAACCAAACAAACACGTAACAGTTGAGCATTTGTGTTTCCACATGTATTATATGCAGCACACATGGAAATTTGCACTCTCTAGGTTTTGGAGTTTTTTAATGTGTTCAGACAGACTGAAGATGAGCATCTGATTTCTTAATTTCAGCAAGCCTGGATTGCTACCAGTAGAACATTGGTCCTGACCGTTAGCTAGTATAAAGCAGGCATAGCTCTGCTGACAGCATCCCAATGCACAGCAGCTGAGACTCTGCTTCTCCAAACTTTACCCACATCGGGGTAGTGGGCAAGGAAGAAATTCACTTTACAAGATTAGCATTTCAGTAACAAATCTGTAGTTTTTTTTCAATAATTCACGAACTTATATATGTCTTCACAAATTTGTTTCTTTCTTCTAAGTCAGAAATCCCAACTTATTTACTTTAAAAAATTTCATGCAAACCTGAATCAAAAACATTTACCCTTATTTTGCACAAAATGAAACACAAGCAAGAAGTCTTCGTAAACACAACAGAGGCATATAAAAAATTTTCCAAAGGAAAACACAACTACCAAGGTGCAAATTTGGATGTAAATATTATACTTAGCAAGAATCACTGTGTTTAAAACTTTGTATAGATGTGATTATGCAGTGTCACAGGGTACTGAAAAATTACACTGACAGTACAAAAACATACACCCCTTTCACAACTGCTTACCTACAGATCATCTCACTATATGCTGCTCCATTCCCAACTCTGCTTACCTTAAAGTAGTCTTAAAAATGTAATGGTATTGTGTATTGGGTTTGCATGGCAAGGTTTTGGTAGTGGAGGGGGCTACAGGGGTTGCTTCTATGAGAAGATGACAGAAGCTTCCCCTATGTCCGATAAAGCCAATGCCAGCCAGCTCCAAGACGGACCCACCGCTGGCCAAGGCCGAGCCCATCAGTGATGGTGTAGCGCCTCTGGGATAACATATTTAAGAAGGGGGAAAAGTTACTGTGCAGCAGCAATTGCAGCTGGAGAGAGGACTGAGAATATGTCAGAGAAACAACTCTGCAGACACCAAGGTCAGTGAAGGAGGGGGAGGAGGTGCTCCAGGCGCTGGAGCAGAGATTCCCCTGTGGCCCATGGTGAAGACCATGGTGAGGCAGGCTGTCCCCCTGCAGCCCATGGAGGTCCACGGTGGAGCAGATATCCACCTGCAGCCCGTGGAGGACCCCAAGCTGGAGCAGGTGGATGCACCTGAAGGAGGCTGTGACTCTGTGGAGTGCCCATGCTGGAACAGATTTGCTGGCAGAAATTGCGACCCCACGGGGGACCCACGCTGGAGCAGTCTGTTCCTGAAGGACTGCACCCCATGGAAGGGACCCACACTGGAGCAGTTCATGAAGAACTGCAGCCCGTGGGAAGGACTCACGTTGGAGAAGTTCATGGAGGACTCTCTCCCATGGGAGGGACCCCATGCTGGACCAGGGGAAGAGTGTGAGGAGGAAGGAGCGGCAGAGACAACGTGTGATGAACTGACCACAACCCCCATTCCCCGTCCCCCTGCGCTGCTCGAGGGGAGGAGGTAGAGAAATCGGGAGTGAAGTTAAGCCCAGGAAGAAGGAAGGAGTGGGGGAAGGTGTTTTAAGATTTGTTTCTATTTCTCATTATCCTACTCTGATTTGATTGGCAATAAATTAAACTAATTTCACCAAGTCGAGTCTGTTTTGCCTGTGATGGTAATTGCTGAGTGATCTCTCCCTGTCCTTATCTCGACCCACGAGCCTTTCATTATATTTTCTCCCCTCTGTCCAGCTGAGGAGGGGAGTGATAGAGCAGCTTGGTGGGCACCTGGCATCCAGCCAAGGCCAACCCACCACAAGGCCAACCCACCACAGTATTGACAAAACTGCGTATTATTCTGTAAAACCTTGATGAACCATTTATAACTGTTGGAGTACTGGCTGCCAATCTGGTCCAGTGAGTCCACCTAATAACCATCTGCTCCAACCTAATAGTCCCAGATTATGAACTCCCACACCCTGATTTACCTGGGAATACTTTAATCATAGTGCCTTGAACTACAGGTACAATTTTTGTCTTTCAAAATGATGAAAAGATGACACATCTACCCCAACAGTGACATCAACACTCAACTAAAGACCATCACTCCAATTAACCAGAAAACTCACTTATCAGATCTTCCAAGAAAAACAACCAAAAACCTACAACACAACAAAAACCCTCCCACATAAGTGAAGTAACAAATATATTAAATCCCAGCGATAACAACACTGCTGGCATGAGACAGACATCTGTTTCTCACAGATCTTGGCCTACATCCTAGTTCTGATGTGGAAAAAAAATAATAAACCAGCTTGAAAGAAAAAGTGACTTTAGATCCAGAATTAGTATGGTCCTTTTGCTCTGTTCCCAGGATACCTACTAGAAAATGATGATGCTAGGAAATGACTGCTCATTACTAAGATCTTCATTTTCTCCAGCTCCCTTTGGACTCCTTGACAAAATGCTTCATTTCATAAGAAAGTAAATGTTTGGGTTGAAGATCTCCACTTTTCACAGTTGTCAAAGAAAAAAGTCTGGTTTCCACAGGTAGCTCCATTCTGCTGTGATTTCTAAAACATCTTGTGTTGGACTGAGCAAGAAGAGAGACAGCTGATTTACATGCCCCCATGTCAAATCATTTCACAGCATCAGTAAGTAAAGGGAACGTACAAGGCTGACTAAACCCAAGCCAATCAATACTGTGAATCATTGACTCAGAGATGGCTTTGAATGCACATGCAGGACATCAGCTGGCAGCATGGTTGAAGCTGACAGTTCAAGACCATCCTGGTGCTGGCTGCACACTCCGATGCTGAATCAGGAGCCCATCGAACACCATCTAGTAACCCATGCAGAAGCTGGGTGGAACTTACTTAGAGCTGTTACTTGCCTTCGCTCTATGGAGAAAATGTGACCCTCATCAGTGGGAGGGCTATGCTTTTTGTCAAAATACGTCAGTCAGGCAACTCTTGCTTTACCGTTCATTGAAAGACACTGTGAGACTGCAGAGCAAGTGGGCTCAAGGACTTCTCCTGTCATGGAATGGCACCAAGATGTCCAGATTTGATTTCTGGGCAAGTCTTCAGAGAATCACCTGAATAGCCTGCTTTCTGGAAAACTGGAGATGAAACTTTTTAACAGTGCAAAATTAAGCAATAAACTTAGGCACGCCTACCTACAGCCACTGGCACAAGATGGGAGAATACCACACACAGTCATTCTTTAACCACCAGCAGGAAAGTGTCTGCAGGTTTGGAGGACAGCCTAATCCCCAAGAACTGGGATATTTATCTTCTTTCCAAACTCATTTATATCCAACTTCCCTTCAGAATCTCTCATCCATACAGAAGAGAAAAAAAAAAAAAAAGATGTTATGAGAAGAATTAAATGTTTTACTTCAATGTCAGTTGAAGGAAATACTACCACATACTCTCTAGTAATATCACATTAAATACAGAAAGCAGAATGTCTTGTACCATGTGCAAGAAACAAAGCTACCTGAATACCCCCCCGCCCCGATCCTCATCTTGTGATTCTCTCTGAAGCGAGTCATATGGTAGCACTTTTCTCCTTTTATGGGCAAAAAAGGAGAAAGGAAGTCAGCACCCCGAGCGGGACTGCATTGCCACATGAATCGAGAAGCTCAGAGCTGTACTACTACTCACTCATGCCTACCTCAGTGCATTAAGAATATATACCCTGAGAGAGGATACCATGAATCAACTGCCATTTACTTAATGCATATATAATTACATGTCACCAAGTGTTTCACGCTGAACTCGTCACTAGAGAATGTATTAAAAACTAAAGGATAGAGGGCATGTAATATATTTGCATTTGCTTATCTACCACCTCCTTTCTTTGAGTGTCCTGTCAATAGCATGCAAACCTCTTCTTTGGGAAACAGCTGTAGTGATAGTATGACGCATAGCAGCAATTAAAATTATAGTACTTTCTGCTGCATGAATTTCCATGCGTGTCCGCCCCAGTGCCCACTACCCACACCCAGCTCAGTCCACCTTCCTCTTCTTCAGAAGCTCTACAAGACAGAGTCAGGGAAAGTTACTAATGATCTGACTTACCAAATTTGGCTTTTTTTGAGAGAACTGTGGAAATTTCATTAACTCAATGCTAGGGAAAGGTAAGTGACATACAGAACTCCCTATGTATCAGGCAAAAAAAGGAATGAAAGCCTTGTTGTTCTTTTATCAATAGAAAGAGAGAAATCATTGTTTATGCCTCAATAACAGATATTAGAGTTAAAAGCCTAAATCATGAGGACTCCTACCCATAAAAAGCTAAAGAATTGAGAAATTATAAGGAAATCCATCTCCTCTCCATGCACAGATGATGAGATCAAGAATTTCTAAGAACTCCCAACTCCTACCCAAGCACAGGCGACAGGGCGCATCAGCCAGACCACCATAGTGTACACACAGCCACCCACAGGACACCTGCACACATCTTCTGTGGAGTCAGGGAACATATTTGTCAGCCTTACAGGTACCCATCGTTGATTCAGAACCACCTTGCTTTCCCTCAGCTGTTTATGTGCAGTCATTCTGAGTTTTATTTGAATATTGCAGCTTAATATTTGACTGCTTTGCTTGGGAGTGATCCTGAAAACAACTGAATTTAATTACATGAGTTATGCTTGCTGTGTCACAGCCTACGCATCAGTTAAAATACAGATAAGCATTTCCAGAGTCAGAGTCTCTGTCCTTAAAAGTTGGTTGTTTGGTTTTTTTTTTAAGGAAGGAAACAGTCTCCCTGGTTATCAGATCATTATCAGGTCAGATCAGATGGCCAACACAGCAGAGTTCAGTAAGGAGTTTAAAATAATCCCATCATTTTTTGAAGTCTAACATTGCTCTTACACACAAAATGGAATTTGTTAAATACATGTATATATACATATTTCTTATTGTTAAAGATTACCATTCGCTCCTTGGAAGCTTTGAAGTGTTACCAGTGTGTATTTAATTCTCTTTTGACAAATGTTATTTCAGTATAAACATGGAATATTTCTTTAAAAAGTAGTATTTTAAACTGTAGGTGTCCCTTTGCCTTATGAATAAATTAGAAGACACTGAATAACAGCAACCGCAGAAGTACAAACACTTTATTACGATTGTGGTGACTCAGACTGCCAGGATTTGGCAGCCCACAGTGTTCCTCAGCAGCAGAACAAAAGAGGATTTTTTTGGCGGATTTACTTTTAGTTCAGTAAAGGACAACATGATACTGTCTGTGTCATAATGAATCAAAACCTCAGTAAAACAAAGGCGTAAGTAGTCAGACCCCAATCATTTTTTGTCTCGGTATAAAAATGGACAAGCAGATTATCTATACCTCTAAGGCCTCTAGTATGTGTGATCTCTCCCTGTCTTTTGGGAAAAAAAATAAAATAGAAGTAGTAAGATTATCTAGTTGCAGAAATACAAATCAGTTCTACAGGCAACATATTCGCAGAATATTTCAAGATCAGGAAATATTTTCTATTTTCCTCTTGAATACAAGAGATGCAAAATAGTAAGTGGATTTTTTAACACCTTCTCTAATTAAAAACATAAACCCTGTAGACCTAAGTACTGCACACTTAACAAAATCTCTCAAGTATTCAGAGCATGAAACACATTTTGAGAGAGACTCGTTTTCCAGCATCCCCATCATGATCTCATTTGGAACGGCAAACCGTCCCTGCAGTAATTGGTATTACAGAGTTCTGCTGCAGCACAGCCTTGTGAGAGGGTGAGGGAAGTGTTCCAGTCCTACAGGGCATTTATGCTTTAATAATAAAAACGTAGGAAAAACGGTTACAGAATATCAGCTCTCATTTCCTCTGCCACCATCAATTATTAGGGAGATGATTACAGACTTATTTCCAGAAGCTTCTGAAGATGCCAATGTCCGACATGAAATCTTTATCTGAAGGAGTCACCAACAGTCTACAGATGATCCTTGAAGCAAAACACTGTGCAATTACAAAGCAATACAGTACAAGGAGTCAGACCGTGTATATGTGGGCGGGAGAAAGTATAACTGAGACAAAATTAGACTGTTCCTGGAAATAAAACATAACAAATTTAACACTCTAGCCTTCTAAAATCTAAACAGGTTTTATTATAAATTTTTCATTTTATTGATTTCACAGATTAACAACCCCCTTCAAAAAATTAGGACCAGCAAATCATCTGTACCAAATACCACTGCACATCTCTCATGGAGGCTATTTAAACACAATTCTGGAATCAATTTACTGGAGATAAAATCATATGGATGAGTTACCAGAGAGAATTTTCCTTCTTCTCCAAAACCAATTCAGCTCCATAAGTGGCACTACCACTCAGCATTTCCGTACCAGCTAACAACCAACAGTAATGAATTTTTGCCCCACAGCTCCACACCACTATTAATATGCATGAGAGAAACCAGAAGATGAACTTTCTCCCCCTCTTCCCAGAAAGCCATTAACTCAAGCTAACCTTCCAGACTTAATCTGGGGCAGCTGCAAAATGAAAATTATAATGATCAGGCTAGGTAGCAAATACACTCGCAATAAAGAAAATAAAACAGAAAGCAGGTTTTCTTTGAAATGTCTTTGAAAAACAACAAAACAACCCCTTCCTCCCGCTTCTCAGTCTAACCACATTCAGACTAGACAACAATAGTCTTAGGACTCTACTGGGCTCAGTTCAGTTGCAGAGGCAAATAGTACCGAGCTGTCTTAAAATATCCCACCTTCCCAGTAGGTGCTAGTCCAAGCAGGACATGGGTCTTCTGGCCATCTTGCATCTGCTAGCCAAGCATAGATGCAGTGGATGTCGTAAAGCATCTGAGGAAGGACGAGATGCCTGTGCTGGACAACTGAATCAAACCAGGCTCAAATTGTGTTCTAACCCCAAAATAAAGACTTCCTCCTGAAGGAAACCTCAGTCTTGCCAAATTCTGGCCTTCACCCCCCAAAATCTACACTTTTCTTAGATTTACTAGTCCATATGAGACTAGAAGCACAAAATGGACTCACAGGAGAATTTTGAGCATGGCTACAATAAATTTGGGTATATAATGGAAATTAAGATAACTGGGATAGTAAGCACGAAGCCATCTAACCTAATAGGAGACAAAGTTGTGAAGGCTGTACCTTAAACACCACCTATCCTGGAAGCTCAAGAGGTACCTATGTTATTCAAAAGGGTTGTAAAACCCTCAGGCCTCCCCAGGAGCAAGACACAAAGTCATCCCTTTCACAAGCTGATGAGGAAAGGAGTCATGCAATTTTGAAGTTTCATATGAGGAGGCAGGAGCATGCCCCCAAGCACCACTGAGCAATTTAAAAGCATCAGGAAAGCAACCACAGAGGAAATAAAAGTGGGTGGTAGGCTCTTTCCAGGTTGAGAGGCTGGCTCACAACCACATCTCTGCATGCCAGGGTAGCGCCCTAACCCACAGACTATAGTCTGTCCTAGACTATTCCTGCTGAAGCTATGACATGGAAAAGTATTTACTGGATGAAAGAATGAAACACCCATAGAAACCAGATTTCCCTCACCTGAATGCCTTAATCACAGGGCAGGAGTCACTCTCCCTCTGGCCTAATTAATTCTTTTTTTCAGAGTAACACAGTTGCAGGTGAAATAAAGGACAGCTTATGACATGCTGCTTGTTGCACTCCCCTGGGAAGAGGGAGATGTGAGTTCAAGTTACTTCCAGCTGAAAAGGGGACAGAGAATCAAGCTTCACACTTCATGAGTAAGGGATGTAACTAACGCACCATCGAATATAAGGAGAAGAGGGAGAGAGAAACATCATTGCAAATGCTTCTTCCTCGAGTTTGAGTAAATAGCTTACACTTACTTACTTCTTAACAAAACAAGCTTTTCAAATCCTGAGGGAACATTCCCATCTCAGGATGCCAAAGGCATTTAGGCAGGAGAGAGATGCCACTCTCCAGAACAGTCACAGTGGTAACAGCTCTGGATGGATGCAGAAATGAAGCTCTGTGCACCTGATTTTCTTCACAGTAAAAAATACAGACAACAGTGTGCTTTCAGACATGAGTTTCAAGAACATCAACCTTAGCTTTGAGGCATCTAATTGTAAAATAGGCCACTCGAATAATTTATGAATTCAGGCTGTAATACAACAGGGAGAAGGATTTCCCCCCCAAAATCCCATAAATTATATATAAAAAAGCTTCTAACAACTACTTAAATTTTAAGTTAAACCTATGTATATCAGAGAGCTATAGGAGAGTACAGAATGGCTTTTATCTAAAATGTCAGTGTAAGTCTACACATCCCCTTTAAAAACACCAAACCATCTCCACAGTGTTATTAAACCGTGCGAACTCCAATGTCCAGCTATGACTAAGTCATCCAGAGCTCACCACAAACAAACAGGGGACCAAACTCAAGATCCCAGTATGCTCCATGCCATATTCTAGACATGACAACTCCCATGCCATACCGATGCTCTTCAACAGGTCTGAGGGACATACGTTCATGAATCACATTTATTAACTTAAGACTTTAATGAAACCAGACTAGCACTTGTGATTGATAGGCACACAACACCACAAGTTGCACTGCTACTAGAACTGTATGAAATTAAAATGAAAACTTGAACTTTTCACATTTTACAAACTTCACAGATTCCTTACACAGATTTACTTAAAAATAAGCCTCGGACTTACGCATTAGTTTCACCTTTTGCACTGCAGGTCATCCAAACCATGATGTTAAAAGTCAACCTGTCCGTTGCCACTATGAACAGCCCTACAGAAGTATTATCACGGACAGGAAAAAAAGGATAAAATGCACAAAGAAGTCCCATAGAGCACTGGTTTTGTAGTCTATTGACAAGTTCATAAATGAGACAAGAATATTTCAGCCGTTAGCATGCAAAAGTAACCATTCCTGAATTAAGGTAAGACTGACTGATATTTAACTTAATGTCAACATGAAGATACCAATCATGAAGTTATTTCTAAACATTTAAAATCCACAATACTAAATAAAAATCTTTCAAGCACCTGTGTGTCAGTGCTGCACTGGGTCATATCTGTCCTAAAAGGTATTTGTCCTATATCTATTACTGTTATTTTTCCTGTGGAAGCAACTACTGCTACCAGTTTAAATCAAGAACTTGTATCAAGCAGTATATAAACACAGAAAATAAGATATGTTTTTCATTTTAATTGGAATTGTGAATTGGAATTCTGTGAAAGTAGAAGAATGATAAATTCAGTACTTCACAAGAATTAGGACCTGTACATCTCACATCATTCACATCGCTCTCATCATCGCACTCACACAGGAGTGCATAGCAGCTTCTATTACAATTTTAATTTAAACAACAAAATTCAAATTTATGACTGCATTTTTTGCAACTCTCAAGCTGT
The DNA here is from genome assembly GCF_018139145.2 of Gymnogyps californianus. Taxonomy (NCBI): domain Eukaryota; kingdom Metazoa; phylum Chordata; class Aves; order Accipitriformes; family Cathartidae; genus Gymnogyps; species Gymnogyps californianus. The sequence goes on from NC_059473.1 coordinate 115,041,729, forward strand.
CCCATATATTAAATATTTTAATTCATGCCTCTCAAACTGTTTTCTCTGATTTAATGTTACTGTTTTGCATTCCTACATAACATAAGTAGAAAGCACTCCTAAAAGAATGATTGATAATACTGAAACAGATCCAAATACATACTGAATTCAGTACAGAGGAAACACTAAGAGGTTTTGGCTCCTTCAAATCAACATATATTATTAGTATGCATATTCCTCTGTCCACTGATGTTATAGGTCACATTGACATACTCAGTTTGTCTCCAGGGATTTAATAGAAGAGCTAATGATGTCTGGATTACATACAGGCTTTGGATATAGAATAATATTTTTCTGTTTTGTATAAAATGTGAACTGAATGATCAAGTTCACGTGCTACTGCATGCATTATGCACCTACTGCTAAAGAATGCCAGTGATTCTACAAAACTCTTTTACAGTTTCTCTAAAAACTCTAATTAAAAGGGTATTTGGAAATACATATAAATATGATTGACTAAAGAGGTCTTATTTATAGTATCTGTACACCTATAAAATAGGATTTCTGTTAAAGTATGGGAATTGTTATTCATCTAAATAACATCTAGTATTTTTAACACAGATTTTAAGCTCTCATTTTGTATAACACATAACATGTGGAAATCTGCAACATACTGCACATGCAAATCCTCAATGTCTTTGTGAGAATACCATACTGCTGAGGACAAGATATTTCAGCCTGACAAAACAGTGTCAAAAAATGATGTCATGAAGACAAGCTAAGCACACTAACAATGAATTATCTTCCCAGCACTGTAAAATTCACTAATAGACTCACTATTATGGCGAAATGACATCTGCCGACAGTAACTATGCAGTAGTATCCAAGATGATCACCATTTTTCCTTTGTGAATTAACCAAATATTTTTTATTCTAATTACTGGCATACATTGTCTTTTTAATCACTTAGCGGCTTGTTTATTTTCTGTTTTTAATAAAGAACAGAAGTTCACGGAAAAAACGAAGCGTCACTGCAAAAATAGCACAGGAGGGTAGTGAAAAAGTACAGAGCAGGATACAATAAAATATTGGGCAGTCATTAAGAAACCATATAAAGAACGCAGAGAGCCTCGCTTATACTTGCCATAGTTGACATTTAAGCGAAACCTTAAAGACAAGATGATAGATTATACTATAGTGGTTCAAACTGAAGTTGAAGTATTTTATTCTTAGTTGCTACTTTATGCTTTTTATGAATTTAAGTGAAACCCTTCATGCTATTCCCATAATCTGTAATTTCATTTCACTAAAACATTTTTTTTAAGTCTACCTTAGGAAAGCTAAATTCATGAGTAGTAGGGCTTTATCATTAGTTTTTCATTCGGGCCTGGTGAGGTGGGGGGGTAGGGGTATTACAGGAAAGTAGAAAGGAGAATCAAACACGAGAAATTACAAAGTTTACTCCTTCAAAAAATAAAGAAGTACATTGCTGATGTATAAGTCTTCCTTACATGTTATAAAAATATAAAAGTTAGCATAACAGAGAAAAGGGAAGTATCAGCTTGGTTCTTCCCTGTGTAATATTAGTTGGGGTATTTTTGTAGAGCAGTGCTGAGCATGTGAAATTCTTTGCCCACAAGGCAACCTCACGTCACGACAGCATTTCATTCCAGATCTCCCCACCTAAGAGTTCACAGCCAAAGTCGTTTGCATTTTTTTCTGACCTTGCAGATGGTGAGAACAGGAGAAGCAAACCAAAAACATCCCTGTCCCCCTTAACTTACCCTTCTCCCCATACACATATAAACTGCCTTTAGGAGCTGGTAAACAAAAACAGCGCAAAGATGGGCTGTATGGCAATCAAAGACTACCAGGAACGGGCTGGAAACCAACCCACATCACCACCCTCGGCAAGTAATTAGCAACACCACTGAAAGCATGTGAAGTTGAGTCTTGCTGGGTTGCCAGCGAATTATGGAGCATTCGATTTTACACAGTGGCGTCATGTATTACCAAGACCTTAGCATAACGAAACCCAGATAAATGAAATTAAAGCTAAACGGTCTTGAAATTAAATTAGGGAAAAAAATAGTAATAGGAAGAATAGATGCAAGCGTGGTATCTGTTCACTGTAACACATCTCAACATGGACAGAGATTCAAACAACGAGATGAATGCAGTATTACAGATCGTGTTTTTCATCTCATGTCTAGGTACATCCCTCTGGAAACACCGCGTTTATAGCACCTTGCATCCAACCACCACCAGCAGCTGGAACAGAAAGTTTTCGGTATAATCAAAGTTGTCAGCTTAATCCCCCTTCCTCCCCCCACTACAGCACAGGCGTACTTACTCCAGCAAGGCACTACGACGTGTTGTTTGACTGATATCCTCGGCCAGTGTTAGAGTTAAGCCAGGCTTCCCTGGGCCCGGGTGCAGGCAGACAGGTCCCCGCACCGGCGCTGCTCTCCCCTGCAGCCGCGGTGGCTCCGGCATTCACCGGCCGGCAACGAAAACCCAGAGGTTTCCACCCTGGAGGGCCTGCGCCTGGGGGAAGCGTCTCCCCCGGCCGGGGCAAGGCCAACCGGGGAACCTCCGCGGGGGCCCGCACCGCAACCGACGCCTTTCCAAACGCAGCCGGTAGCCGAGGCGAAGCGAGCCCTCCCCAGCGCCCACCGCCCCGGTGCTACAGGAGCTGACAGCGGTCTGGGGCCGGCGCCTTCCCCGGCAACAGTTGGCTGCGTCCCCCGGCGTCCCCCCCGCCACCGCCTGTCCACCCCGGCCCCCGCCCCCAGGCCGCCCCCGCGGCGGCGGTGCGAGGGGCAGCGGCAGCCGCGCCGCCTACGGCCCGGGCCGGCCGGGGAGGGGTGACCCCGTACCAAGGAGCGGGCACAAAGGCGGCTGCGAGGGCTCAGCGCGGCGGAGGGGGCAGGGGGTCGAGGGGAGCCCTGCGGGCGGAGAAAGCCCAGGAGCCGCAGAGCCCCGTCCCCGCCCCGCTGCCGGCGGGGCTGATGCGGGGGGCGCTGCGGGAACGAGCGGCAGAGGCGGCTCAGCCCGCCCGCCCCCGCGCAGCCCCCGGGCGGGCGGCGGCACCCAGGCCCGCCGTGCCTTCCCCCCCGCTTACCTGGGCCGCCCCTCGCCGCTCGCCGCTGCAGGGGCCCTCGTCCATCCCCCGCGCCTCTCCCGCGCCTCAGAGACAGCCGGCGGCGCTGCGCTGCGCGGCGCGGCCCGGCCCGGCCCAGCGCGACGCTCGCAGGCCCGCCCCGCCGTGGCTGCGTGCGGCTCCCGCCGGCGGGCGGCCCCGGGCGGGCGAGCGGGCGCGGCTCCCTCGGACCCGCCTCCCGCCTCCCGCCGCCGCCGCGGGCTGACGCGGGGCGAGGCGACCTCCGCCGCCCGCGGGGGCAGGAGGGGGAGGAGGGGTCGGCGGGACAGTGGCGGGGGGGCGAGGGGAGGCGCGGCGGCGCGGCTCTGAACAGGGGGAACGGGGAGAAGAGGCGGCGGGGGAGGGGGGTCCCGCACCTCCGCACAGCCCTTAGGCGGGGACCCCCAGGCTCCCCAGCCCGGCGGGTGTGGGGGGGTCCGGGGTGTCTGCTTCGACATAAGGGCGGGGAAACGTGCGGCTGTAACCCGTGCTGCAACCCCCGCCCGGGGACATCGGCCCTGACCCAAATCCGCCCCGTTCCGCAGAGATCCCATCCCCTCTCCTCCCAGCTGGTGGGCTCTTTTTTGGAGGGAGCGGGGGCGGGACAGTGTGTGTGTGTAAATGCTGTAGTTCGGCGGGACTGCAAATACATTTTTTGCATTTCTGGCTTTGCAGAAGGCAGCGCTTCCTCAAGACGTCAAAACCAGTTCTGAGCCCATTCACAGCTCGTGAAAATACTTTGTACTTCCTCTTGCTGTTTTGAGGGTTAAATAAGGTTAAAGTTGCAAGAGTGGCTACACAGCGCTTGGTTTCCCCCTTCCCCAAAGCCAGTCTATGAGTCATTTACAGGAAGAAAGAAAGAAAGAAAAGAAAAAAGAGAAAAGCCTACAAGTAACAATATTGGAAGTACAGCATAGAAATATCTGGTTATCTGTTCATACCAGGGTTTTGCTTGCCAAGCTCTTTAAATGTGAGAAGCCATGATGGTGACCACAAAGCCATTACAGCACTGTGCCAGTGAACCTGAGAGTTCACAGCTGCGTTCTGCCTGGGGCAGATGCTGCAAAGAAAGAGCCTGTGCGCACCGAGAGGTGTGATTCTCATGAATAAGGCAAGTTTTGAAGTGCTGTGAAGCCGAGCGGTTTGGTAGAGATGCGAGGACGTAGGGTGTGCTGGTGACTTGACCCTCTGGCCTGTCACTCCCACTGAGCAAGCATCCCAGAGCAGCATCACTTACATGCTTTAACTCGTTGCCTTTACCCAGGCTGTATCCAGATGTCCTTGAATTGTTCTTCTTTGGTCTGAAAATTCCAAATTTTCTAGTTAGAAAATAATTTGAGTGACATACTTAGTCTATTAAAAGGCTTGGTGTCTGCAGCACATATTTAATATAGCTACCCTTACAGCACCCAGCTTAGTAGAACACTAAGCTGCTGGCTTGCATTTTTTATCCACAAGTCTCAAAGTACCTTTTAAAAGAAGTAAATAGCATTGCTCCACTTTGAAGCGGGAGGAACAGTCACATGGAAAACTTGAACCAGGAGAGAGAACTGAACCTCAGATTCCCAGCTAGCAGCTTAATGTCCCCTTTTACTTACTTTTCTGGGGCATGCCTTCTGACTGCTGTATAACGGACATATCTTTATCTGGATGCTTTTACAAAAGAAGAGGCAGCTGTCACCCACCATTTGGAAATATTCTGACTCTATTAGTGCATGTTATGCACGCTCTCGGATTGTCTGCACTGAATGCATCAGGGACTTAGCCAGAAGAACATTTTGATTCTGGATACGGATAGTATTTAGGAGTTAGAAAAGTCCAACTTTTAAATCCTGCCAAAACAAAGGGACTGTTACATATTGATGCAATGAACTGTAGAACACCTACATAGCTTTAGCGTCACATACTGCCATAAGACTGCAGTTGAACAGCCTGTAGGGGGAATGGCAGGCGAGTGACAAATTTTAGATTCTCAGCTTTGGACAATGACGTTAGAGACCAGGAAATAATTGTTTAACCGGCTACTTGCGTATTAGCCAAGCCACAGTAACTGCCTGTGCGAAACTGTTATCCCAGTGCTGGTGTGAGACAAATTCAGTTTGAGGCACATCGGTAGGGTTCAGATTCTTCAATAAAGTCATCTCTTATCACTTGGGCTCTGAGAGGGATCTCATGTAGCGCCCAGTCTTTGCTTTGAAGAGGCGCAGGATTCCCATAAAGTTCTGTCTGATCTCTACCAGCCCCATCCCAGTACCTCAAACACCCTAAACTTTCTCAGATGAAAGGATGTGCTTGCATTTACACAGGTGAGTTGTGCCTCTAAATTTAGGTATAGAGACACCTGCACGTTCTTAGACATTAATGAGGTGTCTAATCTCCCATTACAGTCAGTAGTAGGGTCCAGGTCTGGTGCTTTCATATGGTTGTCTCACACATCACAAGAAGCAGGTAGGTGCCTACAATCAGTTCTCTGATGAGCAACGCAATGGACCAGCCACTAAGAGGCTGTGTTATCACAGCTCAAAGCTACCCAGGCTCTGTTGACCCAGGTCCTGATCCACGGGTGGCATAAGCAGAAACATTCAAGGCTTTTTAAGATCTTTGGGTATCTTGCCTTGTTTTCTACTGCTCTTCCAGAAGCATCAGATGTCCTGTAGGTCCTGTGACCCATAGAGGTAGCCAGGTAGCTCAGAATGCCCATTGCTACACAAGCGAATCTGTCTTCACTACAGTGGAAACTTAGACACCTGCACACAGACATCTAAAATTTAGCAGTCTAAATCTCACACTGAATCCCATCCAAACTGATTTGCAATCTTAAATCTCAGGGGAATTTAACACATTGTATTTCACAGTATGACAACGTATACACAACCAGTTGCCATGGCTCAACTAGGACATAGCAGCGTAGCAGCAATCTCCCTGTTTTTTTAGATGCTGGCCTTATAACATCTGCTGTAATTTGATTGGTGACATAGAGGTTTGTTTTTTTTTAACAGGAATGATTCATGAAGCCATCTACAGTGTTGGCAAATACTTGAATTTTTATCTACCTGGAACAGTGTTGTCTAGTCTTTTGTAGAGTATGGTGCCTTGCAAGTCTTGAAACTCATGGCTTTATGCAGAGTTGCACCTGGTTGCAACCAGTATGCATCTGGATGCAACCAGTGGTCTCAGAACAGATGGGAACATGAGTTTTCAGCTTTTGATGTTTAACTTGCTAAGCAGAACTAATGTTCTGGCAGTTTTCTCAAGTATTACATGTAGGAGTTGATTTGTGGAATAAAAGGACATCTTTCTTAATGCTCATTTTAGCTCTGTGCAGACTGAAATGAAGAAGGTTAATACAAAGAACATTCTCAGGAAAAGAAAGGTTTAGAGCCCAGTTCAGAGATTACCAAATTCAAAGGGAAGTGTCTTCAATTTCAGTGGCCATTGAATCAGCCCCTTAATCATCTCCTCAGTCTAGAAGTACTTTATTTTTGTGGTTAACACAGAAAAAAAGGATAATGCTAATATATTCTATGAAGTAAATTGTATGAATATTCAGTACGATCCTGTCATCACTTGCCTAAATCACGGTACCACTGGTATTGTTTGGAATTGTAGCTGTTCATCACTTGTGAAGATGAACCTCAGTGCTGTTTTGGAATTAAGGGACATAATTTTCTTCTGTTATACTACTGAAAATTAGGAGTAAAGCCAGTAACTTTTGAAATATAACAAACCAAAAGAGGAGGAGGGAGTTAATCTGTCATTTTACAACTCTGAATTGTGTCTGAAATTGTTTCCTATGAGAGAATTGTGCTGCTGTGGTTTTGTCAGTATTTTTCTCTCCTCTCAAAGAACTAACCATTAGCAAGGGGGCAGAGGAAACTTCTGCATCTCAATTGTTGTGGGTATCTTCAGCTTGAAGAGCTTTCTTTCTCAGCATACATTGAGCCTTTATTGCAGTAAACCCCCAGTTTATTTCTCCTATCAACTGATGCATGATGTTGGAAGAAGCATGGGCAGCCAGCCTTTGCTGACAAGGGACCAACCGTGGCAGATGAAAGCAGCTACACCACTCACCAAAAATACAGGAGTCCCAACTGAATACAGCTGGAAATCTGACCTGTTTATCTACCTGTTTGGAAGTCAATATATAGGAAATATAATCCCCTTTAAAATACATGTACACACCTTGAATGGCACAAAATAAAAATGTATTTATTTTATACATTAATTGTCTTCATTAGTCAGTCAATGCAGAAGCATTTTCATTGTCAGTCTTACACAAATTAAACAACTTTACTCAGGAAAGTGATATGATTAAGCTTCTGGTATAGGCTTTTAAAGATATCGATATGCATGCATACAGCCTAAAAATAGTCAAGATTTATAAAATATATTTCTTAAAATAAAAAAAAAATTATATTTTTGTCGTTTTTTAGCAAGTCAGAATAATATACATTAAATAATGGGACTTTGGCTATGTAATTGTATAGGAATGTGGTTAGACCCTAGTACTTTTTTTGGGTATGGTTCTCAGCTGTAACTACCTTATCCACATACACATGGACAAAGCATAATAATAGTGTTGCTATACACTGATAGATGCTTACTGTTAATGCTGTACCACTGAAAATCATAAAAACAATTAACAGGAAACTTACCTTTTGAATTCAAAAGTTTATCAAGAAGCAAACATGGAATATTTATTCATTCTGTATGCTGCTTCTACAATGAAGCTGCAGGGTATTTTAGTGGAATTGCATTGTACAAAAATTAGTTCAGATTTGCTTGAAATAATATTCCTATTGCAAAACAAATAGTAATAATTTCAATAGCTCACTGGATACATAATGTTTAATTTATCACTATTAATGTTAATGAGAAAATGTCTAAGTACCAAACTATTTTAAGCTGGTCGGCACAAACCCATTTTCATTTGCATCTAGCAAGATGTATCCTGGCAACCGTATATTTTTGGATTCGTAACAATTTATTTTATTCATTTTATGCAAATGAGGTAACCAATACTGCAGGAATCATGAGAATTCAAGATGGATAACTTCCGTCGTTCAGAGCTGTAGATGGATGACTAGGAATCTATGTGAGTCATATTTTTTTTTAAATGATCTATTAAACATTTCCTTCAATGTATCCACCCAGCTAAAGTGTTCATCTGACATGATTCAGATACTTTTACTCCAAAATGGAAAGCAGTAGCAACCTAAGCTGTGTCTTGTGAAGTAATGATTATCCCACACCACAGCCCTGCTTCTGCTTTGTTGTTTTCTGAGTTGAAAATGCTGCATTTTTCCCCAAACTCACATAGAAGGAAGGAAGGAAGAGGAAGAGCAAAGGCTCCAAACATTGACCGCATCTATGCATGCTGACTTGATAACTTGATAAGCTAACACAGTATCTACAGCAAACACTAAGTTTAAGTGATATATATGGGGTTTCTATCATATTGTATGCGAACGTCATCGAAAGGACATTTTTCAGAAAGCTGTCTTCTGGTTTTGGTGGGTATGTGTGAATGATTTGTTTGCATGTGCTATAGAAGAATGTTTACAGAAACCTGTGTATCTTCAGTATATTCTCTTATTATCAAAACCTTTTTTGTTTGTTTTGAGAAGATCTAAGGAGTTCAGCTGGGAGAAAGCTCTGTTTATAGAAACACACTGTGTATAATACCCTCATACGTGCAGAACGTTTATAAAAATAATTAATTCCTTTTTTTCACTTGTGTTCTTCAAGAGCTTTCAGCCTGGATCAAAATCACTGAACCTGAATACTCTAACAGCCAGGCCTATATAGTTTCTTCAAAAGCAACAACAATAAATGAAACTTTCTGTAGCAGCATAGCTGGTAGACTGAATGAGAACCCTACCAGCTAGACCTCAGTGAACGTGATAGCTGTTGTTGTTCCACTCTGAGACAATAATCTTCCACTGCTGACCAGTAGGACTCAGTTATACCCAGAATAAATTCAAAATGGATGACTGAAATGGTGCTCAGTCACTTTTCCTGTCCTTGTATCAGAGCTAAGTGTACATATAGCAAGAGTGGTTGAACAGTTTCTGAAGCAGCTCCTGAGCCACTGAAGTTTTCAGGTGGCCTAGGACCCCTTTTCCAATTTATCTTCATACATGGTACTGACTAACACAATATTCGGAATGTGCTTCATGAGATAATGAGTAGAACCTTCCTTGAGTACAACGGGCTCTGTCAAAGGAGAGGAGGACATAGCTGATGAAAATGGAAATTTCAGCCATCTAATTTTGCCCTATTGCTACATGGCAGTCAGTGAACTTAAGTTTGACTGAAATCTTTGTTAGAGAGTTAAAAGGTCAGGGCTCCAATTTGATGATGTATGAAGTGATGAGCAGTTGTTACAGGAAATTACACAAGTGTGTTAAAGTAATAGTTGGGTTGCTAAATTAGATTCTTATCTTTTGTAATAGGAAAAGCCAGGGTTTGAATTGCCCATGCAATCACAGTGTGGGTCCCAATACATATACATTATGATATTTTTGCAAACTCCATATACCTGAATGCCTGATGTTTAAAAACCAGCACACGTAGTCTCTGACTCAGCCAGAAAGCAGGGTGGGTGCCCAACTGGACTACAGGAAAGGTATATTAAAATCTTGATTCTGATATTTCCTAATTCTTGAAATCTTAACCTTGCAGCTTTAAATACTGTATTTAACACATGCTTTATGTATGCAGCACAAGTGTTTAAGGAATACATCAAACCAAATAAAATCTAATACCCTGTCTTGCATAGACTATTCGGAAAGGATTTGCAGGATCCAGGCTCTCCTTTGTAGGAGCATTAAGTTGTCTCCTCAGTTCCACTGTATTGGTAAAGGACATTACCACTCCCAGCTGTTTGTCAACTTTGTGCCTGTGTTTATTGTCTCCGAAGAGTTGCTGGGATGATTTGCTAATGTAGTCAAAATGAGACAAGTTAGATTAAACAGTTTAAATAGTAGGACTTTCCAGGGTCACCTCGTTTTGACTGAACCATCGTTAATATGATATGCTCATGCTGTCAACTGTGCAAGAAGACATGAGTAAATGTGACAACTTCCAGCACACCGCGGAGAGAGACGGGCAGATTGTTCCTGGAGTGCGCATCTGCTTAGTGCCTACCAAACTTAAGGAATTCAAAACTGGATTCTCTCTTCTACAATTATTTGGCGCTTCTGATATAGCAAAAACCTTAAAGCACATTTATTTGAGAACAAGAAGGATAAATAATTTTAAAATTGTCTTACATGTTTTAGTCATCTGACAAAACACCCCACGTTCCATTAATTATTTTTTTTCACCTAAAATCTGAAAAATCAAGAATGGTACCTCTTTAAAAAGGAGTGCTTCTCTCTTTTAGTCAAAAGTTCAAAGAAAATTTAAGTGAACAGCACTGTTAAAGACTCTATTTGAGATGGTGCCAACATGAAAACAATTTAAGTCCTCTACAATCTAGGCATTCCAAGCTCAGACTATCATTTGTCTAGTTTATAATACAAACAGCACAGCAATAGAATTGTTGGGAAAATTGAGATAACGCTTTCTTCACTTCCCAAAAGTGCATTATTCTTTTTCTGTCTTATTAGAGTTAGAATAATTGTAGCCCATATACCATCCTCCTGCTAGATGATGTTAAAAATACTTAAAAAAAGGTAAATGTTTTTATTAGTAGTAAACTATCTGGGCTTTTTCTGGCATCTAAACTAGGAAAGCTAAACATATTCTCCTGAGTTCTCTAAATAACCTTACATCTCTTCTTGCAAGCATTGAGTCTATATGTAAATGAAATAAAATATTACTAATCTGAAAGATAAGTACGGTGGTAATTATGAAAAGTCAATAGTCAGCAGTCAAGCAGATGTTTATAATGAACAGTAATTAATGCTGAGTCAATTATCAGGATAAATGTAAAGTTCATTTACGGAGGTGGAAAAAGACCTGTTTCCACAATAAATTGAACAATCATAGGATCACAGGTTCATAAAACAATTCATGTTGGAAGGGACCTCAGGCAGTTTCTAGTCCAGCCTCCTGCTCAGAGCAGGGTCAGCTGTGAGATCAGACCATGTTACTCCCGTGTTTATCCAGTTGGGTCTTGAAAACCCCCAAGAATGGAAGCTGCACAACCTGTCTGGGCAAGGTGTTGTACTGCTGACTGTCCTCGTATTGAAAAGACTTTTCCTTACATCCAGTCTGAACCTCACTTTTTTTCAAGGTACATGCATTGTATCTCCTCCTTCTGCCATACATCACTCTGAAGAGCCTGGCTCTGTCTTCTTGATAACCTTCTCAGGGACATCAGAAAGCTGCTGTTAGTTCCCCCCTAATAGCGATATACAATAGACAGTAAATCTTTGCCTCATTTTTCCCATCAGTTGCTATGAATAGGAAATAAATATCTTATTCCATCTCACTTTCTTCTGTTTACCCAATAATGTCTCCTCTCCTAATCCCCTGTTATGTCTTTTGGGATTCATTCACCCCAAAGCCCCCAAAGCCATGTTCCATCATGATGTTGCCTTGAGCTTTTATTCTAGGGAAAGGAGTAGCGACAAGAAGTTTCTGGGAGTCAGAAAGAGTGTCTTGTTACATTGGCATTGCTTCTTGCAACAGTCCTAGTTAGACATCCTGCAGTTCTACCTTGTACAGTTATTTCAGCTTTGTCACTGTGGTGCAAAACAAAGTATTTCTCTGACAACGTGATATGCAAACAGTCTTTTCTAGCTCATTAATAGGTGGCAACAGAAAGCTATTTCTCCTATGACAAAAATTATGTTCATTCAGTTGTTAGAAGGAACAACTGAGCATTGAATTGTAGAGCAATTGATTTTGCATAAAACAAAGGAAACTCATAAAAAGCTTTTCGTCGGCTCCTTATAGATCTCGTAACAGGATTGAAGCATATTCTCTGCTTTAAGTCTTTCAGTGCATTTTCTATATTTCTTTACTTACGAGAGATGGCTTACTGCTGCTGGTATCACTTTTAAAAGGAGCTGTAGGACTGAACTGAGAGCTGTGTCTCAGTGAAGCCTTAACAAGGAAGTGTCTAACTGTGCCACAGCTTCCGTCAGGATGAAGACAGAAGAAAACCATAGATGAAGATTGAAAAAGCGTTAAAAAATTTCCTGGATAAGACAGCCTCTAAGTCTCAAATACGGCAGAGGAGAAAACAACTAAAATTCTTTTTCTTTCCATCATTACTAGATCAAATCATAAGCGGATCTATCTTCATCACAGAGTTTGAAATTCAGTTAAAATCTGAAAAAAAAGTGTGACTTAGGTGGATGCTGGTCTTCCTAGTACTGCATGCAGAGCAGAAAGGAGCTCTGCCTTTTGCTGAGGTTCAAGATGAGGGAATGAATTTCCTTTCTGTGTGTTTTATTTGTGCGACCAATGATTACAGATGATATTTTCTCTATCCTGAAAGTTCAGCAGTGATAGGGAAAGCCATGCAATGAACAACACGTAATGTGCCGTTAGAGTTTTTCCTTCCCAAGCATTAGTTTGTATCACATTTTGTGCTGAACTGTACTGACTCCTTCCCATCAAGTAAAGCACAGTATAAAGAGGAGGCTTAATGCAAAAGAGTCAGTGAGGCAATTAGTGTTTTATTCGAACAAGCAAGTTCAATTCATGAAGTACCAAATAAGCATTTCCAGCTCTGCTTCCCTGACAATCTTTAGTATTAATTGAGCACATCTAGCTTGCAGTTTGCTGAATAGCACAAAGATGACAACATGGGCCATGCTGCTGCACATGGCTTGCAGTCCACTGATTACCCTACAGCAAATGGAGAAAAAAGGGAGAAGGTTAAAAGTTGTATTTTAACCTCTTAACGGCTATGAAACCTACTGACTTTGGGGTCTGGTTCAGGGTTTCAGTGTCTGGCAGTCAGCAACTTTCAGATCTCTAAAGGGTTCCTCTCTCTCCAAGGGTAACTGCCGTGTGAAGCTCAGCGAGAAGCACAGATATGCATATTCAGTTCTGGGTACAATAGCTCCATTCTAACTGTCAGGTCAACAGTCAAGTTCAGTGTAACTCCTCCTTCTGTTTCTGAATCAGGACTTTATGGAAATGCTGAGGATTTTTAATAAAGCAACTCTGCTGTGAAACAAATCTGCCCTTCGTGACAGCTCTTTGCTAAGCAGCACCAGTGCAGAGCTTATTAAGTTAAAATTTTAAAGTTCAAAGGCAGCATCAGGTTTCAGTAGGCGTCTCTCATCTGCTCTTCACAGCAATGTAATTTGTTACCACCCATGTTTTTATTACACAAGTAACGTCTACGTGCTCTTGCTGTTGTAACACTTGGTCTATTTTAGTAACTAGTGAACCATTCACACATTTTTTCTCATAAGCTAAAACTTCAGATCTTTAAACTGATTCTCAGCCTTTTTGTACCTAAATTCAGTTGCACTGTATGATTTCTAATCAACCGCAAGCTCTTCCATAACCCTGGAAATGATCCTTTTCAGTGATCCATATCACTGTGCAAAATTAAATTCATGCATCACAGAGCAGAGAAGAATATTATTCCATGACTCTCAATTCAGTCATTCATATGAGCTGACTTATGGTCAAATCCTGCTTCACAGAATATAATTTCTCATGTGGGTAAATTCCATCCTTTTAAATTTTAGTGTGATAGCCTTTGGAAAAGAACTGTTGCAGGTGATTAGAATCTTGAGTGAAATCAGCATCCAAAATATTTCATTTTTAAAACAAAAATGCAAAGCATGGCATTTCTGGCAACACTCAAATAAACAGTTTTTTCCCCATTATTGTTATAGAAACTCTAAAAAAAACCTTAAAAAAAATCTTTGCACCAATTCATGGGAATTTCTCCCGTTTTTATACTAATTTCAGTGCTTTGAGTTGCAATCGCATGGAGCCCAGTTTTTAAGTGCAGAGGGCTTGTAGTAATGTTAAGTGCATGGCAAACGATTTCCTTTAAATGACTCATTTTTGTGGTGCTCGCCCGTAGACAGAGTATCAGTCAGCCCTGCAGTTCCCTCATCATTGCGAATCCAGCCACTGGCTTGAATGTGGTATTTCTAACTCAGTGACTGGGTCTCTGGGTCCATTTTTTGAGGATTTATGAATGCAAACTTACTCCTTTCCTTCTTCATCCCACAGTAATCCTATAGATAGCAGCTGAGGATCATTGTCCAATCTCCCTGGATATTTTTCTGCTGACTGGGAATCCTTCCTCAGCCACTGCCAGAAGAATTAAGCTTCACTCATAATTAAAAGGTTATGGAAAACAGTTTTGAAGACACCCAGGCCTCTCAGTGAGTTGAATGCCGTGGGTAAAAAAAAAAAAGCGGGGTTTTCAACAATTTTTTATTAAACCAAATAATTCAGTATCATCTTCTAGGGTCAATTTCATATGTGACCAGTGGACTCAATGGGAGCTGGATGGGTGTATCTGAGGAAAGGATCTAACTGATATATTTTTTCCAGGGTAAACTCAGCCATATTTTTTTTGTTCTTGTTGTTTTTTTGTCAAAGTTTCCATTTTCTGTGCAGGAAGCTTTCACCGAAAGAACTTTGGTGTCTGAAATGGTATGCGGCATATCATGCGAGGTGACAGTAGAGTAAATAGGATGCCTGTTAATGAAAGTGAATTTCCTTCTACACAGTCATTACTTTTGTCATGCTAACTTTCCATATCCTGTAAATATGAACCTCACCTCAAGCAGGAAACACATGTGCGCACATTCTTGTCATTGAAAAAAATGATAGAAGGCAAAGTTAGCCGGCACTGAACTTTTAGACTGCAATGTTTGTGAAAAGTCACAAACATACCAAGAGGAGTTTTATATAGAAAACATGAAGCATGAAGTTGTAAAGTAAGAGCTGAAAATGAACAGTGATATTTATTAGATTTTCTTAAATAAACCTGAGCATTCTGATTTCCTTTCCTTCAGGCTGAAGCCTTTTCTTGTACGTGTAATAGAACCTAAAAAACTCTAATAATGAGAATTCATCTCTGAAGTCTTACAAGGTTTATAGTACTGTATCTGCATACTCCTATAGCTGTCAAGGGCCAGTTTATGTTAGCATAAGCTGATACAGCTCAAACTGCTTGTGAAGTACTTGCGTATATAAAGTAACCTGTGTTCGTGTATATACAGTAATATTAGGACTATTTTACAACGCAGCAAAAACCCATCACTTCACAAACAATTGTTCTCGAGGGAGACTTTATATACCTTGCACAGAAAAACATTGCATAGATTCAGTTTTAATGAAGTTTGGGAGTGGAACTTCAGGGAGCCAAAGGAGAATCTGATTAAGAAAATCTCTGATAGCTTTAATTACAGAGAGACTACCTGCATGCAGTAAGGAAAAATGTGACTCTTCATCCCTGTTTTCCCATTCACAGCTGGATGCATTAGGACTGTGCTGCGCTATGTGCACTTCAGTAGGGCATAATGGCTGTGGTGGCCTGGATAAGTTGCTAAGAACAGCAGTAATGGGCTGGGAATATTGACATAGCTATAGCAATGATACGGGTTATGAAGGAAAGAGAAAGAAGAAATCTTACAATGTACAAAAGTGTAACATGATTATAGAAATTTACCTTTCTATAGCAGCTGTCATCTCAAAACATATAGGTGATACCTGTAGTGATGAATGCCAGTTGTGGTAATTGGGGCTGAGGCTGAAATTTGATGGCTGAATCTGGAAAGCAGTTCTATTTCACATATACCTCAACATTTCATCAGTAGTGTTTCCTATGGCCTTGATTTGAGCCTTTGCTTAAAATTGCTGCCATTTTAGAGCAAGCGGCTACACCCTTTTTTCACAAATTAAGCCCATTCTAGGAAGCAGAAATAGGTACTCTGCTTCAGCCATGTGAGGGGCACAAACTGTCAACACATTCCTGATGCACACCGAGGGCAAGACACAAGAGCAGAGCTCTACCTGCCAGCCTGGCCGCTCCTCGTGATCGAAGCTGCCCTTGGAGGTCCTGTGCAAAGGATGAGGAGTGTTGAGCTTCTCCCATTCATTTTCTGCAGAAGACACCTTGGGAAGGGCTGGGAGTTTCTGCGTTTCAAATGATGCGTCCGGGAGCAGCAGGGTGCTGGGCAGGGGCAGGAGTGTGGAGAGCCACGGGTGCCCTCACTCCCCCAGCACAGCTTCCCAGTGCCAGAGCCCAGGGTGGGGGACTGGGGTCAGTCACGGCCCCTGCTATGATGCAGCAGGGCCAAGGCCTGCAAAATTCAGTCCTGTTATAATTATTTTACAACTCTACATCTGTAAGAAATATGAATTTTAATGGAAACTAGGATATCCTAGGCTTGAATAAATGTTTTCTAAGAAAAGCAAAGCTCCTGAATTCTGGTTGTCAGAAAAGAGTAATCATTTTTGTTAATAGTTATTTAAAAATCCAGTGACCCTTTTTAGTACAGGTCTGTTCTGAATCTTCATCAGAGGCCAGCATTTCTGGCAGCCCTGCAATGTCTGTTGGGGCATTTCATCGCTTTTTGCCTCAGAGATCCATATGTGGCACTACAGACATTCAGATGTAACATGGGATCTATCGCAAGTCAAACGTTTGTAGACATTTGTAAACATACAGATCAGTTCTTGATTAAGCCTTGTATGGCTTTTCTTCTTTGTAGGTATACACTTTCAGTTAGCTTTTCTTTATAAGCATGCTAAAAGAAAAGTGACAAAGTGTAGGGCTGGTGTCCCAACTGCGACCAGAGAGGTGACTTGAGAGAAGGCTTAACTGTTCAAAGAACTGGCAAATATGGGTCTTGGCAGCTTCTATGCAACCAGTTCTAAAAAGCCCTTACGAAAGATCTAGTGAAACAGGATCTTCTTTAAAAAAAAAAAAAAAATTGCTGCACATACTAAAGTGCTGAGCGTAGGAAGTAACACTAGGAACATTAGATGTTTGTGTCATAGTCAATGACTATAGCCCTTAAGAGTCATTGCACATCTTTAAAATGTCGCTGCTTTCCCCCCCCCCCCCCCCCCCCCCCCCCCCCTTTTTGGGATGCCTTGGAACAAAGTCAGACCAGTTATGGTAGCAGGCTTAGGCTGCAGGAGGTATTCATTCCAACTGCGACAATATTTGTAAAAGAAGATTCCTGGGAGGTCTACTGGCTTATTTCAAGATCATCTTTTTTATAGAGACCATCTTTCATTTGAATACTTGTTTAATGTGTTTTTTTTTTTTCTTTGTTCCCTTTGTTTTTTTGTGGAAAATCTAGGGTGCAAAATTCAAGACAGTAAAAAAATTGCAATATTCATAACTTTCCCAGAGATACAAGTTATAGATGATACAGAATGCATGGAGGTACAACAAAAAAGCCATGTTACAATAATCAGTAATGTGTTTTAAAAGTAGAGCCAAAAAAAGTCCTAAGCCACATAAAATCACTTTTAATAAAGATTCACACCTCCCTGACTACTGCAAAACACAGGTTATTTTCTCTATCTAACTTTCGTTTCTATGAAACTTCATTTTCCGGGTCTCTCCGTTTTCAATCCATGTGAAATAGCAAGGTGTTAAACATAACTAAACTTTGATCCATTACTATGATATCCAGCTGTTGCAAGTTCCAGGCTTAGGGGATGGGGAACAGAACCAGGTCATCCAACTGGGAGCTGCGAAAGAGAGCAGTCTTCTCATTATGAAGGCATATGAGCAAAGATAAACAATACTGCCATACAGGCTTATAAAACACAGTTTTAATGTAAATATAGGAACACATGTATTTATGTAATGTTTAGATTCTAAAGGTTTCTCTCATCCTTCATCTGATTAGCTTATAGATGCTTCACAGTCCTCTGGCTAAGGATATGTATGTACCTCCTTCAATATTAAATCTTCAGGCTGAACAAGAGCTGGTACTTATCTGAACTCTGGTATAGTTCTTCAGAACTGCCTTTGAAGGATATTCAGATTCAGTCCTCCATGTCTTTTCCTTCTTTATGGATTTCTTGGTCCTCAATTCCATCAGGAAGGTGTTTGAACTTTCCTGTCATTACATGGTTGTTCAGCCCCTTGAGTTTTAGAAAAATGATGTGCTTTTGTGTCGTGGTTTAACCCCAGCCGGCAACTAAGCACCACGCAGCCGCTCACTCACTCCCCCCTGCCCACTGGGATGAGGGAGAGAATCGAAAAAAAAAAGTAAAACTCATGGGCTGAGATAAAGACAGTTTAATAGGACAGAAAAGGAAGGGGGGGAAAAAAAGTAACAATAATAATAGAATATACAAAACAAGAGATGCACAATACAATTGCTCACCACGCACTGACCGGTGCCCAGCCAGTCCCCGAGCTGTGGTGTCCCCTGGCCAACTTCTCCAGTTTATATACTGGGCATGATGTCATATGGTATGGAATTTGGCTCGTTCGGGTCAGCTGTCCTTGCTGGGTACCCTCCCAGTTTCTTGTGCACTCCCGGCCTCCGCTGGCAGGGCAGTATGAGCAGCTGAAAAGTCCTTGACTTAGTATGAACACTGCTTAACAACAACTAGAACATTAGTGTGTTATTGATGTTAGTCTCATCCTAAATCAAAAACACAGCACTGTACCAGCTACTAGGAAGAAAATTAACTTTATTCTAGCCGAAACCAGGACATTTTGTCATGGCCATATCCAGTGATTACCTGCCTAGTAGTAAACGTGGCATTTTCTTGACACTGAAGCCAGTTTGACAGTGAAGCTTATTCATCTTCCTCATTCCTGCTTTCTACTCCTTCTTCTCCTCCTGTTTGCTAGACTTTCAGATTATGCCAGTTAGTTTTAACTCTCATAATTTCACTGATCTGCCTACAATCTAGTTTCACAAGGAATTGTATTTGCACAACTGAAGATTTGATGAATCGGGGCAAAAGTGAAGGGGATTCTTCTCTGCTGAATCAAGCATTTAGTAAAATATTCATCCCAGCAAGGCCTTATTCAACTCTCAGTCTTTGGTTAGAGGATATAGTAAATTTAGGTTTAGGACTCCTAGCACCAGATAAAAATATAATGAACACATGATAATAATAATTATTCTAGTATAAACCAGCTGTGGAAGTTCAAGTCTCTTTTAATGATTAATTTATATGAGGCATGGACCTTGCAGTGGTAGGTTTTATGCCTAGTAAGTTATTGTCTATCTGATCCACTTTATGCTGTGTCAAATACTTGCCATTCTCCCATGTTCAGCATAAAGATGGCAGAAAAACATAAAGCCAACATAAATTTTGTGTCATATGTTCAAGACTAACTCTGTGAAAGCATGATTATCTGCCTGTTTTTAATCCAAACCAGTTTAAAATTCTTGGGTGATCAAAAAATGCTCAGTCAAGTATTGATAATCGTATACCTATTTTCTCAGTGTGAAATTCTTCATATGTTGAGACTTATAAATAATAAGAACATGTGAAATGACAATCATACTTTATACAAATACGTAAGTAGAATTAATCTTTCTGACTTCTGACAACCCCAGACACCGTGGTAACAAGTCACTTCAGAAGGAATGTGACTCCTCCCTCCGACTCCGTCCTTGAGGGATACCATATTACATGATTCATCTGACCTAACTTCAGATGTCTACACCTGAGCTAGCCATACTTTATAGACAACGAAGAGAAATGGGTATGTGATTCATCTGACCTATTTTAGCCACATACTTTAGGATGAGTTTAATTGCAGTCTAGAAATGTGTCATAGTCTCCTTGACTATAAAATTAGTCTTCAAGACCTGATCAGATGAAGATGTCTAAAATAGGTCAGAAGAACACCATTTAAACTATCTGAAAGCAGAGACTAGACTATGTAAGACATTCCACAAAGGAAGGGAAGAAAAAAAAGGACTGATCTTAAAGCTACTCAGTGCCAGGAAAAATTACAGGTGTCAGGTGCTTGCTGAGCCATTTTTGTGTTGTAAAGGGACTCATAAACACAAAATATCCTCCGTTCTCTTGCTCACACATAAGCATACATGGCATTTTGAGACGCCTTGGGTATTTGAAAGAATTGAAGAGGTTTGTCAAATATGACATAGGTGATCCAGGCCATTTTGGAGTGGCAGGTAGGGACCAGGTCAAACACTAAGATGTATCAATCCTAGATGCCAATGTGTGGGCAACCACATCAGCTCTCTACTATCCTTGTAAAAAGATATCTAGGGTGGGATTCAGCTCCAGATGGAGACACCTACGCTTAGGTTTCTACCTGTAGGAGTCTGTATGTGTGCTTGGTGTCTAAAGATCTTGTTATAGTCAACAAAACTTAAAGCTTGATTTGCCCCTGCTTATAGGTAGGTAATGGTGTATGAGATGCCCCAGAGCATCATACCTTGCCCGCAACAACCACTACAAAAACATAAGTCTTCCACAAGTCTCATGTCATTTCTTAAATAGCAGCACCTGACCATTTTTGCAATGACTGAATTGAGCTGAGGATGTCCAGGTCTGGATCTGAATCCCATTCCTATATTGTGCCACTCAGTAACTGTAAAAGAGAAATAATATTTTATAAATTCTAAGCAATCACCTAAAGTCAAATTTATTTTTAGAATTATTCAGCAAGACTATCCAGTTCAGAGAAGACTGTCAATGAAAGAGACTTTATCAAGTAAGGTAAATGCACTGAACCTTCTCCAGGTTCCTGTCCAACATAACTAATTTGTATCGTTCTGTATATAAGTTTATATATCAGTTTGTATCAATTGCGCATTGACCTCAAATGTTACCAGGTCAGAATGTTGTTGCTATACATCTGCTTCGGCATATTTAATTAATAAATGAATCTCCCATATCTTCAATAGCATCAACTTTATGATGATGGCCAAATTCACACCTTTTTAATGTGGCATTTGGCCCATTACTATCCTCTCTTTATTGTTTGTGTTACAGAATGTTGTTTCTTTGCTGTAAAATTTGATCATTTATAGTGAAATGCTTCTAGTGACCTTAAAGCAGAGTATAAAAATGCAAAATGTCCAATTTTCAAGTCCCATAAATACTCTTTTAATTCTTCTTCTAATTCTAATTCTAATTCTTCTAATTCTTCTTCTACTCTTCTAATTATTCTTTTAATCTCCAAACCATTAATTTCCCATTTTAAAATATTGTCTCATGTTGCCTGTACATTTTTTGATGAATGTCATGAATTACCAGAAAGATTTAAATCTAATTTGTGACATGTTTTATAACACCTGGAATACAGGTAACATACTTCATGTTTGCATGTGGCAATTTAGAATTCTGCTTCTAATGGAATGACAAAATATTTTTTTTGCATAATTCAGCCAAAGTTATTTCTAGATTGAGGTTATGCTCGAGAGACATGCATTTATTACTATTTGATTTATAACCTTTAGTGTCATATGGATCGCAAGCACTGGAAAAAATGCATATTTTACATAAAAATATAACATAGCTGAATACCCCATAATTCAGAGATTTCTGCATTCTGTCATCACCGACCTCTGAAAAATATCAAGAGGTGAATATTACAGGTAAAGACCTTGCCCACACAGTGATTTTGAGCATTAGTCAGAACTCTGAATATAAATAATTCCTAGATATTATTCTCATATGAATACTGAAAAATAATAAGCTTTATGAGGGTCTTAAACCCGTGACAATATTTTTTCCTCTACTTACTGTGCTAATAAAGCAATCACTAAATAAAGATTCAGATCTGGCTTAAAATTTATGCATATTTGAGGCAATTTACTCTGTGTTAGTGCAAGTGCATATTATAGATCTTGTTGCTTAGAGACATGACAAGACTGGACTATCTGCAGAATAGGAACTCACTACAAACACATATTTCTGGGTCCTGAGCCAATCTTCCAAGCACTATGTCTGTTTTTTTCCCCTTTTGTCTCTCCTCTCTTCCCAGCAAACACATGAAGATCCAAGCTGAGAAACTCTTTGCCAAGATTCACCTTTATTATTCATTTCCTGACTTGAATAGATTAAAATACCGCAAAACCCTCATCCTACTCTCCTTTTTTTTCTGCTTTCCTTTTCTATGAAGGCTGCTAAAATAATGGCTGCAAAGCTTTTTTCCTATAGTAGGGGTGAATGGACCTTTGATCAATGGAGTCATAGTTTTTTAAGACTGACTACCCCAGTGCACTTCACCATGGTGGGTGGTGGTGTGGGTGTCAATCTCTTTTCCGAGACGAGAAAAACAGCCTGAAGTTGCACCAGGGGAGATTTAGATTGGATATTAAGAAAAATTTCTTCACTGAAAGGGTTGTCAAGCACTGGAACAGGCTGCCCAGGGAAGTGGTTGAGTCACCATCCCTGGAGGTATTTAAAAGGCGTGTAGATGTGGCGCTTAGGGACATGGCTTAGTGGTGGACTTGGCAATGCTAGGTTAACGGTTGGACTCAATGGTCATAAAGATCTTTTCCAGCCTAAATGATTCTATGATTCTATTAAGAACAGGATGGAAAATGTTTTAAATGAACAAATTAATACTTTTTAGAAAGGCTTCTTGCAATGCTTATCAAGTTTGATGTTTCTTTGTTGAGGTAATATTGCTGTACATGCACATGTACATTTTGTATCTAAACATTTTCTTTTCTTGCATGTTCCAAATACAGAAATAGAAAAAATAATGGTAATATTTAAATAATCCAAAAAGGGACGAATTTCAGAGATTCCTTGAAATTCATCAGGGACCTTCCTATTATCTTTGGCTTTATGTGAAGACACAGATCTACTTGTGATGAGTGGCAACTCAAAACTCAAGAGACAAATGTCCTGGGCCTGTCTTTCAAACATATGCCTGAAAAAATATTGTACTTAGACATTTTCCCACAAGTAAGAAAGTTTTCCCTCACCTGTATTGATATAAAGACAGGCTGTATATTAATTGTGTGACATGCTCCCCAGCAGGAGTTGCATGTTGAACTTAAGACTGCCAATCAGACGAAGATTTAATGGCCTACATTTTCCCAGTGAAGTCAGTGGGAATGAATGCCTTCCTCCATATGCATTTGGGAACAACCTATTCCCTGAAGAATGCAGAAAAGCTGTAGGACGTGCCCTCCCAGGTAAAATCGATCTTGACATTCATGCAGGAATGTGGAAAAGAAAGCTACCTGAGCTGTATGGAGCAACACACTAATAGAAGAGCCACAATTTCTTAGGTCTGAATAAGCATCAACTGTCTTAAGTTTCAACCAGCAATACCAAACTGAGTGTATTGGGTGTGCCTGAGAAGCTCTCTTGATCTTCCTTTCTCCCAACATGAAACAAATTCCTGTTCCCCAGGATCAAAACACAGTACTTTGTGTCATGCTGTTGTGCTGGGAAGCTTGGGTAAAATTATTCTTAGGGCTGCGGATAATGTTAATACACACATTCTGCACAAATGTGTAAGTGTCCATGCTACAGAAGTCCTTTCTCTTGCAAAATACTTTTTCTGACCATAGAAATTAGTGCAGATGAATTTTATCTTTCAAAGAAATGAAAAAGGTTGAGAAATGCTGTGAGGACAGTTAAGTATTATTTCCTGAACCTGAACACTTACAATGAAAGTTTAAATACTAGGTAACCGTATCGATGTGTCCTTGCTTAATCTGAACCAGACCAGCTGTCTTTACTTCCAGCCGCTGTCTGCCTCCTGATAACATGGGGGCAGATATGTCATTGCTTAATGAATTCTACCCTATTTCTACTGAATCTGCCATTTAGCTAACTTTTTAATATTTCCTGTTCATTTGTTACTATTCATTTTATTGTTATAAGCCTGTATATGCATCCTTTACTGTTTTTATAATCTCTGTTAACCTATTTATTGTTTTAGGATACAGAATAAATCAGGTGGCATAAAACAGTGCCATCTTGTGGCACTCATCAGTTGAATAGCTGTTTCCTGATTTTTCAGTTATATTACTTCATAAAGTCAACATTTCCAAGAGTGTTAATTTTTGTTGTGATATAATAAGCACCCCTAATTTTAAGGTCTTCAAGATTATTCTTGAAATGTTGTCCAAGAAAACAATTAAACAAAATGTCCCTGTTCACCCAGGAACATTTTTGAGATCTTTTATTTTGCTTTTGACAAAAATTTTCATACTGTTAAATAAAAAGAAAAACTCCCTACCTCTTCTAAAAGACATTTCAGGATTTGAAAGTGTGCAAACTGTCTAATCATGTTATGAAATTATGTTGTTAAAAGGGTAGCTTGACAGGTTGCTCTGATAAAAATGGGGTTCATGGAAAATAGTTTTTTTGAAATGGATGAAGAGTGTCCTGGACACCGACGTACTGTAGACAAAGCACTGAATATCTGAATTACTGAAATGGTTTCAAGAATTTATCTACTATTACATCCAACTATCTAGCTGGCTATTTTTTCCCCCCAGAACTGTGGAACTAACCAATTTTCCCCTTTTTTACTCTGTGTTGCTCCTAATGGGAATGATAGCACCTGGGGAGGAGGAATCTGATTCACTGTTTATGAGTATGATATGCAATCAAAATAAATTAAAGGATTAGAAGGAGGGCCTTTTCTTGACTTCTGTTCTCTGCTTGACCTTCAGTTAGAAAAGGTAGCATGAGATTTTCAAAAGCACTTGGCCTTGACCTAGTTCTCTTCTAATTAAATCATTCCTAAAACTCCCACTCAGTAAAAGGTCATTTAGGCCATCACTGCGGACTTTAAAATTAGTTCTGTTGCTTATTTATGCTTCAATTCCTCCTCTCCACATAATGGATGTAATAATTACCTGCTCTGTAGGAGTTCTACACAAGCTTCATTAGTGTTGGGTAAAACTAACTACAGAAGTGCAAAGTGGTGTGTGCTTCTACCACAGCTACATTTGCTGCACATCTGCCCACATGATATTTTGCTGTACAGCTCATAGGAGGGATTCTCCAGCTTATAGAATTTCATTAAGATATTATCTTAAGAATAAATAACATGGCCTACATGATATGATTATTAATTAAATTGTAACTGCAGTTAACTACAGTTTTTCTCTGGAAATTCAGTTACAATCCAACACAACTTTACAATTATATTACAGCAACAAAGTACGCACTGGTGTTTGGTTTATGTGCAACCGATTTGTACATATTGCAGTGAAGCCTAGGAACATACTCGACTGTATTAGTAAGACCACAGCCAGCAGGAAGAGGGATGTGATTACTGCTGTCTATTCAGTGTAGCACTTGTAAGACTGCATCTGAAATGCTACATCCAATTTTGTGCTCCCCAGTACAAATAAGACAGCGATTAATTGAAATGAGTACGGCAGAGGGCCATCGAGATGATGAGCAGGCTGGCGCACATGACATGAAGACAGTTGTAGAGAAATGGGTTTGTCCAGCCTGAAGAAGAGCAAGCAAATTGCTTTTTTCAACTATTTAGTGGGTGTTTATAGAGAAAATGGAGCCAGATTCTGCTTGGAGGTGCACAGCCTCCAATGCTAGGGGCAATGGGCACAAGCTGCAGACAGTTAAAATTCCAATTAAGTAGTAGGACAAAGCCAATTACTGTAATGAGAGTGATGAAACACTGGAATGAGTTGCCTAGAAAGGCTGTGTGATCTCCGTCCTGAGATGCAAAATTTGGCTTTGCAAAGCCCTGAGCAACCTCATGGTTTCAAAGTTGGATTCAACTTTGCAGTTGGCTCTACTTTGAGTGGGGAGTTGGACCACACGACTTCCGAAGATCCATTTCAACCTAAATTATGCCATGACTCTGATTCTATCTCAGTAAACGTGTTTTAACGTTAACAGAAAATAAAGAACATTCTTCTTAGGCAGTAAGAGCATTGCCTCCTTCCATCTTTCCATAAATCTTAGTATTTTTGTTTCCACTTCTGTTGGAGCACAGTGGCAATAGCGCTGTGCCAGCTGGAATACACTAATAACTCTAGTGCTGCTGATTTCATTTTTGAATATCAATGGCATAAAATGATTTCCCACTTTTTTGTTCTGTCCCCCAACAATGTATTTCTTTGCTTATAAATCCCTTAATATTATCATTTGGAATGCTAGAATAGTCACACTGGGGCTAAGGAAAAAAAAAAAAGGCAATTTTTTCATTCCAGAAAGCAAAGCCTCTAAGGAAATTAAAAGGACATTTTAGGACAAAAATATTTGGGCATACATAATGATGGCTCTTGCTCTACCCTTTGCAGATACATACTATTATCTAGAGTCCTATGTTCTTGATATATTCACAGTAAAATCCAAAAAGTAGAAGGAATTTATTTACTGTAAGCATTGTAGACTGTATATTCCATTTGGTCTACATATCCCATGCTACCAAAGGAAAAATAAAAAATGGAGATTTTCCTGATGCGATTTCTGTTTGACACTTGTCTTTTATGGAGTAAATGGCTTGAATTTTAGGGCATGTGGGTAGAACCACTCTCAAATGTGGTTCTAGACAGGCTCTATTTTACTCCCTCCCTCTGCAAAACTTAGTCTTGCCTTTGCCCTCAGCAATACCTCCATTTTGCCTCAATTTGCAGGGAGAAATCAGGGGTTTTGTGACAAAAAAAAGGCAAATCTGGAAGAGAGCCTTCCTTCTTTATCTTATTTGCTCTTCAAGGTATAGCTCGGTCAAGGCTACTTTTGTGCTCAAAAACATTTGGTACAGTTATCTTCATAACTGTACTCAACTCCAGACAGATAATAATTGTACATTAGTGACTCAGCACAGATAATAAAAATATATTGCCATTTTTCCCAATGATTTGCATGAAATGCCTGTCATAAAACTAATCTTTACAAAATTAATGTAAAAAAAAATTAAGCGGCAGCTAATAAAGACCAGTGTTGACACTTGAATGTTGCAGTTTACATGCATATAGTTGGTAAGACATCTAAAGTAGGTGTCTTGGGGATTAGAAGATGAGATGAGATTGTGTTTTGCTCATCCAAGTCTAATAGTCTCTAATGGGAAAGTATCGGAGTCAGTGAAACCAGACCTTTTTGGAGAAAGTCGGTCAGGATTTCCTAAGGAGCAAATATGCCAGAGTATGGCTGCTACATTACAAGGCAGGGTAATAAGCTTAAAACAAATGTGGAAGGTTAAAAAAACTGTTTTTACATCTGTATCCTCTAACACCAAGAAAACACGAGGCTGATAGTTAGGATTAGAGCTTGTCCTTCCACAGGCATATTCTGGACAGTGCTTGCCTGGCGGTAAGAGCGGATTCGTGCCTGATGCAGCTGTACCACTGACCCCCAATTTATTTTAGCACTTCAACCACAGTATGCAATCTGTGGACATACTGAGCGTCTCTCATGCGTTTAGAAATAAATGATAAAACATACGTCAGTCGCCTATGTTTTATGAGGATTGGGAGGATATTTATATAAAACACGTGTTGTCTTTGTATGTGGGGGCAAGACCTGCCTCACTCAGCTTGTGTGTGTGTGAATAACCTGTTCTTCAGCCCGGGGATGGGTGTTAGTGCAAGCTGGCAGCATCCAGCAGATGGTGCTCAGTACTAACAAAAAGAAATTTAAAAAAAAAAAAAAAAAGGAAGAGTCAGGGAAAGAATTTTTTTGTTGTTGTTTACATTTTCCTGTGACTAACAGCTATTTTGGTGTCATTTTTTGTGATTTATCACCCTGCAGCTAATATTACAATGTCGTTCACAAGTGATCGTAATGAGTTTTAGGTGGTGGATAGGTGAGGTGGTGTTGATCAGCTGTTGACAGATCTTCTGCAAGCTTCTTAATGGCATCCTGTGGGCTTCAGACTGCTTTGAGATTTCTATAAACCAGACTCCATCATAATGTGAGTAGAAATGACAGTTAATTGCTGTGGAAAAGCACCAGATTTTTAAAGAGAAATTCTGCACATCCTGTGGAGATCTAGTCCTAGTACAGACTATTCACCATACTACCTTAAATAATATTTGGCATAAGAGTCACATCTTTTAAATGTTTGAAGTTAGTATTAACAAAAATCCTTAGACAAAACCTTGGGATATTGATTAGAAAAAATACTAATAATAAGTCAAATATTGTCCATATTTACAAGTGACTTTCTTCCCAGTCAAATTAGATATTATAAAGTGAAAACAGTTAAATCTCAGATATTTGTTTTGTCTTTGTACAAGAAAAAAGAGCCTTGAGGTCTGTTGTCAATGGGATCTGACAATGACTTGGAAACTGCCTAGCAGATTTTTAGGAGGCTGGACCTGTCACATCTCCCTGCCTAAAGGACAGTGCAGAGCCACTGTCAGACGGGCAGCACTGCGGAGTCCACGGAGAGGACACAGACTGGCTTTTCATTGTCTCTAAAAACACCGTGTTGGAAGCTGTGTCCTTGCTGGCAAACACAGTAAAACCTCCTTGCTGTTGCCCTGGTGCAGAAATACCGGGACACTTCCTCAGGAATGGTCATTCTCTTTTTGGTGCACTGCTCTCCTCTCCCATGGAGGATCTCACTTCATGTTTCATTCTGACCTTTTAAAGACATCACTGTGTTGACATTTGCTCCTCCTTTTCTTTTCATCCTCCATCAACACAGAAAATAACTGTTATAATCCCAGGCCCAGGGAAAGATCAGAGGCAGATGCCTGAAGTTACTGATAATAAAACAACAGCTACTGAATCCTCTCCCTTCAGAAATCAGGTTAATCTTAGATCTCATTACATTTAAAATGTAAGAAATCTTTATTCTGGTCTGTATCCTAACTCAAAGATTGATATGTAAATAGCAGAAACAGAATAAAAAGTGTGGAATAAAAAAGTGATTTATTTTGCTAAATAAAAATCTTCTGAAGTTAGAGACAGCTATATTGCTCCTCCTGCCTTCTATAGGGCTAAGAGCAAGTGCAGAATCCTTATGACAGCTCCTTGCTTTAAATAATGTTGCTAGTGCCTAGGACCTAAGCACTGGGTATACTAGATACATTGCTGTGTTCCAAAGCAATCACACAATGTCATAAGGTAAATTAACCTGTGTAAACCCCAAAAATCTGTCTACTCTCAGCAAATGCACTGGTGGCATATAAAACCTGGTAGCAAAACTTACCATCATAAGAGCCTGTAGAAAACTGGGATTTTGACAAGTTTGTCACTGACAATATGCTTTTATTCTGCTAAGCAGTAGCTTTTCTCGGTTGTAATATACATATACATATGTACTTTTCAAACAAAAAGAAATATTAAGATTTTCAGGAATGACATCAACAATTTATGTAATATTGCACTGAGGTAATTTGCTGTCTCTTAAAGGCCAGTTCTAAGAAATGTCTCACTGGTAGGAGTGGATAATAATAATAATTTTTTTTTTAGAGGGGTGATGGTGAAGGAGTAAGAATAAAGAGTAAATTAAACTCATTTATTTAACAAAAACCCCACAGTCCTGACCTAGCTCCCTCTATGACAGACTGCACATGACCATATAGCATAGCACAACATTTATGTAGAGTTTTTCTCCTGGTTCAGAGTGCCTGAACAGGCACGGCCAGGAACAGTAGGTATGGGGCAGCCTGCCCGCCGCCCCAGCATGAGCAAGAGTAAGGGATGCTTGCAGATGGGGAAATGGGGGGAGCAGAGGGAAACAGACTTGGGGTAGATTTAATGATATTGCCTCCTAGAGGGTAAACTGACCCCAAGCTCGTCCTAGGGTTTCGCTTGGAGAGATGTTGTTGGAGAATTCCAGAAAGAGGCAGGGAAATGAATAGTGCTGCAGTGTGGGAAAAGCATCCCAGTGCTCAGCATCCCTCCCAGGACATGCCTCGTTCTGCAGTGCAGACATATAGAGACACTGTGGAGGAGGAGGAGGCAGCTGTGGATTCAATATCCCAACAATGAGGGCAATCCACCAGAGCTGAGAAGGTGTGCAGATGCAGCAGCCTGCATGACAAAAAAGGGCAGAGATTGAGAGATGATTTCTCCTGACTCTTAACTCTCCAGACTCCACCCATAGTCAATGGAATGATGTGGAGACCCTTATGTTAGTGGCTTAAAGTGACCAGAGGTGCAATGAATAGATGAAACAAAATTAATTAAACAGATCACATTAATCAAATTGAAAGTATTCACTGTAGAACTTCTTTGGACACTTCTATATTGCAACATTCATTCCATCCATGCAAAAAGTAGGAAATCTATCAGATGAGAAGTCTTCTGTTCCCAGGATCATTCATAGCTTCTGGGAATTATATCAAATACGATTAAAGTAGAATGTTAAAGAAGAAGATTGCGACGGTAGGACTATGTTAGCACTTATATATATTATATAATATAATATAATATTATATTATATTACATTATTTTATTCATTTAATTATAATTTCAGCATCAAGCATAGTCTCATTTCACTAGGATGAGTCTTAATAGCAATAGACTTTATTTTAAGAGTAGAGCTAAAAAGTTACTTTGGATTAAGGTAGAAAATTAATTTAATCTGCAGTAGTTATTCCTGAATACCAATGTATTTAGAAATCTTCATTAGAGTATTTTATCACTTATTCAGATTGCTCCAAAAATCAAATCAACCTAAATGTGAATAAGATGATACTTTTATTTCAAAACAGGAATATTCAGAAGGAGCTGCTGAATTAATTTCATGTGTAGACAAGCTCCCACAAAGACGGTAAAAAAGCAGAGAGTATCAAACAGTGTGCTGAAAGGAGGGGAAGAAAACATTAAATAGAAATACAAATGGAATCTGACAGGAGGTTGAGTCTGAGTATTTATAGGTGACAGGGTGTTAATGTATTATGCAAAAGGAAACACAAAGCTGGTGTCTTTTTCTAGATATTGCACAAAAAACAGTTTAGTAGAAGCCTATTCTATCTGCAGTGCCGTGTTCCTTCTCCAGCTAAAATAGAGTAGCCTTAGGAAATGAAGTCCAGATCATCTTTTCATCCTGCATAATTCCACAGGGGGCTGGGGGAAGGCCGGTGAGTGTAATTCCAGAGAAGATGTCTGTAACAGCATGAACATTGTAATACTTTGTGCCCTTCTAGTGCTGACTTTTGCTGGTCTGTCTTCAAAAATCAGTGGACCTTTTTATTAGCAAAGATGAGCCTTTCAGATAAAGCCTGAAGGGTTAGTGCTTTATGACCCACAAGTGCAAGTAGAACTTTACAGCTGCTTGGCAGTAGAAAAGCAGGGTGTTACTGTCTGAAATTGTGTGGCCAGTTACTAATGGATCAAATAAACCACACCTATAAGCAAATCTTCTTTGTGTCCTTGCAACATAAAACTAGGCTTTGCATGTTGTGATAAACCACTTAGAAATTAAAAGCTCCCAGTGGAGTCCACCTGGTCTACTATGTTCTTTATGTCACATGAAACATGCTGTAGCCTCATGCTCGGCTGTTGCTCTGATTCCCACAATGGTTTTAGATGGGGTGGAGACAGTCATCCTGTCTTTTCTTCAGTCCTCCTTCTCTCTGGTGACAATTTATGGCAACCACTAGCACAGCTCTCGGATCTGAGTTGCTCAAGAAAGGATTGCCACAGTTTTTGATGTGAATTCACAATCCAGATAATCTGAAATCAATTTGACCCTGAACTATACTTTGGAAAAACTCAGATTTGTCCTGCTAATATCATACAGCTATTTTTTCAAGCTAACCTGTAGAGCTTTTCACTTTCTTTAACTCTAAGGTGAGCATCCTTTTAATGGGAACTATGGATGTTACAGCTTTTCAGCATATTTACATCGCATATGATTAACTACATGAAAGCGTACTGTAGCATTTATAAATGACAAACTCTCATTTATCCAGAAACAGTTTATCCAGCTTGCAGATTAGACAGTGGCGCTTGCTCTGCCTGGACTATTAATTATGAGTCCAAGCATAGCAGCATGTAAATGCATTTATATTGCTTCCAAGGCTAGCAGCATAACCACTTAGCAAAGCCCAAGACAACTGCCTGTGGGTAACAGATCTGTTATAGCAGTAAGCTGTGTTCCTGGAAGCTGGAGTTCTCGAGGTTACAGGGAAAGGACGCATGGCTCTATTCCATGTCAGCTCCTATCCAGAAAGATTTATTAATTTTGCCTGAACGCAAGCTCTGCAGGAGATGTGCTAACTCCTGCAGATCCTCTTGTTGGTGTTATTGCTAGAAAAAAAAAATTTACAGAGAATTCATTCTACAATGCCACAGCACACATGGAGTTAGAAGTACAGAAGCAAAGAAACACAGTTTGTATTTTCTAGACTGAACAAAATCATGTTTTCTTAAAAAGTACTTAGCCTTAAAACCAAAATCCTTTCAATGAACAAGGTTTAATGTCTCATATATTCACTTTTTTATGCTCTAGTCCTGTTTGGTATCATCATTCTCAGAAACACTTTGTTTTCCAGAAGGGAATATTATTTGCCATCTTCTCCTCATATCTCTTATTAAATTGTATTTTTGTTACAGTTCTAGCATTAGTGTGTAGATAAATTGCAGTTTTCTAAAGACACCATGGCATGACAGTTTCTTAGAATCTAACCATAATCAAAGTATGCTGACCAATATATACCAAATATATATGTAGTTGCTTCCCTCCAAGCACTGCAGCTTTGAGAAATCATGTGATTACAGGAAATATCCAACTTTTATAAAAGATGTAAGCTCTGAGCTCTCTTGTTATTGGAGAAAAGGCCTAAAAATATGCTGAGGTGCACCTAAAGGGTGCAAAAACTAGACTAAATAAAATGACGAATACTCACACTGCATTTTCTGAGGAGTACTACCACCACATATGAATTCTGTCATTTTAAGTTGCTTTTTATGTTAGGGTCATTAGGTTTGTACTTAAGGTTGTATGTTTGAGAACATGCTCTACACAAGTATAATTTTAGGGCCAAGACAGAAGGATTTAAGTCCTTGAAAAACTTATTCGTGGTAAGGAGCTTGCAGCCAACCTCACACGGCAAAGTGTGAAGCCTGGAGCTGTAGAAAGTTAACAGCCTCTACACTTTTTGAGTCTTTGAGATTTATTAGAGTGAATTTCATAGAATTAGTCCTCTAAAATTGCTGTCTCCTTTAGCTGATCTCTTTCTCCAGCTTACTCCTCTGTTCTCGTGCTTTGATAATTCTGTTCACAGAGCAGTCTCATGAAGCATGCAAGAAACATGCATACAATAAAGCTGTCTTGAGCAGTTGCTTGGTAACTCTATGTATTAAAATGCTTCTAATATTCAAGAGATACATGGATTACAATAATAAAAATACAGGAATACAGCAGGGAATCACTAACAGCTGTCAGGGATTTAACACCCACATCCAGATGCGTGAAAAAAACATGTTGTACTAATAAGCAATGGATTATTAGCTGTTTGAGTAATTGCTTTGGATTCAGCATAATGATCCTCTCTGATATGATGAATTTTCAAAAATATTTTGCATTTTTTCAGGAATAGTCCTTATTATAAATATGTAATAACAGATTATAAAATTTAAGGTAATGGATATTAAAATTGTTCTCCAATAGCAAGGTTTGAGAATCTAGATATAAGAAAGAAATAACAGATTTTCCTATAGAATCCACATGTCCTATTCAGGACCTATTGCTTTGTATTTGATTTTCCATACAAAGATCGTAGCAAATGTCTGTGCAAGGAAGGTTAAGGGGGAAAATGTCTTGAAAAGATACAGTACTTCTATGAGTGCGTGTGCTGTTTTAAAATTTAAAACTTTAAAATTTAAAAAGGGTATGTAGGATTTAATATTCATAGACAGAATCTTCCTTCCAAAACCAGCAAAAAGAGTATTTGGGTTTCTCTCATACTACCTGAATGAATTATTCAAAAGATGAATTATTGTGGCATTTACTTGCAATGACTGTACAGAAGCCTTGCCTTACTCTGGAGCTGCTGTGGAAGCCAGCCACAGTCTGAGATGGGGCATCAGACCAGCTCTGGAGGCTGGAGGTTAGGACCTCCTGCGAAGTCAAACATTGGCTTTCTTTCTAATCCATGCTCCAAAGACTACTAAAGCACATTTATACAAACCTGAACAGATCAGTCAGGAAAGACTAAGAGGGTGTTGTATCCTAGTGGCCAAGACATTATTGCAAATTTTTAAAAAAAGTGCTAAACTGGAGGTAGAAATTAAAGTCTAGTTAATTTTCTAACTTTTGAGTTGCTATAGTAAGAAAAGGGAAGGGAAAGTATCACTACATTTATTGGGTGAACATTGTAAGTGGAATTCAGTTGCCTACACAGTTATCTAGTACCATTTCAGATGGCTAGGGCCATCCTGTAAGGTCTGTAGCTGCAACTCCAGAAGGAAAGGCATGTGTCTTCTACAGGTCCTGTGTCATATCTATTAGCCCCTTGTAGATGCCTTGTGGTCTTGATAAGACACCTCAAATGCCCTAGACATCTATGCATGCACTGTTGGATTGAGCTGGAGATGTCTGACTTCCTGTTCCACCCGATGGAGATCTAGACAAATACACTCAGTGGAGCCTACGTAGTACTTCAGCTCTTCTAAAGCAGAAGGTCTTAGGTACCCCAGGGCATCTCAGATGACATAACATGCCTACGCTACTGACAAGCTCCTCCTGGCTGTGCAGACAATAGATCCATCCTGGCTGTTACTATACTGTCCTCCAAGCTCCACTGGCTGTAGTGACTACATCTCTGCAACAAGAACTCAGCGCAAGTAGACATCTAAATTTAGGTGTTTTAAACTCAGACTGAATCCTGACTGATCTGTGCACGTCCACTGGGTCAAGTACCTCATGTAGCATTAGGGTAAAATATAATTCTTGAAATTCCAATAATGGCCTCATCATGAAACAGGTTTCAGGACTTTGGCAATTTTATGTTGTGTTCCACAAGAAAGGAACACATCAAAGGAGTTTAGGTGATATCGGGAAGGATGAAAGCTTTCAGTAATACTTATTTGCTGGGACTTCAGTGCCACAGTCTTTCAGGCAAAATAACTTTTTGTATATTTTATTAACACATTTGTAAAATTATCCAGTAGAGCTTTCTTCCCCAAGTGCATTGTCTTCTGTGTTAGCATATCTGGTAATAGTAATAACAATACAAAAAGTGTTCTTGTCCTCTTTTTAAAGACTATCCCATAGATGATGAGACCTCATGGTTCCTAATTTTTCTCCAATGGCTTTTTCCTAGTTGAAGATCTTACAACGGGAAGATAGCCTTAACTTTTACTAACACTTTTGGGGAGCGTAGGTGATGGGGAGGCTTCCGGTTTGGGTTCAGTTTTCAAAGTCCATGTTATGAAATATTACTGTCTGAATAATTTTTTCTATTTTTGTCTGTTATGAAGAACACATATTTAGTGGCAAGCATAGCCACAGAAGTGAACGGAATGAAGTCCCTAGAATCCCTCTACTAAGTGCAGAGAAAATGTACCTCCTCTCAATGTGTTTCATCATGAGTTATATGGCTCAAACAAATGGGATGATTTATATTCTGAAAATATGTATATGTGTGGTCTCGATTCAGATGCCTAAAGACAGGTTATCTAGCACCATTTGGGATGTCCTGCTCTGTCCAAACATCTGCATGGGGCTGACAAATACAACACATGACTTGGTGGAGACTTGTACCCTTTTGTAGCAGCAGCTGGAGGCTTCTCTAGGCCATCTCAAATAGACATGAATGCTTATGTTCAGACAACAGAATTAAGTCTGTTTTCTCTCTGTTTTGGATAGAGAGCAAGAGATTCCAGTCAGGCAAAATTAATCCGATCAAAAGCACACAGAATCAAGTGAAACTGATGTGATGAATGACAACATTGTGCAGATGTGGTAAAAGTTTTGTAACAAACATAGACAAGAACTCTCCCTTCCATCCTCTATCCTTTTTCCAGAATTAATTATCTGATTACTTTGGGGTGATAACTTGTCCTCTATTACAAAAGAAATTGTAATAGCACGGCAACCAATGAACATTGTGAAGTATAGTATTTTGAGTTTCCTTCACAGAAATATAATGTCAGTAGTATCAGAAATGTAGAATGCTTTCTAAATTTCACCTGTCCCCTTTTCTGACATTTATTAATAATCCTTTCCCTTTTTGCTATTATTCTTTGTTTATAAATAGTACAATTGCAATGCCATCAGCATTAGTCCTTCCATAATGCTGAATAGGATGTAACATAGCAGACAACAAGAAATAGAGACCAAGATGGTGTGGCTGAAGGCTAAAGGAAGGAAAAGACAGAAATATAAACAATACTTAACTATCACACGTAGTCACCCTTTTAGAGGAGAGGTGCTATGCAAATACAGAATACTGCCGCAAAAAGAAGTCACCTTAGCTATCTGAACTGTCATAAACATTAAAATTGAATTACTCAAACAAATAAGAAAATCAAGATTTAGTGTGCATTTACAGAGGCACAAAAATCTGATTTTATAATATTCTTCTGCATATTAACTGTTAAAATATTCTACTGCTCCATTTTCCTGCTTCTTGTAATGGAGTCTAATGATGTTACGTATACTAGAAGTTATGGACAAGTTGATGAGACTATGTAGAAGAAAATACAGAATTTGTTGTAATGGTACTGAATTTCTATCTGGAGCTGCTAGAGCTCAAAGCACAAAGATCACAACACATGGTGAAAGTTGTTTTCTTTTATGGATCAAGTGATGAGAAACACGTCCTTGCGCAACTCATTTTACAAAATAGATTGCTTAGATTACAATATATAGAATTGGATGTCACAGATATGGTTTTTATTTGCTGGGCAAAACTAATTTCCCGTATTTTATACATCATAGCCACTAAGATCAATCACAATACAGTAATAAAAATTAGCTATTTTATATTTTTTATATTATTAACAAATAACAAAATTACCTTTGGTAACTTCAGCAGCCTATTAGAATCAAGGAATTCATATTATTCTAGCAAGTAACATAGGTGGTTCTACCTTAATAAAATACTTTGAATATGTTTATAAAAGTATTTTCATTACATGATTACAGAAAATGCAAGGACTATTTATCAATCTTACGCTCAATTTTATTTAGGAATAGCTGACAAGTGGGAATTTATTCTACTTGTGATTGTCTTTTATTGTCATATTTACAAAGTGATTAGTTGTTTGAGTCTAGTTTTTCATCAGTATGCCATGTACAGTCATCAGATAAGTTATGGCTTGGCTGTCTGCTATCAATGTAGATAAAGATATTTATACTCGTATATTTAATCTGACATAGAGAAGGGCGATTTAATTAACAGTTCATAAATCATATCATATTGCCAATCTGGTATAGCTATACCAGAAGGCTTTGATCTAATCTGAATTTCTATGTGCACCAAGTCTAGCTTCCTGCTTTTTCCACTAATCGCCAGTTGCTTTAGTACTATGACAGATATAATAAATCATATACTTGTAGTATAAGGCACAGAATAACTTGATTGCTGTTTGCACCTTCACAATTCGACACCTTGATTTTATTCTCAAATTGTTAACAAATTTCACAGAAAGGCTTCATGGCAAGTGGCAGTTGGATGACTTTTGTCGGCAACCCAAACTGCATACGCATCATTGACAGCAACATGGATAACCCTTCTAGTTTGTGCAGAATAGTTTATTTGGTACACTTCAGATGGCTGTGGACAGAGAAAGAAAAAAACCCACAAAACATAACCCCAAACATTGGAAAATTCAGTGTTATAAGTCATGCAGGATGTTATTTTTACTTCTGCAGTGGAAGCCAAAGAGTTCATTTGGCTTTAATTAACTATTTCTAATCACCTTCTCTCCTTCACTAAAAAGCCACGTTCATACTCTCTTCAATACTCAGCCTGGCTGGGGTCTAACTAACCTTAAGAAATCTTGAACATTGCTTTAAACAGAACAGAGAATTCTGTAGCCAACCTATAGGATTAACTTTGGTCTTCTTAGTCCTGATTATGTGCATTAATCAGAACATCATCACTGCTCTTATCAGCACTTTCTTAGAATTAGCTATGTCTGAAAGCTGTCAAAACTGTTAATAATTAAAAACAGAGATAATCATGACATTCTGGAATCTTTGACCCTCCGTTATGACCCTTTGCTGAGAGAACTGCTGGGTAATATACTACAGCTCTGCAAGAAACTTTTCATCTATGGAGGAAACAGAAATCATAAATCTTTCTTCATATACGCCAAAGAAAATAATTGCTTGCCTTTTTTTTTTAAATTTCTTCTACCATGGTCTGTGTATCCATGATATCTGACATTGAAGCTATAAGTCATTTATCAAAGACAGAGAGAAATTATAGGAAAGGAAGTAAGACAACATTCTAGCTTTAGAGTGCTAATGGATAGATGCTTTCTGTAGTTTGTGTCAAATTTACTGAATAATAAGAGAAATTCCACTTCATGTTTCCTTGGTTACAAATCTCTCTACTTAAGGCATTAGAATTTGAAAGTCAAGCACAGGGTAAAAACATACGGTTTAATATAGTCCAGGCTGAATTTCTGAATCTCCTTCTAGAACAGGGTGAAATGTATTTATGTATTGAATCCCAGTCAGTAAGATCCTCATTCTTCACAAATCAGGGGTCTAAGCATTTGCATTAAGATTAAGGTATGAGAATACAGAAACAGAGCTGCCAAGGTTTTCTGCCTTTTTGGATGATCTGTATGTTTTCAGATGTTCTTTCCTTGAGATGTAGGAGTCACTACTGTTCCCAATGGGTCCAACTTGTAATATGGTTGTTCCAATGTGCACTTTAATCAACTTCTTGCTATAGCAGAAGTAGATGAAAACATGATCAACCCCGTCTCAGACAACAGGATAGTTTGGTGTGATCAAGGAAATAGATAGCCAAATTAGGAAAACAACTTGTAGATCATCAAGAAGTCCCACTCAAAGTGTCCAGAAGTGTCCAGAACAAGCAGATCGTGAGTGCCAACAATAGTGAAGCAAATCAGAAACCAGCAGCAAATCAAAAACCAAATGATCTGATCATCAGTGAGGTGTTCTTTAGCCAGTCCTACAGCCAAGGACATCAAAGAGTACTGGGATAACCAAAAATGGCTGAAAAATGACTCCAGGGAGGGAAGTCCCACAACCATGCACCAGGATCCGAGACCATCTCTCCATCCTCTGGGGAACCCATGGAGCAGAGAAGAGCCCAGGGAAGCCTCACAACCCTGCACCAGGACTATGCACAGCACAGCAGGAACCACTACGCTTACCACCAAGCCTCCCTGCAGGGACTGCACCATCTCTCATGTGGAACAAGGAGGTCTTGTAGGAGCCTCTATGTTAATCCAGCTGGCTCCTCTCCCTCACTGCACCATCTCCACCACAGCACAGGGAAGTCATGTAATTAATAAAACCGCATATATCTGTGATTGGAGTGCTTTAGTATGCAAATCTATTTACCCTCCACACTGTCATTTGATTTTATGTATGACATATGTAGGTTGGACTTACTGGGGCAAAGGGGAGTCAGGGGAAGCAGATCTTATACAACAGCAACCTTGAGTAACTTAGTGAAAGGAAATGGATGGTGATGCACTAATTTGATCCTTTTTGGAGCTGAATACTGTTGAACAGCACTAAGATCTGAGTGAGGAATCCGCAAATAAAATGTGCTGACATTGTGACTGCTTGCACTTTGAGAGGAAGAAAAGACAATTTAGAGAGATCTTTTCACTGTTGTTACTTGCATTAGCATGATCCGTTCAATACAAACTAAAAAATCTTCCACTCTCTTGCATAGAAATGATTTTAATTATTTTTTATTTAGATGCAAAAAACTTAATGAAAAATTTCTCAGATTCTACTTGATTTGGATAAAGTATATAATTCAGCAGGGACAAAATACCAAGTGAAATGGAAATTATCAGTGTGAAGGAAAACAATCTGCCTTTCACTTATCTAGCTAACCCTTACATGTTGGCTGCAGACTGCTGAGCATTATCTCTGAGCCCCCAGTATCTTATTGGCATTTGTAGCCTTGTGCAGAGAGCAGTAATTTGCAGTAAATCTCCTCACACAGGGTTATATTCAGAATGAATTTTTATCTGAATAGTGCCGTGAATACTGATGATAAAATACTGAGCTTTCATGCTTGCTAATAAGAGACCAACTATTTCATAACTTCACTCCAAAAGATAAAGGCAAAATCAACACGTAGAAGAAAGAAAAAATAAGAAATATAGTTGAAGAATTAGTACCTAGGAAGAACTAAAAGAAAAAAGAAACAACACAAGAGGTAATTAGATCATTACTTAAAAAATAATATCCTTTTGTTCTCTTGACTCCTTTTTTTTCTTACCTGTTTGATGTGACAAATCAATCCTCTAACAGCACACATACCCCTCGCACCATTCTGGTTTTTGGCTTCACATACACTCGGAAGAACAAATGTCGTCTTCTGATCCGACTGACAAGTAGCTCAAATATTGCTCAGTTCTTTCAGGCCCCAGTGAGGGAATGTGGCATGAGAGCAGAAGCTGCTGTAGTGCTATTCAGTTTAATCTTATAAAAAATTAGACTGCTATTAATGAAATATTTGCGAGTCTTGTAACACAAGTACAGTTTTTGTCAGTGAACATTATTCTTCTACAAAGACATTTCCAACAGTAGGTCTTCCCTCTCTTCTCATTTGCTGTATCTGCACAAATAAAATAGATCAGGCACGTTCCTGATCGTGACGCAGTCTGTGTCCTTACAGCTGCTCTTCCTTATGCCCATAAAACCGAGGGTTCAAATCCAAACTTTCTGTTGCTCACGCTCCCGGCAGGTGCTAACCCCGAAGCATGCCCAGGCATTGTCTGGGGGAGCATTAGTAAGCTGGAGCCAAAACCATGCCATAGACCATAGCAATTTAAGAGTATGGATGATTACATGGCAGAGGTCAGGCCCATTCCCTGTTCAGTTTACTAGTGTAGATGTAGACACAGAGAAGAGTTGGGAGTGCCAGGGAACACAAAACCAGCATACTTTTTTGCAAAGACAGTTTCACGTAGGTTTTGGTACCGTTGAACATCAGATCCACAGATTTAAAGAACATTTGTTTAACTGGAATCCTCTTTCTATAGCAAGCACCAGAATTTTGAAGTTTTTGTCCTTAAAGGGAAGAAAAATTTAAAGAATCTAACTTTGTTTGGATGAGAAAAAGGGAAAGAAAGTGATTCACATTTATCAAACATTTCATTCAAAAGAAGTTTGAAATGTCAGAATGGAAAAGTCAAGAAGAAGCAACAAGGTCAAATATGTTTCATGTCAGAACAAAACTAGAATGATTTGTATTGCCTGTTCTCTGTAGAAGATATAACCAAAATAGAAATGTTCATGCAAAAGCTCCCATTTTTCATTGCAAAATGATTTGGCTAAATTTTTATTAACCCTTTTAAGAACTTTTCATCAATGTTTTCCTCCATGGTTCCACTATATCTGTTAGAGAGGGAAGGACAGGTCATCCAACAAATGGGGGTGACATTTAAACTAATTATTGAACATTTCTAACTGAAAGTGTCATCATTGCTTCGTTTCAGATTACTTTTGGTTTTGGGGGAAGGAATGCCAACTCTAGATTATTACTGAGTATGAATCCTTTTTTTTTGTGTAGGAAATGCATCACATCTC
The DNA here is from genome assembly GCF_018139145.2 of Gymnogyps californianus. Classification (NCBI taxonomy): domain Eukaryota; kingdom Metazoa; phylum Chordata; class Aves; order Accipitriformes; family Cathartidae; genus Gymnogyps; species Gymnogyps californianus. Next base: position 115,083,368 of record NC_059473.1, read on the forward strand.
AAACACAGTGTCTCATTCAAAACTGCTGACATCAGCTTGTGCAGTATGTTGGCATAATCTTAAAATCATTTTGCAGAACAGCTTTGCTCATGGTGGACTGGAATGGGGAATACTCCTGGAATGTCTTAACCTACTCTTAGATTTTGACTTTAGATGTGCCAGGAGATCTGAGATAGCCTCCCGCTGCCACAGAAGACCATCATGCATCTGTACACGCTGACATACAAACACCCAGTTGTAGTTTTTTTAACACCAAACTAAATCCTGCTCCTAACTACTAGTTGACAAATATATATCCAGTCCCTAGAAACAACATTCATTAAACATAAAATTTGAAGATACGAACAATTCAGACACTGTTAAACACAGACCAAGTTAGTTAATGACTGGAAAAAGAATGTAAAGATGTTTAAGATAATGCAATAATGCTATAAAATACTTATAAAACCAAAAATTAATACAGATATTTAAAATAATACCTTTTTTTTCCCCCTAGGATAATATATCACTTAATCGTACTTTTCTTTCACTTTCTTATTAGCTTTTATACCGAGGATCCTAAATTTAATAGGTCATTTCAATTAGGAAGTCTGGTACTGATGATACCTTCAAAACCACAACTTTGCCAGTGTAAGCTGTGACTACACTTCAAGCTGTGATATGCTTTTAAAGGAAATCTGACCTAAGGGAGATCACTTCCTGCAGACCAACATTCCTGACGTCTTTATTCTGCAAATATCTAAAAATGCAGGATGTAATCTTGGCTTCTCTAAAAATAACAAACATTTTACCCTTCAGCTTCATATAGCCAAAAATCCACCTGCAATTTTGTAAGTGTCAGAGTGAGCTGCTGCTATGCGATGAACATGTTCTGTAGTAGACAAAATTACGGTTAGTCTTGATAGAATCGTAGACAAATTTAGTGGAGCTATGTTTAGGACTGCAGAGTTTATCAATTTCCCTCCACTCACAGCATGGCAAAACTAAGCTGATTTGGGTTGCAAATATCTCTGCTGAATGCAGAGATTCCCCCCTTCACCCTCCCTATTTATCTCGCAAATAAAAGATTGGGTATTTTAAGAGTAGCCCGACTTATTCAAGTAGAGCCAAGAAAGAATCTTTATTTAGTGTACACCCACTATTACTTGCATCAGTAAATCATATGGCTTGTTTGGCCTGACCCCATGTGTTACATGTATCTGTCATTAATTACAGATATGATATTAGTGTATTCTATTGCTATCATGTCAAAATAGAATGAACTGAATTTACTAAGAAATAGAAAACAAAGAAAAGACAAGATATACGAGTGAATTTGTTTAAAATATAACTTTATATATGGCAGAGAGATACTGTATGGGCTTTGCAGGTATAGTAAAATAATAAGGTAATTAGCCTGTTATTTAATTTTAAATTCATGGTTGTATCCACCTATTCCTGCAGTTCTGCAATGCTACCATTATATGATTTTATAGATAATTTAAAATTCCATATTTGACTGACTGACTACTGTCTATGGACATAGAGTGACAAACGAGAGGCAGATTTGTGTCACAACTGGATTGTAAGGTGAAAAAACCCATTCAGATGTGTCGTTTGCATTCACTGCTATACTAGGAAAATGATGAAGAAAATTACATTTGGAAACTCCTTCTAATTCAAAGCACAGCCTTCTGATGCTATATGCTCTAGCAGCAAGGGATTTCCAGAATTATGCACTCTTGACAGGAAAATACCTTAGAGCTGTCTATCTTAAAAATAAGTTTCTAATAAAAGCACAGGGTAACACCTGGTGATTCTGTATTGCATTTTTATTATATTCAGGAAAGCTTTGCATTAAAGGGTGTATTAGAAACTGCAGAGGCTCCTGTAAATGACTGGCTGAAATGAATTTATGAAACTCTTCAGTAGAAAAGAGCCTAATTGGGTTCGAAATGCTTGGGAATTTAGGTGTTAATTTTGAGGGGTTTGGTATTTATAGCTGCTACTATTTTGAATGATAGCATCTCCTCCTCCAGATTATCACACTCATTATGGCTGAGGTGCACTTGCAAGACAATTTAGAAATTATACTGTAGGAAAATCACCAACTCTTTCTAGGGAACATTGCTGATGGTGAGTTGCCTCCTCTATCATCTGTGATTTCCATGATTATTTTTTATTCAAGTTGTTCAGAATTCAGACCTTGATTCTTTTTTTATCTATTCTGCTTGAAGAGATCCTTAAAAAATGGTATTGGATAACTATTTAATATTTCTTAGAGTTCATAATTAAGAGGTCCTTCAGGTTTAAAAGACCTTCAGGACCCATTCTACCCCATCACTTTTCTTTCCCTCTCCAACCTACAGTGAGAATATTCATGTCACTGAGATGTTGGCAGATAAATTATAGCTGAGAGATATTTAAACTATATCTCTTTTTCTTGCACATAGGAGGATAGTCAACATCTGGCAGAGAATTGCTTGGAAGAATACCATATGCCTTAAATACAGACTGAGTAAGATGAAGATGATGCTGGCTGATAGTAGAGAGCATTTTGAGGAACTTGAATAAGGGATGTCCATCTCTTACTTGAAGAGATATTTTTCAACAAGAACACTCACTGTAAATCCAGGCAAAGGAGAATAGAAGTGACTTCTCTCACCTTTCAGTTGCCAGAAGACTCTAGGTATTTTTTTCCCCACAGATACAAGCTTCCCTGTGGTTAATTTTACCTATGCTATTCTAAATTTTAACAACTAACAAATTGTCCAAACTGAGTGATGAATGCTGCCATTTCATTACAGTAACTTTAGGATTCAGTTACTTTTTTCTGAGTGGGAAAACATGGTGAAACCATACTGAAAGTCATACTCTATGCCCTAAAATAGCTGCACCTTCATTTCCAGATGAAGCCCAAAGTGCAGGTTATTAAAAAAATATTGCATGAATTAAGTTATTATTGGGCAGAAACGCATCGGCTGCTTCTCCCTTACGGTGCAAGGCTAGGCACGCCTGTAAATTTAACATGTTTCTTCTTTTTATAAAAGCATTGTCCTTTTAGATACAAATAAAATGCAGTGAATACATTCCTAATTTCAGGACCAGATTGACTGTTTAATTGATTTCCCCATGTAAAATTAATTACCTTTTCATAACAGCATGCTTCATGTACTTGTAATGCATTGCCTTTCAGAAAAAAAAAAAAAAAGAATTCACAAAGGTTTAGAAACTAAACAACTCCAGTGCTGGTAAATCCCGGAATAGAAAATATTTAGTTATTGACAGCAATTCTTGTCCTTGAAATCTCAGCGTTTTAGGCTTATTCACTGTAGGAGCCAGAAGAAATTGGCAAGTCGTTATTGTTCTTTGTTCAGTTTCCATAGCAGCAATAATAACAAGTTGTTTGGTTTTTTTTATTATTATTTTCATTTTACAAACCTCCCTTTTCCCTTCACAATATGGGAAGTTTCTGGAGAACGTAACCCATCTGCCCCTGAACATACAATTGCTCTGCTCCTGCCTGGGAGGAGCTGTGTTGCAACAAATGTTGTTTGAGTATAGGTATATGCCTGAGAATTTGTCATTGCATCGTAACGGTCTTATGTTGTGACATGGTGAAGTTTACCACTTCTGAAACTATGATGATGCAAACACACTTCTCCCAGGCACTAACTAATGTTCGAGTTTCCTCTTCTCTCTCTGCTAAGGAAGAGGCATTGTTGTCTGATGTTGTATCACAGGAAGAAGTTTAATGAGACTATGCAGCTTTACAGCCATCTCCAAAATGGTATTTGATAAATCTCAAATAATGGCAGCAGTGCTCTCAGTCTGACTTCCGCAAAACATGGCTAGTACTGGTCAGCATCCATCCTGGTCCACGAGGAGGTCTGAGGTGAGCCACATCCTACGCCCTGACTTTTATGGAGAAAAAAAAAAAAATCAGTAATCAAACAGCGATCAAACCCACAATTTGTTTCTTGATCTGATCCTGAGTGGGGCAGCTCTGTTTTACCCTCTCCTGGAGTTTACACCAAAGTGCCACTGGACTTTGAATACGTCCTTTTCAGAGGCGTCATGGGCAGAAGTCAGCTCTTGTTAGATATTGTGGGGGGTACAGGAGAAGTTGCCAATTGTGTATCGCTCTGAAAAGTGGGGGAGAGAAGGTTCATGATCTGGGAAAGGAAAGGAGCGCAGCAAGTGTGGAAACCTGCCAGTGCTGTGTTGAACCTGCTTCCTCCAGGGTGAGGGAGGTAGAGCTGGAGAACATTTTCCCCAGAAAAAGAGAAATCCCCTTTCTATGGAGAAAGGGAATGGGTGTCACCTCTCCTGAGCTCTGCTCAGTGCCAGATCCAGCGGAACTGCTCTTTCTATGACCAGGCTAAACACACTGTGAACTCCCAGTGTGCTCAGGATCTCCACGAAACAGGCCCTCGATAATTATCACAACTTTCTTTTTGTCTGTTTTCTGTGTTTGTCTAGATTTTGACTTAATATCTGCATGGATGTGAGCTGACCTCTCTTTCTCATAACTTCAATCTCTCTACATGTTTATTTTAATTTGATTTTTTTTCTCTGCAAGCATTATAAAATGAAAGTGTTTAATTTTGGTAACACAGGCGCAGCCACCACACTGATTTTTAGGGAGCCAATTCATTGTCAATGAAAGACTGAGTTTGGTAATTTACCACAAGAACTTCTGAGGCAAATAGCAATGTCTGCTTTCATAGTATGTTTTAGCTCTAAGGCAAAATCAGTGGCATCTTTGACAGGATAAGCACCCAAGCTGAGAAAACACATGATAAAAAACCCTCATTGTACATGACAACTTTGTCATTCATTTGCTTTCAATGTCATGGTCCATGAACAACTAGTGGTGAGAGACTGTGATTTTGATGCGTGTATACTTCTAATGATACATGAATACTGAAATATCACAACACCTTCTTACTAGATAAGCTCTGTCTGCTTCTCCTTCATTTCCTCAGATACTAGCCCGCAGTCTGAGGAAGAACCAGGTGCTAGCTCTGCTGTGTTAGCTGACATGCAGAAGAGCCTCAACAGTATCTTTAGCAACTTTCTGTCCAATTTTTAATGAGGAACTGAAGACTGCTTTGTCTTGCTAGAATGAAAATGTTCTTTTAAAAAATCTCTTCAATTACTGAACAATTCTAAAAATGAACTTTGGTAAATGTGATGTGCTTTTCCTTCACTTTACTGTGAACTCAGTGAGACAATTTTGGAGGTGCAAACAAATCCTTCCTGTCACCCTCTTCAGAGCAAGATTTGCAATCTCAGGAGTCAGGGTGTGTTGCACATCAAACTTCAAGAATTTACTTGAGGATTAACAGTGTTAATATCAGTGCATGAAGAGAAGTCTCCTCTTTGGCTAACCTTTGTTCATTTTTTCCAGTTTTCATGTAGAAACTTTGTTCATATTTTACAGACAAGATGCAAAAACTAGCAGTCTGAAATAATTTGTTTTCCGAGATAGGAATACAATCATAAATCTTTAAATGTTATGATCACCTGACATAAGTTGCTCTTTGTACATATCCATGTATAATTGAAGTGGAGCAGCCAGCTTCTGAGTTGATCTGCGTCAAAAATGTCACCCCTCTTTTAGTAATCCTCTATCCATTTCAAATTTAAAATGATCAGGAAAAAGGTGATATTTGCAGTAGAACCTACAGGCTTGTTTCAAATTCACAAAGCATAGATATTGACTGCCGTGTGAAATGCCATCAGGCATGTGGGACATCCACCTTGAAATGGCTGTATGGGAGACCTGTATCTTTCCACAGCAGGCCAGGTAGGACACTCTAGTGATTCAGTTGACCATGTTTAACCAGCTAAATTGAGCCCTTTGTGTCATTCAATTAAAAATGTTTTTCATGTGAAGAAAGAATGCATATTCTAAAGGTAAAAAAGATCTTCAGCTTACATGTGTTCAAAAGCTCCATCTTGTGCAGGGAAGTGAATTTTCCATTCTTTCACATCTACAGATGTGAACTGTGATGGTATGGCACAAGAATAATAATGTTTTCAGCCTTGACCTATGTAATATTTAATGAATAGATGTAATATGGTCCATGGTCAGGCCACAATGTCTTGTGTGGCAGTCAGATCCACCGTCACAGGGTAGAATGCAACAGAGGAACAAGATCTGCAATAGCTACTCACTTTACAAACCCACTTAGGGATGACCTGTAAGTTAATATATAAATAAACAAACCAAAGCTGAAGAAGGGAATAGGGTGGGCGACTGGATATAAATCTTCTTTCATTTGCAAGTAAGACAAGTGAAGATTTTGTCCTCTTCTCCAAAACCATCAGACTCAAATCTGTGAACTTTTCTTATATTGACTAGCACTTAATTATGTTAAAGAAATTAATGAAATCAACTACGTGTGGACCAAATGCAAGGACTGCTCTGCATAGTTGTGGGAGCACAGTCTGTGATTTTAAAAAAAGATTTTGTATGATTTCATATCTCTGGTATATGTTCAAAACTTAAACCACACTGATAACTATAGCATAACTTATTGATACCCAGTATGTGCTTTTCTCAAAGTAGCCATGTACCTTTGAGGTACTTCAAACCACAAGTTTAATATGTGCAGCTTAGGGACTGGTGAGTATCAGGAGCGCTCTTTCAGTGAAAGACAAGCTGCTCATATCTTCCCTTTCAAAACCTCAGTGGAATCCAAAACACATGCCGCTTCAGTGAGTAATTCCCCTGAAGCTAATGGCTTTATTGACAATTGCAACTCCATCAATTCTTCTGGTTTATTTGAAATGGCTCATATAAGCCACATGTATTATGTATGCTTAAATTGAAAATGTCCTAGTTGTATTTGTGTAATAGCTTAGGCAAATACTCATGTGCCCAGTAGCCATGGTTTAAAAGGAGAACAGGAGAAGGCATTCAGCATCACTAGTTTCAAAGGATCATGCTCTGAGTGAAATCCAAGTAAGAGTTGAATGCTTGTGGAAAGAAGGAAAAGCGAAGCTCAGGTCAAATCTCAAGCACTACTATTAAATACTGGCAACAGGTAACTCAGGATTTTTCCTGTTCATTTGGATGGGAACGCTCACACAAATAAGAAGTCACCAATGTGAGTAAGAGTTCAACAGACTGACCTTTCTCTGTTTTCACATCATTGTTGCAACTGTGTACTGTGGAAAATAACCAATGCTCGCCCATTATTCAGACAGTCAGACCTATGCAAGACCTTAACTCAGAGGTCTTCTTAACTTGCTATTATTCCTTTAAATTCATTTTTTGCTTTCTTTCTGACACCTTTTTCTATCTGCTAAGAGTAGCTTTATTATCATGGGTCATAATGTCAATATAAAAAAAAAAATCTGCAATAAAAAAATCCTCCTTTAATTGTCAGAGTTCAGCACACATAGAAGTAATTAAATTCAGACAATGACTGGTCAGATTTCCCCAGCTTCCTCCAGACAGTTGTAATCATCAATCTAAAAAGCAAATCCCGGTTTAGAATCTCTGACCTTCCAGCTCAGGGCTGTGAACTGAGAATTCATCTCAAATCCCTGACAGTGAAGCTGGGCTCTTGCAAAGTGCTGCAGATTTGGAAGACATATGACTGTGTTGAATGCTTTTGTGAATCTCTTGCTGCAAAAAGTGCCCAGTCAGCTGTTCTTAGATCAAATTTTAATCTATAAAAACAAGCAAAAAAGCAAAAGCTGGCACAGAAACCAAACTTTTCCAAAATTTCCTCACAAACTGCATTTCCTAATGTCTACAACTTCAGTTTTGCGTGTATTTTCCTCTTTCATTAGCTGACTGGAGTATTTAGTCTATTTATATATCATAAACATTGAGGAAAAAATAGTGGAAGAATGAGCAGAATTATTTCCACACATAAACTAAAGATAATTTCACAAATAATAACAAATATGCAGCTTTCCATAATTAGAAATCACATAATTCTGCAAATTTTTCTAAAGATAATCTTATTACATGCGGTCAATAGGAAGGGAAGCACAAGGAAGTGATGTGCCTTGCCTAGGATGACCCAGCAGGTAAGACCAAGTGCATGGGAAGAGACCTCATCCCTCTGGCGACCCAACCCATTCTCCACTTAAACACGCTTCTTGCTTTTTACTGGTACATATGGTTTGGGGTTTGCTACTGTGACCACTTTGGCCTGCAGCTGTGCAAAAGGAACAGCCTCCACTTTGTCTTCATCTGCTAAAACAGCCTTCCCAGGGCTGTCCCAGAACCTCCTTGGTGGTTACTGCTCTGCTTCATTGAGTATTTCATGTTCAGATGTGGACAGAGTCACAGAAACATAGTAATTTTCTTGTTATCACAGGGGTCTACTGCCATTCCTATTTGCCAGCAATTCCACTGGAGAAGATGGTATTAAATCTTCCCATTTCTTTCAGCACTTTCCTCACAAATTAAAATCTCTCTACTGCTGCAAAACAAAGCAATAAAACCCCAAACCCTGCACACGACAGGTGCTCTGGAGGTCAGACATCTGCCCCACATATTTCTGTGGCCTCGGTTACAATCTTTGGCAATGCATTTTGCCATCAACCATTAGAAAGATGTTGCCCTTACACAAATCAACAAGAAATAGGAGGAATATCCAAAAGGCTGGAGAATTGTTCTAGAGAAAGAAGTGCTGGGGGGAGACAGGACTAACAGAAGTTGAGAAACAGAGAATGAAAAAGAAAGGAAAGAGAAGGGAAAAAAAGCCCAACCTACCCCACAACAGAAGACAATATTCCTCACCATGAATCCGAATGGAGATATATGCTCCCTCTGCCTAGTAACACTCCTGAAGAGAAATGTAAAGACATTTAATAATATTAATCACAATATAAACCAGCAAGCCGCCAAACAGCAACATCACTTACATAAGGCTAGGGACTCTGTCCATCACAAACTTTCATTAACATCACGTTGGTATCCTCTGACTTTTAGGACAATTCTAACTGTACATTTACTCTCCCCAGTCCACAGGCCACTGTGATTTGCCCCACATTTCTGGATGTATTTCATGTCCATGCACAGTCACCCAAAGTAAGTGAGCATCCAAAATTTAGTGCCAGATCCTGGATCTGGAATCCACTTTGGCAATTCTTACACATCCAAATGAGCACATTGAAAGCAGCAATTGTGCCACTCACATAAACAAAGATTACATGCAATTTCAAGAGATGCAGCCAGAAATGCTCTGAGAGGCTGTAGGCACTTCACTTTTTCTAACTTCTACTTTTCAAAAAAAGAACACAATGGTAAAGCCAAGTGAGCAAATTAAGGCATTAGGAAAGCTGTTAGAAAGAGAAAGATGGAAGAATCTTGCCTTACAGAGTGAATATCTGTAAATTAAGTGCTGCTCTCAATTCTGATCACATCCTGGATTCTTTTAACCATACTGGAAATCATCCAGTCTATATATTACCTTGGGCAAATCTTCTCATTGCTCTTTCTCTATTGTTTGCTTGGGTTTTTTTACCTAAATACATAGCTGAGACTACTAATGTTATTTTTTTTTGGGGGGGGGGGAGGCGGAGATTTACGTTAGAGAAAAAAAAAAAAACCATCCAGCAACCACTAAGCCATTACTAAGCCACTGAGCTACACTACTATCTAATATGCAGCTCTTGAATAAATGTGAGGTTTATTTTGAAAAAAATATTTTTTTAAAATCTGAAGTTTCTTTTGAAATTTACATTTTGTATCATCTATTCCGAATCTTATACAGCAGAATATTCAAAGCTGGAAGTGTTTATGCAGCTTTGCTGGGAAGACAAATTAGGTAAGTTTATACAGCTTTTTATTTTTTAAAACGTCATTGATCTCAAAATATTTGACAAGCTTTCTTCAAAAATCAATAAAAGTCTTACAAGGTTCTCACCAGTTTTAGAGGTGAAGAGAAAGAAATATTTGTGACAGATTAAGCCACACTCATAGAGTGAGTCATAGCTAGGATCAGAAATCAGAACACTTGACTCTATTTCCCCATTTTTTCCTTTGCTCTACCAAATGTTGCCCACAGGACTTTATAAGATTTGCAGGTTGATTTTGGCTAAACATTAAATGAGGTCTTGGGCGACGACACCTATACTTAAGGAGAACCTTTGTCTTTAACTAGATCACAAAGAAGAGGGACTGTTTCCTATAAACTACATAATGTTCTATTGGAATCACTTTACCAAAATTCCTTTTTGGTATATTGAATGGGTGAAATGAAATGTCATGCTCATCTAGCCTTGTGCTACAACAATGTGAGAAAAAAGCTGAAGGCTTACTGACAGCAATATAATCTCCCTAATACTAAGATTGATCTAGTCTGCAGAGAAAGGGATGGCTGTGGTGCATACAAATGAAGAAGCAGTGCATTTGGAAAGATCGCAGTGAGTCTGAGCTGTCTGTCAGCAAATGAGTGAGGTTGTTCACTAAAAATCACAGCCTTCAGCTTAAGAAAACATGTACAGGAGGCAAAAAGAAGATAACATGAAGGATGAGTGAAGAGAAGAAACAACTATGTTCTCTGTGCATGCTCTGATTAAAATACAATAGAGGAAACCATTCAAAGTTCAATGAATAGACAAGAGAGTCAAGACTGATAGACAAGGACACAGTCAAGAAATTTTTTCCCTTCATCCTGATGCTGCCAGGACTGTGAGAAGCAGAATGAAACCATAAAATGTTAAATTATTTCAAGTATGTTTCTTTTTCCTATTCTTGGTGGGAATCACCATGAAATGCTTCTTGAAGGTATTACAAAGCCTATCCATTTGTCTGTATGTTTGGCCAAGTGGTTGTAGTCAACAAACTGGCAGCAGATTCTGAGGAATTTCTTAGCATATTTAGAGACTGTTAAAAAGCCTAATTGTTTCCAACCTGTATACAAAATATACTCAGTAGGGACTATACCTATCCTATCTTACTCTTTTTTCAATTACTTTATCACATCTTTAATAAGTTAATATTTTAAAAACAAAAATCGGTATCTTTCCCCATATAAAAAAAAGGAGGAAAAGACATGCAAGTGACTGCAAAATCATCTGGTCATATCTTTAGCCTTCAGTACCCACCAGGTCAGTGCTGAAAAAAAGAATTTGATCCCATATGTAAGTCATGAAGCTGAACTTTGGTGTATGGCTTGGAAAACTTTACGCAGATAATGGACCAGTGTTGCAATTTGCTGATCACACTGTAGCAGGAAAGCTGTAACTCAGAGGATGATTCTGTGGGATTCCGCCATTGCTCTTTTTATGCCCTGGCATGCATCTGATGCCAAATTAAAAATGGAATGACTGATGTCACTGAGTACAAAACTATATTTTCCCCCCAAACACCTCTTTAGGTGTTTCCCCCGAACACTCCTTGTCCACACACAGGGACATGAAGGAAAACAGAAAACAAACAGTTAATGCAAAACTATAACATATTCACAGGCTAATTTGGGAACTCAACCAGGCTCCCAGACATAAAGCATAAATTCACAGGCACCTAAAAAGAGACTTGAGCACCATTTCAGAGTTATCTGGATTCTTGTACAGAGACAATTAACTGTGCCACGGACGGGACACAGCTACCGGCCCTGAGAAGACGTTGAACGGGCAGTTAGAGTTGATCAGACAACTGGGGTAGCTCCCTGCTATGTGGAGCAGTAGTTCCCAAATTCCTAGCACACTCTTCCTACAGTACCTAATGCAGCAGTCCATCCAGGTCCGAGATCCGCATTTTCTCAGGATAAGAGAGCACAGCCAAGGCGGTGTGTAGTAGGCAGCATGAGACTGGTGGCATGCCTGATGGACTTAAATATGCATGATAGAGGGCGAGGAAGAGAAAGCTGAAGCAGGCTTTTCCTTGAACCTGCAAATACAGTGGTGCTGCTCACAAACTGCTGTTGCCTGAGAAAACTACACTTGGGATCCATTTTCCTTGTAATAAAAATGCATTCTCTACTCATGAGATTTCTTATTGTTACTAGACAGAGGTGGGCTGTACTAGGTATAGAGTTGCAAGCTCTCAAGAGGTCTCCAATGAGAATGAAAAATCCCTGGCACCCAGTACACACAGGATACTCTCTCCTAAGAGCTGGACAATAAGTATAGTTTTCAGTTCTCAAACAGTTAACAGCAAACGTTTTTAACAGGCCTATATGCAGTGCCCTGTCTATAACTGTCTTTCAGCTTATTGATCATGACCCAGAACACATGGACGCAAACCACGATGTAAATAAAACAGTAAAAGTATGGGGGAATCCTGCAGTTCCCTGTGGATGGCATCCTTTTCCCACAGTGATTTCCTATTTATTAGGCAAAGGAATTTATGACTTTAGACAGGAGAGGTTTGGGGAATGACAGGTGGAATCCCAATAAACATGAACAGCAGAAATCAGACTGGAAATTTTTCTGTTATGCTTTCTCCTGGTTCCATCTCCCTTGCCTTTCCCCACCCACACAGGTCTTGCGTGTGTTTTTATCATGCTTATGCTTTCTGTGCAAGGAGTGCTGTGTAGTAGAATTTACATTTGTCATCCCTTTTCCAGTTCTGGTCTCATGGTCTTTCATGTACGACCTGGCCCTCACTATGTCTAGAGAAGGGTTTATGAGAGGTTGTGGCTTCTGACAATGCTTTTACTTAAGTTCTATTTTTTTTCTGATTTTCTTTGTTATTCAAAGTCTTATTTGATAAGCTAATCAAGAAGAAACAGAAACACTGAAACTCCAGAGGGAGTGATTGTTATTTGGATGTCTATTATTTTCAACAGGCTTTCCATGTATGTCTTGATTATACTTGTTGAATCACTTCTTTTTTGTTATATCTTTTTCTTGTTTCTATACAAAAAATAAATTTCTCTGAGTTTGTATTGATAAAAAATAATAAAGCAGTTCACATTGTTGACTTTAAATTATTGAAATTCTTTGATTCGACCTTGGTTTGTGTGTTTTGTGAAATTTAAAAATCAAAGCAAGTTTTAAACTGTACTACATTCACGTTATTATAAAGACATCTTCACAAAAAATTATGAAAGCTGCTCATTCCTGCCTGCTACCACCGACCAACACAGAGTTCCTGAATATATATATATTTATACATACTGTGCTTTTATACCAGCACGGTATGGTTTATAGCTTAAAAATTGGATTATTAATTCATCAGCAATAAAGGTCAATATATCTTTAAACCTTTAAAGTTACACACTCATTACAATATACAAATTTACTTTCAGTCATTGCACATCGATCAGTTTCTAATGGCTTCACAAATGAGTACAACCAAGTGTGAGTGCCAGCAGCTATAGGCCAAAACAGCGACAGGAACTGAGTGAAAATTCAGCAATGTGGACAATCGTATGTTTCTGTTTGAGCCTGTGCCCTTGCTTCATTTAGTGTAGCTCTAGACTTGAATCCAATCTAGTGCAATACAAGCAAAAAATTACAGGAGCTGCTTGCATGAAGTTCCTTCTGGAATGCTTCCATCTCCTTCAGAAAGGGAACTGGATAGACATTAAAAAGAGCTCTCCTATTTCTGCTAGATCTCCACCCTTTGTGTTATTACAGAAAAGGCAGGTGTCAGTGCTTAGCACAATTCAAAACAAGAATCAAACTTACTTCTTTTTTAAAAAGACATCTTATATGAATCTTTTTATAGCAGAGGGCTTTCAGTCCTTGTGGGCAGATCAGCTTCCTTAGTTTCCCATTCATTTTAGGTACAAAAGTTCACAGGGAGGTGATTCTCAGAAATACCTTTGTGTTGACTATTTTTATCAGCTCATTCCATGTATCAGAAATAGTGTGGCCAGCAGGACTAGGGGAGTGATTGTCCCCCTGTACTTGGCACTGGTGAGGCCGCACCTCGAATACTGTGTTCGGTTTTGGGCCCCTCACTACAAGAAAGACATTGAGGTGCTGGAGCATGTCCAAAGAAGGGCAACAAAGCTGGTGAAGGGTCTAGAGAACAAGTCCTGTGAGGAGTGGCTGAGGGAACTGGGGTTGTTTAGCCTGGAGGAAAGGAGGCTCAGGGGAGACCTTATCTCTCTCTACAACTACCTGAAAGGAGGTTGTAGCAAGGTGGGTGTCAGTCTCTTCTCCCAAGTAACAAGTGATAAGACAAGAGGAAATGGCCTCAAGTTGCACCAGGGGAGGTTTAGATTGGATATTAGGAAAAAATTTCTTCACTGAAAAGGTTGTCAAGCATTGGAACAGGCTTCCCAGGAAAGTGGTTGAGTCACCATCCCTGGAGGTATTTAAAAGACATGTGGATGTGGCACTTAGGGACATGGTTTAGTGGTGGACTTGGCAGTGTTAGGTTAACGGTTGGACTCAATGATCTTAAAGGTCTTTTCCAACCTAAATAATTCTATGATTCTATGGTTCTATGATTCTGTGTGCTTCAATGCAGCTGTACTTTGAAGTATCTAATTCTCCCCAGATCATGTTCAGGGAATGCAGGTATGGAATCATCAAACTTTGGTTTACACTCCATGGGGCTACTGGAGGTGAGTAGAAGGGGTGCCCAATCTAAATTTTTTACTTTATCTGGACCTAACAAATCTACAAAATCTTACAGAAAACTCCACTGATAAATAATACAGTCCTCTGTCTTCTAGCCAGTCTTCTAGCCTTTGTCACATAAAATGTTTTATCCTCTTTCAATGAAAAATCATATGGTATATTATTCCTAAAGGGATGTCGTGGTTTAACCCCAGCCAGCAACTAGGCACCACACAGCCACTTGCTCACTCCCCCCAGGTGGGGTGGGGGAGAGAATTGGAAGGGTAAAAGGGAGAAAACTCGTGGGCTGAGATAAAGACAGTTTAATAGGTAAAGCAAAAACTGCTTGCACAAGCAAAGCAAAACAAGGAATTCATTCACCGCTTCCCATCGGCAGGCAGGTATTCAGCCATCTCCAGGAAAGCAGGGCTCCATCACACATAACGGTTACTTGCAAAGACAAATGCCATCACTCTGCACGTCCCCCCTTCCTTCTTCTTCCCCCAGCTTTATATGCTGAGCATGACGTCATATGGTATGGCATATCCCTTTGGTCAGTTGGGGTCAGCTGTCCCGGCTGTGTCCCCTCCCAACTTCTTGTGCACCCCCAGCCTCCTCGCTGGTGGGGTGGGGTGAGAAGCAGAAAAGGCCTTGACTCTGTGTAAGAACTGCTCAGCAATAACGAAAATATCCCTGCATTGTCAACACTGTTTTCAGCACAAATCCAAAACATAGCCCCATACTAGCTACTATGCAGAAAATTATCTCAGCCAAAACCAGTAAAAAGGAGGATGCTTCAAATACTTAGCAAGTGAAACTGCTTTTTGCAATAATGTCAAGAAAATGAAAGAGCTGGAAGCAAATTGAAAGTTTCCCAGCCAGTAAAAGCTATACATAAAACACAAGCATCGTGTCACCCCCTGACACAAAAATGCCTCATTACCTGTATTTCTTGAGTGCAATCAAAATAATAATAGAACCCCCTCTTTGCCAAACTGGGTTCTACTGCATGCCATCTTCTGACTTCAGAACTACAGTAATTATTTATTTTAGCTGTAATCTCTGAAGGATTCCTTGATCTGTGAGCATGTAGGACCAGTGGTGAGCTGCAGATAGTTTCTGCACTGATCCTTCAGTAGCCCTTGGAAGAACCCTTTGATTCTTAGAAGACTTTAAGAAAGTTACTAAGCAGGGTCATTATCGCTGAAGGTGAACTATATGGCTTTAAATATTGGAAATTATGGAATTTTTTTTCACAGTTTAAATGGATCTTTTTTCTTTTATAACTGCAGAAATCAAAAGGACTGATGTTAAGAAAGTGGTAAAGTTTGGTTGTCATAACAACTGAGCTCACTGAGTAGAGAAGCCAGAACAATCTAATTATTTTTTCCCAATGTGCAAAACCTTTAGGATAGTTTTGTTCAACAGCCAAGTAACAATGAGTCAATACCTAAAAAAGAAGGAAAATAAAATAATATAGGGGATAAACATATATGTTAAAGCTAGTATCCTAAATTCTAACTCAGACAAAACTCCTTTTGATTTCTGATCTCACTGAATTATGATTAGGATTTTAAAGATTTTATTCTGAGAGCCTGTGCAAAGTTATTTTGGAACCAAAGAATAGAAAAGCCTGATACTGTTGGCCTGAGGTTACATTAAAGAACCAGATGCTGCCTCCACTGAAATAATTTACTGCTTTACCCAGACAAAGTGTCTTGAATTTAATATTGACTGGGGGTCTTGAATTTAGTATTGACTGGGGGTCTTGTCCTGAGATCAGGTAAATTATCTTGACTATATTGACTTCACTGTCACAATGCAAATTTACCCTCATAGAAATTGAGTCATCACCTACAAATCTACTTAATCTTGTACCAAATCTTTGCTCAAAGGATAATAATAAAAACATTTGAATTCAACAGGAATCATTGATTTCCTGGAATAAAAGGCTGCAGGTGTGCCTACAGTTTTCATATAACTTGTTTTCCTCTGTGACTGTTCCTACTGAAAATTGGTCTAAATTTAGCCACTGGACTCCATGCCAACATCTCAGTTAACCAATAATCCACCTTTAATGATAAACAAAAGAAAAACTGTGCTTGCCTTTTTTCAGTAGACAATTTAGTAGTGCATTAAACTGGGTTATAACACACGCCATAAATTGTCGTGTTTGCTGTATTTTGTTCGCTCACTGTTACAAGTGAACATCGCTCCTGCTTGCAACTCTGCTGTGTTGTATATAGAGCAGAGTGGATTTACAAGAGGGCAGCTTTCACTGCTCCGATAGTGCTAGCCAACTTGCACTTCATGCTACGTGACACAGAGCAGCTGAGCTCTCTACAACAGTTTTATCCCCAACAGGGGAGCCCTGAGACACCCTGAATATTGCATTATATGCCTAGGCTGTCAGTTACTCATGACTTTTCCAAACGGTGAGCATGCAGGCTGAATTTACTCTGTCCCAGGCAGAATTCTAATAGGGATTTAGTTACTTTTCTTACATAATCTACTTCTTTTCAATAAGTCTTTCTGTGATTGCAGTGGCAGCTAACAATACATCGTGATTCAATGTGGTACCATGCAGATAACTCATCAGATCTGCTAAGGCGACTGGCAGTCCATCAAGGTAATGCACATTATCCCTTTCATCATCCCACCTAAATAAATACAAATCACTCCCTTAGTTTTTCATCCCCTGAATCTACTTCTGTAAGTAAGTCCCTCACTCACAACAACACAGGATACAGTAAATCTTTTTTATTCTGAATTATTTTGTTGCCAGATATACACTTGCTACTTCAAATCTCAGTATCTCCCTCTGTGTGATCACTCATGCATCATCTCACCTCATTTCATGCAGGGGAAATAAATTTTTGAGAAAATAATGCCAACAATTATCTTCAGGAGAAAAAAAAAGCTGTCTGGTACAGGTATATTATATATAGCTACATGAACTGCAGATGCGTTTGCAGTATAAATGCTCTTCACTAAGTTTAACACAGATGCAAAGGAAACAGCATATTCTTTGGTCTTCCCTGGGGGAACATCAGAAAAATGAACCAGTCACTCACAGGGTAACCTGTCAGACCTATAGCCTAACGACGAGGGCCCAGGAATGATCACAGATGATATTTCTTATTTTCAGCTGATGCTGTCAAGACAGCACATACTCTGAGTTTTTATCACCTTCTGGACCTTTTATCACCTTTGAGGTGGGTGGATTCTCAGGCTTTTGGAATTTATGACAGCAAAACACATTTACAGAGTAAAAGTAAACTTTAAATATAAGGTTTAAGTAAAAAAATAAGGTTCATTTATTAGCTATCAAAATGTGCTAGCAGAAAGGTAGTCACACTTCAGAGCTTCTAGGAATATCAGTACTCTATTTAATGCTGAGCAAGAAATCAAAGCTCTCTCACACACATACAAGAAAAATCACAGCGCTTAATCTCAAACAAAAAACCACAGTCATTCCCATTACTTCCTGAGACATCTCAAGCTTATCTGGCATTTAGCCCAGAGAAAAGGCAGTGTTTGGAGGGAAGGAGCAGGTACTGTCTTTCTCTGTGGTTTGGTGTGGTGCAGCAAGCCCTGAGACTGCCTACCGGAGCCAACCCTCCAGCTGGTTACCCACGGCACACACCTTCTCTGCACATCAGGCTAGGCTGAATTTTGCTTCAGAGTACTGACCCTGATCAGAAGTTAGGCCATATTCCTTGGGGCACCGAAAACTTTGGTAGTTATGATGAGATCTGAATTTAAGAGAGTGAGGAGAAATTCAGACCATCTGTTATATATGGTTGACAGACCCTGTCCCATCAGTAGGAATAAGTCCTGATGCCGAGGAAATGAAGTAGCCATCTCAAAGGTAGGTATTCAGTTTAAGTTAGACCCTTCTGGTCAATGTAGAGAGAGAAGCATCTCTTCCCTCCTATTAAGGTAGGTGAGTTGTTCTTTGCAAATGTGTATCTCCTTTCATTGATTAGAGAGAAATACTAGATGGTGGAATTAAATATTAAATTTGTAGTTGGCTAAATTTCAGTGTAGCAATTCCTGTTCTAATCTTATTGAAAAATTTGCACCTTACTCCTTTACTTTTCTGTACTTTGCTGATTGGTTTGAATTATCATTTTTAGTTGATTTACTGACAGATATTTGATACAAATAGAGTGAACTCATGTTCCCTTTGGAATACGACAGCTTTGCCATTGCTTTCAGTGGGAACAGGTTTTTATGTATATCTGGGACTCACTTTCAGTAAGGGAAATAGTACTTTTGCGGTACCAAAGCTAACATGCCTCTCACCTTTTCCCTCATTATCTAATCAGTGAATGGCTTCTATCATAACAGTGTTTGCCATTTACAAAACATTTTAGAAAATTCCTAAATTAACATTTAGAATGTTACACCTGTTACTCTGTTTATGCATAACTGAGGATACTAATAGGTGAATTGGCACTACAAAGCAGCTGTCAATGGGGAATTTAGATGACAATTAGTATATATTTAGTGCTATAACAAGTTTGGAGGACATCTTACACAAATGCACATTTGTATGTGCAGCTGCTAGTATAATAAACCAAGGACTCCATTAATTATTTTTCCAATCTACTTAGGGAACACAAATACTTATTTTATCAACAAAATTGCAGGATAACTCAAAGCAGCACACATAAATTGAAACCACTGTAGAATTAATTACTTTGACTTCAGAAGGGCATCTGTCTCAATATGCTACAAGTAAACCAACCAATCCACTGTGTAACCGATGTTGGTAATTATTATTGAACTTGCTATAAAACAGACTCAGTGCTGTATTACCGCTTTATTTCATAGAGAAGCATGCACACAAAATCTTTAGTCGTTAATATAAGAAGACATTGATCTCTGTCAGAGGACTTGCAGTTGGGTCTGATTACTGAGAGGACAGATTAACGTTAGTTGGTGCTACAGTCTCAGCTCTGCCATCCACCAGTGTTGTTCCACTACTGAAGGAACCAGCTCCATTGCCAATGCTCATGTACATAAGCGTTTGCATGAATTAGGATTAATTCACATAAAATGATCTGCGAGGTATTTCTTATGAACGGTTTGTTAAGAGAGATCATAAACTGTCGGAGTTTCACATCTCGCTTTAGCAATTTAAAAGCTGAAAGTTTAATTTAAGCTCATCACCAATGCTGTTTTTACAGTCAACCAGGGAGAAGCACTTCTAGAAACTATATACATGCCATCCTGATCTCTAGACTTCGATGGGAAAAATCACGCACTGGAGACACCTATATCTTACACTGACTGTTGAGGGAGGTCATATGACTTGCTTAGACTAGATGCCTAATTAGTTGAGAGCTGATGGTGGGTAAGATGAATCCCTTTCTAAATGGGCAAACATGGAGGGCTAAAATACGCAACCTTTTTTCAGTATTTATTAAGGCAAATTTCTATAGATATTAAATAGCAAAACCTTGCAGCTGACGTTATCTAAAGATAAGACTGACCAAGATTTTCCACTGTAAGAAAGCATTTTCAACTGCTTCTAACTTTGTCCACCTTAATGATGTAAGCTGAAACTTTCCATTAATATTTTTGAAGTTTCAACCAAGAAATGATTGACAAGTCTAAAATGAAATTTACAAAACTATATTCCATTCTCCATATTAAAAAAAAAAAAGTCTGTCGAGACATTTTTAATAAATCTGCACTGCCGCCTTTAGGAAAACCTATGTAATATTACACTGTGTTGGTTAGCGTTAGGTATGTGTCATTGACTGCTGACACAAAAATACAGCTGGATTTGCCCAATTTATGAATCTCTGTGTTGGCAAACTGAGTTTTGATATTTTGTAACTTTGAGCACTTGCATTTGTAACTATGTTACTTTATTAATGGAGTTTTTGCTGCCCCATCAATCAAAATATTGATGGCAGTTTTTATTACTTAAATTATAAGACAATGTAAGTACTAGTGGCTGTTTCTTAGATTTCTTAGGGCAGAACTGTGATGAATATCAGTCTCAGGCATGTAATTTCAATAGGATCTACATCATAGACTTTTGAAAGACATTCAGTGTTGATTTAAAACTACAACAAAAGGTGTAGGGCTAGTTTTTGCAATTAATTATCCTTGATTAAACTTTTATGTTTCAATATTAATCTGAATTCCTTCAGCTTAATTTTTCAAACATTAGATTTCATTATAGCTTTTTCTGTTGCAGTATTAACCATTACTACAAAGCTCTCCTTGCTGAGGTGCTATGTTATCCAGTTCATTCAACAACATTAACTTTCAATTCCATATCCAAATGTCCTCTTCATGTTTGCAAACTATAGAACTTGAAAATGTGATGCGGCAAATACTGCCCATTTTTCTGAAGAGGCTGAAAATCCTGTCAATATAGGCTCTAGTGTGTCTACAGAGCTAGCTCCATTACATGCCGCGAGGTATCCTGCTCCGGCAGACTTTTACGTCTGTTACCCATTGTGCTTTCATAAAATTGGCCCTTATTGTTCTATTTAAACTTCCTTTTTCAAAATTTTCAGTGTAGATAGATAGCAGATTAGTCACTGTGAGAATTATTCACGTTTCAGAATCAGTGTTTAAGTCCCATGTCTACATTTTAAACTATTTTCAGTTAATTACTGAATTACATTGTATTTTCAAAAATGAAAGCATCTTACAAATCATAAATGATTCTCGACAAAAGAATATAAAGTAGTACCATAGCAAGACTTTACTTGTCAAGGCACCAGTGCAGATCACCCACTAAACACAGAAGAAGAGCCTATGTTCAGATCAGAAAATGCCTAGGTAAAATTAAAGGAGCCAGTCATTCTTTATTCACATGTGAGTGTCAGACCAAGAACAACATCCAACAGGGGATGGAATGGCTGTCCATCTACCAGGGATTCAAGACATCTACCTCTGTATTTAACTCAGTTTGTTTTGTGTATTTTATTACGATATATGTTTGCTCATGGTGGCTATTTTCACCTAATTTTGTCCATAAATTTTGTGTTATTTTGTGTGTCTCATTTTCAGAGAAAAATAAAGAGAGCAGATGACACTGGATTTTGATGTTGCTGACCCCTTGACATACAGATGATATAATCCATTTTGTAATTCTGGCCTGGGTCTGGTGACTGAGCCTAGAAAATAAGTAAATCTCTAGACATAATATTATACAGAGATGTTTCATGAGGCACAGTATTTATTTCATTTTGAAGCAATGGGACACTAAGTCTTATCAATACACCTGAATATATTGATGTAAGTCAGGTTGAATTAAGCATAAAAAAAGAACTGTTCTTGTTCTATTGTCAGCACATCTGGTGATCCTCCACACACACAGCGGCCAACCTGACAGTTTCCTTTTATATATGAATTTACTTGACAGTTTTTAATGCTGACTTCTGCGGCAGTGAGGTTTCCTCTTTAATTAGATGGGGTTTTATTCTCACCAAAACTTACAAAAGTAGGCTTTGACATTTTTCTTTCTTACCTTTAGATTTGATAAGACAACTGTATCGTTACTAGTATTTCACTTACTGAGGAAAAAAAAGTGGTTATTTTAACTACAGGTTCAAAACCAGCAGAGACAGTACTCGTAAGTGCACCTGCCAGTCCTTCCTGACTGTGAGTCACATATAACTTCACAGCAAGAAGCAAAGAAAGCAGCAAGCAGCAAATGGCTAAAAGCCCAGAAATTCAGAAAAACCTAAATTGGCAGAGATTTCAACATTCATTGCCTATTTATTTTATAAATATCCATTGGACAGCTGATACATTCTCCAGACATTAAACTATCTGCTATTTGATTTTATATTTATGTCTAAATGAGACTTATATCCGTTAGGGTTATGGTATTACCAAGAATAACATGAGTGAGAGTGCCATCTCTGTTACTGAAAAGGTTACTGGTTTTTTACCTCTTTTCCTTGTCTGAAAATACTCTGAATGACTGGTCATAGATGCTAGCAATAGGGAACTATTTTTATCAAAATAGGAGGGCTGTGAAAGTGTATAATATTGAAGATAAAAAAATCAACTTTTTCTCTGTGGCTCTGTGATTTCCCCTAATCTAAGGTAAAAAATGGTCAGACTGCTCTTTTTATACTACTGCTCAGTTAGAATGATGTATGACCATATTGCACAATGGAGTGTTGCTCCAACAAGATCAAACCAGCCATACTTTGAAATCCACACAGTGCCATGGTGCTGGAAGTAGTTTTCACAAATTTTCCTTGGGTGTAACACCATGCTGATACAACTGCTTTGTCTTCATTTCCCAGAACCAACTTTACTGAAACTCTCTTGAAGTCTCTGGACTGCACAAATTTCTGCAGTGTCTGCAGCTGAGACTACACGACCAGAGGTGGCCTGGCAGTGACTGCTGAAGTTTGAAGATAACAGTGAAAGCCTGACACACAGTTTTTAGATTGGTTGTTTCCCCCTTTAAAAAGTGGAGAGTCTTAAATGTTAAATATAAGTCCATGCTTTTTCCAAGATTTTTCCAGGTAAATGCTAAAATTGGTTGAAATTTAAAGCAAGAGTAAGTCCAGAAAAAAAGAAAGGCCAAACATGAAATGTTTAATGCTTTTTGTTCCTATTTCTTGGCAAGCTGGACACATGTATTATACTGTACACTTTAATATTCTAGTAAAAGAACCTCAAAGAAAAAAATTACCGTGTATTCCTCTCTAACATGTCAGTGCTGCCAGACACGAGTTTATACATACAGTCATTGCCCTTGCAGGCTGTTTGAGCTCAGCCTGTCTACACAGCCCATCCTTTCCTGTAGCAGAACAGAGAAGGGCATTCGGTGAAGGAACCTGTACAGCTTCTCTGCCTGGCTTTGGTGGCATGACATCATTGCAAAAGAAACATTTTTTTGCAAGTATATGAGCCAGCTACTTCCCAAATATCTGGAAGCCCAAACTTGTTGCATGTAAACATGCCCATGACTGCGATCTCAAGCACAGGGCAAACCCTATCAGACCCAGCTGAGTCCCTATGACTGATGGCAAAGGTAGGTTTGACATACTGCAAAGGTGCCAGCAATATGGACTGTCATCTAAATTGGGCTTTCAGTTTTACTTAAAAGCTGCTTTTCTACATGCTTTATGCTAAACAAAGCCCTATACTATCATAATTCATAAATATTTAAAGTAGACGTGATCCGAATTTTTGGTTCCCATTGTTTGTTCAACAGTACAATGAGAAATAGTGTATGAGATTGAGATGGAGCTGAAGAAGGGCATGGGAAAATGGTGTGAACTGAAGGATGATGAATAGCGTATCTGTTTATTTTCTAGGAACCGTCAGTATCAATAACATTTCCTGTTTTAATTCCAGTAAGAAAGTAGTGGCATAGACATTGTTCAGCATCTGTGGCACAGAGATACTCTATTGTACACCTGTATATCAAAAGAATTAATGGAGAAACATGTTCCTCTCCAAGTTTTACAGGAGGAGAAGCAGAAGTGAAGTGACTTGGGCATGGCCATACTACATTAGGCCAAACTCAGGATTATTATCTGAGTTTTCACATACAAGAGTTGTACAGATGCCAAGGGAACCTCACTCTTTTTTACAAATGAAATAATGGTGTGTCGTGGTTTAAGCCCAGTCAGCAACTCAGCACCATGCAGCCGTTTCCCCCTCCCAGTGGGGTGAGGAGGAGGAAAGCAAAGGAAAAAAAAAGTAAAACTCGTGGGTTGAGATAAAAACAGTTTAATAACTAAAGAAAAATATAATACTAACAATAGTAATAATGAAATATAATAATAATAGTAATGAAAAGGAATGCAACAAAAAAAAGGAAGGGGGGGGGGGGAAGGAAAAAACCCAGTGATGCACAATGCAATTGCTCACCACCCGCTGACCGATGCCCAGTTAGTTCCCGAGCCGCGATCCGTGCCTCCCGGCCAACTCCCCCCAGTTTATATACTGGGCATGACGTTCCATGGTATGGAATACCCCTTTGGCTAGTTCAGGTCAGCTGCCCCGGCTCTGCTCCCTCCCAGCTCCTTGCCCACCTGCTTGCTGGCAGAGCATGGGAAACTGAAAAGTCTTTAACTTCAGATAAGCGCTACTTAGCAACAACTAAAGCATCAGCGTGTTATCAACATCATTCTCACACTAAATCCAAAACCCAGCACTGTACCAGCTACTAAGAAGAGAGTTAACTCTGTCCCAGCCGAAACCAGGACATGGTGCAATGCTAAAGAACATAAGAAAGAAGATCAGCATAACAGTTTTTCCTCTGTTGCTTGAGCATTTGGTATTAATAAGATAATAATAAAAAATAATAAAAACCCATAACAGCAGAATATTTTCTGAAAAAAAATAGCATGTAGTTTAACTGGAGTGTGTCAGTATCACCCAGAGTTAATATAAAACTTCCATAAAGAAAGGCAAAGAAATGTGCAGCAGGTGCACAAGAAGAAAAAGTCCCTTTGCTGTGTGTCAGCAGCAGTCTCAGAAACTCTCCAGTACTGATGATTCTGCACAAAATTCAGGTGATGAGTGATAAGAGTAAAGCTGGCTGAGTGAGCAGAGGAGATAGCAGTGGATTAGCAATATGAGAAGTCCAACAAGCACAAAGGCGGGTTAAAAGGAAATGCTGAGGCGTGTACTAAGAGCAATTCTACAGCCCCATTAGCAATTAGAAGATATGGAAAAGCTCCTTGCTTCATCAGGGTGGAAACACAGCCGTGCTAGACATCTGCACAGGGTCCTCTATATTTTGATGTTTTCAATGACTTAAACTCTGCTATATTGAATTATATTTTATACACATGATCTTTTGGATCCATTTGTTCAAATAATGTCCTGGCATAGATGACAGTCTTTCTTTTTAACAGGGAATGGTATCAGGGTTGTGTTGTTCCGCAAAATGATGGTAATGCAAATAGACCATCCATCTCCTTTGCTAGTGAAATTTATTCTTTTATTCAGAGAATAGCACTGAAGGATGAAGCATGATGCAAAGGTATAGAAGAGACATGAGGTCTGTTTCTATCTCTGTCACAGTCTTTCTGCACCACCAAGGGAGGTTACATATGAAAATTCTCAACAACAACATATCATGTAATTTATGGTCCTCTTTGCTGTTTCCAGAACTGGAGCAGGGTATCTCAAGATCTGAAGTTGAATATGTACTTCAAAGACACTCAGGGATTCAGTTCTGCATGTCTCATTTTCCCCATTTGAAAATGGGACATGTTACTTTTCCAAAGGCAATAACTGATTAAATGCTTAAACATTAAGGAACAGAAATGACAAGTAGCTAAATACAATGACTTTTTTCTAATATACATGCTTCTATACAATTAATACTTCTCATGTTTTGTATACCAAATGCAGACTGGTAGATTTCTTCCATGTATTGATTGTTAATTACTATTATCTGAAAAAAATGTGCATCGATGTAAAGAGAATGCAAAGATCCCTACTATGAAAAAGTCTAATTCTTGTCATCATTCCCCAGAATTAACGTCTCTAACGTGTATTACCATCTGAGGCAATAAAGACAGTCCTAACCCTGCCCTATTTAGGATCAGAATCTTGCATGAAAAATATAAGGTAAAAATTCCTGAGTCTGATCCAATGGCTACATCTCTACAGTCAAATTACTCCTCTTTCAGAGTCTATTTAGGCCTTTTTTCTAGAAAGGAATTTAAACAGGAGCACTTGTGAAACAACACAGAAAATCTTAGTCAGCTATATTTAATGAAAAAGGACCTGTTTGTACATTGGAATGAAACACTTGGAACTTAAAATCGGAATTTTTATTTGAACACTCTAAATATAATGATGATACCTTCAGCAGTGTCTCCTTAGCTAACATTTCTGTCAAGATGGTCCAATTTTTCTACTCTTTTTACTTTCAAGGTGTGAATTTGCAGAAATAATACTTAACTATGAACTGGAAGGACTGTGCATAACTTTGGTTATGACTTGCACTTGATTTGTTAAGCGTGTTACAGCTTTGGAGCCTTGTAACTCAGAATAAGAACGGAGGAAGTCTAGAAAATATGTCTGACATCATACCATTTACAAAAGTTTATGTACAGTATTTACCAAAGTACTGGCTGGTTTTGCATAGATTTTTTAAAGGTCAAAAGACATTTAAAACATGCCATGCACTCAAAATAATAATAAAAAATAAATAAAATTGAAGTCTGCTAATTTAATTCAATACTTGTCAGCATAGTTATTTCACATCTTCTTTGATTTCACATTCTGCTTCATACGAATTTGTCAGCTGAACATAGTTCTCTTGGCTACCATTTGTGCTAGTTATTAAATCAGAGCATACTGTTTCACATGCAGTTTTTCTCAGTGCCGGTACATGTTTTCAATTCCAATTTTGTGTTTCAGAGTTTTTAACAACGTTGCCAGAGCTCTATATAAAATACTTAATCACTGAAAGTATCAAAATAAAATTTATTCTCTGTTGGGCTGTTATTAACATTAGTGCTCCTGAGCTAAAAGGAGATGCTATGGGACATATTTTCACAGTGAGCTAGATGGCATTTTAATCTTGCAGTCACACTGAGTATAATTGGAGACAGGTGGCTAAAGCTCCACATTCTACTTCAAAAATGTAATGTTCTCTCCACTCAGATATGCCTAATAAAGTCTTAAATTCATCCTGTTATATTTTGCCAGCTGAACTTTGCAAAATGGAAGGCAACATACAGTGTAAAGCCTGTGTATTCATTTAGGTAAGCCCACATGGATTTCGGGTAGTTTAGGATCATAAAATGCATGGTTACAGTATTATGCATCATAGATTTTAAGCCAGTGGCCATCTATTCTGACCCCAGCTTTTTCCTGACCACAGCATTTCAGCCGTTTTTGACATGGAGAGATGATTACTTCATCTTACAGAAGGAAAGCTGATTCTGGGGAGGATGGTATATTGCTCAGAGACTTTTGGTTTATACTTTATAAAGCGGATAATTAAAAATGAAGTATGTGTAAGACTACATATAAAAGGAATATGAAACTTCAAATCTCCAGGATTTCAAACACCAAGAATACTACTATTTTAGACAGATTACTGTATAGCCAAAATCTGCATGATTTTGCATTGATAATGGTTTTGCATTGATTTGTCACATGCAACATTATGCATCTAACACTGCTCCCTGACAGACAGCATGAATTACTGATCTGATCCAGGAAGGCGATTCGTATGTCCTTGACTAAAAAATACCTTAAGATCAGACATCTGGGTGAAGAATGCTTCATGTCCTGTGGAGCAGCATCAAGAAACATTTTGAGGCAACGCTTGCCAATCTTTGGATTCTGTAACAGGAATTTTTTGAAATGACTTAACAAGGGAGACCATGTCCTGTACATTATTGTTAGACTAATGCCATCTGTTTCTCATAGAAGCAATCAGAGAGGTATAAAACTGGACTCAAATAATTTAGATCTCAAACATGTGAAAAATTATTTGTATTTTAGACTCCAGCATATTTGTTTTCAAAGATCTAGTTTTAATAGCCCAGCTTCCTGTACTAGACATGTCTAGTAACTAGGCATTTATTAACTCAAGTCTGCTGAGACCTCTTCTAGGAAGAGATTGTAGAAAATGTTAGCAAACTCACGTATGATTAAGCTGGCTGCAAAATGCACTGCAGGAATCTAATTTTAAAGCAACATAAATATACTGCTCCCACCTTTTATATCATAAACTATGATTTAAAGCACTTATCCTGAAGAAAAAAAGACAGGTTGAATTCCCTCTTCAGTTCAAACCCGGAATACTTCAGTCACTGGTAACAATCCTAACCAAA
Organism: Gymnogyps californianus; assembly: GCF_018139145.2. Lineage (NCBI taxonomy): Eukaryota > Metazoa > Chordata > Aves > Accipitriformes > Cathartidae > Gymnogyps > Gymnogyps californianus. The sequence goes on from NC_059473.1 coordinate 115,111,651, forward strand.
AGCCTATTGTTTGGGTCAGGTGAGGACACTGGCAGAGCCATTTAGACAGGATTATAGCCCAAACCTGATGAACAAGGTCTGCAACAAGGTACGAGGTGTGCTTGGAGTCTCCCGTTTTAGCTTTAGAAGGTCTGCAGTATGAGTAGGGGGTAAGGCTGTGTTGGAGAACAGTTGGTTAGTTCACAGCTGTCCTATTGCAATCTTAATGTCCCACTGTGCAGCAACATTTTTTTTTTTCCCTGTGTCACACATATGTGTAATTCTTTTTGCTGCACAACTGACCATTTTTAGTGGGAGGGAGGCAGGATAACCCTCTGTGTTTCTTCATTCCAGAATGACCTGAGGGAAGCCTACCCTTTAAAAGAGGCAGAGCTGTGTATTTCAGTTTTCTCAGGGCTAACCAAGGTATTGCACTCACCATTTTTCTTTTCAAGAAAATGCTCTAAGAAATAATTAGTATATCTTCGAATAAGATAGCCATCACTTCTTAAAACAGCAAGGACTTCTAGTCCTTATGCCTCATTACTACATGACAGAAGAGAACAGATTTCAGTTTCTCATCAGTTCCCAGGGTTTTTTAATGGCTGGAGTATCTTGGACAGTATTTTTGAGGCACCTCAGCCTTTATGAAAAGGGAGCCTGTGGCCACATCTGTATTAGAACACAAAACATACTGCTGAATTGCTAGCAGAGTCCATGGCACAACTGTGACCCGTCTGAACTCATGTGTTTCCAGACAATGCTTTGTCACGGCTCAGGGGTGAGGAGGGACCAAGCAGCATCCAAGAAAAGCAGACTGGATGCAGTTATCATGTTTTGATAAGGAGGGAGTAAGCATAGCTGCCCGAATGCAAGCCATTCTGTGCCAGTTAGATGAAGGCGTAGAGGTGCTCCCTGTCCTGTTTTCTTGCTATAGAAATGCAGACGTGTGCCTACTTCTGGGCAAGATTTCTTTCAAGGTGGCCAAGATTCAGAATTCCATGGTAATTTTTATTAGTCTATGTCCTTTGGTACATCTAGCACAAGTTCAGCCCAGTGAACGTGTAGGTTCCACGAAGTGAGGGTGAGCTTGCATTATGTCTGTGAGGCCTTGTGCCTTCGCATATTATGCTGTTGACAAAAATCCTTGCTCAAGTCCTTTTATGCTGAGAAATGATGATTAGCACCAATTATCTGAAATTGGTGGATTCATGTACTGATTAAAGCACTGCTCAGTATATCTCAAATGAAAGCCTGCTTCAGCAAATTGACTAAAGCAATCTTTTCAAGCTTCCTAAGGATTTACAATGAAAAAACAAACAAACAAACAAAAAACAATTAGTTTTAACCCTCACTGGAAGCTCTTTTATCTAAAAACTCGCTTACTGGCAGCAAGTAATCTATGCAGTAATAAACACATAGATAGTTCCTTACTAAATTTATTTCAAGGTTGTTGTTTGTGTATACTCAATTTATCAGTTCCATAAGGACTCAACACCTTCATAAAATACGCACACAAATAATTTCTAAGGAAGACATATGATTTTTGTCTTCAGAGAGGTCAAAACTGAGTCTAAGTAGCTGTTAATGTTTTCTTTTTTTAATGAAAAATACCTAATATCTGGGGTTTTTTTTATAATTTGGAAATTAAAGAGAAAATTAAAACTTGCTTTGATGTGGAAAAACTCCTTATGCATTTTATCTCCTAGACAAACTAAACATGATCTTGACAGTCTTTGGAACTCTAGAATAGACAGAGCAGCAATTTGTAGCTAATCTGCCAGCCATCAAGTACTTCACACAGAGGTGCTAGAAGGTCTGCCTACATATTCCTGTGCTACCTATGGAGTGGCGCTGGAGTCCTGCACTTGGCAAACTCAACAGACAATGAGATGGGTCACACAGTTGAGGAAGGCTCTTAAGATCTTTGGAAAAGGAATTCTGCTCCCACTGATTTGTATTGTTTAATTTAGTCAAATATTTTGTATTTTGTATTGTTTAATTTAGTCAAATATTTTGACTTTACCATTTTGAATTACAATTTACATCACTGAGATATATAAATAGTATATTTTATATTAAAAAATCAAGATTTCATTTTTTCATCAAAAAAATACAAACATGGGTTTCAAAGCTAAACAAGAGATAAAAATTTGTTACTTTTGTTTTCTTGTCAAATGTTGAAATAAACATATTCCATCAAAACACATTCCCATTTGAAATCTGGCAGGACTGTATTTTGATTAAAGAAATGCTGAACCAAATAAATGCTCATTTAGATCTCAGCATCTAGCTCATTTCAATGCTCAGATCTAGTTGAAACTGTAGTGGTATAAACTGCCCATCTTCATTCAACTACATCAATCAAAATAAAACCAATTCACTATGTCGCATTAAGAACAGAAAGTTTATAGAAAGCTGATTTTTCTTCATGTTTTCTCTTTTATACTTCTTAAAGATCAGGAAGGGCATATTCTTTCCTTTTGAAAAAATAAAAATAAAGGGAGAGTTTCCAGCTCAAACTTTATTCTTAACTTAGGGACACTTCTTTCACAGTACAGATGCACAGCAGCATATACAGTGAAAATACTGTCCTCCTTCTGAACTTCATTGAATTATATTTCAAAATTCTAAAACACTGATGTTGTCTTCAATCTAACTATTCATGTGAGAATATAAATCCAAAATAAAATACTTTTGTGAACTAAAGTCCTAAATTCCTATTCTACCCTAAGAATGTATGTAAGTTCCTACTCATAAAACACATGTATAATCTTGACCACTGTCCTTATAATGACCTTAGTGTCTTCCATTTAAGGTTCTTAAGAAATTCAATTACCACTGATTCACATATTCTAATTTTGTAGTGCTATAGGATGCATAGGATGCAATAGCATTACTACCCCACCACCTCCACCCAAAATTAGGAAAATAAGGTATGGAGAACTTATTATAGGATTGGCTAACAGAACTCAGAGCTTGTGATTTTCAGTTACGGGTTTTAAATCACACATGAGTTCTCATTCAATAAGCTTCAAGTTCCAGTTCAGTTTTGATAAATAAACCGTTACCCCAACTATATTTTTTGATCCTAACAGACTTTATAACAGGCTATGTGAACAATCTTTTCTGCACAAATGTTCCTGATATCCGTGCTATTCACATGAGACATAGTGGCTAACACTGTTAGGAATGATACTATCTGAAGAGGCTTTATTACGTTTACACTTATTAGAATTTGCAGTCAGTGATGCTATCTTAAGAGGCTTAATTATGTTTATATTCATTAGAATTTCACAAAACTAGCTCTTCTCCAATTACTAACAATTTACCACTTTTATTATTATTTTTCATCTAGAGGTCTGCCTCATCAAGGTCAAAGCCCTTGCAGAGTCATACGGTTTAGCCAGTTCTCCAGAGGTGTCACTAGATGATCATTTGGATAAGTCTTGTAGTCCAGAAGGAAGCATAGCCAATTTTTTTACCCCTGAGCTTTTCTCATAAGTGCAAATAATACTGCTCTAACACTAACATTGCTTAGACATGAATAGCTTCTACAGGTAATACTTTAATCTTTAATGCTGATAGACAATAAATAAACAGAACATTATACTGCATATGATGCTGTTACACATCCCTGCAAATTTCTTCATAGTTGCTGATTATTTTTATGGTGCTACATAATTGTAGTTCAGAACATAACTTTCACTTAAAAGTCTGAAACCCTAGGATTCAGTATGTGCCACCTCTTCAGTAATCCCCTTCTCACTCACACTTGTGGGGCCTTTCAGGGAATAAAAGCCTCAACTGTTTCCTATGGAACTGGAGTTTCTCTATTCAAATACATAAGCAGTCCTACACTACAAGTAATATAAATTGAGTTTGATATCAAATAAACACCTAGAACTGAGGGACTGGGAGCAGTTAGCTGTGATCCCTGGAAGAGGTAGTTTAAGCTTAAGGTGCAATAAAAGACAATACATATTATTACCAGCTTTTTCTACATTCAAAGTTTCTAAGGAAGTCTCTCTGACCCATGCGTTATTTTGATACAGAATAATTGTACCGACAAAGATAGAGCCCTCAGTGAATGTAATCAAATTATCCAGAAAAAGATGGAGTTGCAACTGGCCCTTCAGTCATGACATACATTGGAACTTGTGATGATGTCGTATCACAGGAAGAACATCCCTCCCCCCACACTGGCCAAAGAATTGATTCAAAGCTCTAGATTAATTATTAAAGTGTCCAACAACAGAATTCTTTGGGGTATGTCTACTGCAATAGAACGTCAAAACTCACACTGAGTACTACTTATGGTGAATTATTCAACAGATTTTAGTCAAATGTATGGTCAGAAGGTCAACTGATGTCAAAGGGTTCACAGACTGTTTAGGCTGAGTTCTCAAAAACTGGGATATTTACACAAAACTCAGGAAAAATTATAGCCTGTGCATTTAGTTTGCAAGCTATAAATTTAGTGTCATAGTCTGTCCAGATAGCCTTTTTCTTTAGGATGTGAGCAATTCTCTTCAAGATGCAATAAATGCAGAAACTAATGCTAAAAAGAGAAACGTATTTTGAACATCAAAGGAAGTTAGAGCTCCAGTCAAGGAAACTCAGAGAAAGTAAATCGATCAGAACTAGTTCTAGAGTCTCTGAGCAAAGTACAATTTACCCTAAATTACCCAAAAAATAATTTCATAATGGTAAGAAGCAATTCTGATGTGACTTCAATACCATCAGTACTCCCTAGGCATTTAGTTCTAGTTTTTACTAATTAAAGCAATGCATTTTTTTAATTATATTTCATATGACTATTTAAAAAAGTGTAGCTCTTGCATAGTGATACAGACTATACATTTGGTGTAAGTGTATATAGCCTGTGCTAACAACAAGTTCAAGTGTTAAAATTTAATTAGTAAAATCTGAAGCAAAGTGAAAAAAAGATACTGCCTCATTACTGAAAATGCTAATAATGTGTATGCAATAACATAATTTACTTTCAAAAAACATAATTCAGCCACATCCACAGCTATGTTTGAGAGCCATATTTTTTATACATAAAGTAGTATTGCTAAAACAATATATAAAAGATTAAAGCTAAAACAAGAGACCAACAACAATTAAACCAGATTTTCATTGCCTGCATTCATAAGAAGTTATAGAGATTCTCCCATTGGGCTCTTCATTTACACAACAGGAAAAACCTATCCCAAATCAAAGACTCATCAGAAGAAGTTTTAAATCAAACTGGAAAAATACAGATCACCAGCACCTGCTCACGCAGGAATTTTCACTGAAATAGCAACTGTTTGAATCAGCTGCCCTGGAACCCCCACCTTGCCCACAGCCCAGGACACCACGTCAGCACCCGGGGCCATCAGCCCTGGACCCAGCAACGCCACAACTGGGCCAGTCTCCAGCTCCCTACAGGCCTGCCCTGCCCCACCATGGGCCACGCTGAGCCAGGCCCACCCATGGGCCCACATCCCGGCCCAGCCTTCTCCCATCCCCAGGGAGGTGCCTGATGCTCCGGGGCTGGGGCTGCCACCAGTGCCCCACTCCCGGCTGGGGGGGACGGGACGGGCCCTGGTTGCCAGGCCCTGCTGCACTGGGGGAACCCTCATGACTCCCAGCCCCGGGGAGCCGCGGGCCCATGGCATGCACCGATGGCTGTGACTTTCAGCATGATCTCTACCGCACACAGTGTAGACACAACTTGTAACAGAGAGCAGGGCTACAGTGGCTTTACTGCAGTGTTACAATATCAAACAAATACCTTATTATCCCTCCTCCCCCATTTTTGCTGCCTATTACTGTTTGCACAGCTGTTGCGCCAGCGCGGGACCAGTAGTCTTGTTGACAAATGTTCAATCTGCTCTTAACGCGTTGCTCTTTTTTAACATGGACTGAGCTCCCGAGCGCTATCGCATTGCCCTGTCCCAGCCAGGTCTGCACATGAAAGTCAGAACAGCATGTTCCAAAGAGCGAGAAATATTGAAATCCTGTGTCTTGTCACCTGGCATGACAAGCTCCCGAGGGGAGCTCTAAAAAGGTCTGGGTTCACAAGATATAGTCAGTGGTTGTTGCAAAAGGTGGAGATAGTACTCAGACACAATCCCTCCCTAAAAATAAGATACAATTTTAGAAAATACCTCTTAGCCACCTAAGGTGTCATCCTGCAGGCTGTGGCTGGGTATGCATTTACTTCTTTGGGAACCTATATCCAGTTTTTAAGATAAAATGAATCTCTTCAGACATTTTCCAAGTGTAAACCAGAAAAATCTGAAAAGCACAGTATATCAAAAGTGTTAAGAATATCATGGAGCATTAGAAAACTAGGATTAGTGAAAATTTAAATCTACCAATGGAGCAAAATGCTGTCAGACTAAAGACAGAAATAAGAAGAAAGAATATTTGCCATTTTTATTAATAGGCTAGATCAAATAAAGTCTTCGTGCAACTGAAATGAAATTTGTCTCCACAGACCCATCTGATACTGGGAGAAATCAGATAGTGAAAACCTTCATGGCAGTTTTCTTCACTCATTTGAGCAGAACACAGCAGCTGGGTTATCAAATTTATCATCTGGCAACCTGTAATATATTCAGATTTCTGAAGTAAGTGTACACCTCTCCATTAAATTAAATCAAATGTTTACTTGATTGTAAATTCATGAAGATAGCAATTAGAGGTCAGTGGGTGAGATCATTAAAGGTATTTCTCATTGCCACATTTATTTTTGAGGGAAGAAAGTAGTTTTATAAATCTAGCAGCACAGGACATAGTTTTGGACTTTAATTTAATGAGAAGAGAAACAACCTTTAGCTTTACATGCCTCTTGAGTAGAAAGTAGATGGTAACTGATTAATATTAATTTATACAGTTTTGGTTAGCTGCAGAAAACTGCATTGTGCAAGACTACCAGTTATATTTGTAGTAACACAAGGGAGCAGGGGTTTAGAAGTAGCTACTCCTCTAAAGAGTAAACTCCTTGGGTTGCAAATATGCCACCACCAGAAGCTGCAAACTCTAGCCTTCCCCTGCTAATTGCTGTGGGGACAGCTAATTGCTGCCCTCTCCTCCTCCTCACTGCCCTCTTTGCCTCCTGTTGCTACCTCTGCCGACCAGAGAGCTGAACTGTTTGTATCAGCATGCCTTTAAGTGCTTCAGTCAGAAGAGGCTTAAAAAATAAACAGATCTTTGCTAGCTCAGCTTGTTTTAACTGCAGCAGTGTAGGAACCATTCATAGGATCAGGAGAAGGTGACTTCCACAGGGTCTGGGTGAAGGCAGTAACTTGTCAAGCTGCTGGGACTAATTGGGGGTCTTCCCCTGGCAGGCATTCTCATGAACTCACTCCTCTAAGCCTGAAGTCTCTTTTATGAAGCATGGTTCAGACACTAGAGAGCTTTTATTTCCCTCCCTCCCATTTTTTTGTTTTTTTACACAAAGGTAAGAAATTTAAAAAATAGTTTGGTTTTGCCCCAAAAATTCCCAGAAAAAAAAATTTGTTCATTGCAAGTTACCTGTGTGAAAACATGCAATGTCCACCAGCTCTGCTTTTGTAAATCAGGATTATTTTCTATAAATAATGTGGACGTTTCCATAACTAAATCCTGGATAATACAATAAAACTGGCACTACGCATAATGCTATAGTCTCAGAGCTCTCTTTCATGAGATTTCCTGTTAGCAATATACTCCATCCTAAAATCCATAGGAAAGATATCTATTAATTTTTACTAAAGGGTTAAATGATTCTGAGAACACACAAGATATTATTTTTCATCTGCATCATTATAGTAGATGCTACAGAATTATCAGGAAGGAATAAGTACAACAATACCCAGCCACTTGTTTGCTAAAAACTAGTAACTTGAGTGATGTGACTCTTCAGGGGTTCAGAGAGCTGCAAGAGAAAAATTACAGTTACGGAAGTGCAATTTTTATTTCTTCCACATAAATCAAACAGGATTGATTTCATCCCTGCTACCTTGTAACTTCTCTGGCTTGGGGAAAACTACACACTATTCAAAAAATAGGAGAAACGTGAACCAGGTTAACAGACTTTATGTAATGCAGGCAAAGGGAGAAGCAGGAAAGAAACAGAAAGAATAAATACAAAGATTTTTAGAACTCTTCATTTTTTTTGTTTAATAATATGTGTTGTGAAATATAGCAGTGAAGAGGAAAATATGGAACAAAGGAGTGGAAGGAGGAAGATTTCTTACATGGCTGATTGATAGAGGTGTCTTTCAGTGTAATCCTCTACACTCTGATCATGCTGGAGACAAAAGGTATCCTTCTAAATGCATTTAGTTCTGTAAATAATTTCCTGATCCACACCACTTTCATTCTTTCCATAAAGTACACTTAATCTAGAAAAAAAACAGTCTCAGACATGCTGGCCTTAATTTGATGAACTTCAGTATGTATTCAGGCCTCTGACTCCAATCACTGACTTCAATGATTTCCTCATTAGGGATATTATCTGGATGGAGCCCTGGTGAGCCTTTCTTTTTCTCAGTCAAGCACGCATGGCACTTGTACGCTGGCCTCATTTCCCCAAATGGTGCATCAGGATGTGCCTTTGGGCTGTTATGCTGTTGGAAAGCACTTGTATCAGCCTAAGGACCCTCTGCAATAACAAGGTATCGAAGGGAAGCACACAGGAACACACAGGGTCATTTATGCAAGATGTTTTGCAGGGAGTCACAGGGGAGGGCAATTATCTATCCAAATTAAGGTTCTATAACATGGATATCTTCAGCCAGCTGAGAAAGGAAAGATGATTATCTCCAGGTCAGGAATCACCTTTTAAAGAGGACTTCCTCACATGTGGTCATCAATACTGCAGTGTCTCAAATCACATGGTATGGGTCCAGGAATGAGTTGCCTCTCATCTATCTTCAGACATCTGCTAGATTAGATGAATCACCATCAGAAATGTCTGTTTCTCTCCACTGTCTTTAAAGGTAAATCTGTTTGGACTTCAATATGCAATAGCAGATGTTTATCTGTTGATAGGAGCTTTATTGATTTTTATGGGTTAACTGGTGATTTGAGGATGGAAAAGGGTAACTAAAACTGAGTTAAACAGTGTATTGGGTTTGCGTGGCAAGGTTTTGGTAGCGGGGGGCTACAGGGGTGGCTTCTGTGAGAAGCTGCTAGAAGCTTCCTGTATGTCCGACAGAGCCAATGCCAGCCAGCTCCAAGACGGACCCACTGCCGGCCAAGGCCGAGCCCATCAGCGACAGTGGTAGCGCCTCTGGGATAACATATTTAAGAAGGGGGAAAAGTTACTGTGCAGCAGCAATTGCAGCTGAAGAGAGGAGTGAGAAGATGTGAGAGGAACAACTCTGCAGACACCAAGGTCAGTGAAGAAGGAGGGGGAGGAGGTGCTCCAGGCGCCGGAGCAGAGAGATTCCCCTGCAGCCCATGGTGAAGACCATGGTGAGGCAGGCTGTCCCCCTGCAGCCCATGGAGGTCCACGGTGGAGCAGATATCCACCTGCAGCCCGTGGAGGACCCCACGCTGGAGCAGGTGGATGCCTGAAGGAGGCTGTGACACCCTGGGAAGCCTGCGCTGGAGCAGGCTCCTGGCAGGGCCTGTGGAGAGAGGAGCCCACGCTGGAGCAGGTTTGCTGGCAGGACTTGTGACCCCGTGGGGGACCCACGCTGGAGCAGTCTGTTCCTGAAGGACTGCACCCCGTGGAAGGGACCCCCACTGGAGCAGTTCGTGAAGAACTGCAGCCCATGGGAAGGACTCACATTGGAGAAGTTCGTGGAGGACTGTCTGCTGTGGGAGGGACCCCATGCTGGAGCAGGGGAAGAGTGTGAGGAGTCCTCCCCCTGAGGAGGAAGGAGTGGCAGAAATAATGTGTGATGAACTGACCGCAACCCCCATTCCTCGTCCCCCTGCGCTGCTCGGAGGGAGGAGGTAGAGAAAATGGGGAGTAAAGTTAAGCCTGGGAAGAAGGGAGGGGTGGGGGGAAGGTGTTTAAGATTTGGTTTTATTTCTCATTACCCTACTCTGATTTGATTGGTAATAAATTAAATTAATTTTTCACCAGGTCAAGTCTGTTTTGCCCGTGATGGCAATTGCTGAGTGATCTCCCTGTCCGTATCTCAACCCACGAGCCTTTCATTATATTTTCTCTCCCCTGTCCAGTTGAGGAGAGGGAGTGATAGAGCGGCTTTGGTGGGCACCTGGTGTCCAGCCAGGGCCAACCCGCCACAAACAGAAAAAAATAACCCAGTAATGCTGGACCACTGATTTGAGTGATTTATCAGTCAGGACTCTCTCCTTTACTCTTTGCTCTCAAATATGCACAGGCACTTTAAAAACAAAACAAAACAAAAATGGGAGTCCTGCTTTCAAGTGTAGTAGCTGGCAGGGGGAGAGAGGAGGCAGATGGACATTTTCAGTTGTTCCGTTTTCCTCCATATTTACAGCACCCTCAAATTGCAAAGATTAATGTTAAAATTTTCAAAATTCTTCTTTTTCCAAAGGCAAAATGAAACATTAAAATGCACATTTAGAATAAATGAACCAAATAGCCTGCAGACCTACTGTGGACCTTATAAGTGATTAGTCTTGCTGGAGTTCAAAGCACTGACTTTCAGTTTATTGAAATGCTAATGAAATTTTGATTATAATATAAAATATTTTTTCCTCTAAAACATTATTAATGCAATTTCAGAGATTAATGTTGCAAACAGAATGCTTCATTTTTCATTAACCTACCATTTCACTGCTGAATTTACTTATAAATCTCCCCCTTCATCCAGTTTATATCTCATTGCTCCACCGAGTTTAAATTCTGTCTAAAATTTTATGACAGAAGAAGTATATTACTGCAATTAAAATATCAATAAACCAACCCATAACGCCATTTTCACTATCGTTTATACCATGCTGGCAAGATACAAGGATTAAAGTGAGCATGGGCTCTTTTATGATTTAACTGTGCACAGGGAGAATCCAGCCACAGTGTTTGAACAGAAAGATATGATAACATTAATCAACACAACTAGACCAAAAGCAAAATGGATACTGAATCCCATTAATCATGAAATTAATTTGCACTAATACAGTACCCTTTTTTCCCCTTTCCTGTCACTGGTGGCCATGTACTGAGGATTAGTTTTGTTGCCATTTCTGTATTGCCTCTTGTTCTGCAGCCACCATCATAGCATCTGAGTTCCTGCCAGTCGTTCTTTAAGCAACCTAACTACCGTTTGCCATGTATTTTTCTCTCATAGTCTCTCTAGGCAGAAGAAATGTAGCTGAAAGTGTGCTTTATTCTAGAAAATTGAACTTTTCAGCAAAGGAGGATGATATTCTTCCCTGTGCTTGGTGCTTAATTCTGATGCAGATTGAAGCTTTCAGAATTATTACCTGCTATAAATCCTACCTTAGAGTTGGCAACGTCAATACAGGTTGATAAAGGTTTTAGCTGTCTTGCATATCCTCAGAGTGGGCTTGGGGAAAAAAACGTTACATTTTGTTAGATCTGTTTCAGTGTTCTCTTCCCTCTAGAGAGGTCTGACTTTTTACTTTCTCTCTCTCTTACTATAGTGAAAACTGCTTGAAAGCCCAGGCGATCTATGTGGGAGATGAGGAGAAGGACTGTTTACGAGCCACGACCTGGTTACCAAGACTCTAGCATATCAACACAATGATTCACCAAACTCCTTGACTTTTTGTTCTGTGGGTGGAGCGTCTTGTAACAGCTATTGACACTTGGTTGTTCCCCACTCCACCTTCCTGATCAACAGCTAATGTGAGATATACGTGCACACAACTAAATATCCTGATGAGTTCAATCTGTTCTAGATTTAGTAAAGCACTCTATAATGTCGGTAAAACCTGGTTAGTGAAATACAGGGCTTATTTTTATAGAATGCAAAGCAGTTTTGCAATATCTAGTGTATCCACAATGTGTCTCAGATTCTGAATTTAAGATTTTCCTGCATGTATTAACGGATAGGTAAATATTACCCTGATATTACTGAATTTGAAGTCAGTAAATAACTGTGTCTGTGGGGTGCATTGGGAAGGTAAAGGATATTTGATGGAGTGATATTCTTTGTCTGTCTTCAAGTCATAAAATTGAAAGGTTTATCCTAGTTTTAGTTTATAATAGTAAAGAATTAAGAGCATGTGTTTTTCAATTGCATTAAGTTTAATATTCTACCTTTTAAATTCCTGGTGGATAGGGATTTTCATCTAATCCTGGTAACTTACAATTCATGATAATGCAAAATTCTGACAGGATTCATGTTTTAGCAACAGAAAGAGTAATTTTTAGTTAGCTTTAACCTAATCTCTTTTTTGTTCAAAGCTTTTTCTTTATAACAACCAATAAATGGTCCCACTGATGCACCAAATTTGCCCTTCATGAGCTTTCAAGGTTCTGATTCAGGTTTATGCAAAAGTGTTGAAACTCCCACTAACTCGAGAAAATAACAAGTCATTTTGCTGCTAACAACTGTAGGAAATTATTTGTGTTGTTATTATCTGGGAGAGAAAGCATATTGCCAAGGTTAAATGCTGAGGCATGGAGTTATTGCAGAAAGCATTATCAACTTACTTTTTAAATGTAAATCTTTCATCTGGGCAGGGTGAATTACTGTGCAGCTTTTAATTCTCATTTATTTCAAAATGCTTTGAATGTATGTGAGCATTCTGTGGTATTTTTCCTTCATTGTCCCTTTCTATTCCTCATTCTTAGGTGCTTACGCTGTGCTGTATTCTCAATCATGACTTTTGCCTTGCTTCCAGAAAACTGTTATTCAGCAACTTTGCATTTCATAGGACTGTTTGGATATCTGAAACTGAGCACATAGATGTTTGTGCTGGCAGCCCAAATAACCAAGGGATACATGGGAACAAAAGAAAAAGGAATCCTGCCTTGGTCCGTGGTGTAGTGATGGACCTGCTTTATACTTCCAGCATAGCATGCCTTGCAGCTGCTTTGTGCTCCATGAACAGGGATTAGGGGCCTGAAGGAATTGTGACCCTACTTGCACGTTACTCCATCTACTTTTGTGGCCTGTCTATTCTGTGCCTGTATTCAGACAACAAACCTGTAGTCTACCACTGGTATTTCCTGCACATAAGCAACATTACTGATTCTATATAACACACATATTACTTTCCCTTCCACCTTAGTCCTGTCCCAAAGCATTATCCTAAGTACAAGTAATGTGAACTACTGAGGTTTTCACCATGCTAATTTGATCCTAGAGAATATGTAACTGTGTCTTTGGAATTAGCCTCTATAATTTTGGTATATTAATAGCTACACCAGTTTTGAAACCAGAGAAGAAAACTGCAGATCAAGACAAATTAGGAAAGAAAGCAGATAAATGGACAAATCACACTGGGTTATTAGAGACCTGATAACATAATTTTGCAGAATTTCAAAATCTTAATTTCATGAAGCGGGAAATGGTGATGAAAGAGTCTGATGGAGTGTTGAAGTTTGAGGGGGGAAAAAATCTGGTAGATGTTTAATAATCCATCCTCAAATCTACTAACTCAGAGTGATCAACAGTGCAGGAGATGCATTAAAACTGAGGGTAAAATGTAGAGCAAATGAATTCTGAGGAGAGAAACAGAAAATAAGTAACATGGCCTTTATTTTTGAGTGATGAAGTAAAAGAAATTCACACCAAACTCAGCAACCCCTCCCAGACAACAGAAATGCATGCAAGAAGATAAGTAGATCAAAGGAATAGGATTGCTTTACATGGGTCCTTCTAACCTGCTAAGTATGTACACTGCAAAGCTATATGGAGTTCTTCTCTCAATTAAAGCTCAAGAAGTAGACTGTCAGCAGCACATCACTTCCTGACATATTGCTGTTACTGTTTTTAATTGATAGATATCTGTCAATAAGTTAATTCCAAAAGCACTTTCTGCAATGTCGTTAGCAAGAGTGTCAGTTTTCTGTCAACAGCGTAACTGCAGAAACGGCACACACTTGTTAGTTCTGGCAGCACTGCACATGCCGGGAATATCTGAAACATATGATCCCATCTGGTCCCCCCAGTTAAGCAGGAACGGTATAAGACAATACTTTGATGACAGACTCTTATAAAGAATTTAGAGCCTTCAACGCAGTGGTGTGAGCTGCTTAGATTATATTCTTTTTTTGGAGTCAGTAACAGATATGCAATGAAATAGCAGGGTTTATTCTGCCTGGTCAATCTGTGCACAAAATATCCCTCTGCAACCTTGTTTCAGAGATGCAATGATGGAGACACCCTCATTTTTTTAATCCCCAGCCTCTTTGCAGCATGAAAATGCACCACGCTTTTAAAACTAAAATGGAGAGCCATCACAAGAAATATTCACCTAGGCACAAGTTGTCTCACACAGGCTGGCTCTCAGGTCCTTTGCTCTGCAACAGCTTGTGCTATTCATCTAAGTAACCAACGCATGGTCACGTCCTGGGTGACCATTAGAACCACATGACTATCTTCTCATTGCTTCAATGCCTGTTCATTGCCAACATCTTTGGCAATGAAATGTGCTGATTCCCTGAGCTTTTAATCATGCTCTTCTCAGAAAGGGAAAGTAATAATACCTTCAGTTTGAGGTGAGCTAGCTTTCAGTTGTTATGGCTTCCCTACCTATAACTGCTTTGCATTTTCTTGCTAGGTGGGGTTAAATATTGTACTTAAGATTGAGCCAGTGGAGCTGAGGCTACACAGCACCTTGTGGAGGCAGACTAATAATATATGGTATTTAGTCATATATTGTAATCGTATAGTTATATGAATCCTCCCAGGGTCCCTCTCATCCCGGTGTGATAGAAGGGAGGTGGCTGCGGGTCTGTGTTCTCTATGTGCCAGCAGTGAGGTTGAGCATGTATTCCCAGCTGGTGCATGTGCACACACACATGCACACACACATGCACACATGCCCAAACACACAGACCAGCACAGGGAGAGGTCAGTGCCTTTATCAGCACCCACATAACCACCCACAGCACTCACACAGACATGAACGTCACAAATGGCCTCATCCTGTTCCTCCTCCCAGGGCGGTTGGGATTGGAGTCAAGATATATGCACGCCCTCACTCTTGATTCACAAACACACATCTGTGGCTTCCTTGAATACTAACACAGATTTTAAATCCATCCAATATCTGTGGCCCATTCCCACACACAGACTGAGGCTCTGGGTGTTTCCGTATATGGATCTCTTCCTACTCACCGGCTGGTCCAACCTGCAATTCATGACAAGTTTGCACGCACAGGCTCAGGGAGTGACCCACACAGAAAATAGTTAGAATGGATTTAATAAGAAGCTACGACAGGCTGTGGTAATCAACCACCAGGTTTGCCAGGCTTTTGCCTACTTGCCCTTTTTATTCCCTTTTTTCTCCCTGACCCAACTTCATGCCTCCCTTCCCCTACTTTTGATCCTTCCCCTAAATGTTTTGCACATTCTTACAGTCTCCTGAAGACACCCCATAGTTTTATACCATCTTCAAATTCCCTTTGCTCCACCTCAAAATCCTCTCCTGCCTGCATCCCAAAATAAGTCTTGTACCCCTTTGGAAAATAATACCCCTTAGTTTGATTGGTGTTCCAAGAAGAGAACTTACTTCCTTGAGTCATCTTGGCTTGTGGGACAAGGGACAATGATCTAATTGTTCTTCTTTGACAATCTTAAGGGTGGCTGACTTGGTGTGCTCCATATTCACTGATCAGGTTACTTGTTGGGTGCCTTGGCCTGTCATAATTCCTTGGATGCTTGCTCAGTCTTTGTTTTCACTGTGATTAACTTTTTAATCACATAACCTAATAAAAACAGGTAGTCTCATCTGTCATCACACAAATATAATGAAATATACAATATATGTATTGTATTCTTACAAGGAATGAAAATAAACTGTTATCAACATGAGGAGCATTCTGTTTACTACTTTTCATGCACAATTTTCTAAGAACGCTTTGTCTTAAAATGTTGAAGACATTTTGAAAATCTTGTCCATGTGAAAGTCTTTGTCAATGTAGAAAGATATTCTGATAATCACTATTTTTATTCTTGGCCTCTTCAAAATCTTCAGAAAGAGCAATTAAAAAACTCATGCTTTTTCAGTTTTGAGTTTAATTGGCATTAGTTTTATTTATCACCAAAATTTCCTGTATGAATTAGTTCTTTTTATAATCACAATGCACATAAAATTCATCTATGTATGTAAAATACTTATATCTTCTCTGCATCAAAGAAGATAGAATGATATAATCAAAATTAATTGCTTCAAAAAAAATTACAAAAAATAAAATTGTTCATGTCTCTTCTAAAATTTTTCATAAATACAATACAAATACAAGACTGTGATTGCACAAGTTCAACATGTAAAGGGTGGAATAATGTATGAATTTAGAGAGTCAAGCAGAAGATAGCAGCACAAACGACTGCCATATATCAAAACACTCTTCTCATGACTATTGTACATCATCTTGAAGCTCTCTTTCCCTTACGTACTAATTATGCAATAACAGCAAACTTTAGTTAGGAAGGCAGTCTTATTTTATCTTGCAAGCCTGACAAATCAGTCAACTTGTTTTTAAGAGGGTCTAATTCAAAAATCCTTCAGCACATGTTTTTTTTAATTTATGCAGTGCTTCAGGATTCAGAGACAGAAAAAAGACTGCAGTGTGATCCTCAGTGAATAGCTGATACGCTTACATGCATTTAGGTCAATGAAAGCTCTGTAGAATTTATGCTGGCATAAACAAAGTTGACTAAATTTAGCTGAATCATCACTTCATTAGGTATTCCTTTTTATTCCAACATCAGATATAAATGAACACAGGAATTTTAAAAATGTTTTCCTTCTTTTCATAGACACATCTTTTGAATTTCATGCCTAATATTTTTGTCTGATACAACTGTTGTGGTTTCCACTGCATAGGTACAGTCTTTGGAGGCTTAGGAAAAAAAAAAGGTTATAGCAACATTCTTAAAAAGAAAAGATTTTGTCTACAAGGTGATATCTAAATGATGCCCTTTACACTTATGTTCAGCATCAGACTTCAACGGCAGAATTCAGTTCAAAATTAAAATGTCTAAATTTAGTTCTGTATGTATAGATACCTGTAGCTATGCCACATGTCTAAATCCCCATGTAGTCAATGGATATATAATTACTACAACCAGTGTAACTTAGAATTCTGCTAGAAGTTGACCCTAAAGTAAACACCTAGGTCTTTGATTCAATTGCCCACATACAGGCACTTAATTCTGTCTGACATGCTCTAGAACAACCAAGACATCCTTGTGAGGCTGGCGGATCTAGTACAGAACCCTTGTATCCTTTGGGATCAGCGACTGACAGACAGTATGCCTTAGAATATCTCAGATTCCACTAAACACTCATGTGTGGGCAACTGAACAAAGCCTCAGGTCTCTTTTGACTGCAATGGTTACCATGTCTGTAGACAGTGATGTGTGGAGAGCTACATTTAGCTCTCCGATTTCTGAATTGAATCCTTCACTGATTACAGTGCGTAATGCAGCGAGTTATTCCTACAGGACTTTCTAGAAAGTGGTCTGATCATAATGCATCCATTTATTTTTGGTATCTTGGATTGTATACAAACAATGGAATTCAATGCAGATAGTTAGGGCTCACCATCAAATCTACTGTTTGTGAAACTAGATTCACAAAGTTATCTTGAGTTTTTCAGGTGCCATTTTAGACTCCTGTATCTATAACTTAGATTCACAAAATCCTTTTCAGCTACCATTCAATTCTAGAAGCAGCAGAAGGTCTCCAGTTTCCAAAATATTAGATGGAAGTCACATAAACACCTTGCTTTTGATGGTGTACATCAGCTTCATGCCTACCTCTTCAAAATTACAAACATCAGTATTTTTTCTGCCAAAATCTGCTGACAGACTCAGTGCAGAAAGGTTCTCAGAGCATCCATGGCTAACAGGCTCCATGCAGATGACTGGAGTGAAGGTGACCTATTTTGTCCAATACACTCAATGATTAAAAGAATGTCAGAGATCCTGCTTCATTCCTGTCTTGAGCCTGCTGGGTGTTAAACCCCCATCACACATTTCTGAAAGATCACTGACCACTGCTTCCTCTAGCAGCACTAAAGAAGATACTTAAAACCTAGCACTTATCTTGCTAAATATCTGTTGAATGCTGTTGAGATGATAGCTCCCTACTTCCAGTGCTGGACTGTGGGCTCTGTTCTTAGATGCCTCTCCGCTTACAGATTCTGTAAATTAGTGAGGTTTTGCAGTAGTCACTATTGCACAGTATAAATCTCTTTTCTTGTATCTGCTCCAAGTTTTCTTTTGTAGATAGATCAATTACATAGTTTAGTTTGGTTTAGTATTCTTATGTCACAGAAATTAAACACTGGAGAAGCCATTTAGCACCATTTTCCCTCCCCAGATCAGTGCAACATTATTCCCTATTGAGCTCTTCACAGTATGTTTCCAGCTATAAACTATTCTTTCTTTTGTTATACTTGTAAAATTAATTCATTCCAATATGCCTAACCATCCTTTTATGAAAATTATTCTGAATAGTATTTACATATCTAGAACTGAAGAATTAAAGACAAATAACTTTTCTAATTTAAATTCTCGTGCTAGTTAGGAAAAAAAAATCTGAAGGAAACTTCTAATGAACTACATATACTTGTTTGCATATCTTCGAAGTATGCCTGTGGTTTTATGTAAAGGATGCACAGGAACTTGAATAGATGGGGTTTTCCTAAGAGTATTAGCTTTTTTCCAAAAAGAAACTAGTTTTGAATTCTTCACAGATCAATGATTAACATAGTTTGAGTTTTAGTCTGTAATCCTTTCAGCCTTTTTTTCCCTCTTGCAGCCCAATGCTTGGTAGAATTATACTGAAATAATTATGAACAAGCAATTCCTGTATTCAGAAGCAGTTTCTCAAGCCAAAAAAAGGTTTTTATCTATGGCATAATGTAGAAAAGAGAGAAAGAGCTTAAATCACTCAGTGCATGAATGATATATTGGTGACCTTTGTAATATACTAATGGTTACACATTTATTAAACTAAGACTAAATTACCAAAATACATCTCAAACAAATCTGCAGAGGGTTAGTGTTACATGTGAAGTGTTTCTAATTTTCTTTAATCAGCATGCGAGAAATAGACAAATTGCTCCATTTGAGAAAATATATTCAATGACTGGTAAAAGTCATTCTGGAAGAGAGCGTGCTGACTGATAGGAGGGAGGGAAAACATTGGTTATCTATTTTTTACAATCATCACTGCCATAACACTTCTTAAAATTCAGACAGGAAGAGAATAATGTCTTTGACTGTTCATTGTCACAAATGTATGTAGAAAGAGAATCAAGAGTTCCACATGGCTCCTGACTTGTCATGAATATATATTGCAAATACAGAAATATTTGTAAAGGCACAGAGAGATTGAAAAGATTCCTCTTAGAAGCTTAACACTTGAGTTGTGACAGGTGAAACACTCCAAAGAAGACAGCTCCTTTAGATTCATACAGATTCCGTATGAAGGGCTCGAAAAAAACCAAGAGCTATCTTGATCCAGCTTCCACTGAAATATATCAGAATGTCGGGTATACATTGGGTCTTAATTGCAGCTGGGTTTAGCTTTGCTAAGGAAAAACAAATGTAGACAAGGCATAGATAAAATTAAAAAAAAATGTTAACACTGTGAAATAAAGAGATCATAGAATCATAGAATTATTTAGGTTGGAAAAGACCTTTAAGATCATCGAGTCCAACCGTTAACCTAACACTGCCAAGTCCACCACTAAACCATATCCCTAAGTGCCATGTCTACACATCTTTCAAACACCTCCAGGGATGGTGACTCAACCACTTTCCTGGGCAGCCTGTTCCAGTGCTTGACAACCTTTTCAGTGAAGAAATTTTTCCTAGTATCCAATCTAAACCTCCCTCGGTGCAACTTGAGGCCATTTCCTCTTGTCCTATCACTTGTTACTTGGGAGAAGAGACTGACACCCACCTTGCTACAACCTCCTTTCAGGTAGTTGTGTAGAGAGATAAGGTCTCCCCTCAGCCTCCTTTCCTCCAGGCTAAAGAACCCCAGTTCCCTCAGCCACTCCTTACAGGACTTGTTCTCTAGACCCTTCACCAGCTTTGTTGCCCTTCTTTGGACATGCTCCAGCACCTCAATGTCTTTCTTGTAGTGAGGGGCCCAAAACTGAACATGCTGGTGCAGCCTCATCTGTGCCGAGTACAGGGGGACGATCACTTCCCTAGTCCTGCTGGCCACACTATTTCTGATACAAACCAGGATGCTCTTGGCCTTCTTGGCCACCTGGGCACACTGCTGGCTCATATTCAGCCAGCTGTCGACCAACACCCCCAGGTCCTTTTCAGCCAGGCAGCTTTCCAGCCACTCTTCCTCAAGGCTGGAACGTTGCACGGGGTTGTTGTGACTCAAGTGCAGGAGCTGGCACTTAGCCTTGTTGAACTTAGCCTCAGCCCATCAACCCAGCCTGTCCAGATCCTTCTGTAGACCCTTCCCACCCTTAAGCAGATCAACTCTCCCGCCCAACTTGGTGTCATCTGCAAAATTACTGAGGGGGCACTCGATCCCCTCGTCCAGATCATTGATAAAGATATTAAAGAGAACTGGCCCCACTACTGAGCCCTGGGGAACACCACTTGTGACCGGCCACCAGCTGGATTTGACTCCATTCGCAACCACTCTTTGGGCCCAGCCATCCAGTCAGTTTTTTACCCAGCGAAGAGTACACCCGTCCAAGCCATGAGCAGCTGGTTTCTCCAGGAGAGTGCTGTGGGAAGCGGTGTCAAAGGCTTTACTAAAGCCTAGGTAGACAACATCCACAGCCTTTCCCTCATCCATTAAGCGGGTCACCTTGTCATAGAAGGAGATCAGGTTAGTCAAGCAAGACCTGCCTTTCATAAACCCATGCTGACTGGGCCTGATCACCTGGTTGTCCTGTACATGCTGCATGATGACACTCAAGATGATCTGCTCCATAACCTTCCCCAGCACCGAGGTCAGACTGACAGGCCTGTAGTTCCCCAGATCCTCCTTCTGGCCCTTCTTGTAGATGGGTGTCACATTTGCTAACCTCCAGTCAACTGGGACCTCCCCGGTTAGCCAGGACTGCTGATAAATGATGGAAAGTGGCTTGGTGAGCACTTCCGCCAGCTCCCTCAGTACCCTTGGGTGGATCCCATCTGGCCCCGTAGACTTATGTGTGTTTAAGTGGTGTAGCAGCTTGCTAACCATTTCCCCTTGGATTATGGGGGCTTCATGCTGCTCCCCATCCCTGTCTTCCAGCTCAGGGGGCTGGGTACTCAGAGAACAACTGGTCTTACTATTAAAGACTGAGGCAAAGAAGGTATTAAGTACCTCAGCCTTTTCCTCATCCTTTGCCACTGTGTTTCCCCCTCCATGCAATAAAGAGTGGAGATTCTCCTTAGCCCTCCTTTTGTTGCTAATGTATTTATAGAAACATTTTTTATTGTCTTTCACGGTGGTAGCCAGATTAAGTTCTAGTTGGGCTTTGACCCTTCTAATTTTCTCCCTGCATAACCTCATGACATCCTCGTAGTCCTCCTGAGTTGCCTGCCCCTTCTTCCAAAGGTCATAAACTCTCCTTTTTTTTCCTGAGTTCCAGCCAAAGCTCTGTTAGCCAGGCTGGTCTTCTTCCCCACCAGCTCATCTTTTGGCACATGGGGACGGCCTGCTGCTGTGCCTTTAAGGTTTCCTTCTTGAAGGATGTCCAGCTTTCCTGGACTCCTTTGCCCTTCAGGGCTGCCTCCCAAGGACACTGTCAACCGGGCTCCTAAAGAGGCCAAAGTCTGCCTTCTGGAAGTCCAAGGTAGCAGTTCTGCTGACCCCCCTCCTTACTTCTCCGAGAATCAAAAACTCTATCATTTCATGATTGCCATGACCAAGATGGCCTCCAACCATCACATCACCCACAAGTCCTTCTCTGTTTGCAAACCACAAGTCCAACAGGGCGCCTTCCCTAGTTGGTTGACTCACCAGCTGTGTCAGGAAGTTATCTTCCACACACTCCAGGAACCTGCTAGACTGTTTGCTCTCTGCTGTATTGTATTTCCAGCAGACATCTGGTAAGTTGAAGTTCCCCACGATAACAAGGGCTAGCGATTGTGAGACTTCTCCCAGCTGCTTATGGAATATTTTGTCTGCCTCTTCATCCTGGTTGGGTGATCTATAACAGAGTCCCACCACAACATCTGCCTTGTTGGCCTTCCCCCTGATTGTTACCCATAAACACCCAACTCTATCATCACCATCATTAAGCTCTAGACAATCAAAACACTCCCTAACATACAGGGCTACCCCACTGCCTCTTCTTCCTTGCCTGTCCCTTCTGAAGTGTTTATAGCCATCCATTGCAACACTCCAGTTCTGTGAGTTAAGACGCATTTTGCATCATGAGTACTCTATCATCATTATGGTATTCAGTTGCCTGAGCATAGGCATTCAGTACAATTTAATCTTCTAGAGTCCTGAAAGGATTTCCCTAGGCGCCTCCAAGCCCCCCCTAGTTTGACAGAAATGATGCACATAGTATTAGATGACTATTTTTACACAAATTAAATCAACCCCAAGAGTAAGATTAATTTAATGTACCTCTGGGCATTTAAACATTAGATAACTAGTCTAACCTGGTCACCTAGACAGCAGTTGGTAGAGAAACAGGGAACTCTGGTGGGAGACTCATACCATCTGAAGATATGTATTTTAGAAGGGTGGGAAGAATTCCCATTCTCTCTCCAGGGACTATTGAGGGAACTCAAATCCCTGAATTAGACAAATTTTAAATAGCTAAGTTTAGATGAGATCAATCTCTCCCTGAGACATTAATAAACCAGTATCCTGATCTAATCTAATCTAATCTATTTTAGCCAAATCTTCATATTCCCTGGTGGTCTAGTGGTTAGGATTTGGCGCTCTCACCGCCACGGCCCGGGTTCGATTCCCGGTCAGGGAATCAATCCTTTGTGGAGCCCAATGTGTGGGGCATGAGGAACCCATTGTATCTGTTTCTCATAACTGAAGTCCCTTCTTAGCAACATTTACAACTTATACTACGTAATTAAACCATCTTTATATCCAACAAACAGATTTATACATTCTCCTTAACTACTGCACCCTGCCCCTTAACAGATAGATATTATTCTCCCATTCCATGGCCTCCCACCACTCCCCCAAATGTTTATAAGAGCAGGCTATGACTTGGGCCCCATCTGTCAAGATGGGTGCTTAGCACAGGAGAAGCAGCATGTTTAAGTGTTGGGTACCAACGGCAGCTTGGTTTGCGTCTACTTGCCCGGTTCCTTGTGAAGCTCACTCTGAATAGGTTCAGGTCATTCCTACTACGTTACTTCCTATAACATACAACTCACATCACAGATTATTTTTCCCCCAAGGTTAAATTTCCTTCAGGCGCACACTGAATCTCCCCGTCCTTCTGCATTAGCCACCAGGTACACTCAGGTCCTTGAGCAAGCACAATCCCACAAATGGATATGACTTTTCTCAAGGGAGGAGCAACCCACACTGCCTTCCCCAGCCACTTCCCTATGTGCATGCACTTGTGCTGTTTTGGGCTGAGATGAGAGAGTTAATTTTCTCCATAGTAGCTAGTATGGGGCTATGTTTTGGATTTGTGCTGGAAACAGTGTTGATAATAGAGGGATGTTTTTGTTATTGCTGAGCAGTGCTTACACAGAGTCAAGGCCTTTGCTGCTTCTCACCCCACCCCACCAGTGAGGAGGCTGGGGGTGCACAAGAAGCTGGGAGGGGACACAGCTGGGACAGCTGACCCCAACTGACCAAAGGGATATTCCAGACCATATGACACCATGCTGAGCAATAAAAGCTGAGGGAAGAAGGGATGTTTGGAGTGATGGCATTTGTCTTCCCAAGTAACTGTTTACATGTGATGGAGCCCTGCTCTCCTGGAGATGGCTGAACACTTGCCTGCAAATGGGAAGCAGTGGATGAATTCTTAATTGTGCTTTGCTTGTGCACATAGCTTTTGCTTTACTTATTAAACTGTCTTTATCTCAACCCACGAGTTTTCTCCCTTTTACCCTTCCAATTCTCTCCCCCATTCTACCAGGGGGGAGTGAGCGAGTGGCTGTGTGTTGCTTAGCTGCCTACTGGGGTTAAATCATGACAGCATTATGGGGACCTTATCTTCTCCCACAGTATGTAGGGGTTTTGTTTGGGCAAGACCAGGATGGTTAGCAGATCCTCTGGTGTTAACCAGCCAAGTGGCTTCTGCTAAATTTGTATCCCAGTGCTTCCACGCCCCATTGTCCAATGTTTTCAACGTAGTCCTTAGCAGTCCATTATATCTTTATATCTCTCAGTTTTCCCAGAGGCTTGTGGGTGACAGAGGATGTGATACACCCAGTCAATGCCATGTTTCTTGGCCCGGGAGGTTATGAGGTTATTTTGGAAATGAGTCCCACTGTCTGACTCAATTCTTCCTGGGGTACCATGTCACCACAAATTTGCCTTTCAAGGCCTAAGATGGTGTTTTGGGCAGTGGCATGGTTTACAGGGTATGTTTCTAGCCAACCAATAGTTGCTTCCACCATGGTGAGTATGTAGTGCTTGCCTTGGTGTTTGTGACAGTGGTCCCATATAGTCAATTTGCCAGGCCTTGCCATAATGAAAACCCAGCCACCACCCTCTATTCCAAGGAGACTTTACTGGTGTGGCTTGCTTGATTGCAGCACATGTTTCACATTCATTGGTGACCTGTGTGATGGCCTCCATGGTGAGGTCCACTCCTCAATCATGAGCCCATTGGTATGTTGCATCTCTCCCTAGATGTCCTGATGTTTTGTGGGCCCATTGAGCTACAAATAGCTCACTCTTACACTCCCAGTCCAGGTCCACCTGAGCCACTTCAATTTTGACAGCCTTGTCTACCTGTTCATTGTTTCTATGTTCTTCAGTGGTGTGGTTTTTGGGCATGTGAGCATCTACATGATGTGCCTTCAGAGGTATGTCATCATACGTCATGGCACGTAATGATAAACCAGTATTCTAATGAACAGTTAGGTATACTGGCTATTTTTCATGTCTCCCTACTTTTCTTGGTCTGTTTATTTGGCTTGTAATATTACCATTTGGAAGGCAAACTGATCTTTCTCTCTTTATCATGTTTGTGCTTCACAACTCCTTTGTAAATGGCTTGCAGGCAAGAACCATTTACAATAAAGGAATTAAATGTCAGTTTTCATGCTTCAGCAGTTCCTATTCCACATTCTGCAGCAGACTATGTCAAGAAGAAACTCAGCCTTGGGTGGGACATAGCCTTAGGTTCTGAGATTAGGGCTTGAACTGTGCCATGACATTGTGAGGGCTGTCTATATTGAAGTGGGCTTCACCTTTCATGTTTTTTTTTTTGTTCCTGAATCCTGGGGCATAGGATGATTTTCCAAAAATACCATCACATCCAACATTCTTCTGCTTTTATGAGATAATTGCCCATACTGTTACATTTTTGCTAAAGAAGTACTGTCATAATTTAGTTGGTCTTTATCATCATTAGTTTATGCTTCATTCTGGAATCCTTGGTGGCCTATTTGTGACTGGAATAAATGGGACCTGCTCCCTTTTTAGCACTCAGTTCACTCACCAGCGAATTTTATTGCTCAAAATTTTTGGCCAACACTATATAACATAAGTATCTAGTTTTGCTATTCTTTTGTGCAATTCATAGTATTGGATGAAGTTACATATTTTTACTTCTGTATTTATTGTCATATTTTAAAAACTTAAGATTTAAACAAAAAAAAAAGTCTATTTTCTGTTGTTTTCCCCATTCATGATATTATTCCGTTTCTGTAGTTCTATCATGGCACAATGGTGGAGATAATCCATATAATTAAATTGACCTGAACAAAGGCTTTCGTGCTAATAGTTTGTTAACTTTTTTCAGTTATATCAGTTATTGTCATTCATACAATCTAATACCTCTTCCTGCAAACTTTTCTTTCTTAAACACCATGGCTGCAAACAAATTCTTCAACATCAGCTTTTCTAATAGGTATGATATTTGGTTTTGGGGTTTTTTTTTAAGGATCTTTTTAATTTGAAACCTTTCATGCTTGTTCATTGGAGATAACTAGTCTTTGTTCTTTTTAGGGTTTTGTCTATATATTGCATATAGCAACTGAGGGAGGAGCTACACTATCCACAAATCTTTGAGCTTTCCATTGGCACTCCAAATTCCATAGTTTCTCCACTTCCGTGAGTCAATCTAAAGCCAGTCTCAACAGCAAGAGTAACACTTAACATTACTATTTGTCTTCTATTGCGATTTTAAGCCACTATACCATTTATTTGGAAACCTTTTGCAAACTATTCATGGAATAACAAATATAACATGTGAGCATTCTGCTGTCTTTTACATTACTAAAAAATTCTGTACTTTCTTCTGTAGTTGGCCATTATAATCATAGAATCATAGAATCATAGAATGGTTTGTGTTGGAAGGGATCTTAAAGATCAGCTAGTTCCAACTCCCCTGCCATGGGCAGGGACACCTTCCACTAGACCAGCTTGCACAAAGCCCCATCCAACCTGGCCTTGAACACTTCCAGGGATGGGGCAGCCACAACCTCTCTGGGCAACCTGTTCCGGTGCCTCACCACCCTCACAGTGAAGAATTTCTTCTTTATATTTCATCTAAATCTACCTTCTTTCAGTTTAAAGCCATTACCCTTTGTCCTATCACTACATGCCCTTGTAAAAAGTCCCTCTCCATCTTTCCTGTAGGCCCCCTTTAGGCACTGGAAGGCTGCTATAAGGTCTCCCCGGAGCCTTCTCTTCTCCAGGCTGAACAACCTCAACTCTCTCAGCCTGTCTTCATAGGAGAGGTGCTCCAGCCCTCTGATCATCTTCGTGGCCCTCCCCTGGACTTGCTCCAATAGGTCCATGTCCTTCTTATGTTGGGGTCCCCAGAGCTTCCATATCCTTCCATAAAGTGCTCTAGTGAAGACCATCAAAGCATCAAAATAAGTACAGTTAATGATGACTAGCAATTTATTCTCAAGCTTTCTATAGGATTTGAAAATACATAATCTTCCTTCTCTGAAACATCATGCTTTTAATTTTTGTTTCTTCTCTTTGGTTTCTTCCACTATAGACAATAATCTGGCTAAGAATTCTTTGGTACAGTCAATAAAGCTGTGCTGTGACAGTAATTGCATTTTGACAATATTTTTTCTTCAGCAGCTAGACAATCAAAACCACTGTATTTACTACTTTCTCTTCCTTTCAAGCATTGTTTCAGAAACGGTGTAGATATAGTCATATTTTGGTCACCTTTAGAAGTTTGTCACATTTTAGCAGGTTAATAGCAGGTTAATTCAGCTTCTTAGTAGCATTTGCAGTTTTCTTTGTAGTGCCTAATTCTTTGCAGATGAAAAGATTTGGGGAGCAATGCAATATCTATGAAGATAATCCTGATCTATTCAGAATCTTTTGAAACTATACCCATTTTATGCATTAATTGTCACTGTAAGCATATTCTCCTATTCCTTTTGATGGTAATGATCATTTGCTTTACCATCTATGAAGGTTTTGATGTTTCTGTTACTTTCATATTAACTTTTTAGGCTGCATCTTCTGATTCATTAATTTGGTGACTCCCTTTCCCCTCAATATTATATCTGTGTTTTCTACACTGAGCTTGACAGACTCCATTTTTTGTCTCCATTATTTTTCATATGCCTGAATTATGTTCTCCAGAAACCTTGTATTTTGTCAATTTTCAAACTTTTTCCCTCTGTTTAATATTTGTCTGATGAATTGATAAGCTTGAATTTCTTCTTTTCTTGCTAATATCATATTATGATTTTCTCTCCTGGAGCATATGATCTAATTATGATGTCTGCCATCAAAAGTGGCCACTGTATGTCACTCACTTCACATAACTATACATCTTTCAATTGTCACGTCCGTCTTCTCCGGTCTCAGTAGGGTTATTCTTCTTTACTGCCTTTCCCTCAAACTGCCTCTTTTACATCTTTATGTGCACATTTGTGAGAGCCTTCAGTCCCTACAAGAATGGTTACCCTATTTTTATGATATAAGTAGGCATTTTATAAAACCTTCAATGTGTAGACGAGTTAATTATTGTATTTTATGGGATCTACTTATTATTCAAAGCTTATTCATATGCATTATGTTTGTAAGAAATAAAATATTCTGACTAGGCCATTTCTCTGGTACATTATAACAAACAAGGCATATAAAATGTTTTTTACAAGCAGCAGTCTATTTTAACTCACTATCTAGAAGTTGGCTTTTTTTTTAACACTTGGATATAAAATTTGAAGCTACCCATTGCTTTGTTCCAAGTTTTCCACACTATGATAATAGGGCAAGGTTTGTGTAATAAGAGTTCATACAGAAACCACAAAACATTTCATTAAGATAGAATATCAGAAGGTAAAGCAGCTGTTAAGAGATGGCCCTGGACCTGACCCCAAAAAGCAGAAGACTGAAAAAGTTCAAGGCAGTTATGACACTATGTGGTTCACTAGTGTTGTGGTTTAACCCCAGCCAGCAACTCAGCACCATGCAGCCACTTCCCTCTCCCCCCTCCCAGTGGGGTGGGGAGGAGAGAAAAAAAGAGGTAAAACTCGTGGGTTGAGATAAGAACAGTTTAATAACTAAAGTAAAATAAAATACACTAACTAATAATAATAATATAATAATTATAATAATAATAATAATTTTAATGAAAAGGAATATAACGAAAAAAAAAAGAAATAACACCCAAGAAAAGACAAGTGATGCACAATGTAATTGCTCACCACCCGCTGACCGATGCCCAGGCAGCGATCCACCCCTCCCAGCCAACTCCCCCCTGTTTATATACTGGGCATGACGTTCCATGGTATGGAATGTCCCTTTGGCCAGTTTGGGTCAGCTGCCCCGGCTCTGCTCCCTCCCAGCTTCTTGCACACCTGCTTGCTGGCAGAGCATGGGAAACTGAAAAGTCCTTGGCTTAAGATAAGCACTACTTAGCAACAACTAAAGCATCAGCGTGTTATCAACATTATTCTCACACTAAATCCAAAACCCAGCACTGTACCAGCTACTAAGAAGAAAGTTAACTCTGTCCCAGCTGAAACCAGGACAACTAGTCAAGACATTTCACCAACACCTTGTAAGCTTAATAAAATGCATATGGAGTTACACAGTCAGGTGTAAATTTATCACAGCTCACCTGACATATGTGGCTTTTTTGAGTGACTCTGTGGAGCCAAAATATTCAAACCCTGCCTATAAGCACCTACATCACAGTAGATGCTTATCATCAGATCAAATTTATTTTAGCATGTTGCTATTCTGAGATTATAACTGTTTAGACTATTGAAATGAAGCAAAAATTTAAGTTTCTGTCTAAGGTTTTGTCCTGGTTTCGGAGGACTTTTCAGTTTCCCATGCTCTGCCAGCAAGCAGGTGTGCAAGGAGCTGGGAGGGAGCAGAGCCGGGGCAGCTGACCTGAACTAGCCAAAGGGGTATTCCATACCATGGAACATCATGCCCAGGATATAAGCAGGGGGGAGTTGGCTGGGAGGGGCGGATCGCGGCTCTGGCATCCATCAGCGGGTGGTGAGCAATTGCGTTGTGCATCACTGGGGTTTTTTCCTCCCCCCCTCCTTTTTTTGTTATATTCCTTTTCATTACAATTATTATTATTATTATTATTATTATTATTATATTTCATTATTATTATTTTTAGTATTATATTTTACTTCAGTTATTAAACTGTTCTTATCTCAACCCATGAGTTCTGCCTTCTTTCCCAATTCTCCTCCCCATCCCACCGGGAGCAGGGGGTGGGGACAAGGAGTGAGGGAGCGGCTGTGTGATGCTTGGCTGCTGACTGGGATAAACCATGACAGGTTTACATATTTATTCTGTTTCCATTACCATAATACTCCAAAATACCTTGTTGGTGCATGAAACATCCAATTTTTCTGATCAATATATGTCTTACCATCTTAAATAGCTTATTGAAGGTTGTGCCTCAAATTGAAACCATTATACTTTTCCCAAGTCCTTATACTGTGATTAGCTGCCTATGTATGTGAGGTGTAACATTCAGGAAATGTGTCACTGGTGTCGTAAGAAATACAAAGGCATTTTCGGTCTGTGCTCCTTTCAGCAATAAACACTGACTGAAGAACAGGCCACTGACAAAGGAGCTTTATGGACCCTCTGCTTACTCTGAAGGGCAAAATATGGCATGTAAGAGGACTGATCATTGTGTCTATGTTGCACTGATGTTCTCTGGGAACAATTAGCCATTTTTTTCCTGACATTTATGTCTTTCTTCAAATACACCACGTCTTACGTACGTATTTATACACAAGTGTAAAGAAAGACTAGCATATGACAGACTGAAGTGACACCATGTGACTAACATGTGACACTCAAATCATGAAGCTTGTAAAGAAATTATATGTATTTCTTTTTGTTTAACAATCCAGTGTATTGGAGTAAATTTGTCATAAGACTAAATGGGTGTCTGCAAAAGAGTCTCAAAAATAACTGGAGCTCAATTCAGGTACAGGGATTCTTGAAGAAATTAGATTAGACAGTGAGGCCTAAAACCTTCATCTGCAAAAGCAGAAATATGCATCTTTCAACTAGGGCTTCAGAAGTATAGTTGAGTTTGGAATTTTGGGGGAAAAAAAGTTTCTTTATTCAAAATGCTCATGTTTGCCCATGTGTCAAACATGCAGAATTGCTCAAAGGTAAAGATCTTAAAATACCCACTGGAAATTAGTTGTGATGAAATGTCCAAGATGCTTTAAAAGGAGCATACTGATTTTGAACTTCTGTGATCAGATCCAGATACTTTTAAAGATATATGACAGGTGTCTTGGTTTTTAAAAGATCTTGTGTAATATATGCTTTATACCAATGATCAAGTTTTAATATGAGACAATCAGTGGGATTTTCAGAAGCAGCTAAGTAATGTAAGGTTGAAAGTCCCTGTAGAACGGAGGGATTTTAATTTACTATTTGCCTTTCTCATTTCTGCTACAAGACACACTGAAGAAAAAAATGGTTGAAATAAATAAGAAATGAGTAATCCCCATAAAAAATCAGGGCTGTTAAAATATAATACTTACATACGGTACAATATGCAAGAGGTAAAGATACAAGTAGGCATACGAATTTCCACTAAGAACCACACAAATTTTACGGTTTGCATGTGTGTGTCCCTAGATTTAGCAAAGCAGTTAGGTGTATGTGGAATTTTAAGCATTAGCTTAAATTTCACTGGAAATTAAGGATATGTGACTAATGCTAAACATGTCCTGAAGTACATTACTATCTGAACTAGGCTGTAGAATCAGTTTTTACGTCTCTGATGTTTTAATTTTCTTATTGAAGTGTAAAAAGGGAAATAGTTGAAAAAGATAAAAGACAACATTTTGCTGGAGCAACACTATAGATTTGCCATTTATAACTTTCATCTTGCTTCTTTTCAAAATTGTTAGAGTTATATTTTATACGATGCAAGGTATTTCCAAAGACATTACTATAGCATTAAGTTTAGACTTCTCCTTAGATTTTCTAAATGTAGTTCAAAGGGCATCAAATGAAAAACTCAAGGAATATATCTAATAAATGTCTCTAATTGGGCATATCTTAATTTCTCCCCCCCTCAATCAATCTTTTGCTCATCAAAGGAAAATTAATTTGTGAGTACAAAAAAGTATTTAACTGGGAGAAGGACTTTCTGAAATGTTCTATCTTTGTTACTCTGTTGGGAGCTATGTGTACTGCCCCGTGTATGTACTAAATCAAGTATCTAAGTTAACCCGAAGGAGATTTGCGACCTCTTTGACAATATTTAAGCTGTAATCATGCCTTTTAGAATAAAAAAAACAATGATTGACCAATGATAAACAATCTGTTGGTGGCACGAACGCTGTTGGACATAGTTACCTAAATCTTAGTAGAAAGACCACATTACTGAAAGCTCAATTTGTGCTGCCAGAAGATTCAAACTGGCAGAAAAAAGACAAAAGATATTGACCAGGTGATGCAACATTTTATGGGAAATGATTCGCACACAGACAGTTTCATATTGGTGCCTCTTATGCTTGTAGTCATTTGTCTCCATTTTTATTGCATGTCATCAAAAAAGCTATGGAGAAATGTTGCAGTTATTCCAGCTAAAAATCTGCTTTGTTTGATTGTGTAAAAAAAACTGTATGAGAATTCATAAAAACCTGTCAGACTTCCTATCAACATTAAACATTATTTTTCATTCTTCAGTGCTAATTTTAAGAAGGAACAGCATGCATATATCTAAAATTTTTGAGACAAAACATTAAATTCCTATAATAGCAAGTACCTACATTTCACTGCTACTGCCTAAATATTAAAATTTCGCAACAATAATGTTCATAAAATGGTTCCTTCGTGATTGAAAACAATTGTAGATTCAGTGAACAAAATGTGTTGCTAAAATAAGTTAACCTTATTAAGAGAGCTTCTGACTTGTGGTAGTTCTGTTTCCAAATGTGTTGTGAAGCCAGAATAACTGGGTCTTACTCGGTAAGCACAGATCACCGTACAGTATTTTCCTACTATGGCATGGCTGAGATAGCTTGCCTTTCTCTAGAGAATCCTTTGCTGGCTCCCTTTACATAGGGCTGGCTTGCTTATTTCAACCAGTTATTGTCTCCTTGTCAAGTATTTTAAATGATATTAATAAAAAATTGTGCTTGTAGAACATTTTCATAAATTAGCAGGTTTCTCTGAAATAAGTGGTAATCTTGTCCTTTATACAAGGCCTTTTTCAAGGTGTAGGCAACTCTACACTGTTGCAATATATATCTTTGTCAAGTCTCCTTTTCAGGTTTCTTTTGTTTTATTATCTTATCAATTATTTAGCTCAATACTTTCTGTATATTTCTGTGTTTATGTACCTGACTGACTGATATAGAATTCCACAAGTAGCTAGCTAGGTCCAAATAAACAGATTAAAATAAATCAAAGTAATTACAAATTCTCATTACTTCACAATTCTTGAAGTCAAATATGCTAATAATATTTGTAGATATTACAATTTCACAATGTCGTAGTTTAACCCCAGCCTATAACATGCAACTCAAATCATGGGTTACAACAATTTAGAGGTATATCCATTACAATCTCCACCCCTGTTCCCTTTGGACCAGACCATTGGGTTTAATGTTGCAATGAACGCCTCCCCTTACCCCCGCTCCAGCTTGGACTTATCCACAGACTGCAGTCCCTTAAGGTTGTACCTGCTCCAAGTGGAACCTCATCTATGAGCCACAGTCTCTTTAGGGGTATACCTGCTGCGGCATAGACTTATCCACAGCCACAGTCACTCTGAGGTGCACCTGTTCCAGCATGGCCTTCTCCATGGGCCATAACGCCTTCAGAGATATACCTGCTCCAGCGTGGCCTCACCCATGGCTGCAGTTCCTCCCCGGGTGTACCTGCTCTGTCATGGGCTTATCCATGGCCACACACTTTGAGGTGTTCCAGCATGACCTCATGCACAGCCACTGATGCTTCAAGGTGTACCTGCTGCAGCACGGACTTATCCACAGCCACAGATGCTTTGAGGTATACCTTCTCCAGCGTGGACTTATCCTTGGCCCACAGTCGCTTCAGAGGTATACCTGCTGTGGCACAGACATAACCACGGCCACAGACGCTTCGAGATATACCTGCTCTGGTGTGGACTTATTCACAGCCACAGATGTTTCAGGGTGTCCTGCTCCCACGTGGACTCATCCACAGGTCACAGTCCCTTCGACTCAAGTTCACACTGGAGTTCCAGCCTGTCCAGTACTGCAGCCCAGGTGCATCACCACTGCTGTTGTCATCAAAATGTTCCCAGGCACAGCAGAGTAAGATGATAAGCACTACAGGGAGCAGCGAAAGCAAAAAGCAGCCACTAATGAACACAAGACTCTAATATACAGTAAGGCAGGCAAGCCCCATGGCAAGCACAGGAGCCTGCCAATTAATAACTAAACAGCAATAACAGCTGTAAAGTCAATATCTAGTACATTCCAATCAAATCTGTCATTATCTCAAACCGTTTGAGACCCACGTTGGGCACCAAAAAGGACTGTTGTGGTTTAACCCCAGCCAGCAACTAGGCACCACACAGCCTCTCGCTCACTCCCCCCTGGTGGGATGGGGGAGAGAATTGGAAGAATAAAAGGCAGAAAACTCATGGGTTGAGAAAAAGACAGTTTAATAAGTAAAGCAAAAGCCATACACATAAGCAAAGCAAAACAAGGAATTCATTCACCACTTCCCATCGGCAGGCAGGTGTTCAGCCATCTCCAGGAAAGCAGGGCTCCATCACGCGTAACCGTTACTTGGGAAGACAAATGCCATCATTCCAAACGTCTCCCCCTTCCTTCTTCTTACCCAGCTTTATATGCTGAGCATGACGTCATATGGTATGGCATATCCCTTTGGTCAGTTGGGGTCAGCTGTCCCAGCTGTGTCCCCTCCCAACTTCTTGTGCACCCCCAGCCTACTCGCTGATGGGGTGGGGTGAGAAGCAGCAAAAGGCCTTGACTCTGTGTAAGCACTGCTCAGCAATAACGAAAACATCCCTCTATTATCAACACTGTTTCCAGCACAAATCCAAAACATAGCCCCATACTAGCTGCCATGGAGAAAATTAACTCTACCTATCTCAGCCAAAACCAGCACACACAACTATATTATTAATAAAAAATATCTGGTTAAAAAAATTTGTAGACTCCTGGAATAAAATATGTGATAAATAAAATGTTAGTAACCTTATCATTGCAAATCTAAAGAAAACAAATACTTATTAATATATTTTTTGATAAAAGAATTGTAATAAATATATTGTAGTAGCCTTATTTTACACAGTGATAGTATATTTAATTCCAGCTTCCTCAGGTGGTACACAGACCGAATGCAAAAACACAATACTGCAAGCTGACATTTTAAGAGATTTCAGGTGTGCTGTACAGCTTAGACCAATATAATTGGCCTAACTAATAATTCCTCTGGAAAAGTAAGATTTTTCCAAGATACTATAAATTAAATAGTCAAATTAGAAAAAAAAATATAGTTACTATATACGTTTCAAAATAATTCTGTTACTTTATTGTTACTTTCTTTATGTTCTTTATAGAATTTTCCTTTATGAAAAAATAGATTTTTTATTATCTTGAAACTTGAAATGAAATGTTAATGTTACCAAAAATAGAAAATTTTTTTCCTGGGAGATGTACAGAAAAGTCCTCATCTGAATTCTTTACAAGTAAAATAAACTCTCAATAAATCAAGAACATTTTTTATTTGTAACAGAAGTTAAGTTTAGGCTGCAAAATACATACTATAATCCAAAAGCAATGTTTTCCAATTTGTTTTTAACCAAAATTTGGTCTAAAACCCTATAATACTGAGCTAATTTTTATAGTTATCTGCCTTCATTTGAAAATTGTTTTATTGCATGCAGATATCTGAATTACGGTTGATTTATTTAATAAAGAATAAACATGGCTTTTTTCTTTTAAAAAAATATTCCTACTCATAATGTTCAATACATATTTCATCACATTCCATTTTTTAATAATGTCAGTATAGAAGAGGACTGCTCTGTGGTGTTGCACTGATAATAAAATCAAGTTACAAAGAGTGAGTTTTCTAACTCAGCAAAACTAATCTAAGATGAACTGAGTAGCATAATATCAGTCAAAACTTGATAAGATTTCATCTCTTCAGATTTGACAAATGAAACACAGTTTAAAGTTCTCCAGCTTCTCAGGCAGTTTGAGGCGTATGTTTGAATTCTTTCTCCCAGAGATGGGGAATCGAAATGTGGACTTAATTCCACACTCTTTCCTCAGGTAAAAATCCTATTGTTTGACTCATTATTTGTATCAAGCTTTTAACATAAGTTTACTGAGACTGATAATTAACTCAAAGCAGATCAGCTGTAAGAGCACTACGAGCCTCTATGGTAATTTGAAAGCTTTGCAATTAGTAGACATTCATTTCCTTGCATGTGTATGTAAGGCTTTATCCAAAGCTTTATCAAATGTAAGGTAAAAGTTCACATTAACTTCAGTGAAAATTGAGGAATGCTCACAAAAAGGTCTAGATGAGCAAGAGTACATTTAACATTAGATACATGAATAACGCCATTGAAGGCAGATGAAATTATTCTCATTCTTAAAATGAGTATATGCTTGAAGAACCAGCCTTTACATTTCTTTAATCTTCTCTAGGACTTCGAACAGCAAATAAAATGAAGTCATTTTGAAATAAGGCCTCGAAGGAATGAACCTGGAGAAACATGCAGATGTACATCAGACCTCAGTAAAGCATATGTCACACCTCGCCGAATATATGGAGCAATTCACTAGAATGCAAGATTCCTCCTGAAAGAGACTGAG
This sequence comes from Gymnogyps californianus, assembly GCF_018139145.2. NCBI lineage: Eukaryota > Metazoa > Chordata > Aves > Accipitriformes > Cathartidae > Gymnogyps > Gymnogyps californianus. Next base: position 115,148,163 of record NC_059473.1, read on the forward strand.
AACAGCTTTTCAGAGGGGCTCTGCAGCCATTAAGTTACATCAATCTTTGTGTCAGACTTGTTCAGCCAAACTAATATAACAGCGTACACAGAAGTAACTCCAGAAAACAAGCAGGAGTTCATTCACAGCGTCTCCAGCCCTGACAGTTCATCGCTCTCTGCTGGAGTTGCACTTTTGTGCCGTTATCATTTCTCCATAACAAATGACAAGATGCACACATACCACAAAAGATTTAGCACAAGTGCTCCTGTTCCTTTGTGTTGAGATGCCTTTCTTGACAGCATATATTTGTGACAAATAGCACTCAGTGTCTTAGGATGTACTTATACAGCAATATAAACTTTTTACTTCTTGAAAAAAAAGTACTGTAAATAATATGCATACATAGCAACATTACAAGTGATTTCCAGGCAAAAGGAGCTTTGTAACACCCTTTAATTAAAAAAAAAAAAAAAAAAAGGTCTCTTCCAATTGAGTTATTTTCACAATCTTTCTTATTTGCCTGGAATATGAATAAACTTATATTACATGCTGTAGAATGGGAGGAGAGAAACAAGAAGACAGCTATAACCAATTACTGGAAACTTCCTTGCATCTGTTTGTGCAATTCTGTGTGTGCTCAGCCTTATTAGGTGAATATATGTTCTTACAGGTGTCACTACTGTGTATCTCTAATAACAAGGTACAGGCCTATGATGCCTTGAGTACTCAGATTTATGATCAAGGAATCAAGAGGCTAAAACAAGCCAAGACTCTTCTTGTCAGTCAGCAAAAAAGCAAATGCAACTCCAGGGAGAACAGCAGCTCAATGGTGCTAAGATCATTGTCGTGGTTTAACCCCAGCCAGCAGCTAAGCACCACGCAGCCGCTCGCTCACTGCCCCCCCACCCCTGGGATGGGGGAGAGAATCAGGAAAAAAAAAACTCGTGAGTTGAGATAAAGACAGTTTAATAGGACAGAAAGGAATGAAAAACAATGATAATGATAATAATAATAATATGACAATAGCAATACTAAAAGAATTAAACTATACAAAGCAAGTGGTGCACAATGCAATTGCTCACCACTCGTTGACCGATGCCCAGTTAGTTCCCGAGCCGCGATCCGAGCCGCTCGGCCAACTCCCCCCAGTTTATATACTGGGCATGACATTCCATGGTATGGAATACCCCTTTGGCTAGTTCAGTCAGCTGCCCCGGCTCTGCTCCCTCCCAGCTTCTTGCACACCTGCTTGCTGGCAGAGCACGGGAAACTGGAAAGTCCTTGGCTGAAGATAAGTGCTACTTAGCAACAACTAAAACATCGGAGTGTTATCAACATCATTCTCACACTAAATCCAAAACACAGCACTGTAGCAGCTACTAAGAAGAAAATTAACTCTGTCCCAGCTGAAACCAGGACAATCATCTACATCCTTTATAGCTGAGTGTGACTGAATGGGAACAGAAAAGAGAGCTGGCAAAATCCCAAGGACATTTGACAAGTTTGGATTTGCCTTTTATGAAGAGCATGCACATGGGCAATTAGCAGGACTGACCCAAATCTCAATAATTAAGAAGAGATGGTGATAGTGACCTCAGAAGTAGCATTTATTCATGAAATAATAGATGCTTGTACTCTTGGAAAATAACAATATCTGCTTAAACCAGGCTGTTTTCCAATAAAATCTATAGCATTAATATGCAGTATTACTGACATCTCCCTGACCGACTGAAACAGAAAGGACCAGGATCTGAATCAGAGCCAAAAAGTTTTTTATGTTTTTTTTTAAATATATATCAAATACATACACCATATACTTATATGCACACATGCATACATATAATATATATTTATTTCCTTGTATTGTTTCCTCCAATTTTTCCTGTTTCCCAGAATAGTCAGAAGTTCTCAGCACAGTAAAAGGCCTGTTTAATAGTCTAATTCTCCGGTGGAATACCAAAATAAGGTGATTTATCACTTGTAAATTTGCCAATCTCAACCAGAAACTGCAAGAGAATAATAAATGTTCCAAGTTTGTGAATTTGCCTTTTGCCGCCTCTAGTCTAGCAAAGGAAGGCAAGAAAAAAAATCAGAGATCAACAAGAAGCCTCACAATTATGACCTCTTTTCCATAGGGACAATTAGCTTAATACCCTCCCCACTCCCAGCACACGCACATCATTAATATAACTACATTGTCTCTCCGGTACTGCACAATTTCATAATCTTATTTGGACAAAGTGGAAATTCACACATCGTCCTGATACAAGCAAAGTGCAAATGAAGGCATGGTCAATCATCAGAGATCAGATGTAGGAGACCATATGCTTGTACAAGCCAGCACAAAATCACACTGGATAGAAAGAGCAGGATTGCTGCAGGGATATCAAGATAAATGTTACTTAGAAATCACAAGAGAACAAACGATCAGCTGAAATATACCATCATCCGAACCAGTCACAGGGGACTCTGCTCCTGCCTCAAAGTTATGGATTAGTTTGAGCTACTCAGATACCAAGGTGTGATATAAAATGGCAAGTCCCTGAACATACGCTTGGCCATGCAAGGAATGATGATGGGATGTTTTCTCATTTTAACTCATACTTCCAGTCCTAGTGCTTTTGTGCAGAAAGACTAGAGAAGCTAGTACAAGAAAACTGAAGCTGGAGGGGTAGTCATGGCTCCATCACTCTGCCCGTGAAGCTGAACTCTCTGACATCCAAGTCCAGCTTTGCTGTTATTCACCTGATGCTCATACTGCGGAAATGTGAGTCAGGATCAGTCTGAGGACTCCTACCTTCTGTACTCAGCTTAATCATCTCTTTTTCTCTGAGCTCTATAGCTGCAATATGGGAAGTGAGTGCATTTGTGTGGGGGGAGAGTTAAAGCCTTTACTTTTCTGGCAATACATAGTCATATCTTTGTGTTTGTTGCTAAATAGTGTCACAGATCGGGTCTTGTGTCTCCTCATGTGGTCAGAAGCAATCAGTACACTGTTACCAGTTACCCTAGAAAATACAGCATTGCTTCCTCTCCTGCCCCGCTAGTAGGAGTATGCATCATTCTCAAATCTACCAAAGACAGAAGCAATTGCATGGTCTTTGGAGACCTGCACTGAAAGCATTTTCAGAGGAATTGCTGGCCTCTGAAGGAAGAGTTGTCAGCATTGATTTTCCCCATCGCAAAAGGTGTGAATATACAGCACCCTTAATGCTGCATTTGTTCGGTACCTTTGGCAGTTTGCTGCAGTGTTAGCCAGAGTGGTATATAATGTTGCTAGAGGCAACCAAAGTTTCCACAGAAATGATGAATCTTTAGCACAGGGAGCTTAAGGTTTTGAAATGCATTTTAACATTAGCTACCGGTTTCTGCTGACCCCTTGTACTCTCTTGTAAAAGAAATAAAGCTCATAGAAATACTACTTGTACTACAGGGAAAAGCAGTCCCCTGAAACAGGGAGCTAGGCTTTACTCTCAGTGCTCTTATTTTTTTTTCTCTCTTAAGCCAATCACCAAAGAAATTATTCCCCTCTCACTTTCAGAGTCACGTATTTCACATCACTTGAAGTTTGCAGTCATAGGTGAAAAAATAAAAGAACAGACTATAAAAAAGGAAGAGGGCAAAGAGCTCTGAAGCAATTTATTCTCTCAAACTAACAAGATAGCACAGAATTTTTTGAGGCAATTACAGAAGAACATATTGGTTTGTAGTTCTATAAAAGAGGAATGAGTAAGGTCTCTGTTTCAATTTTCATGTTTTAAGTCTGGATAGAAGGGTTTTACTTGTTTGGATCTTGAGGAATGGAACTGGTTTTCCTCTATTTGTGTCTGGCTGTTTCCCACCTTTCATCTCCCACCTTCCTTCTGCTAACGTTTCACTGCAACCTAACACAAAGAATATGTCAGCTGTGACAGAAAAAATTGCTGGTACAGCCGCATGAAAACTAGACAGTGACCAGATGTCATCCCCACTGCTCAGTCTTTCCAGTTCACTCCGGTAATGTCTTCTGTTTTGCTTTATTAAGGGAGACAAGGTTGTAAAAGCTTCTTAGGGAACGGGTAAACAACATATCTGACTTGAAATGGATAGTAGGAAAGGGCTCAGAACATCAGAAAGAGCTGCTCTGTTCTTTTCTTCTGAAGAATCTGAGGAAGAAAAATAAAAATGTTGTCAAAAATACCTATGCGGCAGACGTGTGTTTCTACATACAACATTGTAGACCAGTATTTTTGAAAAGGACAGTATATGTTTTTTTAAATTATACGTATTATATGTAAATACACAAACATACATATAATTATTTATATACAGTGCCAAAATAGACATTTGACAATACAATTGCATTACGCTGGATGCCTTCACTTCTAATTGTCTAGATCAGAATACAAATAGGTGCCAGATGCTCCAAGTTCCAGTTGTGGGTGGGCAAATGATGGACGACCATTATTTTTCTACAGATAAACAAAATTTTTCTTTTGAAGTTTTAATCTATATTTTCCAACCACATTTAGATGTAAGCACTGTTTCATATCCTTCCTAAATAAGCATTTGTTTTTGTTGACTTCATTAATGAAACAAGTCTCTCATGGACAATGTGCCCACCAGGCAAATGGGATGGAGTGGAGATGGTGGGACACACCTGCACTTCTGCTAGACACTCACACAGTATTCAAATTAGGTTAGCACCATATGAAAGTAGATATATAAATCTTAAACTGATAAATAACTGGCTAATTACTAGAGCTCAAAATATGATGGGAATGAAACTCCTCTACATTCATACTGTGTGCTTCCCCAAGGCAGTATAGGGATTAGTTGGTGGCCAAAGCCTCTTTTTACAAATGAAATGAAAGGAAGCATAGGACAATGCCTAATAAAGCCAGGACAAAGCCTGTTGGGCCACTGAGTCATGATGTGAAGAGCCACAGACATAAAGACAGGCTTTATCAGTTGTAAGCTAGTCACAGTTAAATGCCTCAGAATATTCACACTAAAATAAAGGAGCAGGTTACAAAACCGCAGTGAAGAGGGTGTGGTAGATAGTCATTAAACTTCAGCGTGAAACAAAGGCGAAAGGTATAACATAAGATAAACAGCTAGTTTTACATATGCTGGTAAATAAGGAGATGTTACTTCAGGTTTGCCTCTACTACCAGAAGAGACGTCTAGTTCCTCCTCTAAAGTGTTAATAACATCCTACTCCTGGTGTTAATGATGTAAGGAATCCTAGCCAGACAGCACTGATATCATTCTATTTCAGCATGCCAGGATCTGTGTTCATTGAAACAAGGCTAACTATTAATCATTGCTATGCCTGTGCTTCTGTACATTCTATAATTCACTAAAACGAAGTAGCATATGGTGGATAATATTTTCCAATTACTTTAGTTAAACAGTGTAAAACAAATGTAAGAGATGGTGCTTCCTGTTGCTGGACAAAACACATCCCCATTTACAGACAATATGGGAAGAAATAAATCCTAGGACAGATGTTCTAATAGAATTGATTTAAAAATTCTGTGGCTTAAGATAACCTGTTCTGCATCCTCTGATAACAGGCTATTATTTACCTTTGGTCCCAAGACTGCACCCTTGTAGAGAGACTTTTTCACACCCTCTACTGGGTCAGGTTGTCTCCTGGCATCCCTTAGTTATTGCAGCATTGATTAGGAACAAATTCTTCTGCATCACAAATATTCTCCAGCTACTAAGAACTAACTTGTATACCTGCATAATTATTTCAGCATTTCTGCACTTATTGCCAGCTGGGGTCAGCAACAGACAGGCTCTTTGATCAGTTACACCTGTACATACAATATTTTTCCTCCTTCACATTGACACATTCATGTATTCACTTTTGATTTCCAAGCCATACAAGTAAGATACGGAAAAGAAGGTCATTCACATTTTACAAGCCATGCAAACAAATGTGATTTGTTTGCATTCACCTCCTAGCCTCTCTTTTTTTTCCAGCTGACAGCATCATCCTGAGGAACACTGTCAGGTGCAGTGAACCAGGTCTAAAAGGCCAGCAAGAATGTATGAAATAAAAGAAGGAAGAGAGACAGAGAAAATTGTTGAAGAGAAAAGTAAGCGTTGTCTTCTTCCTCCTCTTTTTCTCAAAATTCTGGACGTCAAAGAAAGTAAGTGCTAGAAATTTAAAATTATTAATTGTATGTGAGCTTGATAGTTCCAAAGTACCATGGAACTGCATGCCTAGAACTTGGCCGCTATCAAAATTGCACTTTAATCCTTGTTTCAGAGACTGTTATAACTATGGTCTGAATTAGTTACTATTAGTATAATGCTACTGTTATGTATGTAGCATGTTATTATGGTGTGTTATTATCCTCGTGTGCAGGGCCTGATCAGGCTTTCCATAAGCAGAACTTTCTTGGATTGCAGCAGCAATTTTGCATGTTGAAAATTTCTAGTGCAGAAACAGAACTGTACAAGCTGGGGAGAAAGTAAATACTTAGTAGATATAGTAGAAGATATGTAGATATAATACAGTTCCTTGAACCATCTGTACTAATTAATTGCCCCTAAGTGGCTTGCAGAGTGGCGTTAAGCAGCTCTGACCTCCCTGTCTTAGGAAGTGCATTTGCAAATGGATATCAGAGAAGCTGTTTACTTTGAAGGGAGGGTAGGAGATCTCATCCCTTGTGAGAGATATTGAAAAATTAAAAGGCATTAAACTGTCTGATATAGCCACCAATCAAATGTTAACTAATGAACAACTAGAAGAACTAAGTTACACTTTTTAAAGTTGTGCTTTAACTTGTGTATACACTTGTGAAAGGAAAGCAAGGCTTTCCAAATTTCTTTCTTACCTACTGCAATATATTTGCTAAAGTTTAATGGTTTTAGTCTGGCTCTTTCATTTTAAACAATTTAAAACTAGACGTCAGTGGCATGAGGTTTATGAAGTCCACTTCCAAATCTATTTAGTAGACATTTTTACCCAAAGTATCAATCTATTGTGATTGATGATATTGAGGCGAGATAAAAAAAAGAGAAGACAAAAGATAAAGTGAATGTTACATTTCTAAATGTAAGAATGCAATTTGTTACAATACAATAAAACTTAAGTGAATGTTACATTTCTATGCCCAAAGTTGTATCCCACAAACTTTTTTTCATGTGAATTCCTAAACTTGGATGCATGTGAACTCTCAAAGCATCTCACCATTAGAGTTGAAAGCCCACTTTTTATATGTAGTTTTACATCTAGCTATGCTCAAAGTCACCCAGCTCTGTAGTAAGGCAGCAAACCAACTGAGTCTGAGAAATTAGGCAGTGTGATGCCTTTGTCTGCTGAAGGGTCTGTATTGAGCAAGTACTAACATTCACTGCAGCATAAACACTTCAGCATCATCCATTTTTATCAGAACAATTTGTTCTATGAGAAGCAGAGCTAGTGGTGCCTGATGGCCTATATATGCATGGGAATTGTGTCCTATGTACCCTCTATTCCTCACTGCTGTAACCCAAACTTGTCTGTAATTCTAATGACAAACTCCTTCCTACAATTTTTGCTCCTACTATACCTTTCTCCCCCTTATCTGCTGCCTGCCCTCTCTGGCTTGCTGCCTGACATTATTTGGCATATGCCATAGCTACTTTGGAATGACAAGGTCCTGACTGATGAGTCAGGTTCTGTCAGCCTCAGTAGCAATTCTTTAAACAAAAGACATTAACTGAGCTGATTTGGTATGGATTACTACCCTTTTGTCAACTGTGCCAAAAACAGTTTCAAAAATTAAAAGTTTCATTTGTAGGCAGATAGATGGATGGCACAGTTGGAAGGGGCCAAGTGGAAGGCCCCTTTTCACAGAGGGTGAGTGTTCATCCAGAAGCAAAGTTTTTTGAATGCTGTCCAGGGACTACAGGCTGGTCAACCTCAAATTGATTGCTGGGAAGGTGATGGAGCAGATATACAAGGGACTAGGAGGTGATTGGCAGTAGTCAGCATGGATATATGAAAGGGAAATCATTAGCCAAACTGATAGCCCTCTATGATGAGATGACTGGCTTGGTGGAGGAAGGGAGAGAAGTTGATGTTTTATCTCCACTGTATTAAGACTTTTGACACTGTTTCCCATAACATCCTCACAGACAAACATGAAGTGCAGACTAGGTAAGTGGACAGTGAGGTAGACTGAACTGCTGGGCTCAAAGGGTTGTGATCAACAGCATAAAGTCCAGCTGGAGTCTAGTCACTAGTGGTGCACCTGAGGGGTCAATACTGGAGCCAGTACTACTTAACATCTTCATTAATGACTTGGAGGGTGGGACAGAATGTACGTCAGCAATTTTGCAAATGATACAAAACTCGAAGAGGCTGTTGATGCATTTGCTGCCATTCAGAGGGACCTTGACAGGCTGGAGAATTAGACAAACTAGAATCTCATTAAATAAAGGGAAGTGCAAAGTCTTGCACCTCAGAAGAAATAACCCCAAGCACCAGGACAGGCTGGGGGCCAACCAGTTGGAAAGCAGCTTTGCAGAAAAGGACTTGGGGATCGTGATTGACAAGATGGTGACCAAGAGCCAGCAGTGTGATCTCGTGGCAAAGAAGGTCAACAGCATCTTGGGCTGCATGAGGAAGAGTGTCATGAGCAGGCCAAGGGAGGTTATCATTGTGGTACTCAGCTGGGGGGTCGTTTAAGTCCATTTTTAGAACTGGCCTGTAGGCTGAGGCTACATCTATACTAGTGAGCTGAGCAGTGCTGGGACCCTTCCCTGGGCCAGCTGGCATAGGTGGGCCACATCCATGCTACTGAATTCTTTTACCCTCCAAAACAAGATATGCTGCATGCAGAATTTCTATTAAGGACGGTTCCCAGCCCATCATAGCCCAGAATCTTTCCAGAAACCATTTGGGAAAGTGCTATTTGCCCAGGGATGATGCTGTGCCAGGGACTGTTGTAATAATTAAACAGTCCAGATGGTTGGCACTATTTAGTTTATGGATACAGTAGTGGAACAGATGTAGTCTCAATTAAAAATCTATCTTACGTAATTTAAAGGCCGAAGCCTAAACAGGCCACATGAGCCTCCCTTAACCTAAATAGGGCAGTGGTAGATTAATCTCATTTTAGGTGATATCCTGTTCTCACCACTGACTGTGGTGTAATTTAGGGTGATTTAGGGTGATCATCTTAGATCGGAAAACTAGTTGAGTCTGTTAATCAGGGAAGAGTTACATGCTTAGGGGCAGATTGTCAAAGAATATCGAGGTGTCAGAGATGCGATGGATGCTTTAGGAGGGTTTTAAAAGTAGACAGATCCTTAACTCCTACCCAGTCTTCTACAACCATTGCTTAGTAACAGCTTCTAGTGAATTTTATCCTGGGCTGAAGATGAATCAGAAGTAAAAATATATCACAGATCACCATCAATCGGTCTTTCTTTGGGAAACTGCACAGCTAGAAAATAATGGGACTTCAATCAAAGTCGGTTAATTGCAAGCCCAGAACCTAAGTTATGTGAATGAGTCTGTTAGTCTTGAATAAGCAGTGCCAGAAAAGGGTATTTATTACACCAGTCTGCCTCCCAGTGAAATTGTGTCCATGAATAAGGATTGCCTGAATATGCAGGGGGACTTATGTTGGCGAGGGGTTAATTTCAGTTTTCTTGCTGAAAAAAGAACGAAACCCAATAACAATTCATCTTCTTATGTCACACGTTCATTTTGTTAAGCAGAAAGGATGATCCCTCAAAATATGAGCATGTCTTATTTACAAACATCTTCCTGTAATGGCAGCTTGTCCACAGGTGCACAGAGCTGATCCTATTTTGTTGGGAAATGGTTTTAGAATGTTTCCAGGGACCTCATGGCAAGTAAATAAGTGTGATGATATAGGTAACTATATAAATACAAATAATTCAATTTTTGTTTTAAATCACCAGGAAAAGCATTGTGATTTCCAGGAGCAGATCCAGGTTCTCAGTTCAAGAATTATCTGAAAAATGACAGACTTGTTATTGATAGCTAAACTCAGTCACAGATGTGAAAGATTTGTCATGTGCACATTCTTTCCTTTAACCTTTGGTTGCTATCTGGTGCTAGAATAATACCAATTCTCTTTTTCTGTCAGGATATCACGTTTGAAAAAATGACTGATTAGTAAAGAATTTTGCAGCTTGTCAGGAAGAGAATTTGGAATAAATTCTTGTCTAGAGCAATTAATTGAAATTGGGAGTGATACCATATGTAAATGTGATTTTCCCCTATTAATTAGAAGCCTTAATTACTTTGATCAGAGACCTCATTATACCACTTCTAGGAAGCAATCGAAGTAGGAAAAAAAAAAAAAGAAAGATCTTGAAAAGGCCGGTTATTCTGGTATCAAAAGCCTTTTTTTTTTTTTTTTTTTTTCCTTGATGGTGCTTATAGCGTTGCACAAAGGCTTTATTGGATTCAGATCTGAACTCCTGTGGAAGTTTATTTCATGCCTGAACCTACTGAACCCAGAATAAATTTGGTCAATGTATATTAGTGTTGTTTTGTTATTTCCCTTAGCAAGAGCAGCACATCAAAGCATCTTAGAACTTACGGGGACTGGCAGAGAGAATGGTCCTGCGGGGAGCCGTGGTATCAGGGTCTCATTGTCACCATAACCGGGAATAAACCTCTTAACACCAATGTAGCATTAAGAAGCAGGCATTCTCTATTGCAGCACTGGATGCACGGGGGATCACTCCACCTAACGTGCATGGCGCATACAAAAATTACAGAGTTTATATCCAGTTATCTAGTTAGTAACAATTAGTAAAAACACGCCTAAGTTTACACTCATTGGCTAGTGATAAACATTTTATTCATTACTGTTCAGTTGTATTTAAATTAACTCCGCTTGCGATGTAGATTAACATGCGTGCTCCTTATGGGTGTGGGGTGGCAAGGTTCTTCGGTCTTGAATTGAGCCGGTGGCCGTGCTTCCCCCTGCTGCTTTCCCCTTTCCCCTGGTTACGAAGGACTTCTCCGGGTTCCTTTAATTGAACTCAGCAGTTCTTATCTATATATGGTCATGAGTTGGCTCATCGTGCAGTTTGTTTTGTAATTGAGGAACATCTTACCCTTTTAGCACGTATTTTTTCAGTATGCAGGCTTGCTAATCTTTGGTATGTAGGCCTACTTGTCCTTGGTAGGCAGACTTGCTCATCTCTGGTATGCAAGCCTGCTTGCTCTATCTGTACGAAGTTTACAGAAAGGGGCCTGCTCTTCATCAAATTGTCTAAGTCTTTTGGTAACATCATGATCTGTATTTAGTTCCTGCCAGCCAAAGTTTTCTTGTGAAATCTTACTTCAGTTACTTAATATTTCTGTGCTTCAGTTTGCCTCCTGTGTAGAAGGATAACAACAGCTTTCTCGCTTCTGTTCATCTGATTTGTCAAGTTAGAATGAAGTGACAGGCACAGCGCACTGGCACAGAAGTTCGTGCAGGGGGTCACAGCAGTCTTGTCTGGAGAATAAGGGCAGGGCAGAGGGCTCTCTGTACAACAGCGCACGCAAATGGCCAAAAGCGTGGGAAGCTAAACAGACAACTGTTTCATTAACTGTGCTAATGATATCTTAGTGAAGACTTAGATTGCCGTAATAAGTTTTATGTGTACAGTTGTGCACCCCATGTAAAATCCTAGCATAGGTTAGCTATATGTGCATACAAGATAGCAGCCTTCCTAAATCTGTAATTACCTAAATCCATCTTTAGATGCATCTGTGTGGTGAATATTCTTTATTAGGATGGGAGGAAGAAAGATATCTGTGTTCTATTTAAAAAAAAAAAAATAAACAAAAGAATTTCTGCTCTTTTGTATAGTCCTTCACAATACTGAAAGCAGTAGCATATTTTTATTTCAAATGAGTTCTTGTTCTCTTCAGCTTCTACTATAATACTTGTGTTACCCATGTCATTGATCACTTTTTTGTTAAAAATCTATGCCTCCCCTTTATCCATCTCGCAAAGGTCTGTAGTCCTGGTCTGCAGTCCTGGTCTGCATTTTAATGAGGTGATCTACAGACACTTGAAAGTTTGCTGAATGTAGTCAGCAGTAATGAAAAGGCTTTAATAGTACCCTACAGCAGCACAGGTGTTTGAACTCTACGGAATTTAATATTTCCTGGTACTATGACATTAGACCAGACTTCAACCTGTTGTTTTTTTATTGTGATCACAGCAGTCAAGTTTCTATTTCTTGTTACTCTGAGACAGCCCAGAGGCTTACATACCTTTGCTAAAGCATATAAATGAGATATTTTTCTTAATTTGCCTGTCAAGTGGCAAATGTATGGTCATGCTGTGAAGGAGAAAAGGTAAAGACTCTGTATTTTATTTTTGAGAGAATTTGTATAGCTGGCTCAAAAACTAATGCCCACTACACCAAATACCAGTAAAATGTCTTAAAGATGTAAAGTTTGGGGTTTTTTTACCACTGCATGCAGTGTGTTATATTATACATGATCAGACAGAACAAAACAACTGTCACTGCCAAACACCAGCTGTGTACCATTATCTTGAATTTCATCAAACATCCTTCAGTCATTAATTCTGTAATGTTCTGGTTGTACTTCTAAACTACTAGATAGCAAATATGTGTCTAGGTTAAGATGACAAAATTGGATCACATTTAATCAGCAGAAGACTGGTCTTATAATTAGGGTTTGAGACCTTGAACAAATTCTTTGCCTTTCTTTGTCTTGATTGTCCATTAGTTGGAAGGGATCCTGAAATAGGTACTTAAGCAGAGGAGCTTACATTTAAAAAAATCAGGTTTTTGTTTCAGTCGGCGGTCTCCAACTTTTTCTAGCTTGCTAGCAACAGTACTTGGGAAGAAATGTGCTGCCAGGAACATCTGACCTTGCTCTGCCTAAGCATATTTCAAGTTTACCAGCAACAGCTTCCGTTGGCCTCTGGTGTTGTTGGAGGATCTTGCAGAAAACATACTGCCTATAAACTATATTGAGAACCATTGATAAATGTGAATTTGTGTTGTGCTCATCTAACACTACGCCCTTTACAAACATGAGTGCAAAATCCCTGTTTTATTATACACTAAAGAAAAAGCACTAAGGAAATGACAGGTTTTTTCAAACATCAAGTTAATGATGAGCACAATTCAAGCACTCTTTTGGTGGAGCCTGGGAGAGGGCAAGGTGAAAGTATTCAAAGCAAAGCTCAAGTAGGTGTAATTAATGTCAAGTGTTGATGCCTTATTGCTATGTAGTCCACCTGCTTAGAGTTTACTTCAAATGTTTTATAGTATATGCACCTTTTTGCCCAGACTTTTAATTTGTTTGAAGTCAGTGCAGATTTTATTATCTGCACTTAGTGTGGATGCAAAATTTACCACAATGTGCATTTCTCCCAATTGGTCTTCTATTTACAGCTTCGATGCAAATATATGTCTGAACAGTGCTTAAATGCTTTTAACTATGCTTAAGTTGGTTGTACCTGACCACATGTCTAAGTATTTTCCTGAAGGGGAAAATACATTGAACTGGGGGGCATACAATAAATTGGAAAAGTGCTGTTGAATTAACAGGGAATATTGCCAACATCTTAAATATAGCCAGTATTTCCCTTGCTAAAAAACATATCTATCCTGAAGTTTATGCAAAATATCAGATTTCAAGCTAAATATTTTATTATTTTTACACACTGCAGACAAAGATGTTGCTGTACATGGCAGACTGCAGTTACAGAGGAATTTTAATTAGGCCGAATCTCATTACATGTTTGCAGTTCAGCTGGACAACCAAGCCAAGGCCTCTCTGTGCTTGGGAAGATGTCATGGGACATATAGGGCTTAATAGCCAAGATCTTAATTTTGCAGGTGTTCCAAAGAATTTGCTGTCATTCTGTTGCAGTAGCTGCAACTTCTGGGATGACAGAACATTTCCATTTAACACTGGTATTTAACAAACACTGGCTCAAAGGGATCAACAGCATCTGTTAAAGGAATACTAGCAAATAGTTTTAGTGCAGGAATCCCAACACTACCCACACTCGGATCACTCAGTCTCAAAGAAAGGTGAAAAGAAGAATAACTAAGCCCCTGGGAGTATGTCAAATTATTTAATCAATACATTTTCAAGTTTTATTTAGTGTCTGACAGCCATGTAGCTAATAAAAATATCTGTGATACCCAGTGCACTCAAATAATTAATTTAATTCTTGGTTCATTCAAAAAGAATCATTTGCTGGCCAGAAGGCATGCCAATATTTCATAATAGCCTCTTATTCCACTTACAATTGTGTAAAGACAGTGCAATAGTTAGGACCACCTCGGAGGATTATTTCATCCTCTGCTCCTTATCCTGCAGCAGGCTTCGTCTCACACCCTCAGTTAGTCAGGCCTTGATGCGCATAAAGTTAGACAATCAAAGTAAAGTCTTGCAGTATTTACAACAAACTCCAATGATGTGATCCTCAAAACCAAGGTCTAGTCTGTTAGTAACCTCATTTTTCATCATTAAGGATACTGCAAATCCAGTCCAGCAACAACATGGCAGCACTAGCAAGAGTTTGTGAATTCCGTAACTACAGTTGTGCAAGTATATATATAAACTCTAAATACATTTTTATATACATGTTTATATGTATTAATAGTTTATATGTATATTTATAGTTTTCACCCACACACATAAAAACAGTTCCATGTGTATATACTCAAACACATTGGAAGTTTAGGTGTTAATTTTTAACCTTAACCAGTGTGTAAGCATTACAAATCAGCATGCACCCCTGTATTCAAATTTGGGTAGGCAAAAAATCTCATTGATTCAGAAGACCTTTGCCTCTCCTGGATTTTAATGACTGTCAGCAGTTTCATTTCATCAGCAGACTGTGAACATTTTTTATCAGATTTAAGACATAATATAGAAGATTGCTATGTCTGTTAGACAACTGGACAGCTTGACTTTGGTCTAGACCAAGCTGAAAAGATCCAGTCATCAAGTCTCATTTCCCAGTTAGTGCAAAAAACCTCCTTTTACTGTCTTTTCCACTTTGTCCAACTCATTGCCTTTCATAAGGTCTTAGAAAACTCTATCTGCATCTCAGAAGGACTATAAAGATAAGAAAAGATAGCTTTCAAGGATAAAAATTCCAGGATGAGATCTTCATTTACCCTTTCTTTCATAGGTTTGTTTTTTATTTTGCAGTTTCTAGTATTCAGCAAATCATTTTTTTCTGTTAATAGCACATGAATAAGTGGGGAATGGCAACATCAGAAGATATTCTCTAAAATAGGCAATCAAATGAGCTTCTTGATTTTAATATGGGTTTTAATCACTAAGAAAAACACAAAGTTATGAGAAAATAGAACCTTTCCTCATTTAGATGTTTCTGCCTCCCTATTCAGTGGCCAAGGGCAAACCTAAAGGATTTCTGATTTAGTCTGGAGATCTATAACTAAAAAGTATGGGGTCACTTGAATTTTTTTTGGAGGCCATCAGCATGTCTAATCTGTAGAACAAATGTCCAGATGCATCTCCAGAGTCCTCATGTCTTCTGCTATTTCTCCTGTAGGTATATGGGGACAGAGATGGGCGTTACACCTAAGGGAATGCTCCCTCCTCCAAGCAGTTTGTCAGATACAGTTTTCAGTGGAAAATCAAGTGAAACTTTGTCACTAGGAAATACAGGCTGAAGCAGGACAGTTTAATTACCTTTGGCAAAATATGCAAAGATGCCCTAGAATGACTCTGCTATTGTTGGTGCTTTTGACACTTCAGTTTTCTAAAAGAAGGAGGAAAAGTTTTCTTGACACAAGTAGATTAATGTATGGGTATGTGGATGTTGGAAATCACATTCCTACCTTAGAGAAAAATTGTAGTGGTTAGAAAAGAAAGATTGATTAATTTACGAAGTTTGGGTCTTTTTCTAGAAATGCTTTTAGTTTTGTAAACCAAGGTCACTTGCAAGCTTATGTTGCACCTCTAACAGAGCGTTAAGAAGCAGTAAAGAAGCAGTAAGTAAATAAATAAGTTGATCTAAAATAGAATTATAGAATCATAGAATGGTTTGAGTGGGAAGGGACCTCTAGAGATCATCTAGTCCAACCCCCCAATACAGGATATAAGTATTCAGTGGTCTAATTAGTTAAATAAATCTAGACTGGGAAATTTCAAATAAATAAATACATCAAGTAGATAATATAAGATGTAAAAGATACTTAGAAAGGAGATAGGTCTGCTGCGTTCCCTGAGGTAGTGTTTATTGATACCAGGACATCCACTTTGTCAGGCTGTGTTATGCATGGAGACAATTCAGAAGTTGCTAACCAGTTTTGTCTATTGCCATGTGTGGTACCTGTTTAAATATTAGTGTGTTGTATCTCTCACGCTGTTCTGATAAGCCTGACACTTTCATGACAAACTTTCCAGTGTCTGGTCAGAGATGTACCTAACAACATAGCATGTTTATTTAGTCCTGTTCAATCTGAATCTAACTTCATAGTAAGTATTATGAAGTTATTCATAGCCTACATACTTCATTCTTAATCGCCATTTTATTGTCAGATCTGAAATTACACTTCCAAATCCTATAACTTGTCTTATCAGTTATAGATATGTAAAATAAAATAATGCGATCAATTGGGTTGGCTTTAACATAAGGAAATAATTATTATTTTAGTACATTGATCATAGCCCCTGTTATATCTGCCACCTTTTTACTGAAGATGAATGATAGACCTTACTTGTGTTCGTATCTTTGCTGAGGTTATAAATTGTACTTTTCCCAACCTGACAACAACCACAAGAGGCTTATTACATTTCTGTCAGGTTGTCTATTCAACTTACTTAGTCACAGGGTCACCTTTTTGATTTTAATACAAATGTCAGAACATTACACTTTTTCAAAATACAAAACCTTTACTGAAGGAGGAAGAAATAAATTACATCTGTTTTATAGGCATTAAATCCCAACAGAGAGATCTTGTTGCTTTTGTCATCCAGTATAAGACTCTTTCTTTGTACTTTCAGGTATTAAAAGTTTGCAGGATATGTAATATGTTATTGTAATAGTTACAAGCACTGTGTTAATCAACCTATTGTCTTCAGTTCTCTAAAAAACAGGCTTCTAGAGTATCAGAAAAGCCTTCTCACTAATTCACATTTTTTAATACACTTTGTTCTGTATATAACAACTGCAAAGTTTTTGTATTGTTTCTTTGCATGTATTACTCAAATAAATGTATCTTGTTAGCTTGTGAGTTTTTGTTGCCATACACAGTTATTTCTCTCCATTCTGGGTCTAAAATAATTTTAATCTATGTGTTAACATCAGAGCCAAAGATAATTGAATCCAGAGGGATTTTTTTCTGCTGATTTTAGTAGGCCTTAAATCTATCACAGATACTTATCTCTGGATAAAATAAGTTGCCATCTGGACATACTTATTTTTCTCCACTGACCATAGAGGCAGCTTAAATAACTAGTGCGGCTTTATAAGTCTAACCTTTAGATGCATAAATTAAGACAGATAAACCTGTTTTCTCCTGGATGCCTTCTCGGTCTGCTGTTTACTACTTGGTGTAGTTTATATAAAGCTAGTGAAAGGTTTCGACTCTAGGAAATTTTAGACATCTCGTTCTCAACCTAGACAAGCAAAGCAATGTTTAGCTTAGCTTAGGGATTGTATTGTACATGCACTTGCCTGTTGGTTCCTTCACTAGGTGTACTGGGTTTGGCTGGGATGGAGTCAATTTTCCTAGTAAATCTGCTACCCTGTGGGCCAATTTATTCCACACGTGCCACAGGAATAGGTGTCTCAAGTAAGATTTAGTGAAAAAGGTCAAGGCAAAGAAGGAGCCCTCAGAAAATCCCAGCTCTTTTTGGGGTGTCTCCAGTGTGAATTCATTCCTATATAAACAGCAGATAATCCACACAGGTCCTTGAAGAGATGTTTTCTGAATGCCTCAGACATTGGAAACACCAGTAGTAAGCTCACAATTCAACAGCAATCAACTGTGAGGCATGCATCCAACACAGACATGGATTTCTTTGCTCCACCAACCATCGAACCACTTGTTTTGATGATACCAGGGCTAAATAGTTTTTCTTCAG
This sequence comes from Gymnogyps californianus, assembly GCF_018139145.2. Lineage (NCBI taxonomy): Eukaryota > Metazoa > Chordata > Aves > Accipitriformes > Cathartidae > Gymnogyps > Gymnogyps californianus. The sequence goes on from NC_059473.1 coordinate 115,166,224, forward strand.
CTCTGCTATAAGGAACCATAGGGGATTTTTCCATATGGGGAAGAACATGTTGGTCTTGGCAATTTTTGTCATGTTAGATGTCAACATTTTCTCTGGGAAAATACTTACGTGCACCTAAACCAAAAGCTGTTTTGAACAGTCTGCTTCTGTTGTGAAACACAGAACTTTTACTTGTCACAGAAATCTTACAGATACCCCAAAAACTTGTCAAATTTTCTTTATAGTTGTAGTTTGGTCTAAATGTTGTCAGACACAGATCACTGTTACACTTAACCAAACTGGTGTGCTTTTCACACAGTTGATCTTTTCACCCTTCGAAGAATAATTATACTTTTTAGATTAAAACCCCACTTTTTCATAATTTTAAGTTCCAAGTGGCAAATCGAAATAGTATTTTTGACTGGTTATAAAATCTTCCATAACAGATACTTGACATAGAAAAGGGTTCTTTGTAATGTCACTTTTGTAATATCTTTTAAATTGACTTGTGGATATTGATGCTTTGGGAATCAGTTTGCATATTGTCAAACCGATCACGAATAGTGATAACCTTGTATTGAAGTAATTTCTGGATGTATTCATGTCTTGTATTGCATTATCTTTTGTTTCAAAGTCATTATCATATATAGTAGTCCTAAACTCTGAGTACATACATTTAAGAAGAGATGTTGACAGTTTGACTATTGTAACTGGGCCTGGCTAGGATAGAGTTAATTTTCTTCATAGCAGCTCATATGGTGTTAAGTTTTAGATTTTTGACCAGAACAGTACTCATAACACACGTATGTTCTAGCTTTTACTCAACGGTGTTTGCACAGCATCAAGTCCTTCTTTGTTTCTCACTCTACCCGGCCCCCCAGGGAATAGACTAGGGGGTGTGCAATAGCTTGGGAGGAGGCACAACCAGGCAGATGACCTGAACTAACCAAAGACATAATCCATACCAGATAACATCATGATCAGTGATGAAAGGGGAAAGAGGGGGTTTTAGGAGGGTTAGCCGTCTTTTGCTTGGGAACTGGCTGCGCATCAGTCTGCCCATAGGAGGTGGTGAGTGATTGCATTTGCATCGCTTGTTTTGTTTTCTTCTCTCTTATTACACTTATCCTTCACTTATTAAACATTTTATTATAATTATTTCATCTTGACCCCCAAGTTTTCTTGCTTTTATTCTTCCTTTTCTCTTCCCCTGTTCCATTTGGGCTGGTGGGGGGAAGCGAGCGAGTGGCTCAGCTGCCCACCAGGGTTAATGCACCACAACTATTTATAATTGTCACACAGAAATAAATATATTCTCAAACCATCAGTACTATCAATAAAAAGATCACTAACTATACCAAACATTTGGAAAGACACATGCTTTCAAATAACTCTAAACATTATATTCATTTTCACTAGCTAGAGGTCAGATCTCTTTATAATATACTTATTCATTTGTTCAATCTGATATTGATGTTTCTTGAATGTTGCATAAGCTGAATTGCATTTCTGTGCTGCTTGCAATAATGTGATATTGTGAAAGTTAGCAGGCATCTTATTAAAGATGTAACAAGATGCATTTTTTTCCTGAATGTAATACAGAGCAATTTATGCATAGATTATTTTTAAATATGGGAAAAAATATGATTTCATGAAGACATCTCTTGTTGTTCAGGACAAATTTAATTTCAGTAAAATTCTCATTTCTTGAATATATTTGACATGCTTCCTATTTGCTTGTTCTTATCTACTGCTTTGAGAGATTAGTTTTTGATTAAATTGATCCCTCTCAATAAAATCTGAGATCACATGGAGGAAAACGAGGAGAGTAAGAAATAACTGGTTACTTTTCCAAAATACTGATGAAACACAAGGTAATTAATCAATTACCTGGGAAAATGTGAAACTGTGGACTTGATCTTCCAGCTATGCATAGATCTTGCCAGAACTGATACATCCTTTACAGCTGTCTTGACAGAGCCATGATAACGGCTTTGTTGTTCCTTGTTTAGAGCAAAGCATTGAACACAGGTCTTACACTCATTGGGGCATTGACAAAAGCAAAATACTGTGAGCGGAGGTCAAAAGAGAGGGTAACATTTCAGACCCCACTAGTTGCATATTTACCAAAGTTGTATCATTTTACTCTTCATTCAATTCCTGGTTTGTGTTGGCAACACCTGGCTCCCTCTCTGAGAAAACTGGTCTTTTGTAGTTAACAGTTTCCACACACTGCTTGCATACCGACATGAAACTGAAGGATTTTATTTTTTCCAAGACAACTAGGAATTGGACAAAACATTTAATTTGGAGAGACCTGGCGTTAATTAGGCTGGCTCAAGGTTTGAGTCAATTAATCTATCTGCTAAAAAGTTTCCTTTATAGTCAATGAAGGTGAAAAAATAAATAAAAGACTCCACAGGAAGACTCCTTCCATACTGAGAAAGGTCTGTCTGACAGGTAAGATGAACAGCCCTCCAGGGGTGCCTCGTTACCTCCGTTGGCAATGGAAAGATCTATCATGGCTTGCTGAGACTAGATGTTAACTTTTAGACACTTAACTTTCAGTGAGAGGAAGATCTTAAGAGCTTCTGCGTCTCTCAGGCAGCTGATTGGTTGATTAAGTACCTAATTATCTTTGAAGTTCTGCTTCTTGGGTCTTGGAGTTTCTACAGATAAAATGTTTCTGGAAAAAATTGTTTTCAGGTACTGCATAAAGTACTGTTTTCCACCAATTCATAAACTTATTAGCATGCATGAATAATTAACTTTTCATGCTGCTTTTCTTATCTAAGAACTGCCTATGACTTGGTGTTGTTGACTTAAAAACTAAACAAACCATATACACCTTTTGTCTTGATGTATATGCATAAACACTATATACAATAGTAGCAGCAGAAATCACATTACCTCAGGAATCTGATTCTAAACCCAGAGTATTTTGCCATTGATTCCAAGAGAACCCTTCAAGCTCTGCCTAATGGCAGATACTGGGGCTTTTTTGGCTGGATCTAAAATCTACTGTAGAGAACCAAGGTCTTAACATGGGATATTACGCATTCTGTTTGGAGTATGAGACAAACTAAAGAGATACTGTTGATATCTACCTGGCTTTCTCTACAGCTTTGTACTTTTTGATACTACCAAGAGCAAGATCATTTTTACTGCCTGCATGGTTTGTATGTATTGATAAAGTACAGTTTCTGCGATGACATAATATGGTCTTTTTCTGAGAAGAGACAGACAGGCAACCTTAATCTTTCCCTAAAATTACATATCCCACAGTTTCTGTAATTCAGCATGCATCAGAACTGCATGTCTAATAGCATAACTCTGTCTCAAACACTAAAGAAGATCCTCCTTTTCTGGCAGTAGTCTATAATTAGAAGTGTCCATGTTCCCAGAAAGAATTTTTACAATCAACTTGTTCCTGGCAAAGGCCAATTGGCAAATGTGAGTGAACAGAGTAGAGTAGAATAGAGTAGAATATTTCAGTTGGAAGGGACCTACAACAATCATCTAGTCCAACTGCCTGACCACTCCAGGGCTGACCAAAAGTTAAAGCATGTTGTTAAAGGCATTGTCCAAATGCCTCTTAAACACTGACAGGCTTGGGGCATCCACCACCTCTCTAGGAAGCCTGTTCCAGTGTTTGACCACCCTCTCGGTAAAGAAATGCTTCCTAATGTCCAGTCTAAACCTCCCCTGACACATCTTTGAACCATTCCTATGCGTCCTCTCACTGGATCCCAGGGAGAAGAGATCAGCACCTCCCTCTCCACCTCCCCTCCTCAGGAAGCTGTAGTGAGCGATGAAGTTGCCTCTCAGCTTCCTTTTCTCTAAACTAGACAAGCCCAAAGTCCTTAGCAGCTCTTCACAGGACATGCCTTCCAGCTCTTTCACCAGCTTTGTTGCCCTCCTCTGGATGCATTCAAGTACCTTCACATTCTTATTAAATTGTGAGGCCCAGAACTGCACACAGTACTCAAGGTGAGGTCACACCAACACTAAATACAGCCAGATAGTCACCTCCTTTTACTGGCTGGTTATATTGTGTTTAAGGCACCCCAGAATGCTGCTGCAGATCTCCACAGACTCCCAAGACCTCTGGTAGATGATTGAGAGGGGTTCTGCTCTAACTTCTGCTAGCTACTTCAGTACTCTGGGATGAATCGCATCATGGACTTATGAACTTTTAAATGATACAACCGGTCCCTTACAATTTCAGTGTCCACAAATGAAAAATCACTGTTGCTGTAGTCATGGTCCCCCAGCTCAGAGGACTGAGCAGCCCACAGTCTATCAGTATTATTAAAGACTGAGGCAAAAAAAGCATAGAATGCTTTAAGGACAGCCTGAAAACATATCTTAAAGCTTACCATATCTCCTTGATCAGCCAGGAGGGGCAACAGGGAAGATAAAGAATAATAAAAGAGAATCAGCTTCCTCTTTTTATTCACCATTGTGCTGATTTTGGCTGGGATAGAGTTAATTTTCTTCATAGCAGCTAGTATGGGGCTATGTTTTGGATTTGTGCTGAAAACAGTGTTGATAATACACAGGGATGTTTTTGTTACTGCTGAGCAGGTCTTACACAGAGTCAAGGCCTTTGCTGCTTCTCACCCCACCCCGCCAGCGAGTAGGCTGGGGTGCACAAGAAGTTGGGAGGGGACACAGCTGGGACAGCTGACCCCAACTGACCAAAGGGATATGCCATACCATCTGATGTCATGCTCAGCAATATAAAGCTGGGGGACGAAGAAGGAAGGGGGGAACGTTCGGAGTGATGGCATTTGTCTTCCCAAGTAACCATTCATTATGTGTGATGGAGCCCTGCTTTCCTGGAGATGGGAAGTAGTGAATGAATTCCTTGTTTTGCTTTGCTTGCGTGCGCGGCTTTTGCTTTACTTATTAAATTGTCTTTATCTCAACCCATGAGTTTTCTCACTTTTACTCTTCCGATTCTCTGCCCCATCCCACCGGGGGGGAGTGAGTGAGTGGCTGTGTGGGGCTTAGTTGCCAGCTGGGGTTAAACCACAACAACCATACAGATGTATGCTACATTTTTTAGCATGAATTAGTATTTATAAACTATTTATTTGTCTGTTGGATTCTAAGAAGGTATTTATTATAACGTATTTATAATCTAAATTTATGAACAGTTATGTTGAATGTTGAACTCCTCTGTGCTTCATCAGGAAACCAATGACTATCTTGCAAGGTGTTCAGGAAAGATAAAAATCCTTGAAAAGGATTAGAATCTAGGAATTGGAATTAGTACGTATTTTTCCAATTATATATAGAACTTTTGTATTGAAATCTTGTTGTAATAATAACTGCAAGGGAGACAATGCTCTAGCATTCACATTTATACCAAATTCTAACACTGATTATAGATTACCTAGGCATTACCCTTGCATTACATCCTGCAGCATATGTTGCCGTGTTAATACAGAAAAAAATAATTGCTAGACTTCTCAAACATTTTACAAAATATCTTACCTTAAAATGAGAATATTGTTTGCCAAATACTAATGTTTCTTGTTCTGCCTGAAAAGCTGCATTTTTAGTAGTTTTCTTCACTCAAAAGGCAACTTGTTTTCATTTGATTTGCCTCCACTAATCTATTGCTGCTAGAGATTATTTTTTGATTGATTGCTTCCTCACACTCAAATGTAAGTTATCATGGGACAAAGCTTCCACAGCAAGTAAAGAACATTTTATGTAGCCCTTCTTAATTAAAAGAGAACTATTAATTGGGTATACCACGTTTGGGAAGTTTTGTGACTGTAATAGAAACAATAGAGAGATCTTTATCTCAGCTCATGGGTTTCGAGGTTATAACCATCTTCGTCAGTGAATGATGCAAATCCCCCTGTATTAGAACCAGAAAGGACTGGTTGAAAGATTATTTTTTTCTTCAACTTATACCGCACAAGCCCTGCTATAAGTGGAGGTATTCAAGTATTTGGAGAAGGGAATACAGTTAGGGAATGTTGTCTGAAAATATAAGAGACAGTAAAAAGAAAAAAAAATAAGGAAAGATATCTTTTTTGTCTTTTATTTAGAAAAACTTATCTGCAGCAATACAAGACAGTTGTTCTAGGGGAAATACCAGGTGTGCAGGAGAAGGGAGAGGCCACTGACATTAGTTCACAATCCTGTGTAGGGAGGCTTATGTTCTTCTATATATTCACTATTTGGCATTTATTCGTTTTACTCTTTGGCAACAATCTCCCTTTCCTGCCAGGGAAGTCCAGGCTCTGAATGAGCTGTTTGCAATCTGCTGTCCTGCACTGGGACCTTGTTGGAGACCCAATGGAACTGACCTCCTGAAATTAGTTTTTAAAATTCAGATCTGATGCCCTGGGAAAGTGAGCTACAAATTTTCTGGGCAAAGCAAACTATCACATTAGTACTACCTGGCCCAGCATAAGGTCCTACGTCGTTTCTGCATAGAGTCTCCTCTTCTGTTTAGCTGGAGGCTCTGTGCACTGTCAGTCTCTATAACAAATAGGGGAACACAACGTGGCTCCAAGTCTCCTTTAGGATCTGTCCTTTGGCTCGCTAGAAACAATCGATCAGCCCCCTCAGGAAATACACTGAGTTCATCCAGCCTATTTTAATAGCATGAGTTGTGATCTGCTAGTCTGTATCTCAGCTGAAGCTATTGGACAAGAAACCACTTTCCAAATAACTTGGAGTGAGACCCAATGTTAGTATATTTTATTCAACTCTAATAACTAAAAGTCTTTTGGGTTTAAAAAATGCTAATAATTCTCAAGTTAAATGTATAAAACATACATGTAATCCTTTCACAGCCCAGATACTAGATTGTCTTCTCTTTTCTTCTTATAGATGGAAGAATTACTACTGTAAGGCCTAATTCTTCCCAGTTTTTATGCATGTTTACAGTGTGTTTGGAAGGGAATATATTTCCAACCATCAGCCTAGTTCTTCTCCTCCTTTCTTTTCCATTCCCACTCCTTTTTTTCAGTGTTATAAAATAGGGACTCAAAAAAACCAGAGCTATTGCAACCTGATATGTACAAGGGCTGTGAAAGGTTTTTTGCTTATTCTTCTAGGGCTGGCACTGCAAAAAGATATGGATGAACAGAGAATCATATCAGTGTTTCATCTGTGCAGCTCAAGAACCGCAGGAAGAATACAAGAGCAAACGACCTCACAAAAATATGGTAATGAATGCACTGCCTCCACTTTAGCTGTCAGCTTTCTGATCTTCCAAGGCAGAAACCTCCAAACACTCCTTTCAATAATGCAGAGGGAATGAAAACTCAATACAACCCACAGGTAAACAACTTTTCTTACCTCTCCTGTCAGATTTTATTTTCAGCAGGTGGGCTCTCAGTATCTGGGTTACAAGGGTAAGTTTAATTGTTTGTTCTGGGAGAAAAAATATGACAAGGAGTGTATTTTTAAAGTGAGACTTACATGGATCATATTTTCTTGGGACCCTGCCTAAACAATAAAGCTTTTGGGGTTAATCTAAACTGGCCTTTAGCCTTCCAAAGGACTTGTAATATCAACTTTTTGTTGTTGTTTGTTTCACCCGTTAAGGACCCACAGACCTGTCTTTTTCCAAGGGAATTAAATGTAGCTTTAAATTTGAAATTATGAAATTACGTTTTTCCCCTCAGCAGCATTGCTCATTTTTGTCTGGTGATTAATTTTGCAGTGCTTGTCAGAGTGACTTGTTTTAAGACATTGAATGCCCTGTCCAAGCAACCCGAAAGAATTGACTGAGATTATAATAATTCTCTTGGTAAAAGATTGATGCACAAACTCTCAAGGCAATTAGAAACTCAGTTTTGTCAATCTAATGTTTAATTCCTTCTCATGTTTTGTTAATAAACAAGAGCCAGAAATATGAGGAGAGAAACTGCAGCACTTTTTATTATTCCACAGGCACACAGCCTACTTGGTCTAGCAGAAATGACTTATTCACTCTGAAATATTTAGTGTCAAGCCTTATGTTATGTCTGTCTCTCAGATACCTCATTTGGAGAACAAACAGATCTAGCACTTACTCTGCTTCTGATCCGCGATTTCTGGGTAGTTTATAACACTTACGAGTTTGCAGAAAATTACAGGTGGGACCCAGTCACCTTCCACAGGTCTCTAATATTAATGTAAGCTTTTAGTGCCTAGTAAAATAGTCCGCCTGAAAGAATTGTTTAAAGTCTTTTTACTGTTGGTCGAGAGATATGCTTGTCTTTGAAAGCTTTCAGAGTAGCTGTTTACCTGCTCAAGTTGAACTTTCTAGGTTAATGAGGAAATTTTACTGTTATAAGACTTCAAAGACATCTCCAAAGCCTGTCTCCATTTATGCTTTCCTGTTACCTGGTCTGGCTTCAGAAACAATTCATATTTCCCCTTCCAAGTATCTCCTTTCAAGTCTCAAATCTCTTGTAAGTGTGGCACAACACAAGAGAGTTTGTTAACTCTGCTTGGCCAAGGAAAAATTCATGAACCTCTTCACAGCCAACCGTTCTCCTGTAAATATCACAACATGATTTTTATCATCACTGAAACATTAATTTAAAACATGGTCACTCGTAAATTTAGAATTCCACAAAGCATCCACCAAAAAATATACAAATAGGTGGTGTTTAGAAATCCCTTTCAATTCCATAAACTACCAGTCACTAGAGCCATTTACTTCCCAATATGGGCTAAATCTTAGTAATGCCACTAATTTATTTTGCAAAGAAAAAAAGCTGTTATCTTTATATCTCATAGCCATCTTTACTCAGTTCTTGCTTAAAAAAACACCCAAACCAACAAAACACTATAAAAATGAAAAGCAGTAAATAAAATCATTTCAGCTAAGCAAGTCTAAGCCACATCATTTGGGAACTTTCTGTAGGAGGAGGATGGACATTTCTAGAGGGAGATTAAATAGGTAGCTAAGGCAAATGGCATGAATCTCGCTTCAGAGCTACATCCATTTCTCCACGTTCTATAGGAAAGGACTTATTATCCTAGAAAAATAATTCTTAGACAGAGTTTTTAAGTGAGAGGAGTCCTTCCCAACCTCTCTAAAATCTCTAGGATGTGTATTTTCTTTCTCATAATATGAAATCCAAAGCCAGCTTCTTTTCTTCTATGGTATAAGGTGTCTAGAATACTACTGCTTCTACATGTTGTAGTACATAAGCTAAGCTAACAGGTATTGTGTCAAAAGTGCCAACAGCTTTATTCTTTCTTTACAGGAAAATAGTACAAAGATGAGCATGGAAAAGAATTTAGAACTTCAAACACTTGAGTATGATTTGCTGATGCTGTCTTAAAACAAAAAATTACAAAAATGTTTTCTTAATTAGGGATACTAGTTACTAACATTTTTATTTTCAATCAACAATTACTTATAATACAAATAGAGTACTTAAATGTTAAAATCAAGTAACTGGATATGAAAATACAAGGAAGAGAAAGTATTAGAGTTAGAACCTGCAGGTTTAGCCACACGATCCCAGCTAAACCCTGAAGACAGTTGAAGAAATGCATGTCATGTCCCATTAATGAGAATGGACATATAAGAATATTATTTTCATTAGTATCTTCGAAAAATGTCTTTTAATAGTTAAACTCTCTTCCAATTTGCATACGAAGCTGATACTTCAGTCTGAGAGCTTGCCAATATTTTGATTAGCCGCTGCCACATTTCAGCATGAAAAGCTTTTTCCTTATTGACTGAGCAAAGTCATCTAATGCAAAACATAATCACATCCTAAGTGGTAGAGGTCTTCCTTCCAGTGTGTGCTGGATTTATTTAGGCAAGTCATTTGCTCTATCTTTTTAATAGCACTTGGAAGGCAAAGGATAGCTGTTGATGTTTTGCCAGCCTTTCAGTTCCTTCATGTTAACAATCTCTCATAAATTGGAAGGTTCACATTCCTTTTTACTATTTTATGCTTTAGCATAAAATCTTTTTGATATCTTGATTTACACCATGTGTAAAACTTATGGTTGCAGAGATATTAGCAATATTCCATGAATATCTATCTTTCTCAGGTTTATAGACTCTTTGAAAAGAGGTTTTTAAAGCTTCATTTTGAGACCAGTATATACATTTATTTTTAATAACGGTTTCTCATTCCATTTCTGTGTTAGATTTTGCCTTAGGAATATTTAAATAATAGTAAGGTATTTCAAGAGAGGTAAATGATTGTAGAAAAAAGAAAAAGCATGGTTTGACTGAAAACTGTATTTTTATTGAAGAAATAATTTTATACATTAGGTATTCCACTTCAATAATTTTGAACTTTTTATCAGTTTGAAAATTATAAAAAAATATTTCAAAGTTTGCTATGAATTTCCTTTTCTTTTTTTTTTTAAACTTTTCCATCCCTTGTTTAGGAGAAAATAAAGATAAGAAAAAAAGACCAAAACGGAATTGGGAAAACAGGGATCCAAGAAGGATTCTCCCAAACCACAAACCAAACATATTGTGTTATTTCTGTTTCAGTTTTAAAGCTGATATATGAAAATTAAAATTTAACCAATATTTTCAAAAATATTTTTGAAGTAGTGAATTTCAGAGAGAAATAGGAGGGGATTCCAGTATTGACTTGTTATAGCTTTTATTTACTTTGGTTTCCTTCCTTGGAAGATCTTATTGGCATAAAATCCTTTCTACTGCAGGTTTAAACCTCTTCCTCTGAAAAAAATATGGTTTCTGAAGAAGACCTCAAAGAAAGTATTAGCAGTTTTACATCTGTATTCATGTTTCCTTGCAATATCTTTCTAAGGACAAAATGTTGGCACTGGTATGCTTTCCTAGAATATATCAATGATAAATTTTTGCCACATTTTAAAATACGGGCATCTTTCCACAATCCTATCACACAGTTAATTTCTTTCCATTTATTTGACCCAGTGTTAGTTACAAGTAAACTTTAACAAATGAGGAAGAAGCGCTACATGCTTTCTAGCTTCTTACCTGGTCATTAAGCACATCTTGGAAAAAGTGGTTGATAAGGTTCAAATTAGAAATGAAATGCCCTGAGAGGAATAAGCTTTTTAACCTCATCATCACAACAGATCATTGTGACTTTTTTGAGCCACCACAACCCAATTTACATTAAATAAATCTGTCCTCCACTTATTCATTGTTCCCTTTCTAGAGACCTTGAGCTGATAGCTGCTGGAGTTGTATATACCATTTCAGATACCCTTTAAAACAGGCTGGGCATTCTGCATCCTAGTCACTCCATAAACTGTTATGGTAAATATTTAAATATATACAGTACTTGTTTATATAAGACATAATGACTTTAATTTGGGCTAATTAGATATGCCTGACTGAATGTACGTTAATAATTTACTTTTCGTCAATTTGTTCCAGTGCCTAGAGGGCTCTGAGAACATAAAAAAAAAAAAAAAAAAAAAAAATTCCCAAAATGTTAAACAGGAAAACAACTCAATTTCTTTGAACAATGCATGCTAGTTCAAAATAAAAAAAAATCATAGTAGATTCATCTAGACATAGATTCAAAAAGCAGAGAACCAAGTAATTTGAGATCAGGCCTCTAGGCAAATTGTAGGTGAACTACAGAAGAAAGAGGGAATAAATGTGTATTACCTTTTTATATAACACTGAGTTGGATTTGACCCAGAGTTTTTTGACCAAAGGCTTTTCTGCTTTCTGGTGAGCTTGACATATACAAAAGGAGTAGCTCAAAGACTTTCTCAAACACTTACTTGAAAAGAAAAATTATTAATCTTCATTTCAATTAAAGATTTTCCATCCTGCAGTATGTATTGCTGATCTCATTAATTTTGCCATTCTGAATAAGCCACACTAGAAACTTTGAAATATATTTTTAGACAGAAACCCTTCATGTTAGTATCAATGTGGACTAAAAATTTCAAATAAAAGATCACGTACTTCCTTACAAAAATTCTTTGCTACTCAGACATAACAATCTTTTGTACCAAACTATGCATCTAAAATGAGGATGCTTTCAGAGACTGCTGATCAAAGTCTAATTTTCCAATAGGCATGAAAGGACACCAGCAGATATTTGAATAATGATGTCATTGTTTTCTTCCTTGCCAAGTCTTGTGGGGTTTAGGTCCCCATGAAGCCGCCTGAAAGCATGATTCAGCAGCCCATACACAGTTGCGTTCTGTCACTTGCTCTGCATCTGGTAGCTCACCTGGCTCCACCTGATTTCCCACGTCTTGTGTCATATATGCCAGTCCCATCCAGATAGCTCTCACATCCTAGGGCATTTCATGTGACATTACAGATGTGTGTGTGGACAACTAGAAAAAGACGTCAGCATTCACAAGTGATCAGTCAATGGTCAATACAGCTAATGCGGTCAGCGAGTATTTCAGCCAAAGAGCTGCAGGAGACTCAATTCAACAGCTGTAACACATTCACCTCCCTGAGGCTGGATGTGTGGAGGGCCTGAATCCTACTGGGAGGCTGCTGAAGGCCCAGAGAGATGCTGTCAAATATTTACAACGGCATTAAGCTCCTATGTTGAAGTAGGGAGTTTAGTTTAACACAGCTAAACAGAGGTGTCTAAATGTCAGTGTTTACACAAGTCCGAGTGTCTGGAGAGGAGGCTGGTTCCACATGAAGGCACCGAGGGCCATTTCAGGTGCTCCAGAGCCCCTGAGACAGCCTGTGGGTTAACAGATCTCTCTCCTCAGCAAGCTTGACTCTAATATCGTCCATCGTCCATCTAAAAAAAGTAATGAGATTTATCATACCTGCTCCTAGTCCTCCTTTTGTAGCCACTAGAAGAGTACCTAAGAGTACTGTACATTTAAGACCAGTGAGAAACTTGTTCCCATGTAACGCAGAAGACTTACGTCTGTGTATTGCTGATCAGACACTGCACAAAGCTGGCTCCTTGACTATGAATAACTGCTGAAGAAATTGAGCACTGAGGCAACAGGTTATTAAGGAAACTGTCTTATTCTTGTTAGCTTACCCCTAACCTGTTCATTATCGGACATTTCCCAGCCCCAGCATTAGAATATATAACTAGAGTTCAACAGGTTTGAGTTTGTCACAAAAGTGAATTTTGGCATGTTTTATGAGACATATGGAGAGAACTGAGTCAACTATGAAAATGTTACATCACTGACTACAATTGCTAGTTTTTCTTGTCCTTTTAATACAAACCTGCTTTGCAGAAGCACCTCCAGCCTTGACTATCCCAATTTCACGTTAGAGCAAGTAAAACCACCCCACAAGTAAAACCACCCGGCAACCCACCTGGGACTTCTGTCCTTCCTTGACGTGTAAATCTGATGCCTTTTTGCACCTTTAGTCAGCTCAAAGGCTCTCCATCTCCTCTTCACTGATGTGAGGGAAAGAATAACAATGTGAGGCCCTGCCTTCATGCAGTCCTCAGCTCCCATGTAGGAGTGGGATATATCTGCTTTTTCCTGATGCAGCAAGGCCAAAAGGTTTAAGGGTGGGTCTGGTGCAGATTGGTTGGAGCAGACTGACTATTCATACAGTTCTCATGATTAACTTCAGTGGCCTTTGGAGTACCTCTGGTTTTTTTTTTCAAAGTGTTTTGCTAAGATATATAAAAGGAGCAACCTCTCTCCAGTGTCCACTGAGGGACTCAGTTTTACTGTCATGCCATAAACTGACAAGCTACACAACCCACCAAAGTATAAAGCATTATGCACAGCATGCTTTGCATCACTGAATTTTGTCCCTCTCCATCCTTCCTTTCTACCCCATTGCTCGCTGTTCCCCAGAAAGGAACAAATTAGTTGCTCTTCAACCAAGGACCATGGAAAAATTATTTTAATAGCACCAATAAAGTGCCTGGTTTTACACTACAAAATAGTTGTCTCAGATTTATTTTCAGGGTTTTTTTTTCAAAGCTAAATGTCTTTATGAAAAATTTCATGTGTTTTCAGCATATGAAGTATTTATTTTTCCTCCATGATACTTTTCCCTTTCTTTTAATTTCATGGTACAGTACTATTTTCAGAAACTGTGTACTTTCATAAAATGGTTATAAAATGGAAAAAAATTACAGGAAAATGGGATTTTCCCTGTAAAAACACAACTTATTGGGCCAAAGCCAGGGAAGTACCTCTTAATATTGCAAAATATAAATGAGTAGGCTCTAGAAAGCCAAGTTTCAATGCAGCTATCAACATCTGCAGGGATATACCACCTGACACTGCATCAGCATTATTAAAGCAACATGAAGTAACAAAAAATATCTGGTTGTCTGTATTACGATGAGTTGCAGAAGATGGTAATCACGGTGTGGGGGGGTCTCTGTTGGATTTAGATCTTGGGCTCCATGAAGCATGCTGACAAATGTCTAAGTATCTCTATAGCGACTCTACAGAGCCCAGCAGGATTCATAAACTTCACTACAGGGTGATCAACTGTTTTTAGCAGACAGAATGAAAATTCAATGTGACCGTGGGCAGCTCTAAGTTATGCAATCTTCACTTTATCCCAGATGTTGCTAGAGGAATTTCTCTTTTGTTTAATATCAACAACATTTTTCCCTTGACTTCACTCACTGTAGTCACATGTAATCATGTCAACATTAAAACACAGATGCCCAAACTACCTTTCGTATTCATCCACAGTAGCCAAGGATTAACAAAATGGTAATAATAAAATAAATAAATAAGACTGAAGAGTATCTCTATAATAAATCAAACCTTTTTACAGGATATTATTCAATAAATGGCACGGGAGTAATATGTGTAACCTACGTTATCCTTCATATACTTCAAAACCCTATGTTGCCTGTACTGGCAAAAAGCAAAGAAAATATTGATGTATTACAAAGCGCCATTACAGGCTATAGCTGGCCAGAAAGCAGGACTACCTGTCCAGTCCAAATCAGACTGAAATAAAAATTTATGAAATTTCACAAAAAAGTAGTTCCAGCTCTTCTGAAAGGAAACGTAATCCCAGGGCTCTCTGCAGCTGCTCCATGAAATTTATATTCTTGGTAGTTTCACCAAATAGCCTCTTGGAATCCCAGGCTCTATAGCTGTAGGAAAAGCAAAGAGACCAAATGAGCTGGTGCAGCTCATATAGCTGCCCTAACCTGTGACACTACCACAAGCAAGTTTGCCGCTATGTGCAATGTGCCATTGCTGTCCTGATTCAATGTCATGATGCTTGCTTAGCATATGAACCTGTTTTTCGCAGTAAACTCTTTCTCGTAGTTCATTTTGCTAGCAGGAGTAATAAATCACTTTGTATAATATAAAGTTATTTACCTGGGTTTTCTACCTATTCCTAAATAATATTTTTTAAATCGGTCATCTATTACATTTGCTTATTTGATTTATTTATTATAAGCCATGGAGAATGGTCAGCTTGTTCATTGTTTGTAGCAAAAGAATTATTTTCTTTCATTTTAGCCCAATCATAACTTCTGCCTGAAATTTTATTTTGTGCATGTGTTCTCATTAATATTCAAAAAGGCTGTTCACTGCAGGCAACCTTTAAAACCTGTATAATTGCAGTTTTTCTCACAATATTCTACAGAACAAAGATAATTACAGAAAAAATCAGACCTTCATACATTGTCACCATTTATCACTCTTAAATTCTCTTTATTTCTGAAGTGAAGGAAATGTAAATCAAACTTAAGGCACAGTGTTGGCAAATGCTGCCAGTCTTCGGTTCCTCATAACTCAGCACCCTGTGGTTTGAGAGAAAAATGGCTGCTACATACCAAAAGTATGAGGAGGTCCCTGTGTCCCTATGCTATTACCATAACTCTGCATTGCAGAGTCTTTTTTTGGACTCTGGTTTAATTAATAAAATTATGCGAAGTTCTGGAGGACAGTTGGAGGAAGCAGAAACCCTTTCCCACCCACCAGTTTTGATCCACTTCTGCAAGTGACCTCTGATGGAGCTGCAATGCAGTCACTAAGCTACAGTGGTTTGTTTTTGCTCTTCTGGCATCAAGCTTTTCCTGGCTTGGCTTTCTGTTGACTCCAAGCCATCAGAACCTGGGTGAAGCCCCCTTTCCCCAGCCTCCCTGCCCTTTCTGCACCCTGATGGATGGGACATTCTGCCAGGAAGCAGAGGACATGGGCTTGAGTCTTCTCAAGCTGGGAACACAGACGTGGTCTCTCGTCTTTGTGTTGTGGCGGCACCATCGCCATCTCTTGTGTGGCTTTATGCACCTTCATTGTTTTTTGGCAGTTTGTCACATAACCTTTGATAGTTTTGCATGGCCCTTCTGAGACATTATCTCTTTCTGTGTGCTGTATATGAAGCATAGGTAGCTATGTGACATGTAGGTATGAAATCCACAGTGGGAACAAAAACCTGGATTAATCTACCCAGTGTTACACTCTTGTATGAGAAACCTTAATTAACATCCTAAATTAGGATGATCCTATACTTATGCTGCAGTCAGAGAAGCAGGCTGGTAATATCCAGAAGTCAGCTGAAATGTTTCCTCTTTTCCCATTGAGTTTAGGGGTAACCTATAAGAAATTATGATACTTATTTAGGCACTATTTTAAAAAGTGTAAAGTTAGACCGGATGGAACCAGGCCCTGATGCTTGGAAGTTAATCATCAAGTCTAATTTTAAAGACTTAAGCCATTGGTTTCTGCACTACACTACTTCCAAACTGTAGAGTATCTTTCTCTTACAGATTTTCTCAAAATATTAGCAAGCTGAAGAGACTACCATACTGTTCTGCAAATGTCCTTGTCGTAGTTTAACCCCAGTCAGCAACTCAGCACCACACAGCCGCTTCCCCCTCCCCCTCCCAGTGGGGTGAGGAGGAGGAAAGGGAAAAAAAAAGTAAAACTCGTGGGTTGAGATAAGAACAGTTTAATAACTAAAGTAAAATATAATACTAACAACAGTAATGAAAAGGAATATAACAAAAAAAAAAAAAAAGGAAGGGGGGAAGAAAAAAAAACAGTGATGCACAATGCAATTGCTCACCACCCACTGACCGATGCCCAGTTAGTTCCCGAGCCGCAATCCGCGCCTCCTGGCCAACTCCCCGCTGTTTATATACTGGGCATGACGTTCCATGGTATGGAATACCCCTTTGGCTAGTTCAGGTCAGCTGCCCCGGCTCTGCTCCCTCCCAACTTCTTGCACACCTGCTTGCTGGCAGAGCATGGGAAACTGAAACGTCCTTGGCTTAAGATAAGTGCTACTTAGCAACAACTAAAACATCAGCATGTTATCAACACTATTCTCACACTAAATCCAAAACACAGCACTGTACCAGCTACTAAGAAGTGAGTTAACTCTGTCCCAGCTGAAACCAGGACAGTCCTGAAGCCATTTTTCCTCCTTGCTACTCCCTGCTGTGATTCCAGGTCCCAATGTCTTTACAGATTGGTACAGCATTTCATAATCAGAGTTGCATGTAGCTCTTTCCACATTGAAAAGGTGCCAATGAATGTGTCCACCATACGAATGTGTCTGCCATTGTTCAGTGCTCTTGAAAACCTGGGCAAGTGAGCATGCCTTGTCAGCAACCTGGAGAATCAAAGCCAGCTTGAATGAAAGATTGCTCATTGGCTCATCTAGCTCCTGACTCGCTTCACTGAAGGCAAAATGTTGGGTACTGCGTTATTTTAGGACATAAGCAGTACTCAAAACATTGGATTTTCATTTTGCTTAGTTGCTATTTTTCCTGGAGACAATCTTTCTGTATTGGATGGTGGGGTTTTTTTTGGACAATGAATCATACTTAGTCTTTCTGGAGCTCAACAGATGCTCAAATATAGCCAAGAGATTTTTCAGTATTCACTCGTCCAATCATGGCATGTTTGTAACTATTTCATCCGAAAGGACAATAAATGCTGCAACTCAGGCATTACCGGATTCTATTGTTCTATCTAGTTCCTTCCACATGTAAAATGTGCGTAATGTGTCTCCAGGTTAGGTTTGGATGTCGACTTTGGTAATGACTTAAGGATTAGACAGTGCTATGTGAATAGTAAGTATTTTCACGTCTCCATGGTCGGTAAAGAACTTCACAGTTTTGATGGTGGAAAAAGGATGGAACCTGTCCCTCTTGCTTGAGAAATCATAAAGGTCTCCAGCTTTCAAAGATCAAAACCCAATACTCATTGAACATTTCCCACTGTAGCATAATAACAGTAGGATAGAATTAAAAGGTCCTACAGGGATGCATGTATATTTCTGAATCTTGATTGAAAGCAGGTTAGCTGGTTGATTGGCCTTCTGCTGTTTTTCCTTGGCCATCATGGAAACATCTCCCCACAGGCACCTACTTCACTGACCAGCTTTCCAGACCTTTGGGAATGAAACAGTGTGCAGGAACTCACCCAGGAGTTTCCTGGCACATCAAACATTCACCTCTCCAGGCTGCCTGCCTTTTTAAGTATCTGAAGGTTGGGGAGCTGGCAGACAAATTCAAGCTAAAAAAATTAAATGACATTTTCAGAACTGGAATCCTCTTTATGTCCTTTTTTTTTCTTTTTTTCTTTTTTTTCGTTTAATCTGACCTTTTGCCCCAATCTGGAGGACATAGGTCATTAAAAATAAAATCCATTTATTCTGAAGAATAGAAATTCTGTATTACAGCAAACTCTAGCAATCCATGCTAAAGTACAACGATATATTAAGGGGCAGTACTGTAGCATCCTTGTCAAGGATAAAGTAAATACTTAAAAAACTCCTTACTAAACTCTTAAGTAGTTCTCTAAAAAATTTCTATCCACTACTAGGCAATGATGCCTATTGTCAAATTCTTAACAATATCATAAATACAACTTCGTCATTTACAGCTTTGGATTTATATACCCCTGACACTGTGAAATATTTTTATGGGGTTTGGAACTAATATCAAAAGGAAAAAAAATAATATATGCTATATAGGATCCTGTGTATGTGGAGTCTCAATAAACACTCATAGCTTGCCTGAAAATAGCTAGGGTCCTATACATTAAAAATATTGAAAATTACTCATACGTTTGGATAAAACCGTCATTCTTTTAGCTTTCTAATATCAGTTACTGTGAGAATATTTTAAAAGTTACATAAAAAACAATAAATGCTATGAGAAATGAACACCAGGGCAAAGTATTGAAGTGAGTACTCTGTCCTTACAGATCATTCTTTGTGCACTGAAAGCGTTTCAAGATGTTCAGCCCCTTTTCTTATCTGGCATAAATTCAGTTTCAAAGCAAGTTGAAATATCTAGTTGAAGATAGAGTGAAAGACTGTTTCTGCTCACCGTAACTTCAGTCCCTATCTCGCCTGAATTCATGACAGACTTTTCAGAATATACTTTGACAGTAGTATAGATTGTCTGAATAGGTCATCACAGACAGGCATGAAGAAAGAATTTAGAAAACTGTTTCTCATAAAATTAATCAGTTTGAGAAAGTTAATAATAGTTTAACTATTGACAAAAGAACACTGATCAAAGAACACCATGAAATCAATCAGTTATTTTTAAAAGGTAGCACAGAGACAGGCATATTAAGTAAAATAACATTAGACAGTAAATCACGTTAACATCAAAGATGCCATCTGAGACTAAAAGAGCAATGACATTAGAAATAATAACATAGCAAATATGTTATAAGGAGCTGCAGATGTTGATGGTGATAGCTTTGCACTTCTGTAGTACCTTTCATCCAGGGATCTTAATGTATCTAAAAAAACCCACACTGCTCTACCTAGTTTGTAGATGAAAGTGGGATTCAAGTTAGGAGCTGGATATCTTGCCTCTCAGATAAAGACAAGACAAAGATAAAACTGCAAGGGTTGGATTTATTGCATCCAACTTTAACTCTAAAAATAGGCCTCTACTTTAAGTCATCTAGGTCCTTTCTACAGCTAATGTAGGCAAATAGGAACAAGAAGATGGTTCATCTTACTTGTCTGACAAACCTAATTTAAGATGTAGTTACAATTTCTGAAGAATGGCACTTTCAAAATGTTTATTTACTGTATGATAAGAAGCTGCAGTCCTTACCTTGGATGCTGATGTCTACATTGCAGAATCTTCAGAGTCCAAGGACATCAACCTCAAGTGCAAGAAGGCATCTAACCGGCTCAAATATGAGTCATGAGGCATGAAGTCCACCAGGAACCTTCTGAGAGACCTACACTCCTTCCTGGATCTGGCTGGCTTTAGAATTTTATACGGTAAAGCAGTGCAGAGGGAAGAATAAAAGTCCATGGTCTGATGGTTTTTAATATTAAACATGGGGAAGCTTTAAGAAATGAATATGCAGTTATCATCTGAGAAAGAACAAAATGAAAACAGAACCTTTTACATTACTGATCAATATTTTGATCTATATCAGCTTACTTAACAATCTTGCTGAGATATTAAAGACTTAAAAGATAGTAACTGTTAAGAGTGCTTTGAATTTTTCATTTCCACCAAGGGGAAAATAAATATTTGTTTATAAGTGTATGTACACTGAGCTCAGGCTGCTTTGTGAAAATGAGACAATCATCTCAAATCCAAATTGTTTTCCAAATGCCTTTCACTTATATGACATAATATCACCCATTTCTTCTAGGGCATCAAGATTCTCTTTGTGCCCCCTCTACCCCCCACCTTAGATGTATATTTTTAGTAAAGATTTTTGAAATACAGGACCTAAAGGGTCATCTTTTACTCTCTTGCCTTCTTTTCCTGCAGTGACATGTTCAAATGCTATAATGAGATACATAATCTATTGTTTTATTTTATTTTTAAGATAAAGTTAGTCTTTCCATGCTCATAATTAGACTTTGGACTGGAGACTCCCCAGATATTCGCGTCTCTAACTAGACTTTTTTTCCCTCTAGATTATCTTCTTATTGCTACAGAAAAAGACCCCAACTCTGGTATGGTCAGAGTTATACCATCTCATGACTTGAACAGTTACACTAACATATTTTTCCTTACCTTCATTCAGACCGACTCTGTAAATTTAACCTTCCTACTGAAAGATTGTCTCTTTCGTAAGCTGTTGACTTAAGCATCAGAACTGTGACCAAAACATACTTCAGTTTTAAGACAGATGTTTTCCTCTGTGAATAAAGCACGAAAAAATAAACGTAACTGAAGTAAGTTCATTCTGAGTGAAAAACATAAAGAAAATAAAGACTAGTTTTCATGCTGGGATGCATGAAAATAAAGACTAGCCTTCATACTGCTCATTGCAGTGATGTGAAAGAAGAAGAAAAAAGAAAGCTACAGGAATGTAGAGCATAGAAATACTGTGACAAAGAGACTATTTTTGTATTGCAATAGGAAAAGAAAGAATGCTGTTCTACAGAGTAGAGGACCATTACAGTTCTTTATACAACCAAAAGATAAATAAACTGAATAAATGTCATGAAGATATATAAAATGACTGTCATTAAAAAGGTCTTTTTAGGCTCAGACATTTTGTCCATACTTATCTGGGAACAATCCTGAGGCTCCCAGAGACAGTGCACACCAATTTCAGTCTTTCCAAAACATCCTCTTTCCTCCTTGCCAGCAGCTGCTGGATTTATGTGTAGATCAGAATACTCACTTGCTATTTTCTTGTTACCCAGGGGAGGGAATCTAAACAAGAAGTTAAGAAAATTAATGAATATTGTCAATACTGTAGATTTTCTTGTCATAATACTCCTCTGAAAGATCAAACTGAATACACAGTGTTTGAAGAATTTTAAGCACTTCTTTAATAGGAGGCATACGTAAGGACCCAATTTCTTTTTACTAGTTAAATGTTCAGGGATGAAAAGATTCTGTTTGTTTTGTTGGGTTTTTTTTCTTATAAACTTCTTTAGCAGAAACAGAAAGCCTGGAAAGACAGTGAGAGCAGGTACAGTATTCCTCTAGGAGACGCAAAAAATTAGGTCAGAAGTGGCCATTGGGTAATACAAAAAAAGTGAGACCTTGAATGAAAAGGAGGGTTTCATTTCAAGATTTCAGGGATATAGTATATTCCTGTGTTGGGTTCGTGTAGCGGAGGAGAGGCTACAAGGGTGGCTTCTATGAGAAGCTGCTAGAAGCTTCCCTGGCTCCGACTCAGACCCACCTCTGGCCAAGGGTGAGCCAATCAGCAACAGGAAGAAGCTACTAAAGCTTCCCCAGCTCGAATTTGGACCCTCCTCTGGCCAAGGTGGAGCCTATCAGCAATGGTGGTTGCGCCTCTGTAATAGCATATTTAAGAAGGGGAAAAGACTGCTGAGAAAAGAAAAGGGTGGAGGAAGAAGAAGATGGAAGAGGAGGAGAGGAAGAAGAAGAGCTACAGTGGAGAGAGGAGTGGGATGTGAGAGAAATAAGCATGCAGACACCGAGGTCAGTGAAGAAGGAGAGGGAGGAGGTGCACTGGAGCAGAGATTCCCCTGCAGCCCGTGGAGGACCCCATGCCAGAGCAGGTGGCTGGGCCCGGAGAAGGCCATGAGTCTGTGGGAGAGCCCACGCTGGAGCAGTTCGTGGAGGACTGCAGTGCGTGGAAAGGACTCGCGTTGGAGAAACTCATGGAGGGCTCACCACTGTGGGAGGGACCCCATGCTGGAGCAGGGGAAGAGTGTGAGTCCTCCTGCCCCTGAGGAGGAAGGAGCGGCAAAAACAACGTGTGATGAACTGACCGCAGCCCCCATTCCCCATCCCCCTGTGCTGCTGGGTGGGAGGAGGTAGAGGAATCGTGAGCAAAGCTGAGCCCGGGAAGAAGGGAGGGGCGGGGGGAAGGTGTGTTTTTTAAATATGGTTCTATTTCTCATCATCCTACTCTGATTTGATTGGTAACAAATTAAATTGATTTATTTTTCCGCAAATTGAGTCTGTTTTGCCTGTGACCATAATTGGTGAGTGATGCCTCCCTGTCCTTGTCTCGGCTCTCGAGCCTTTTGTTGTATTTTCTCCTTCCTATCCCATGGGGGGGAGGAGTGAGCGAGCAGCTGCGTGGTGCTTTGTTGCCATCTGGGCTTAAACCACAACAATTCCCAAATATATACCTGAGATATAAAAAGTTCCATTAAAGTCCTTTGGAAGTCTGCTACCACACAGATATTCCACATTTGGGATTCTCCTGTATTTTGAAAGAACAGAAATATAGATCATCTCCATATCCTATCTTTATTTTTACATAGGATCATGGCATCATAACATATTTCATAATGAAAGGGACCTCTGGAGGTCTCTAGTCCAACCTCCTGCTCACAGCACGGTCAGCTGTGAGATCAGACTAGGTTGCTTAAGTTTTTATCCTGTCAGATCTTGAAAATCTGCAAGGATGGAGACCAAACAACCTTTTTGGGCAACCTGTTTCATTGCTTGACTGACCTCATGGGCTTTTCCTTACATCCAGTCTGAACCTCTCTTGTTTCAATTTATGCCCATTGTCACTCATCCTCCCATGAGCACTGCTGTGAAGAGCCTGGCTCCATCTTCCTGATAATGTCCTTATAGGTATTGGAAGACTGCCATTAAGACCCCACCCACCAGATGCCTCTTCTCCAGGCTGAAGAAGGCTGGAGAGGAGTTGTTAGGAAAGCGAAGGGGAAATTGAAATTATAACTGCTCAGCAGTGGTAATTTGTGACCAAGGAATGATCTGGCATGGAGGGCAAGGAGGCCCAACTACAGAATGGACTAAACTGACTGGAAGCAGCAATGCCAGAGACAGAATGACTTCATGTAAAGGAATGCAATTTCCCTTAGTAATGAGATAGGAAACAGCCAAGGCATTGTTTTGTAGCAATCCTGGAATGCAAGCACTCAGGGGCCACCTTTGGAAAGCATAAGTGGGCTGGAAGATGGACTCAACACTGGGTTGAGGTGCCTGATGCAGATGCTGACATGACCCCGGGCGTCTGGGTGTAAGTGTGTATAAGGAATTGGCTCATCACGTATCTTTGCAGACTCCTTGTAGAACCATTTATGATAGTAGGACTCTGTCCAATGCATTGTTCATTAATTTTTTTATATTTAAGCACAAACGTGTATTTAATTCACCTCAAGGGTGAATGTCCCAACAAAAGCCAAAGCTCAGCTGGAGTCAAGATGTGCAAGGGGTATAAAGGGCAACAAGGTAAGGCAAAAAGGTGGAAAAAAATGAGGAATAGTTTAATTGCAATGAATAGATTAGTGGACACTGCCTGGACTAGGAACTGGACAAGGGATTTTGCTTTAAAATGCGGGTGTATGACACCATTGATAACGGTAACATCTGCTCATCACAATGACAGATCAACAGTTGATGCTTATACACTTACTCTAATTCACTAATAGATTTGTCAACTACTAGAAAGCAACAAGAAAACAAGAAAGTTTAAACAAGGATGAGCTCCAAAGAATTAAGTGATAACATTCCCATTTAGGAAGCTACACTGAAGCCATCAGGATCCCTCATGTACTTACAGTTACATGTGTGCTTAATTAGTATGTTAAATTATAACATGGAAAGTCTGTCTCTGATATTTACTCGCTAAGAAAGGATTTCCTGGCCCATTTGGTTGAGTTGCTGCTGGGCTGTTCTGCAAAACAATCAACCACATCTGAAAGAGTGGGTACAGAGAGGCCACCAGTGATCCTGGAGGAGCACATGCTAGTCTTGGTGACACAACTCCTAGGAGTGGCAAAACTGTCAGGAAGTGCACATTGCTGAGTACTTTTTACCAGATGCTCTGGGAGCTGTTTTTAACTCTCCTAGCTCTAATAAACTGCATCTAGGCACCTGCAGTCTAGTCCTGAGCCTCTGAGAGCATGGAAATTCCAGCAGGCTGTGGTAATAACTGAGCTTTCTTCTTCTAAATCCAGCCAAGAGGTTTGGCTCCTAAAATCTGGATACCCAAGAGGTTTCAAAGATTCTGCAAAAGCAAAGTGATTGAACAAAAAGTTCCCAAAACTCATCTGACTTATTTGTACAACTGTCAAGATGTACTGACAATAGAAGAAATGTATTTCCTGGATGAAAGAGAAGAGCAGGCAGCATTTTGAATGAGTGCAATGGCTTTGCAGATGGTGGATATCGTATACCACAGTTCATCAGATTATAATGAGTAAGTGAGTGTGTGATAATCTGAAGTGACAATACAAACTGATGCTTGCACTCCATTTCACATTAAGAAATGCACAGTATTTTCATAGAAATAGGCAATTACTTATACAATATATGTTTGTTTTAATCCTCAGAAGGCGGAAAGGAATATGCAGCTATGGCACAGCTGACTATCTATAATTTCAGGATTAAAAAGGGCATTTTGAAGTCTTAAAGTAATTGTTAAATTTTGTTCTAAGAAAAAAACCCAGCTATTATGAAAGACTCATGATGGAAACCTTTTAGCATGTGACATGCCTCAGGCATATTCAAATTTCTGTTTGACATTTTCAAGAGTACCATAATCTAACATGACTGACAAGCTGTACTGCAGAATATGGAGCTTGAAATAAACCTGTGTTTTATTAAGTGCCACTATAGATAAAATAGTTGATTGTACTTTACCCTGTATAATTCCTAAAAAATAACTCTGTGAAGGCTGCTCACCGTCAGGGTACTTAGATCACTGTTGCATGGTCCCTGAAGAACTACAATGAGGCAACAACGTGTGCATTACTGTTTAGAGGTGCATTGAGATGGCATGTTAAAGTTATTTTCATGTGTGGAAACCCTTTTGCTATTTATCTGAATACTGTTGAGTTGTTAATGGTTTTAATTAACCAGTTCCCTGGTTCATTTTTTTGAAGTGTTTTGCTAAAGAATTAGAGGTTTTACTCAGATAACCCAAGTAAACTCCATTAGCAAAATTTTGATAATTGATCAGTATGAACAGAAACAACCTAATGAAACAAAAGCATTTTCTAAGTTTTTCTAAGCTTCATGAGTCCCATTTTTCCTTGGTTACTGGGAAGAGTATTCATGAATCCAAGCTGCAAGATTAATTTGCCACTGCATCAGTGGCAAAGATAATTATTTTTGTTGCTCCTGAAAAGCAAAGCCTTACTGCCTGTTTGTTTTCTGTTTTACACTCATAACTCTTTAAGAGGGCAAAATAAAATGACTAACAAGTGTTAAATGTAAGTATTGCCAAATTTATCTGTTAAAAATATTAAAGAACCATTTGTCAAAAATTCCTTTTGATATTACAAGACCTCCAATTCATGCATTTATGCAGTTTGTGCATGTTTACATGTTATGCAATACAATTTGTCTACCTTTTTGTCTGCTTAAACTTCAATTACCTTATATTTTCATGTATTTAAAATATCAAAAGGGTCACAATGACTGTCCAAATATTTTATCAAAGCCTTTTAGGGTCGCAGTGACTTAATTGATCATAATTAGTGTCATCACAAATCCTTGATATATGCTGTATTGAGACATGCTTATCACAGTGTCAAAACATCATCACATTCCTTTGAACAAAGTCAATTGCACAAAGTCAGATTGACACAGCACAGTACCTTTTTGCTCATTACCTAATTAATAAAAAAAGGCTTCTTTTGTGTCAAAGGCACATCATTCCTCCTGCTACTATTCCAAGAAACACAACAGCCACCCAGCTGCGCCAACAGCTTTCTACTAACTTCAGTGCGATGACCAAAACCTTCCGTATTAGCCACACAGTTATTTCTATTGAGCATTTGCAATTTTACCTGAGCTGTTATTTTGGGACATGGTACTCCAATGAAAATAGAGACAATTTTCATGTTTGTATGAATCTAAGCTGACCTCTAATATATTCAGATAATAATAACAATTATTACTATTGCTCTCCTAGTAAATGATGCACTTCTCTGTATCACAAAATAAAATTATTATTCAGGAAATGAGAATTACAAAAAGTGTATTATTGAAAATATTATAAAACCACAGACTACATGCTTAGTGAGACTCCTAGATTTTGAGTTTCAAAATTTCATTTAATCTTTATAGATTGCATATATCCTAGATGATCTAAATAGTAAAGCTCTGTTACAAAGAGTGTGCTTCTTAAAGACGTCCAGTAACATTTAAGCTGGGATGATATGTCATTTCAATTATGCCTGTAGGTGGAAGACTATTATTTCTTTTGCTTCGGAGAGCAACTGAAATCCTGGCTAAAGTTAAGTCCTGGTGTCACTGCCTTCACTGAGGTTACTTCAAGCATGAAGATGACCCATTTATTTTTAGTGGGACATTTTAAAGAATTGTAAATTCTAAAGCATTTTAAACAGTAGGTTTACATGAGTTAATAGTTAAATAATTGGCACAAAAGCATGCTGCGTAAATGAATGCTTGACAGTTCTAGTAGATGTAAGCAGATAATGTAAGGCAATATGCACAATATATTAGGTAGTGCATAAGGGTCCTTTAACTGACGGTGTATATCCATCACTGTAGAAACAGCAATGGTTGTTTCAGCAATGCCCCTATACTGGCTAGCCTTTGCTGGGAAGCTAACGCTCTTAGGACTCGATGCACAGTGCTGTGCTTGTTCTGCAAATACACCAGCTAGTTCTGCAAATCTCTACTCTGACATCCACTGAATGGCATAGACTGGTCAGTCTTTGGGTAAAGCTTTTTAAGGCGTATTCGCATCCTTGAAATATGTGTTCAGTATCACTGTTGGCTACACCTGGGAGTGGGGAAAAGCATCTGCCTCACATCCAGCATGCCAACTGGGGAGGAATATTCCTGGGTATTAAAGTATGTTGATTTGGCTGCTTTTAACAGTCCCTACTTCTGAATTTTACAAAAACAGTGCATGAACAAATCAAACAGAAAAAGACTTATTTAATGAAGCTGCCTATTAGTCATCCCATAAGACAAGACCTGCCTATACAGACAAATAGTACCTTCTGCCCTCAATATTAAATACCTGGTCTCTTTCAAACAAGTAAGAAGCCATTTCCAGCATTCCTTCCTGGGGGAACAAGTGATACACCGGAGGACATGGGTGCCATCCAGAGGAACCTCGGCAAGCCGGAGGAATGGCCAACAAGAACCACGTAAAGTTCATCACTGCCAGAGGTAAAGTCCTGCACCTGGGCTGGGACCACCCTGTGCTCTGATACAGGCTGTGAGCTGACTGGCTCAGTGGCAAATCTGCAGAAAAGGACCTGGTGGACGTGAGTCAATGGTGTGCCCTGGCCGCAGTAAAGGCTAAATGTGTAGTGAGCTGACCTAGCAAATGCATAGGCAGACAGGCGGTCGAAGGACATGATTTTTCCCCTTTATTTTACACTCATGTGGTTGCATCTGGAAAAATGTCTAGCTTGGTCCTCTCCTCTCTGAGTACAAAAGAGATAATGACAAACTGCGGAGTCCAGCAAAGGGCCCCTAAAATGCTTGGGAGAAGCACAGGATGTATGAGAAGCTGGTTCTTCTAAGTCTCCTGAGTTTGGTTTAAAAATAAAGGTCGTGTTGTGGAACTCCGATCATATTAGTAAAGTTTACTAATATGAATCCTTGTTTTTTATTTCTGATGGCAGAAAGAACTAATTTCAAACATTTGAAGTGAAAAGTTGTAATGGTGTCTTGATGAATTGGAGAAAGCTGCAAAGAAAGCTGGAGAGAATTTTTTTTCCTCCATTACCTCAAAGACTCTTTTTTCATCAAAAGTGGCTAATAAGAATAAAACTTGGCAATTCCCAAAGGAAGTCTTTAATGAGCACTTTTAAACACTTAGGGATATCATGTAGTTGTCAAAGCTGCTATGCTTTATGACTAAAAGAAAAAGAAAAAAAGAAAAAAAGAGAGAAAAGTGTTGTGCAGTGAATAAAAGAATTATTAGACTCAGTTGGAGTGAAAAAAAAAAGTGTTCACCAGCAGTTTAAGCTTCTCAGCACTGCAGACCAAGTTGAATTTTGCCATTCTAAAGATCAAGAGCAAGAGCCTAGACAGGACTGAGCTGTCTGTGTGGAGGGAAGGGGCAAAGCTAAAGGAATGGCCAGGGCTTAATGTCATTACAGAACTGAGGGATGGAAATCGAATTCTGTTTATGGACTGTTCAAAGTTCAGAGGTAGCCACAGGTCCATATTGTCCCTTTACATTAGCAGAAACCCTGCTTTCCAGGATGCCAGCACTGGCACAAGAGATCCTGGGAAACGTATTCTGCATCTCTGGCAGTCTGCTGCTATTTCACTGTTGCTCCTTTGGTTACTGCGGCTACACAATTGCATGTGAGTAGATTTACTCCTATGACTCACTAAGGGTATTTCAGATATTGAAACAGCTATACTTTATTTAATAACTGATTAAAGAGACTGTTTTTGAGGTCTCTGCATTCATTTCCTGTTTCTGTCTGCAAGAATCAGTACACTCAGATACTTACCCAGGAGCACTAAACTAGGCTGGGATGTCCCACTGAGCTTTTGATGTTCCCCCCCACCTTGTATCTTGAAAAGGTAACATTATTCAAGAGGCTTTTTTTCCCCTGCCCATAGCTGTAAGAAGATAATAATGATGATGGCCAGAGATCTGGCGTGTTGCCTGTCCTGTGAAATACATATTTCAATACAAGGTCACTAGGGAATACAGGGCTTCGGCCAAATATGAGCGACAGTCTGTGATGCTGGAATTCATTTATCTTCCACACTTGTGTGTTGTAATGTGCTGTGTGCAGCCTAGTGGCATTTTGTACTGATACTTTCTCTCTGACTACCCAGTTTACTTCAGCCTGGGTTGCAGCCGTGAATTCTCATTGGAGCTATACCTTGGAATAGATAAAAATCAGCATATCCATCTTGTGGGAAGTCTCCATATTACAGAGTTTTCAGCCAGAAGTGGGACAAAAATATGTAAATTTGTTTCATCCATTTAGTTCAGTCAATTTTATTTGGACAACCATGGGCATTGTTTCCGGCTCTACTGCAACTACTCACATTCTGTGTCCTTCCTTCATCATGTACTCCACACAGGGCAAACTCCATGTGGCCACTTGAAAGAAATGCCTGGCATGAAACATGGCTGGTCACTTTGTGAATACTTTGTAGTATGGCAAATAGAAACAAAGCAGATGTTTAGGCTCACCCAACTTTAAACCATGGAAACTAATTAACTTACACACCTCTACACTGTGGGGACTGTATTTGGCTAGAAGAACACATGACAGATCTTCATTTATTATAACCATAAAGGTCAAAAGAAAAAACCAAAGCATTCGCCTTGCACTCAACTGAATTAAACATAAACCTGAGCTACAAAGAGAGTTAATAAGGAAGTTTACTGTTTGTGAATGGTTCCAGTCTGAAAACATTAGCTTCTGAGGATTTTTTATTTGTTTTCCGTAAGTCTCATCTCCTCAGCTGAAAAACAGCCCGTAAGTCCAATCCACCCTTGATCTTTCTGTGAGACTTGCAAAATGAATAGGCCTTTCTTACAGAGTTATGAAGAAAGGGGAAACAAATGTTATGTTACTTTTGAGCAGGTGTAATTTCCAGGAACTGAGCTAAGATCATCATCTCATGTCACATATAAGAAAGTTTCCACATATAGTAAAAGTTTTTCAGTTCAGATTTTCACACATTGAGTATTACCACAACTGAAAATGAAACATCTGGCTTTTGGACTGATATTAAAATTTTTGTGTCAAGTTTTCAAGTCTTCCATAGTCAGTGGGGAAAGTTAAACATTTATTGAAGAGGATAAATAAGATCTATATACTAAGCAGGTAGGCATGGAATAAGAATAGATGGGAGGATTGTATCTGGAAATTCACCACTTGCTTAGATTTGGGTGTTTACCCGAGATGCAGTGAAGTACATCTATGAAATAAGTCAGTCTGAAATCACCTTAGAACTTAGTTGTGTATGTAATTTCAGCAGCAGACCCCATCTTTTATGTAAAAATCCTCTGGTTAGAATACCCTTGCAAAACACCAAAGAGTGAGAACTAGACTCACCTCAGTCTAGGATTTTGTGAATCTACAACTTCACCATACAGACGTGGAGTTTGTCATAGCATCAACTATCAGGCTTTCAGGAAAGCTAGGATTAGAACATTTTCTGTCAGATCTTTAGAGGTTACCACTTAGCACAGACTGCGAGACTATTCTCCTTGAAGAAAAGGAAAAAGTCTGATGTTAAGTCCAGTTGCAGTTACTAAGGGGTTGTTGGTGGTGAGAAAGTCTTATATTCTCTTCCTTAAAGAGAGATTGTAACCGAGGGTTGCAAGATGAGATGTACTACCACTCTGCTTGTAGAGCTAGGCTAACCTTTGCCTAGTCTCTCCCTCTCCCCAGGTGTCTTTCATTCCTTTCTGCATGGGTGTTCCGATGGGACTGCAGAGGTCCCATACAAGACTAATGGGTGAGTTTGGGCAGTATCCTGGCTTCTAGGGGCAGTGGGTGTGAAAAGTCCAAGTGTACAAAAGAAGTTAAAATCCAGGATCTCTGCTTTTCTACTCAATCATTATCTAAAAAAACAAGAACCATCTCTTTTGGCACCATCTTTGAATCAAGCTTTTTTTTTCTTTTTTATCTCTCTCTAGTCATAGTCCTGGTGAACTTTCCCAGGGAGCAGAAGACCAAGGTTCAAAGGCCCTCCTGAGGATAAGAGTCTAAAATTTAGGTCTTTTGCTCCTTGGTTCATGTTTCACTCACCAGACTGAGGGGCTTTGCACTGACAGCTTGCACAGGGGTAGTCTAAGTGGGGAATTTTGATAGAAACACATGTGGGTTTTTAAACCTTGAATAAACTGAGGTGCTGACATGTCTTGAAATATAAGGTGTCGTAGAACTTCAGTCTGCTAAATCTTCTAATATAAATACAGCATCTTTGGTGCTGGGACATTTAGACAGGTAGGCAGGGTTTTCACCTTCTTGGTCTCTACGTTATGTACCTACCCACAGGTTTACAAGGTCACTTAGTCTCCTAACTCCCATTTGAGTTTAATTTAAACTGGATGCAAGCTCCTAAGTGCCATTGAGAATGTGAATCCTTAATTTTAGTTAAACTTAGGCACTTTTAAATTCAGAGAATTAATCACTACAAATCTGGGCTGAGTTCCAAGTTCCAGCAAGGTTGAAAATCTGATAGTTACATACTATTCCCTTTAGATTTCCATTCCCCAAAGGATATGTTAGCCTGTTTTATTGAAACTGAATATTAAAGCTGCTATTAAACTTCATACTGTCAGTGAGTAAAAATTTGGTGAAATAAAACCAGGGTGTATGTATCTCTATACAAGAACTGGCACTTTGAAAACAGTGAGGGCATATGTCGTGGTTTAACCTCAGCCAGCAACTAAGCACCATGCAGCTGCTTCCCCCTCCCCCCTCCCAGTGGGATGGGGAGGAGGAAAAAAAAAAATTAAACCTGTGGGTTGAGATAAGAGCAGTTTAATAACTAAAGTAAAATAAGATACACTGCTAACTAATAATAATAATAACAATAATAATATACTTGTAATGAAAAAGAATATAACAAAAAAAAGAAATAACACCCAAGAAAAGGCAAGTGATGCACAATGCAATTGCTCACCACCCTCTGACCAATGCCGGAGCAGCGATCTGCCCCTCCCGGCCAACTCCCCCCAGTTTATATACTGGGCATGACGTTCCATGGTATGGAATACCCCTTTGGCTAGTTCAGGTCAGCTGTCCTGACCAGTCATGCTCCCTCCCAGCTTCTTGCACGCCTGCTTGCTGGCAGAGCATGGGAAACTGAAAAGTCCTTGGCTTAAGATAAGCACTACTTAGCAACAACTAAACCATCAGCGTGTTATCAACACTATTCTCACACTAAATCCAAAACACAGCACTGTACCAGCTACTAAGAAGAAAACTAACTCTATCCCATCCAAAACCAGGACAGCATACCAAACAATCCAATATCTCAAGAAGAGAAAAATACTGCACATTATTCTGTGTAAAATTTAATTTTTTTTTTTTAATCTTTTTTTTTCCTTTCTATCAAGAACAGGATAAATCAGGACATATGTATGTAAGTATGTATATACTTACATGAGCCAGCAATGTGCCCTTGCAGTAAAGAAGGCAAATGGTATCCTGGGCTGCATTAGGCAAAGGATTGCCAGCAGGTTGAAGGTGATCCTTCCCCTCTACTCAGCACTGATGAGGCCACACCTGGAGTATTGTGTCCAGTTCTGGGCTCCTCAGTACAAGAAGAGACATGGACATACTGGAGG
Organism: Gymnogyps californianus; assembly: GCF_018139145.2. Classification (NCBI taxonomy): domain Eukaryota; kingdom Metazoa; phylum Chordata; class Aves; order Accipitriformes; family Cathartidae; genus Gymnogyps; species Gymnogyps californianus. The sequence continues at coordinate 115,199,269 of NC_059473.1, forward strand.
GAGTCCAATGCAGGACCACAAAGATGATTAAGGGATGGAGCATGTGTTCTATGAGGAAAGGCTGACAGAGCTGGGACTGTTCAGCCTGGAGAAGAGAAGGCTCAAGGGGGGATCTCATCAATGTATATAAATACCTGAAGTAAGAGTGCAAAGAAGATGGAACCAGGCTCTTTTCAGTGGTGCCCAGTGACAGAACGAGAGGCAATGGGCACAAACTGGAACACAGAAGATTCTGTCTGAACATCTGGAAACACTTTTTCACTGTGAGGGTGACCGAGTACTGGCACAGGTTGCCCAGGGAGGTGGTGGAATCTCCATCCTTGGAGGTATTCAAAAGCCATCTGGAATGTGAAGCTCAAGGGCAGCCTTGGCTGCAGTGACCATGAAATGGTGGAGTTCAAGATCCTTAGGGCAGCGAGGAGGGCACACAGCAAGCTCACTACCCTGGACTTCAGGAGAGCAGACTTTGGCCTCTTGAGGGATCTGCTTGGTAGAGTACCATGGGATAAAGCCCTGGAGGGAAGAGGGGCCCAAGAAAGCTGGTTAATATTCAGGGATCACCTCCTCCAAGCTCAGGAGCAATGCATCCCAACAAAGACGAAGGCAGGCAAAAACACCAGGAGGCCTGCATGGATGAAAAAGTTGCTCCTGGACAAACTCAAACACAAAAAGGAAGCCTACAGAGGGTGGAAGCAAGGACAGGTAGCCTGGGAAGAATACAGAGAAATTGTCCGAGCAGCCAGGGATCAGGTTAGGAAAGCTAAAGCTCTGATAGAATTAAATCTGGCCAGGGACCTCAAGGGCAACAAGAAAAGCTTCTATAGGTACATCGGTGATAAAAGGAAGACTAGGGGAAATGTGAGGCTTCTCCAGAAGGAAACAGGAGACCTGGTTACCCGGGACATGGAGAAGGCTGAGGTACTCAACAGCTTTTTTGCCTCAACCTTCGCCAGCAAGTGCTCCAGCCGTACTGCCCAAGTTGCAGAAGGCAAAGGCAGGGACTAGGAGAATGAAGAACCGCCCACTGTAGGAGAAGATCAGGTTCGAGACCATCTAAGGAACCTGAAGGTGCACAAGTCCATGGGACCTGATGAGATGCATCCTGAGGGATGCATCTGGGTCCTGAGGCAACTGGCGGATGAAGTGGCTAAGCCACTATCCATCATATGTGAGAAGTCGTGGCAGTCCAGGGAAGTTCCCACTGACTGGAAAAGGGGAAACATAACCCCCATTTTTAAAAAGGGAAAAAAGGAAGACCAGGGAACTACAGGCCAGTCAGTCTCACCTCTGTGCCCGGCAAGATCATGGAGCGGATCCTCCTGGAAACTATGCTAAGGCACATGGAAAATAAGGAGGTGACTGATGACAGCCAACATGGCTTCACTAAGGGCAAATCATGCCTGACAAATTTGGTGGCCTTCTACGATGGGATTACAGCATTGGTGGATAAGGGACTAGAACAGGTTGCCCAGAGCAGTGGTGGATGTCCCATCCCTAGAAGTGTTCAAGACATCAAGGTTGGATGGGGCTTTGAGCAAGCAGGTCTAGTGGAAGGTGTCCCTGCCCATGGCAGGGTAGTTGGAACTAGCTGATCTTTAAGGTCCCTTCCAACTCAAACCATTCTATGATTCTATGATTCTATGGTCCTGATCAACTGGCTCCGGGAGGTCCTACTTGAGAAGGAGGGTTGAAAAAGATGACCTCCATTCCAGTCTCAACTATTTTGTGATTATGTGGGAGGTGTATATAGGTATATATATGTGTGTGTGTACATGTGTGTATATATGCAGACACATGATTAACATAAATGAGCAGGTACATAAGTGAAAAAAAATATATAAATCTGTATCTCAGATATATCTATATCTTAGATATAGGCTTATACATGTACATACATATATACACATATTCATTATTCTATATATATATGAACTTTACTCTTTTCTCCCATTTACATTTTGCACTGGATAGTAGTTTTCTAGAGGAATTATAATACAAAGATGTAAATTGTATACAGCTGGTTGAGGTCTATTTGTACTCTATATCCAGATACTTAAATATTGAACAATTACAAACCATGTTCATATTTTCAGCAGGAATACATATTTTAGCCAAGCAAATGAATAAACAAATAGAATGTTATCAATATGCCATAGATAGCAGCAGCATCTTGTATTTGTTGTCATTTCTGTCTAAGAAGTGGTTGCCTGGGAGATACTACTCAGACAATGTGAACCCTTCCACATTTTCATGGATAAATGTCTGCAAATCACCTCTCTTGAGTTTGTGTAGTCCTTCCTTTTCCATCCCCTGCCTATTGCCCTGGACTCTTGCACATGAGGGTATATGATTCTGCTTGGTTGTGCAGGGTTTGATCTGCTTTTGTATACACTACCCAGAAAAACTGTTTCCCCAGTTAATCACAGAACTTTGCTAAATTTGAAATTAATTTTTTGTTCCTCTATTGAAAAGAAACACCTTCCTGTGAACTTGAAAACTTTTTTCTTTATGAGGATAAAATTAGCCACTAGCGACAATATTAGCAAAATATGCTTGTATTATGTTTAATTTTTCTTTTCAAAATTAACAGAACTGTGGTCTTTGGTAGTTAGAAAATAATCAGTTTTACTGGACCTTCTGTCCTCTAAAGAAAGGAGAAGGAGGAAATATAAATGAGAAAATCTACTTTTGATGGACTCCATCTACATTCTGACCAGATAACTTCAGTGAATTCTTTTTGAATTACAAAATTTACCTGTTTCACCGTTATTGTGACAGACCTTACTTCCAGCCCTCGTAATGAGATATCTATTTTGCTATGTCTGTCATTTGATTTCCTCACATATTTCACCTATTCTTCATAAATACTCAGAGAAATGCTCCATAGAAAGGAAGAATGCCTTTGACTTAAATAAAAACTTCGATCTATTTTCTAAGAGAAAGTGTATATTTGTAGTGTATGGACTAGAAGAGACAGACAACAATGATAGTTTAATGTAGTCACTAATGTGAAAAGAGCCATTCATTCATTAGACATCGTCAAGTGTATCTGCACTTAACTCAGTAGTTAAACTGAAGGTTTAATTGGTACCTATTTTTCAGAAAAACTCCCACTGCTGTAAAGATTATGGATTGTTAATGAGTTTTCTCTCTGGAGATTTTCCCTCCAATCTTTAGCCATAGAGCATCATTATACGTTGCTTTGCAGGTTTACATAGCTTCCTTTTATCAGCTTCTTCTAGCCTAAAATAACTCAAACTGAAGCAGCAAGGGAAATAAAGATAATGTAATGAAACGTATCTTTATTCCAATCAGAAGAGTCACTAATGGCAAGCCTATGGATAGCCACTCCGTTTTGTATGGAAGAAAACAATTAGAAAAATGTTTGGTGTTCTACATAGTTCTTAACTTTCTTTCATGTGTATTTTTGAATGAACAGTAAAAAAATATTCAGGTTTATGTAATGTCTGATTCAGGATTGCCACCAGCATCCTCCCCCCGCCCCCCCCATGACTACATGAGGTTTATTGTAAGAAATATTGTTGCTTTTGTACTCACGGTTATGGGTGATAAGTATTAGCAATACTATTTGAAACGGACCTTCTCCTTGCCAGAATCTACAACATGCAGAACTATAAAATGCTGACCTTTCCGGACTGTTTTAATCATTTACCTGCTGAATAGTGCATTTTCCTGTACATCTTCATTTCAGATTGTTTACAAAGGAAAAAAAGTGTTTGGAAGTGCTGATGACTTCAGCAGAGATGGTGTTCACCTGTTACTTTCTTACATATTTTATTTCATTTTTTTAATTACATTTTTTCAGGCTTCCTCTAGCTGTTATGATCATTTACTTCTAATAAAGGTCAGGCTAGCTAAATTGCTTGTCAGATAGAGAAATTACACCTACTCATTTTGTCTAGTGAGATTTTTTTGGTGGCCTTTTGTACTGATATTCTGGGGTTTTATGAAAGATGTTATTACTTGATTCTTTGATTGATTGGTGTAGAGTAAATATATATGCAGAGAGAGAGATGAAGGACATGGTGTGCCTAAGGCTGGGGAACAGCAAATGTAGGAGTGCAGGAAAGAACATCACATTTTATGAGGGACTCAAATGAAAAAACTCAGGGAATACAACCAATATCTAGAAGAAAATAAAGCAGATAGATACCTCATGTGAAGTAATGATTCTGTGAGAACTATAAGCCACATTATTTCCAAACTTTTGTAATCAAAAGACCAAATCTCTGGAATTGTCATGACATCTCCCCAAAGAATTTAACTAAGGAACAAATCAGTTATTTAATCTTACTATTTAGTTAATCCTCAGGATTTAGCTCAAAATTTCAGGTGTGACCAAGGAAGGGATCTAGTCTGCCCACATTAGGCATCTGATAAATCAGTTTTCTGTATACCCTTCTCTTTCTTGAGTCCCTCAGCAGCAACAAGGGCAGAAAGGTGTGGAAATAGGAGCTAGGTACTTTATATTCTCAACTGGACAAGCAATTTCTATCATCTATAAAGGAGGATGCTACTTTACTTGTTGTCTTGAGCCCATTGTGCTTCACCTTACTAGCTCTTTATTAGTTACAGGCTACCCAGTCAAAGTAAGCAGTTACCTTTGTTTTGAAAGCAGCACGGCTAACATTTAGTGTTGTTTATACAATTTTCAGATGGCCAGTTTTCCATTTCCTACAGTCTACATTTCCTATTTAACTGCAAGGGATACATAGAAAATGATATGGTTTTTTTTTTTTTGCAGGAAAGTGATGAATTTCTAAACTGCTAAACTGCAAAATTCATTTTATCACATCGTCAGTCATCTCAAAATTCCAGTTGCCTTCCAGCTGAAGCAGTGACAGCTCTATCAAAAAGCACACATGGGCCAGATGCACAAAAACATTTTGGTGCTGAACTGTATCCCAGCCAGAATGTGGGTATCTAAGCCAAGGTCAGGAGGCCATGAG